>NC_143385.1:40025950-40638640 GCF_980474605.1 Leiobunum rupestre
GTGTCCTTCGGTTCAAATTTTAACTTCCTATCTTTCATCCCCTCTTTTTAACAGGTGGCGCATGGTTGGCGTAAACGCTCATGTAAAGACTATATATTCGCTCTAAATAGTCTTTTTATTTTTACCTTGGAGTTTCAAAACTAGATCCGGCAGCATTGTTCTAACGGTATTTTTTATTTGAAAGACAAGATGCTTAAAACTATTTGAAGTTGAGTATTAAGCGTCTTTCAATTGAAATAAATTCTGTAGCATTTGTTCTAAAGTACAAACTATGTTGTCATTTAAATTTCTTAAACCCTCAGTGTCGCGCAGTATTTAATGTTTTTATTATATTATAGTTAACTTACACTATTATTTAAAAACGTTATCCTAATTTAAAAGGTAAATACATAAGATAAAGGCTTAACGGATAAAAAAATGGCAAGATTTCGATTAGTCATACAAATTTATTGTTTTATAGATATGATTCACAGCTACGATTTAATATGCAAACATTACTGTATCATTTGGAAAATGTTTCGTTATGGATATAAAAGAAATATTAAAAAGGGTTATTTCTTATCCAAACACGGAGCTTTATTTATAGTTGGCAAAGGGGGGTACAAAAAGCTAAAAATGGTTGGCAAGAGTAAGACAAAAGGCTTATAAGTGGTTGGCAATTCGAGGTTTAAATAGTTGGCGATCTGAACTTTTTGAAGTTGGCATATAGGTGGTTTAAAGTTGGCAATTATTTTTCGAACAGTTGGCGAGGGGCTTAAAATCGTCGGTTAGGAGTTGGTTAGCGAGTAATTATTAAGTTGGTTTTGTGGACATCAAAGTCAGTCACCCAACTACCCACGTAAAGTAGCAGGCCAACTGTTAAAAATGTTCGGTGGCCCAACCAATTTTGGTTACTCGGGATATATACAATATTTCATGATGTAGTCGAGGGGTCGGACATTTGTACAAAATCCCGAACACTTATCAAACAATCTCCGATGAAATCCCGAAATCTCTGATGAAATCGTGAAATCACAGATTTCGAAATCCCGTACGTTTTTTTTGGGAATGTCCGACCCCTCGGATGTAGTAGTTGATTTGTTGAATAAATTGTCATTTGCAGATTTTAATTGCATTACGATTCTATGCCGTGGGTTGTTATCAGTTACCAATTGGTCAGGATTTATTCTTAAGCTATAGCCAGTCGAGTGTTTCTAGGTGTCTTCGTATTGTCAGCGAAGCTGTAATGCATGATCCAGAATTCATGAATCGACTTATTAGGTTTCTGGTGACAAATGAAAAACAAGCTGCTGTTTAAGCTGGGTAAAGTTTTGTACATACTGCACAAGGCCTAGGAATCATATCTAATGGTATTACAACAGATTTATGAATGCAACTGGTTTTCCGGGTATCATTGGCTGCGTTGATGGTACGCATATGGGCATTGTCACACCTCCAACCACAGATAATCGATTCAGAGAAAAGCTATATGTTAATCGGAAAGGAGCGCATTCAATAAATGTCCAGCTTGTGAGTAAATACTAAACGCTCAGTAAGCAATATTTAATGTATACGGAGGATAAGATTCATGGTACATCTTTCTTGGTTTTTTTAGATTTGTGATAGCAACCTTTGAATTCTCAGTGTAAATGCACGATTCCCTGGTTCGACACATGATTCCCATATCTGGAGAATGGACCTGCTCATAACTTTATGCAAAATCAATATTTAAGAGAAAGAAGAGCTGCCTGGTTACTTGGTAAGAACTTTTTAAATATGTGAAGTTAAATATTTAAAATAAAAACAACAGTATTTAAAAGCCAAGATACTTCATGGTTAAAATTTTTATTTATTTACATTGGCGAGCTTTCGGGCCGCGGTCCCTTTTCAAACCGAGAGTTACAATAAATGAAATTCACGAAATTAACAATTTCCGACATTATCTCTTGACGCATTTTTTAACCTAATCTTTAAATTGCCCCAATTTTTTATTTCTATCTGTCCTTTATCTTGATTTAATTTTCCCTGATTTTTTATATAGACGGCCTCTTTAAAATTAAAACACGTATGTTTTTAGGAGATAGCGGGTTCCCCCTACAACCTTGGTTGATAACACCAATTGTTAATGCTGCATCTAATTCACCGGAGGAGAGGTTTATTCAACTGCACACTAAAACGAGAAGCTGTATAGAAATGTGTAACGGGGTCCTCAAACAGCATTTTCGTTATTTCCTAGGTCATCGTGTCCTTCATTACTACTTAGTTGCAGCGGGGTGCATTATACATGCATGTTGCACATGAGGGGTAAGACACTCTGCGAACTCGGTGTACACTGCCGTACCTTTGACAGTGCTAAATGGAACTCGTGAACTCTTGAAAGTATATACCTTTAATAGTGTTAAATGCACGAACTCGGTGTACAGATTATCTGAGACTGTCTTACCCCTCGGTTGCACACTTCACAATCTGTGCATCAAGAGAAATATTGAGCTTGATGAAGGTTCGGATTCATCTGATGAAGAGGATGAAATCATTATAAATGGTTGTACGAAGAAGCTTCACGAGCATACCGTTAGTGTTTTTGGAGAAGGGGTAACTTTCCAGCCCCTCCCGCAAGGGGACCTGCTGGTCTTCCCGCAAACAGAGGCGCATGTTAATGCGATCAAAACAGCGAACTTTTTCGAAGATTTTAAATTTGGGCTGGCGGGCTCTGTAAGGTTTTTGTTAACGTCAATCGATTAAATAAAAGATCTATTACTATTCTGCCGGCTTAGGCGCGTCAAGGTTATTCTATGTTCTTTGGTTGGGACTACCAAAGATAGTATATTGATAGAGAAGGGCCGGACAGCTACAGGGGTAGAAATCACAAGATAATATGTTTGGGGGTAATACATAAATCTATACATTACAGGCTCCATGTGGGTTAGTTTTTGGTTTGAGCTAGCCTTATCGCACACAATAGTGAGAATAAGATATCCGGCTGTGTGTGGATTTTCGGTTGCTTCCCAAACAATAGAATTTAAATCTTCAGCATTGTTGTTTCCAGATGGAAAATATGCATATGATAATTTAAAGTTTGTCGTTATTCCACGTACCATTAACTGAAGGATATGTGAAGCTAGGTTTATTTTGTTGCTTATAAAGTTATATCTTAAGAAGTTCCTATAATGCACTTTTCCATATCAGAATTGAACGTATTTCTGAATTAATTAAGATTTATAGCGCCTATTAACTCCCCTGTACTGCTATTAAATTCTAAATCTTGCTTCACTTGAATTTCATCTATAATTAGTGTGAAATAGTTTTAGTGGTCTTCCAAGTTGTCTTTGTCTATTTTCTGCCTCATTTCTACAAAAACTGTGTTATTAAAACCACTTTTGGTATTTAAGTCTACCGAATAGTTAAAAAAGTCCTTTGAGATGGTAAGGGGATTGCTTGTCTTAAAGCTTCATATGTACTGGAAGATTTGGCTTTGATTCAGAGACACCATTGAACAATCGCAGGACACCATTTTTTGGGTCTTGATTTTTTATGTCAATATCTTTAATTGCCCTCGCATTAGACGTTTTTGGAAAACAGTCTTACTTTTAAAGGGGTTCTCGCAATAATAATTTAAAAATCCTTATTTTCTCGTTCAGTCATAAAAATTGCCTCAATTCTAAAGGTTTTTTTAAGTTTACGTTCCATTTGTTTTATCTTCTTGATGCAATATTTTTCTTGCTCAAAATAGCCAACTTTCCTTTAACCTGTCTTGGGACATATAGCGGATTTTGGTATTTTTATTCGTATTCAATTTAATTATGTTTTTTTTTCGTTATTCGGCAAGCTTGACAAATTCTAGCGGTCACTTCCATAAAGAACTAATAACATTTTTCTGTCCTGAGTGACTGACTTGCTAAGCAAACACCGGCGGATTTTAAATATTTGTTTACAAAATGAGTGTATAGGTCCACTTGAATCCCCCCGCAGGTTCTCCAGTTTCTAATTCCGTATAATATATTCCTTTAACCTTCAGGAGGCGAAATCAACAGAACTACTAAAAAATAATGCGTGATCGTGGCAAAGTGGTTTGCCAGTAAGGGTCGGTTAAGTTTCCCCCCCCCCAACGCCATTTTTATAAATTAACTATTTGATTAAAATGCACCCATTACGCACCATTATGCTAACTTTACCATAGCCCCCCCCCCTTTGACTTTTCTCAATAACAAGTTAACCAATCAAACGCACTCATTATGCACCACACGCCAATCATTGCGCACCAGTATCATTATAGAGTTATTTAAAATTTTAAATGGGGGGCAGGCAGCCCCCACCCCTTTCACCAATCGCGAAAAAAACGTTGTCATTCTAACGCAACCATTATGCACCACAGAAAAATTATTACGCACCACGGTCATTATAGGTTTATTTAAGATACTAAATGGGGGGGGCTAGATTAACCGAAGACCTTCCCTTTTGATCTATCGACATAACAAGGGTGCCATTAAAACGCACCCATTACGCACCATTATGTACCACAGAGAAATTATTACGCACCATGGTCATTATAGGTTTATTTAAGATACTAAATGGGGGGGGGCTAGATTAACCGAAGACCTTCCCTTTTGATCTATCGACATAACAAGGGTGCCATTCAAACGCACCCATTACGCACCACAGATCAATTATTACGCACCATACTAGTAAAGGAATTTAAAATATTTAAAAAAAAATTGTCATTTGTGAATTTTTAAAATTAAACGCGGGGGCTAGACTCACCTCAGCCCCGGAACTATTATCCATAATGCATTTCGCGGTGAGGCTCGTGTAAATCAAGTCACGTTGATTATTGAATGCACTGTGGATGCTTGTGCTAAATTATTTTCGACTTTTAACCCTAGACTAACAACTAAGACTGTAAGCTTAGCTTGAACCTAACCTACTATATAAAATACCCCCGTTTTCTCACTTAACTGAGAAAACCAAATGCATTTTTGGATCACGTGATATATTATCGAGAATTCCCCAAAAATTATAATTGGAACATAATTTTGTCAGAGACGGACCCATCCCTTTATACGGTAGTTTTGCTGAACAATATATTTTCTGAAGTTTGCGCTTAAAATTGAACCCAAGGCCAAATCCAAAGAGGAAATCAATAGAATATTAGAAGCCCTGTCTAAATTTAAAGAGGATATTTATCATCATAATAGTGTCACTGGCAAATAATTTCCCGTGTGAAAAGACGTGAGTGCGGAATTAGGTGGTCTTGCATATATGTCCGAACTCGGGCTGTACACATTTGTAATGAAAAAGGTTAAAGAAAAGGATGTTGAATTGTGCAAAGCCTTGGTAATTGATTTACAAATGGGTGATTAAAGTGGAAGCGCCTCGTCTCCAAAATCTGAACGTAGTCTGCAAGAAAGCACCCCTACCAGTGAATCTTCCAAAGATTCTGCCAGTGATGATTCGAACTCGATCCGTTTTTATTATCAATTACACCAGTGGACCTTTCGAAAATGGCACCATAAAAAACGTCGTATAGCTGTTGGAAAAAAATTAAATTGAGCACACATCGTCGATACGTCATATTTCCGCCAAAAGTGTGGACGCACACAGTTCAAAAATATTTTTTGAGCATACGAAACTTCCTTGCGTGTTTTCTTTTAAACGAGCGCGAATTCAAGTCGGAGGCCATATCTACGCAAAAATTCGCGGCCATTGTTTGGATTGTAAAGCGGAGTTCTTCGGCTACGTGAAGAATGAATCAAACTCTCTCTATGAATGGACGCTGACGGGTAATTTCAATTCTTATCATGAAAAGGGAATTAAAAGAGATTTGTCAGAGGAAAAAAGAAAGGAATTGGTCGAAGAAATGGTTGAAAAGCTACAAACCCCGAGCATGATTCGAAGAAATAAAAATTTCTTTTATCAAAGCAGCTGGAAGGTTGATTTAAGGGGCAGTTGGGATCTATGAAGGCACAGATATTGCAAATATTTTAGAATTAAAGAGTTATTTTTTGGAATTGTTTTAAAAAGCAAAATATATTTCTAAAATAATTTCCATTAATTTTCCTCACCTTTTATATATTTTAAAACCCTTTCCTTAAGAGCCTTGAAACTGTAACAGTAAACTGAGAAAATTTTAATTTGTAAAGGAGTACGCGTGTTTAGTTCAGAATTATGTATATTCTAATAGAAATATTTAAAATGAATTTTAAAATCGGCCGCCATAGATATAAAATAGGGCTGTGGGATAAAAAATTCGAAAGAAAAAGACCGAGTTATTTTGCTTGATAAGGCACCGTATTTTTGAAACGCTTATTTCTGGCATTGATTTTCAATGCTGTAGACGCAGTGCTTCCATATGCGGGGAATTTTATCTTTTTCCAGAATTTTTCAGCCTTTAAAACGCTGAAAGGGAATAATACAATTTAAAAGGGAACACGGGAAAAGCGATGGAAATTTAAGAAAGGGTCATTATATAAGTAATGAAAGTCATAATCTAAATATCCAAAGCAACTTTATGTAAGTAATTTTGAAATAAATAAAACCTTAAATTTCGAATAATTTTAAGAATTAATCTGAATATCTATATAAATTAGTATTAAGAGCGAGGGATACAAAATGGGAATTACTAGGTCGAAAACGCGAAAAGCGGGATTTTTCATTTTATAAAATTATCGCCAGAGGAAAATTTTATATGCTATGCTGTCGTAATAAGATTCTGCAATTTTGTGTTTCAAACTACTGCTCGAAAAATATTATAACCTTAATTAATATGCTGTTTTATAAATACATAAGAAATTAAACGGTTAAAGGAGTTTTCAACTTTATGTAAGCTAATTCTCTTAATGAATTTTTAAAACAGACATGTACTAAATTCTATCTATCCAAGTCTCCACTTATTATTTTAAACTTCTGGTTTAAAGTAGAATTATGCATCAGTATTTAAATTTGGCATGCATCATGAAAAACTGAAGATCCTCACAAGTCAAGTACCCGCTGGTAGTAAAAAAGAGTGACAATAGAGTTACATTAAAATGACCACATTTCTTTCTAGAAAGGCCGGATTAAATGTGTGCAGTTACACTGCAGTAGCCTGTTTGAATTGTTAAAGAGACTTTCAAGAAAGACCTAGTCAAATTGAAATAAGTCATTCAGTCGTAACTTTGGGTTCACAATTTACGGCAACTGAATTACGTATTTTAAATTAACTAGAGGGTCTCTTGAGAGTCTCTTTAATAAAAGAAAATTCATGACTTCTCCTTTCTAAGCTAAAGGACAAGACACATTGTTATCCTTGCACTTGCAGGCTCTCTCTATAGGTAGAGAATATCATCTGTTGATTGTGACATAGCCGCCTAGATTTAACTCTAGGCGGCTATTATTGTGAAAATAGAGGCTATAACTGCACCTATTCTGTTAACTTTAATAACTTTCTTGATTAAATTGATTGTAGATCTCTATTATTGATGACTTTTTTACTAGTTTAGTTTCTATAATGAGTTTCAGCAATTTAAATGATGTAATTTTACACGTAATCCTTTACAATTTAAAATTTTCTCAGTTTACTGTTAGTGTCAAGGCTCAAATTTAAGGAAAGGATTTTAAATTATATAAAAGTTGAGGACAAATTAATGGATATTATTTTAGAAATATATTTTGCTTTTTAAAATAATTCCAAAAAATAACTCTTTAATTCTAAAACATTTCCAATGTATGTGCCTTCATAGATTCCAACTACCCCTTAAATCGACCTTCCAAATGCTTTGATAAAAGCATTTTTAATTTATTAGCTGTCCCTTTGCTCTGCCTCACAGGGCATATTTTGGCTAAAATTTATATTTGAAAATAAAATCCCTAAGTTAGAAAATAAATAGGTTTTATTTTTAAAAATATTTTGTACAGACATTTTAATATATTGAATATTATTCTAAATATTTTACTTAACATTAGAAAATAAAGATGATAATTGGTTATGTCAAATTGAGTTTTAATTTGTCATTAAGACTTAGATAACTGGTTCTAGTAAGCAAGTGAAATATGCAAATTTTGGTAAAACTTTCAATCAAAAACAGACCTTTGATGAGATAGTGTTTATGAGTAGCATAGCATGATTTGTGAAGAGCTTTTAATAGTTTGCTTTTATCTCAATCATGTATCAAGAGTTTTCCAACTCTGCCGAGTTTTCAAATAAAAACAACCATGTGTAATTTATATTAACGAAGGCAAAGTGTAACTAATAGCCACAAGGCAATATAAATAGAATGGCGTACAGAACACAGACATTGTAAATGAATATAGTCACAAAGGCAATTAATATGAATATATGTTATATTAAAAAACTAAAATTCTAACGCGCTTAGTGTAAGTAAGCACATTTATCAACAGTACTTGAATAGTGGGTCTCCAGTCCGGTTCTGGCTGTACTACCTTACAACGGTATGGCTCGTACACTACTGATCCTCAAATAACAATAATTTCAGTCTACTCACTCTTTCAGCTTTTGAATAATTAAGACGCCTTTACCATACTTCATTACTTTAATTAAAATTCTCAAAAATTATTTTCACAATGCTAAATGTATACACCTAAATCAAAATTCAATTATTAATTTTTTTTAACTCTGTAAAAAATCAGCTGGGTAAAAAAAACTTATGTAAGAGATAAAACAAAATTTCACTTTCTGGTACTACTAAATACGTTATTTTTAACGCAGAATATATGCTCGGGTTCTACAGGATAATTTTCCCTACGAAGCGAAGGCTTAACGGTTAAATGTTAACTACTATGAAACTGTAATTAAATTAATTACGACAATGATAATTTTTACTTAAAAATTTTTAATTACGTATAAATAATGAGATTTAAATAAAGTTCCATAAGAACTGGATTATTGATTCTTGAGTAAAGTGCGAAAATCAACGTTAACTCGAAGACGGACAAAATTTAATTTTTGCATTTTTCCGGGAATCTGGCTAAGAGCTGATCTGTTCACCTTCCATGTCAAAAATGGTACACTAACTCATAACAGTACGAAGCTTCTTATCTTCAGTCGACTAACTTTCGTTAAATGACGGGATTCTAATACGTTTCTCGCTGATGTTGACAGTAGCAACAAATCCGTATGGGTATATCTGTACTGTACACCAACGCTGATATATTAATATTAATTGTAGTACTTGCAGACAAAAATTGTTGACAGTAAGAATAATGCCGTTAGGCATCCACAATACTGAATCTTGGGCATGAAAATCGCTTAAAATAAAGTCTTAAAATTTTTAGCGACCCGACTATTGATTCTTCTGCGCTTGGCTGTATTAATTTTAGCCATAGGAAATCGCGCTGACCCCTTAATAAGAATGGCCTACCGGCCATTTTTAATATGAAATGGCCAGCGAAATGATGGAACTAGGTGATAACGAGCCTTGTTTAATTCCATCGGCCGAAGCTTTAAAAGTAGCTGAACATCAGCATTTAAAATCACTCCGCCTAGACGATGATCCATTCAATGCTGTTTGTAAAATGATGTCGATATCTATTTATCAGGGAATCATTCGAGCTATTTATTGGATAACTACGCAATTACACGTATATAAAGCGTATTGCGAAACCAACCCAACAGATTGCAAACTTTCAATTGACGCTACTGGTTCTGTTGTAAAACCATTGCAGAGATTAAGTGGAAAAGTGGACACATATTTCTTTATGAAGCCACGTATGAAGCAATACGCGGTAACTCAAATGTTATCCAAAGCGCATGATTCGACGTCTATTTATCTTTGGCTGCAAATGTGGGTTAATTCGGGAGCAATAAAACCAAAGGAGTGCGTCACGGATATGTCACAAGCCCTTCTTCACGCTGTGTGTAAAGCCTTCGCTAATTGCCTGTCGCTTTCAGATAATATCTCGCGTTGCCCGGATATTCTGATTTCAATAAAGTCGGACGTGTTACATTAGAAGCGACGTTGCGCATACCATGAAACTCATCGCAAGTTGGCCCAGTCTAAAAACCGAAAAGAATAGAACAAGAAAGTTGTTTCTTTATTCTCTTGGTCAAGTTATCCAAAGTGAATCATTGAACGATTTGTAAAAATTTCTACAAGCTCTTTTGACTGTTTCGCTTAGCGAAACTGAATGTAAAAAAGTCACTTCCGAAAGAGATACGATATGGCTTCAAAGAAGAAGCGCTTAACGTTGACGATCTGGCCACGCCAGAGCCAAGAATCTCGAATGTTTTACACGAAGGCTACGGGGAAAAACGAATTTGCATGAACTGTTCAAAAAAATCTCCTAGCGAGAAGCACGCGCTAAAAAAAAGCGGCGTTTGAAAATTGGAGAGGCCAAGGTGCGAGTTCAAGCAATAAGAGACTGCGTACCTCTTATTTGAACCGACTTCCCGAACTTGGAAGAATAGACTTTTCAACGAAACAAAACACTATCCCAATAAGCCTTTTAAGAAATGCAAATTGCCAGTCACTGCAGGCAATAAAAATTGAAAAAATTAGGTATTCTATCTCTAATACCTGCGCTTTTGATAGCATTTCACAATGTCTTTGCGTAAGCTACTGCGATTCCGATCAAATGAAAACCATAAAGGATAATAATGAAGATGTCGTCTTATTTAATTTGGTTGAAGCTATGATGCAAGCTGGCGTTCAATCCAGTACCTATAAATTAAGAGCAATTATTTTAAAAGGCATTAGCCCAAACGATACAATGTCTTGCCGCGTTATAAGAATTTTCAGCTGCGGAACTTTTAAAACGTATGGAATTAGGGCCAAGCAGTTTCGCGGAAAACGACAATTGCAATTCAGAAAACTATAAAAACCGAAATA
This sequence comes from Leiobunum rupestre, assembly GCF_980474605.1. Taxonomy (NCBI): domain Eukaryota; kingdom Metazoa; phylum Arthropoda; class Arachnida; order Opiliones; family Sclerosomatidae; genus Leiobunum; species Leiobunum rupestre. The sequence goes on from NC_143385.1 coordinate 40,036,750, forward strand.
GAGTAATAATAAAAAACTACGCGACGATAGAGTGCCCATCCAATTTAACAACCGAAGCGGAAGCACTAATAAATAACTATTTTCAATTAGAACACTTTGTTCAATGCCCGTTTGTTCCCTGCCAAGAATTTCGCAAAATTACAATGTCTATTCCGGAAAATCATTTTTTTTCTAGAAATTACCACCACTTCAATAAGACTGGATGGTGAAACCTCATTAGTAATAAGTCTTTCCGATTTACCTAAACGTATTCTAATACGAAACGTCACTTACTTTATCCGAGGGGTCGTAGCATATCCGAGCCCCATGGGTGCATAATGGGGTATTGGTGGTGCGTAATGGGTGCATTTTAATCAAATAGTTAATTTATAACAATGGCGAAAGGGTGGCAACTTAACCGACCCTCAAAAGATAAGTTAAGTTAGAAGAAACCACCTATGGACTGTGAGAAGGATGATAAAATACGCGAAAAAGTAGATTAGTCCATAATTAAAAGAGATAATAAAGCTAAATCCTAAACAAATTTTAAGAAATTAAACAACTTACTACTAACTCGTACCCAATAGGTCTTCGAGGATTTAGCTTTATTATCTCTTTTAATAATAATAAAGCTAAATCCTCGAAGACCTATTGGGTACGAGTTAGTAGTAAGTTGTTTAATTTCTTCAAATTTGTTTAGGATTTAGCTTTATTATCTCTTTTAATTATGGACTAATCTACTTTTTCGAGTATTTTATCATCCTCAAAAGATAACATTGGAAACTGATGATTTTGGGATTCTTGTAATACGTCAATTAATCAGTCACATATGTCAAAATTATTGGCTTGAAAAACCAAAAAGTCACGGGATATTTTTCCAAGAGGATGTTTCATAGATTCACTGCTTTCCAAAACTTCAACGTCCAATGTGTTAACATTTTTCGACATTCTTGCGGCCAATTCAGAATTGTCACCCAATCTACCAATTGTATCAGTTCCTAACATTACTTCCAAGTTAGTGTCTGACATTCCAACTAAATCCCAAGTTACAAGTAAATCAGGGTATGATGTGACGACCTCTCCTTGGACCACTTCAGGGCTTGATGCCACATTAAATTCAGCGTTTAATATTCCTGGTATTTGCGAGTTTGGTGTTCGGCCCAATTCAACGTCTAATCTTTCAACGGAGTGTTCATTGTATTCCAAAACTGCCAGAACTAATTCTTCGTGGTAATTGGAAAAAGCATCGCAATCACTCGAATAATAGGCATAATTATGGTCTAGGGTTGTTGAAGGCTAATTTCAAAATAAACTTTAACTGGGCCAGGATTTTCTACGGTTGGGCCACTGCCATTTAAGATATGTTTTGAACAAAAATGATGTGATTTTATATCCCTTGTTTGATATCATCCCGATTGATCGCATTTACCCATCGAACACATTTTTCGTAGTTTGTAGTGGGTTTAGGAAAAGGAAAAAATCCAAACCTTGACCGCATGACTCTTTTGATATCTGATGGTTTTACATGATCTAAAAACGCAATATTTCCCCATTTGAAATGAAGCTCTTAAAAACCAGATTACTAATACGCGACGTAATGTAAGCTTTCCCTAAGCCTAGGAGTTATTACATAGTTTCGTCTGAACTGGCGCGAGTTCGGTTACGCACGAGAGGGCGGTACGTAATGCGCGTACAAAATTCCCATGACGTTGGGTACCGCGTAATAAAACGATACCAAGGTTTGCCCGTTTGTCCCGTTGGTGGGAGTTTGGATTTACAGTCCGTAGGTTGACAAGAGCTTACAAAACCACTCCTTCCTTTATACTCCCTGATTGTATCTAAGTCACTGTCAACACTATTTTCAGTGAGTTTTTAAATTTCTGAAAGCTTAGAGAAACGGAAAACAATGATGACTGATAGAAGAGAACTAAGCCAAAATAATTAATTAATGCAGCAAATCTTGTTGAACAGATGCAACAATCGCAAAATAAAATTATTAACGATATAGGTGTTTCTATATCTCAGTTGGCAGAACAATCGGAAAGTTTGGTGACAGAACAAAAGCATATAACAAATGATCTCAAAGAAATGATTAAACTTCAAAAAGGAATTATCCAACTAATGAAAGAAAGCACCAAATTGAAAATGTTGCAGCTTGCTGCGCAAAGGTCAAATAACACCATTATGCAATCATTAACTGATGTCATTATTAAAAAGAAAATATAAATTGCAATATAAGCTCGCATAGTTTAAAAAACATTGTCATGGTCAGGGTAATTTTCATAGATCGATCATTTTAATTTTGGTTTTGGATGGTTTAATAAAAATGCATAGTTTTATAATTAAGCCAGTTTTAATGATTTTTTTTTAAATTCTAAACGACCTAATTTTAAAACGTTGACGGATAATTTGGTGGCATGTTTGTTGTCCCGCTTATCTCCATTTGTCAACAGGCTCCGCCACATTTTCCCACGGTTCATTAGCCTAGCTGATTATTATCTACCCAAATTCGATCGTCATCGCCGCTTCGAGCGGTTCCAATTCATTGAAATCCTCGGGCACTCCTTGAAGTACACAAATGTTGTGCAACACAACGCAGGCTGTTATAATTGTTGTTGCTATCTGAATCTTTGTTTCAGAACGCCATTGGAACGCTCAATTATTCTTCGAGCAGATTGTTGACACCTCGAAAACCTTTCTTGAGGTGAATTTCTAGCAGGCTTAGTAATTGGTGTAATGAGCCATGGCAGTAACGGGTAGCCACTTGTCTCCAAATAACAACGCCGGCAATTAAATTACTTCCACAAGCTCTAATACTTTTAGCTATTGAGCATAAACTAATATTTACCTTGTATAAAAGGCTCATCAACGTATTTCTCCTCTAAGTAAGACGCTGTTTTGTAAATGTACGTATCATGAGCTGAGCCGGGGAATTTTGCGTTGGCTTGCAAAATGACTAAATCAGAGTCAAATTTTTTTTAAATGAAATTTTTTAAAGATGGTTTAGATATTCACCTACTTATACTAATTACAAACCAGTTGCACTTTAATATAATGATAACGTTTAGGTTAACAAGAAGGTATTTCATAAGTTGCCCATTTTATTTGACAGGTTTAACAATGGCAACGTACGTTTAATCTATCGCACCAATTACTGTAGAGAAATGGGTCTTTTCCATAAACCTACATTTTATTTTTTATAGTGGGGTAGCTGAGTGGTTAGAGCTTTTGCCTCGCAGCAACAAGAGCCTGCATATTTAATCCCAGCTTGTGGCACTGGGTGAAAAACTCATACAACTAGCTGGCTTCAGCCGGTGCATGGTGGTGTCTTGGATATTAGCTTAGCTGATTATATTATTTATTAAGATAATTTGTATTATAATTTACTATGGTATCCTTATGAAATATAATGTATTTTAAGTTAGGCATTGTCAAAGAGCGTCTGAAGCGGATTTAACTGCGGGGGTCATCGCAGAAAAAAATGGAGTAATTGTAACTGCATGGCTGGGTTCTCCGAATCATACTTTTCGGAGTGGAAGTAGGGGTGGGATTGAAAAACAATGAAGCTTGCACCGATGCCTTAAAAAAGTGGTTCCCCGCGAGCTCCAAAATAGTTGAACCTAAACGGTTTGAAGAAATAAATTTTAAATCTTCTAAAAAGCGAAAGAATGACCTAGATGAACCTTGGAGTAGAGAAGTTGACTGGAGGGGAAAAGAGGGTGGAAAGTCTGTAAGCTCAACGTTACCCAGAATCCTTTGCTTCGCGTTAGGGGCGCCTTAGTGTCACCCTCAATCGGGTTTTTATTGAAATAAAATTGTAAATATTCGCCATGCTTTAGTTTTGAAGCTTGGAATAGTTTAGATTGAATTTTTTATTTCCGATTGTATTAGTTCTTTATATAATGGCCTGTTTTAGTTAAAGTTTGGATATCAACATGATCACACATATAGCAAATTTTCAAAAATTATTAAAAAAATTAAGATAAATTATGTTCTATTATTTAATGTTATAACTATAAACCAAAGCCTAACAAGTGGTTTTTCTCTTTTACAAATTAAAATTATTAATAGCCTAAAAGACAACTGCAACAAAAAGGAAATCATCAAACACAATAACTTTTGCAGTTTTTATAACAGCAGTACTTTTACATTATGAGCAATTCTAACTATGTCAATGGCTAAAATACCGTTTTTAAAACATGATTTTGCCTGTTACAAATTTGCCCTTCTAACCTCTAAGTTCAAACCTTTAACGGTTTGTTCGGCCTTGGTTCTATAAAATCAAGATCAAATATTCACAACAGTGTCAACACCCTTGGAAATAGCTCTCTTTTTCGTCGCTAGAGTAAGGTAAAACGTAGGACCCTACCAAAAAGGCAGTGCATGCTGGGAGGGCTTAGGCCGAATTGATAGGGGAAGAGACTCAATGCTACAGATATGGGAATTTCCCCTCCAGCCAACTTCTCTACTCCAGGGATGAACTATTGGCAGTGGCATTATCAGGAAATGAAACCCCTAAAACTAGTAAAAACCTGGTATTTGAGTCACCCTCAGCTGGTGACGAGGAATACATAGTATTTGGAATCCTTAAGGAGTAAATCTAAGCCAGCTTTATTATCAATAATTGATTCATAAAGTGACGCTTTTGTGTCTTAAATAAAAAATGCCAGTACCACTTTCAACCTTGTTTCAAGAAAAAGCCCAAGAATTGGAGTTGAATAAATTGCTCAACGTTTGCTCAGGTGTCAAGAAAACTATCATTGTATCTTCAGAAGCGGCGGATATCGTTGAGAGAAGAACCAAAGGTCAATCGAATTGTAAAATGTGGTATTTACAAAGAACTGGAAGAGTGACGGCTTCTAAAATAAAATCAGTTTGTGGAACTGACCCTAATTCACCATCAATTTCTTTGATAAAAACAATTTGTTATCCATTAAACTCAATTTTCAAACGAAGCTACTCAGTGGGTTATAGCTAAAGAAAAACTCGCTTTCCAGAGCTATCGAGCGAAATATGTAGAAAAACACAAGGGATTTGAGCTTGAAAATAGTGGCTTTGTAATAAACTTAGTACCCATTCATTGGGGTTTCCCCTGATGGCATTATTTCATGCAAATGTTGCGGCAAAGGAACCTTAGAGTTGAAATGTCCATTTGCTTTAAGGATACTACAATTGATCAAATGGTAAAATTAAAATCTTATTTATAGAAATAATTTTTAAAGACGAAACTCTTTGGAATCAGTGTATTCAGAAGGCAGAGCTTTTTTTAATTTGTTTGTTACCAGAGCTAGTAGCGAAATGGTTTTCTGTGAGAAACAATCCCCTAGCTCAGCATTCGGGAAATGTGCCAATCATAATTTCACCTAGGAAACCAACTAATTTGAATATAAATTCACCAACTAAACAAGTTAATTTGAATATAAATTCACCAACTAAACAAGTTAATTTGAATACCCATTTACCGAGTACACAAACTAATTTAAATACCTAACTTGATAAATATTGCTTTTGTGGGGGACCCGAAAAAGATGAAATGGTTAGGTGTGAAAGAAAGTGGTTTCATTTTAAATGTTTAAAAATTTAAAACCACGAGCTAAAATCTGGCATTGTCCAGAATGTAGACCATTAATGAAGCCAAAAGCCAAAAAAGCTAAAAAGTAAAATTTAAATGTCTAAAAATCATTTGGTCCCAAAAAAAATGTTCCTAGTTTAAAAAAAAATATAGACGTAAAATTTAAATTTTCACTAAGGTTTTTTTACTACTTAGTCAAGATCGTAATAGTATTATAATAAATAATATTCCTAGTTAAAAGTTGAATTTTAGAGTGAGGTTTTTACTACGTAGCCAAGATTACTATATATAGATATTACAAAAAGTTCTTTGGACTGAAACGGCGTTTATTCTTTTAAATATTACGGCTAAGAAGGGACAGATATTAACAATTTATATTATATGAATATTAATTTAATACGAGTTTTTCAATTCTTTATATCAGTATTTTTGTTAAATATTTATTTATCAGCTAGCCTGATAACTAAATTCCACCCCCACGTGTTCCCCTTACTCCCGTCCCGAAAAGCTCCGTCTCTCTCGGGCGAAGAAATTATTAAATGAATTTGTATTCGATGATTTAATACCTAAAATTAACTGGAATTGACTTGAAATATTGCAAAGTCTGATGATTGAAATGTCAGAAATCGAATGGTATTTTCCGAGTTCACCTTCGATAAGTTGTTTTTTTCTCTAGACCATACTGCATACAAAAGTGTCGAAATATGATCTTTTTGCAAATTTTAAGTGTAAAATCAGGTCTTAGCGATCGAATATAGCCCAATGCTACACGAGAGGGTACGATATAAACAGCCAAACGGGGATGGAGTGAAGGCAGGAGTCGAGGGTAAGAAGAAACAGTAAACCTATTGGTTTACTTAAATATAGTAATATTATAGTATTCTAAAAACGTTCCTAGTTAAAAATCCCTACCCATAGTTAATACAATAGTTATCTAATTACCTTAAATTGTATTTAAAATTAAAATCATTAGGAATTAATTTGATGTAATTGTTAAAAATATTAAGTAAAGAGCGCGTTAAAAATATATACATATACATATTGTCATTTGTTTGGAAATTAGATCATTGTTATTATTAGGGCATAGCCGCAAAGTCAAATGCAGTTCAAACATCTATGCTCGCAATGAGTATGGGCTTCTAATCAAAAATATTACAGCGCAAGAAATTTATTTTCAATTTACCATTGATGATAGTGTTTAGCTTATTCAAATTTGTATTGATGTTTGGTTATAATGTATTACTTTAAAAAGGTTTGAAATATAATCTTTATTTGAAATATTTTGTCTGTAATTGTTGTGATATGCCAGAGAGGGGGAAATGCCATAAAATTTAACGAGCATGCTTCATGCTTGTAGAATGTGGAAGTTTGGGTTCGAAGTTAAAAGAGCCTACTTTTATGCGTTTATGGTTTTCAGCTGGGTTCCCAATCTCGCTAGCTCTTTTTCGCAGCTTTGTTGTTCATATTGTTACTAGAAAATAACACGGGCTTCTCGGAAAATTAGTCACTCCTAGGAGTGGCCACGAAAAGTAACAAACTATAAAAGGAGAAGTTTGTCAGAAGCGATTTGGTCGAGTATAAGAGTGGTGGCGTTTTTAGACAATCTTCAGTTGAGAATCAAAAATATCGTTTGCTCTCCCAAAAAAGACTATTTATTTGAGTAACAAATCCGTAACAATAATTCAATTTGTATACATTTATTCAAAAGGGACTACGGAATCACAGCTATTATCTAAAGCACAACTAACAAAAACAGACTTGTCAATTTTAGGTATATCAGTACCATTTGTAATCATATAGTCAACTGGTAGCACTGATTTTAAAATTGTATACATTTTTGGTGTAAGTCCAATTGCTCTCTCAACATGTATTCCTAACATTTGCTATTTTGCGGGTTTCAGCTGACAATTGCTTTTTTCCTCGGGTAAAAGCTGGTATTGAGAACTTTGTACAGTAAAAGCCAACACTAGTTTCAATAGTAAATAAGCGATCAGCTAATACCAAGTCTCCAGCCAATAATTTTTCTAATATTCCACAATTATCCGCCCACCCCAAGCTTTTTAAATAAATGTAATTACTCCTTGAGGGGCTATGCCTATTAAAAATTTAACCGTATTATGGTGCTTGTAGTTTGACCAAGTGTGAGCTTTTGCATCATGTGACGATGGTCTCTCTATAAATATCTCGAAGCAATCTATAATTACGGAAACCTGATCATCGAATGATAATTTAAAACTGTAAGGCATTGTTTTCTTACTGGCCACTTTGGTTTTTTTACTTTTAATACATGATTTCAAGCAATTTTTCTAAAATTCGCGAAATGGTAGAGTAGGATACGTTAAATCGATAACCTAAATCTTTGACATCTTAATTTAAACGCAAATCACCATCAATTGCTGAAATTTGGTATTCAAATGCAGTCTTTAACAAATTAAAGGTAGCCATAACAACTTCTAAATTAGGAAACTAATAGCGTAAACTAAACGAGTTTCATTGCTTTGAAAATATTCCTCATTTAGTGTATTTCTATTTAATTCATCACGAAGTTCATTAACTTCAGTTGGCAATCTGAAGCATTCACAAACTAGTGATTGTAGAAAGTGTTAGGTCACTTTGACTGCTTGAATCAACGTTAGAAATAACCATTGCCGGAGGGTTTTGAACAAAATTTTCTACCCACAATTGAAAGACCTAGCAAAGCTTACTTTTCCACAGAGCTCACGCCATATATCCTATGAATCGTTGGTTTTTCAGCATTTTTCATAAAAACTTCACTTACGTTAGGCCTAGCTTCACAGGGAAATGTTTAACGTTTGGTATTAACTGATCATTATTTTAGCCGAAAGTTGTTGAAAAAGGTTTGTTAAAACTTTTAGCGGGCTCATTTAAAATTGACAAAGTTTTTTCATTAATTATAGGCCAAACTTGGGGTAAATTGTAATTCAGCTGCAGTACCAGAAAAGAAACAATGTTACCCCTGTGGCGCCATCTGGCGTGAAGGTTTTTTTTATATATAACATTTTTTTGTCATGTTTAAATTCCCTCCCTCAAGGAAGAAAATTTTTGATTATTTCTTTTTTATAACATTAATCTTTTTTCTCTCCTCATAATATTGAATAAAATGCATTACCCCCACATAACGGGTAAAAATAACGAAAATCACTTTTTCGTAACTACACAAATAAATAAAAATAAGTAAGCCGACAGTAAAATTAAAAAGTATAACTAGTTAAAAACCAAGCATATATAAATATATACCTAAATATAAATAAAATAAATAATATGAACCGTTTAAAACGCTTAGTTAAAATAAACCTATAAAATCATATTCATAAATATTGTTTGTTTCGTTTGTGAAGGTTGTGTTTTTCGTTTTATGTATCCCATTAGTGAATGTTAAATGTAGAATTAATATAGTTTAATCAAAAATCCCCAATTAATAAAAAAGCCTTTAATACACTTAATAAACCCCTATTATACTTGGTATGTCATGCGTGGTATGGTTAGAAAGCCCCCGAAAAATGGATATAATTTTAAAATTCAAAATATTAAAATTAAATGAAAAACCCCTGAAAATCTGAAAAGTTTATTTAAACCCGTAATTTCACGAAACCATTCATTGGCCCACCTTACCTTCCCCCAGATAGATAATCCGGCGCCAAGAAAAAATAGAAAATCCACCATGAGGCGACAGTTCCAAACAGGACAGAGCGTCCGAAATTTCCCCCTTTCTCCACGCAAACTATGTGACGGCCGACCTAACCCCTGCTTTACAGTGTGACAGGTCATATTCAGTTATGGAAAAATCCCTCCAACTTCGTTGCTAAGGACGAAAACTAGAAAGTCATCCAAAGGGGTAGAAACAGAGACCCCTCCAACAGAAAATAAGGCGCCTTCCAAACCCCCGAGAAAGCATAACCGCAAGTAAAATCCACAACCAAGCCTACACTTCCGACACCCGACTTTCCCACCCCCCTAGACGGAAGAACAACAAAACCAGAGAACGCAAAGGAAACAAAAGGAGAAAAGAGTTCGAACAGAATTGGAACTAGGAGAGACCCCCAACCTAGTCCGGGCTGAGGCCGCGATGTCCCAAGAACGCAGTGAAATAAAAGATGCATAATGCACAAATTTAACTGTCAACCCAAAAGAGGCGAAATGCCCATCGCGTTTAATTTTCAAATTCAACCTTAAATCAAAAAATGTTTTCCCCGTGATGGAAAAACTATCAGCAGATCGAGTCAACTAAGGGCATCCCTCCAAATCCACCTGTCGTCGAAGTATCATCCCACTGGCAAAGGACATTCCTGGGTAACGTCCCCTTCTTTATCGAGAAATAAAGTCGTCCACGTCGCTTTGCAGTAACCCGATATTCGAGACACCAAGAAACCGAGCCAGCAGAAAAGACAACGTCCCCTGACCGCGAAACCGTAACGTTGAAAACTTCCTTGAAACCCCCCTCACTATTTCCCGAGACGGAAAACTACGTTTAAGCATACACGCCATTCTCCGACAAGTTATATATTTAGTCTAGAACCCCTAAAATCATGTTAAATCGATACTACCCAATGATTCCTCCAATACCAAGTTAGAGTGTTTTGTTAATTTCCTGTCCCAGAGAGAGAAAAATCCCGTGTCGCGAGACCCAAACAATACCCCTTTATTTCGACCAGTATAAAAAACGAGCCCTAACCCATAACTGTATCTTAACCGATTTCTACCTTCGCCACGCCAGTATAGTTTTGAGTCACTTCCTCGATAAATTGTATGAAAACGAAGTAAATTTAAGCCCCTAACGCAAGTTTTTATATATTATTTTTTATCGCCCCAATTTTAAGTGCTATCACCCACCATGGCTGCCAGGTATCCCGAAGATACTCGTGATTTATGTAAGAAGTCCCTTTTTTGATGTTTCTATTATTTTGCATTTTTTGTTCATTTTTTAATCTATCAATAAAAACATTTCAATCAAAGCACATTGAGTATCCTAATCATTGTCCGACAACATCATCTTTCTTTTACTTATTATCAACGCACTGCTACGTCGTAATAAACGATACGCGGGAAGCGGGGGTAATAACCACAACCTCTGGCACTTCCGCTTGAGGCTATACCACAATCACCAAATAGAACTCCAGTTAGAGAGTCACTATCTCGAACGAAAATCAGAGTTATCAGCTATCCCTGGCACTCCGAAGTCAACGCGCACACCAACCTCACTGCCGCGCCAAGTTACTCGTACAAGAAGTGGGCAGACAAGTTAACACCCCAGCTAAGTTCAAAGAATATGTCCGACAGTGATACATTCGATATAGTTTTGGTATATTGGTACGGTCGCTCGTTGCGCTACAAATTTTCCTGGACTGTTTTTTGCTATCTTTGGTTTGCTTACCATTTGAATTTTGTTTACTTTGATATTTATAAGTGCCAGGATTGCGTTTCCGCGGTTATTTTTGCTAATTTTTAGCTTATTCTCTCAGTATCGTGGTTTTTCGGTAAATAGTCGGTTTTTAACCCTAGTTAGGCTTCGGTTGTTTTAAATCGCGATTTTCGCTACGTGAGGAATCTTAAGAAGTTCAAATTGAGTTTTCATTTGAAACGTTTTATCGCGCGATTTAAATGTCGCAAACTCTCGTGCCATCATCGTTGCGGTCTCGTTTATGAAGTCAAGTGAAAAATGGAGCTCTGACGAAAGGAAACAGTGATTATAATGGAGGTCGATCGCCGGAAAAACCTACAGCTGCTGTTTCAGAAACTATTTTTGCCGTGAATAGTTTTATTCGGGATGACCAGTGATTTAGTGCTACGCTATCCGTTCCTTGTGGTGTCGACGACGATGCCCTTGCTTGTAATGACTGTGGTCAGACTTTTCACTTTTCTTGCCTTGATATGCCCACGTAAGTTCTTACTTATATTCGTCAAGATAGTTGTTTCCACTGGTTCTGCTCGTTGTGCAATCCTTACGCGGATGCCAAACTTCGAGAAATCTCCGAACTACTAGGTCTGTCAAAGAAGATGAGTTAATTGAGGAAACTCTCCAGGAGTATCAATCGGAGGTTGTTGGCGTTTCATCGTCTAATAAGAAAGTGTGCAGTAATAGAAAAGATAACACTGAAGTTCAAAGCTCATCAAAATTAAAAAACTCAAATGTAGATAAAGTCAAACCTTTAAATGTTCCTTTTGAGTCCCAGTATTGTCTATAATAGAGTAGGAAACTCAAAGCATGTGATAGTAGAAAGTGTTAGGAAAACATTATAACCCCTAATCGAATTTCATTCGACGTAAACTAGAGTTTAGAAGACAATGTTACCCTTGTAAAGCAATTGCTAGAGATATATAAATGTACAATGTTAAGACTTGCAATAAAATACTAGTGATCAGATCATCAGACCAACTCATAAAACATTTACTCCCCCTAGTCAAATTTCAAACGCAAATTCCATCTTCTCAAGCTTAAGGACAGAATTACTAAAAAGGCTCTTCCCGAGGAAACTTGAAATCACAGTGACATCAATCATAGTTCTGACACTCAAAAAAAGATGAAAGTTAGGGAAGATTTTTTTACTCTCAAAGAGATCCGCGATGTGTACTCGGATAAAAGTTTAGAAGATATTATTATATCGTGTGATACGATTTCTCTGGATTTTACCGTACTGCAATATCAAGTACATGTGTAGGTTAGACAAATATCAACTAATACTGCTAATAAGAGTCACAAAAAACAAGGCAGAATAATTTCCAAACTCAGAAACAAATTAAGAAAGGCTCATGAAAAAATTGGAACCTTTGCATCGGAAACTCATGGGTCAATCGCAAACATTGGTTAACGAAAACCAACGAAACAATATCGTTCGAAACAGACATGTTAGCAACACAGGCCGAAATTGTGCTAGTTTGTGCTCAGCAAGACATTGCTTAAAGCGAACATAGGGAAACCAACGATACAAATGATTCAACTAATAGCGGAAACTTTCTAGAAATTTTAGAATTGGTGAAAAAACTTAGTCCAGATTGAGAAAAGAAAATGGACAGCATGCCGAATAATGTGAAGTATATTCATAATAGCGTACAAAATGAACTTATTGAAATAAGTGGGATGATAGTTGAAGAGATAAATACCTCAGATGGTATTTATTCTGTGATAGCAGACAAATCAAGAGATAAAGGAGGTATGACTTGGCCCTCGAATTTGTATGAAAATGTCTAAAGATAATTAAATAATTTGAATTGATAGAACAAATAATTAAGTGTGTGCTTTTAAAAGCTTAGTTAAGGAAAGGTTTTTAGGATATGTAGATCTTCATAAGTTTAATGCCGAATCAATTACAACAGCCATCGTAAAAATGTTAACAGACAGTGGACTAACATTAAGAAAATGCGTTGGTCAAAGCTACGATGGTGCAAGTGTTATGTCTGGGGCATAGGGGTAGTACGAGCACGCATTGAAGAAGCTGTAGGTAGACCATGCTCATAAGTTCAATTTGGTATGAATAGATTGTTGTTCGGGTATTTCTGAAATAAGGGAGTTGCTTGGATTACTGCAAGCGATTTACAACTTCCTGTGTAACTCCACACTAAGAAGTAAATATTTTATAAATTCTCAGATAGAACTTGGATTTAAAGTAATTTTGAAAATTCCACGAAGCTGCCACACTAGGTGGTCCAGTAAAAGAAAATGAATTAGTTATTTTGGGGGTATATTAGATTCCGCTGTATTAGCCCTAGAAAATATCGTCGACAATGGTAAACCAGAAGAGACCGCGGAATGCAAGGGATATATAACTCAGTTAACTGATTTTAACAATTTGGTTATGTTAGTTATTTTAGATTAAGTACTTGCAAAAACCAATTGCTTATCAGAATATTTGCAGAATTTGAAATTAGCGTACCCTAGAGCAGTAGATAGTGCGAAGCCACTATTTGTCAAATAAACGATATTAGAAAATTCGGAACGATTCGGGCATTCGGCGAAAGCTTATATTTAACTCTACCAGACCAAAACAGGCCCATTGAAATAAAAAGCGTAAAAGGGTTGCTAACATCTGTAATATATAGCACTACTGGAGATCGAAGCAGTGACGGTTTAACTATTGGTCAATGTTTAAAAAGGTGGTTTTTTTAAAATAAATGTTAAATTCGTTTGTGAAATGAGCAAAAGGCTAACTACTAATAAGTCTGTGTAATTCACTTATAGCCTCAGACCGACTTACAACACTAAGAATACATAATTTCCTTTTGTGAGTCACTCATTCTCTCGATTTCAAGCATTAAAATGCCGAATTCCGGTGACCAAAAATATTTTAAAATCTAAAAATCTCAATTCATTTGAAGATTGTCTCAATCTCCTTTTTGAAATGAAGGACGGATTTCCCGATTTTAACCATCAAAACGACGAAACTGAGTGCAGTGTTTATGACCCACAATTTATAAAATTACCCTTCAGTCTTAATATTCAGGAAAATTGAATGGAAACAAAGGGTTCCATTCGTTATCTATGCCGATTTCGAATCGATTCTCAATAGGATAAATACCTGTTTACCAGATTAAAAATTTTCATAAACTACTAAAATACATCGCCTGCGGTTTCAGTTACGTTGTTATCGGACCTAACGGTGAATAATTTTAATTGCTCGATTTTTTTCTTAACTTACTTATTTATTGGACCAAGCCATCCCGACGCTGTGGACGTTTTCTTAGAAAGTTTAAAACTGGATGAAGAGTATATTAAAACCGAGTTAAAGGGTAATATTCCAATGAATCTTTCCCCGGAAGAGTTAGAAGAAACTCGAAATTTCGTCAAATACCACGGATGAGGATGAACCTGTACGAGATCATTGTCATTATTCTGGTACGTAATAAATAATCTAGATTTTTAATTTAAATCTGTTTAGGACGATTTCAAGGTATGGATCTCAATAATTGTAATTTAAAACTCAGATTCGTAAAATTTATACCCGTGATAACGCATAACTTGTTTATTTTTATTTATATTGAAATATATCTAGATACGACACCCATTTGATAATGCAACGTATCGGTCTCCAAAAAGAGAAAAAAAAATCATGTACTCCGTGAATTTCTGTCAAACACGGAAAATTATATCAGTTTCACTTCTTTTGGGATGTTAAGATTTTTGGATTCTTTTCGGTTTCTACCGGATATACTCGGAACATTGGTAGCCAATATTGCTAAGAAAGGGTCTCTAACCATTTCCGGGTTTTAAACCATTTTTATCCGTCCGAACAAGTGGAACTACTTTTACGCAAACAAACATATCCTTACGAGTACATGGACAGTTTCGAGAGGTTTGATGAAACTCGGTTACCACAGCAAGCTTTCTACGGGGGACGTTTGGCGGAGATTTGAAATTTAAACTCTCCGTGCGTAAAAACCTACAAAATTATATCAATCTATCTCAAATAGGAGAATTCCACGATCTGTACGTGACAGTCGATTATCTCCAGCTGGCTGATGTTTACGAAAATTTCAGAGATACTTGTATGGAAGATTATGGTTTAGACCCAGCGCATGCATATACAAGTCCGGGGTTCGCATGGCAGGCGGCGCTGCACATGACAAAAGTTGAAATGGACTTATGTTCCGGAAACATATGACATCAAAACCTAATAATTATATCACGTACTTGGATGCGAACAATTTATGTGGGTTAGCAATATCATCCCCTTTACCGGTTCCCAACTTTGAGTGGGTTTCACACCCTAATCTCTTAGCGTACACCATGCACTATATTTTAAACTGCTCGGACGATTCCACAGACGGTTTTATTTTAGAGGTCAATTTAAAATACCCGAATGAGCTTCCTGGTGCATAACGATTACCCTTTAGCTCCAGAATCAATTAGTGAGGATATGTTTTCAGAATATTATAACCAAATGATGGAAACATTGGGTATCACAATTAAGGACACTCTCCAAAAACTAACTCCTTATTTATACGATAGGGAAAATTATGTATTTCATTAACGAAACCTTAAATTTTACCTTTCGAAAGGTATGAAACTATTATCTGTTAACCGCATTTTAACTTTTAAACAAAAAGCCTGGCTCAATTCGTAGAACGTCTACAAACTTTTCAACCGGCGTAATCAATTAAATTTTCATTTAGTAAACACGCCGGAAATGGAAATCAAGCGTGTTTATTTCACAAATCAGTTTCAACAAATTCGACGAAACATGGACTGTTTACTATATCGCAAAATAAGATGTATCTTTTGTTATTTTGTCTGGCGGTGGTTAGTACATTGTCTTACGGACATTATAAAATTGATGAAATTGAGGAAGAAAGTTGTTGTGAATAAAAATTGTAAAATATTTGTAATAAAGAATAAAGGAGAATAAAATTTGTAAAATATTTGTAATTTTTAAATATGTAAAAATAGTCTAATTTGTTTATATGCTTAATATAAACAATATACCATTAGATATCTCACATAATAAATCGTCTAAAATATCTAAATTCCTAATTTGCGAGTTTAATATATTAACGGTGAGTAACCCTTTGTGAAATTCGACTGCAGGTGTGTTTTCTAATATTGATTGAAAAAGTTCCGGTTGATACTCGGTATAACACGATATTATCCTCTCTGGGGGAGGGGATATGCAGGTCTTCTTATTTTCCTACCAGAAACGACTTCCCACATTAGGTTGACCCGGCTACAAGCCCATTCATAGGATGTTGTAAGCTTAAATCCATAATGGGTAATGGAACATCGGTGCAATCAATTTTATTATTAGTTTTTGACAAATTCATACTTAGGGGCGAGATTCTTATAACATTTTTTTCGCTGTAAAAAATATTTTACTTAATATAGCTTCGCAAATGATTTACCCGAATATATTTAACTATTGTGTAATTTCACCCTGAGATCCCACTCCATTGAACAATCATGCCATGTCTGGGAAGGGTGGTCTTTTTAACATCCATAACATTTTTTCTTTATATAATTACGAATTTGATTCTCTTCATTTTCGCTAATAAGATTGTAAAGACGTTTAGCTTAATTGAGATAGATGGAAGGTTCATCGTAAGCTTCAACTAGTTTATTCTATGAAGATTTGGTAATAGTTAAACCTGCTTTACCAGGGAACAGAGTCGAGTCCCGTAAAATGGCCCAGTTCCGTAGTGCATTTCTCGGTCATGTTAATACTCCAGTTCGATCCGTCTAGTCGTTGACCCCTCGAAGAACCATGCAGAACCGTTACCAGATTCTGTGTTGAAGAACAATGTGATGTCTCCCCATTTCATCCACAATTGATGATATTCGTTTTCGGTTCACGTTATTCCGCTATCACCCCAAACCATATTTCACACTCCGGTGTGGCAGCAACACCTTTAACTCGAGATACTGGAAATACTTTGAGGACATCCCTAAAAAGAAAAGAATTCCAATTTTTAAAAAACTTAAAATTATAATTATAATATTTTTTTTACATTATTCGACTTGTGTATTGCGTTCGCAAAGCTATTCAGCACGTTGCTGATATTAGCAATGACAATGTTGCTGAGGAGAAAAGTATCGCTAATGATATTTCAGTTCATTCTATCATCGATTACATGTTATACGATATTGTTCAAAATTAATAAAGATCAAAATCCGGCAATGGTCGTTAGTGAAGTCGCCAACTTAATTTCTGCTGCAAAATTGTTTCTGCAAGATATGCGTTGCGATTCATCATTTGATTCTATTATTGAAGAAGCTAAGTCATAGCCTCAAGACTAAACATAACTATCGCTTTTCCAGAAAAACGCATTCGCCGAAAAAGCAGACAATTTGATAATGAAGCTGCAGACGCGCCGCTCAGTGATAAGCAGCCGTTCAAAATATAATTTTAAGTTTTAATTGATGTGGCCATTAACTCCCTTGAAGAGCATTTTATATTTTTGAAATATTCGGATTCCTATGCAGCACTGAGCAAATGGAAAGTTTTAATGACGAAGAATTAAAGATATTCTGGGATAAATTAGAGAATGCGAGCAGCCGAAAATTTTATGAAAGCTTTAGAACTTGTTCAATATGTACTAAAAAATTCCTTAGCTGAAATTTTTACAAATCAGATTGCTGCTCTTCCAATTATGCTAACTCTGTGCGGAACGAAGCGTTTCTAATCTTCAATTGAATAAGACATGCCTACGAACAACGATGAATCAGGAAAGGTTCTCTGGATTAGCAATGATTTCCATTGAAAACGAAATAAGCTGAGGGGTCGGACATTTAGTCAAAATTCCTTACACTCCCTTTGAAATCCAAAATCACTACACGAAATCCAAAAAAAAGATTTCGGAAAAATCCACTATCTTCCTGAAATCCGGAAGGAAATCACGAAATCTGACCCGAAATCCAGGACAAAATTTATTACGGATTTCTGAAATCCGGCAATAAATAAAGAAATAAATTAGCTTAGAAAATCACGAAAACTGTCACAAAATAGTATATTTTTCTGCAAATGCTTAACGCTCTAGAGCAGCGAAAGGTGTTCCGCGGAACCCTGGGGTTCCGTGGAAGGGTCACAGGGGTTCCGAGAATTCACAGTGCACTGAGTGCAGCCATCTTTGTTTGTGTCAAGAGTCTTTTAAGATAAGTAAAAAATTGAGTTAATGACCTTGAACACCTCTTCGTTTGTTGAAACAAGATTTTGGATTTTTGGGTTTTTACTTGGGTTCCCCGTTCCGAAGAAAGGATTCTAGGAATTGAGATAATGAAAAAGAGGTCGTGGCGACTCGTGTCGAGCTTTGTTTACTCAGTAGTCCATTTTAAACCTAGCTGCGGGTTTTTCGAGTCCTGTTAAAGTTGAACCAAAATTTTAGTTTATTTTATAATATGAGTTCGTTTCTAAATTAGTTTAGAGACTAGAGCAAGACATAGAAATCGCTTAAAATTACGTTGTTACAATGGCTGAAGTAGTTGAAGAAACCCACCGAGGGTCAAGCTTTGTCCGAATCAGAGCGGTTCATAGAAGACTACCATCACAATTGTTCTCTTGTTTAATTAATACGGGAACTTAGTGGTATCGAAAATATTGAAAAACTGGAATTATATTTGCAAACAAATCACGATGTTTTTGAAGATGAAACTCCGGCTGTTCAAAAATCGAAAAAACATCGTTTCTTCGACGAAATTACAACTATACGCCATAGGACTCCGCCAGCAACAACTCAAGATATGGGTAAATCGAAGACCGTTTTAAGGAAAAACATCAAAAGAAGTAATGCCACGAGTAGTGCAATCCCATCTCCAGACAATGCTGTTAATGTCGTTTTCGACAAAGAAGCTTCCAAAAGCGTCATTGAAAGCCTTGCTAATCAAATAAAAAATTTGCCAAGACATCCACGCCCGAAAAAGGTGTACACTACCGATTTGAGTTTTCTGCTGAGAAACTAATTTCTTGCCTAATTTGAGGAACATTCTCAAATTTAAATGAGACCAAATACGGAATAGGATATAATTCCTCAAATTACTATAGACATCTTACGTCATCGAGAGAAAGTGCTATTGAAACCAATTCTTCATTAGGGATGGATAACGTAACTGAAGCATCTGATTTCGAACTAACTAATTCTAAAAAAACCGTCTGTTAAATGAAATACGAAAAAGTCTTTCGGGAAGCATAGAGTATTATGACGACGAATGTGATATCCAAAACCTTACTGGAATAGCCGAAGATTTGAAAACAATGTCTTTAACCGTTTCCCCAAATACCAATTTACCAGAAATGGTGCGAATGGATACGTGCGGTAGTGGTTTGCCACATTTTAAAATTAATACGACTTCAACATTGATTCCAAATACGGAACCACCTTACACGGAATATGTTCATAACGGCCAAAAGGCGTTCATTAGAAAAACAACTGCCCTAAGGTTGTTGAACTCGAATGAAAAGCTTTCTAATGACAGGCTACTTCGGGTTAGAGGCGAGGCTAGAGACAATATGTCAAAAACAAAATCGGAAGAAATTCAAGTCGGTGACTTATGTGCATTTAAATACGAAGGAAGTTACTCGGTCTTGTTATGATTTTAGTCATGATTATTGTAATATGAACAACTATGTTTGCACAGTTTCGCAAGACGAATTTAAGTAAGAAAATGATTATCTGTAAAGATATATCCAGCGACATTCTTAAGCTTCTAAAATAAATAATTATGTTTTCTGGCCCGAAACAATTTGTGGGAGGTAAATTTAAACGTGCAGTTCTGTAATTATACAGACATCCCGAAAGACAGTGTACCTAGCAACAGGGGCCATACCACCAGAGGCCTATCAACCCCAAGCCCGGACAGGTGACAAATCTTATTTGAAACTTGGCCTATGTGGTAATACCGCAAAGGATCTTAAGCCTTACAAGTTCTGTTTTTTTTTTGGCAGATAATCCACTCTAATTGTTAATTGTAAAAGGCGCGCAATATTAAAACCCAGGTTCCGACAGACAGAAATCTTTTCTCTTTTAAAGAAAATTTCGCACAAATATGACCACCCGAAACTTTTTGAAAGATGCATTAGAACACAGGGGAAAAACAAATTTACTCAAGCTGGAGTGACAGATTAACCCTAGGTGGTTAAATAATTCTAAAACCCGAAGCTTTTGAGTTATTAAGAATTATGAATATTTTAAAAGCCCCAATTTTTGCAGAATTCATACTAAAAGACAATAAAACCCGAAAAGAAAAGGTACTAGATGCGCTGAATAGTAAATCAGTTATAGATAGGTTTAATATTTTATGAGGAGATCAAATGTTTCGGGTGAGAATCTAGTTACGGACACTTTTTGATATTGTAGGGCTAAAGCAATAAAATACTTTTTTAAGAGAAAACTGAATAAGGCACATAATGATAGCCTTGTTAAGAACAAGGGATTAGGTCAAACCTTTAAAGAGAATGATCCTAGTAATAAGTAGTTCCTAATCAAAAGTAGTGAGATTCCCATATTGTACGAGTTTAAATGTGGCAGGGAATAATAATACTAGTCGAAAGGAAGGTGATTTAAAAGTGCAAAAATTAATTTTAATCAAAAAATTAAACTTTTTTATGAAATCTTAATCTTTTTCCTACCACTACAATTTTCTTTCTTCATAATGAATCGCCTTGGAGTCTAGTTCAATGCTGCTGTCATCAACCGCTATGGGGGTTCCGAGCGTGGTGTCCACAGAACCATCGCATCACTTTTCATTTACGTTCTATTGGTAAAAGTGCTACTGGTGTCAATGTATTGCTGAATGCTGGTTCTACCGAAGGATAATGTTTAGCTGCCACGGCTTAATTTTACCTTTAGGTACATGGGATCTGCCATCCTTGGCCCCATTTTCTTGTAATGTTGTGAAGTCTCTGGTCGCTCCTGTTGTTGTTTATTCTACTTGGCATGTAAATTTTTTCTCCCTTTTTATGTATTGTGTCGTCCCCCCAAGTTGTCAGCGAGTAGCACCTGCTTCTGTATTTCATGCTCCCAAAGCTAAGCCTCCGTGTCCGTTCTCTCCTAAGTACGCCGATTCTTGGTCAGTTTGTACCATTTCGTTCTCCAGGCCACGTGGTGTGTCCAGTTCTCTTCCCCTAGAGAGCTCTTATGGCTCCTGTTTTTGTCCTCTTTTAGCACTTTCTCCTCAAGATCAAGTGTCGGAACCGTACCTCTTCTTCCGTTGCCTGCCAGTGGTTTTTGTAGAGGTACAGTCCCTGCCACTTCACCTCCTTGTCCGTTACCTGCTAGTGGTTCTCCTGGAGGGACAGTTCCTGCAACAGCACCTCCTTGTCCGTTGCCTGGCAGTGGTTCTCGTAGAGCGTCAGTACCTGCATCAGCCTCATCTCGTTCATTGACGGCCAGCGGTCCCCATAGTGTTTGCCCCTGCATAATCTACACGCCTATCAAGATAAACTAGACAACATTGATTTAGATGAAATTGTTAAAGATTTCGTAAACAGTGAAAGTAGAATCAAAATATTTGGAAAAATTGACTAAATAATAAATGCCTAAGATGTAGTTTAAAAGCTCATTATTGCAATAAAGTAATACAATCACTATTGACATTCAATATACATTGTATATTAACATCAAGTGCTTTGAAGCGTATCAGAGCAGCGGGCTTTTAATTTGAAATATAGGGAATATGATAAAAATCAGAAGGAGCCCCCGAAGCCTGCATTGTATATTAAAATTCATTATTTATTAACGTAAACGATGGTACATATAGCATCCCCTCGAAACATTTGGGGAAATGGGCCCTTTAATACGCCGCTGCTCTGAGTTTGTACCCCCCCCCCAATTAAAAGCTTCCGCCGCCACTGCCTGCTTTAGCGCCTTCCCGCGGATGGGTAAGTACCAGAACTGTTGGGTTTACTAAAAGTTTTAGTTTTATTCTCAGTGCCGCGATTGCTTTTGATTTCCCTCAGATAGTTTAGCTTATCAGTGTTTTCTTACACACGATAGTTTAGAGAGTATTTGTACATTATATGGGGGGGGGGGGGTGGTGTTGAAGATTCGGTTATAAACATTAGGGCTTAAAAGTCATTAACGACTTAGCCCGTAACCTATCATTGTAAAACAACGGGATAACTTCTAGCAAATTTAAATTGAAATACGAATATTTAGGTGCTTCACATTTTCGACAATGATCCCGAAAGAAGTACCCGGCAAGTGGGGGTGAATTACGTCAGAGTGTGGCGGATCGTCACCAGTATAACCCATGCCATATGCAAAAGGTCTAGTGTCTGAACGAAGCAGACTATCCTAGGCGAGTTTATTTTTGCCAGTGTTTGGTGGACAGAGTCGCTGAAGATCTAGTTCCCGGCTATAATCCTAGCGGCTGATGAACCCAATTTTTCCCGTGACGGCATTATCAATCTGCACAATAACCATCAGTGGAGTTAAAGAAACACTTACGCAACAAATGTTAGATCACACCCACAGCAATTTAGCCTTAATGTCTGATGTGGAATTGTTGGTAACACTTTATTTGGATTTGTCTTCTTTCACGCAGGTTAAATGGTGAGGAGTATTAACGGTTTCTACTAGATACGTGGCCAGAATTACTCTAAGACATACCACTAGCAACGTTGAGGCGGAAGTGGTTTTTGGACGACGGAGTTCCAGAACACTTTAGACGAGAAGTTAGAGCTCACCTTGATGAGGCGTTTCCTTTAAGATGGATTGGTTGAGGGGCAACCGTTGCGTGGCCCGCTCGATCTTCCAATTAAACCTCTCCTGACTTTTATCTCTGGAGATACATTAAAGACATGGTTTACAAGACTGACGTTCGCGACATTGATGAATAATTGATATCTGTGAAATTATCCGTAACACGCCTGGAATCTTCCAACGGGTTCAAGAATCATATGTACGACAAAGAACATGTCACTTAATTTTTGACATGCTTATCCGTAACACCCTGTATAGCGGCGCCTGTTTTGAAATAATGCAGACCCTTAAAAATAGTGCTAGATGAGTGGGCTGAAAAGAATTATAATTCAATGTCAAAAGTACTTCGTACTATGAAAGGGGAGAGTATGATAAAGTAACTTATAAATACGTCAACTGGTGAGACAAGAAGAATCTTGTTAGAAAAAGTACCGGTGTTAGACCGCATCAAACCTTTAACTCCACTGGTTGTCCTAGGTTCGTACGGGGACCCCGACCCCAGTACCGAAGATAAAAAATAAAGTCTGGGGTGTTTTGTTTCGGGAATGAATGTTAGAAGTTTGAACTTTGGAATTGGAAAGACACTTATTTCTTCCCTATAAGCGTTTACTTTTTATATTTGACTTTCTCTCCATCGCCTCATGTTTTTCGCTTAATGAGAATAGCCCTTTTAAAATAATATTATAAGAGGCGATCTTATGAAGTTGTGACTCGTTTTAGTTGAGCTTGGTGAGTTGGCCAAGTTTCGTCTGAGTCGTCGGGAAAAATTCTTGAAGTTGCCACTGGCATCGAAACTGGTTTTTGGGGGTGAAATGTTTTCGACGCCGGCGTCAAGAAATTTCGCTGCGGAATTCCGATACCGGGTTTTTTCCCCGAGTAGTCGCACACTAGAGAGAAGCACTGGTATTAAATATTAGATCGGGGTGTGCGCATGCATCCGTTTGTTTACAAATTGTATTTCTGCAACTTATATTTCTTTAGCGGTTTTTCATGTCGGAGTATTTTTATTTGATTTTCGCGCAATTTATTTTAGAAATAGTGTAAGTAATCATCAAATTTCCTTAATTTGACAGAGGTAAGAATAATAGTATATTATGTGCAATAGGTATTTTTTAGCCTGGTTCATGGAAAATTCCCAAACTGCATAGGTTCGTTGGTTTTAACAGAATAAAGTTACTAATGGAGGCAAGCTCCTACCAACACAGAATCAATGTTTTATAATTACAAAGGGACTTTCAGTATCGTTCCAAATACAGGTAAAGCAAAGAGATGAACATAATGAAACCCATTCGGGGCCTCTTGTGTTTAACTAGTTTATCCATAAATATTCAGATTAACTCTTGTTGATATTGGAGCCACTAGTCAAGGAGTGTTTTCCAACTCTGACTTTGGACAAGCGCTCCAAGAAAAAAAGCTAGGAATTCCACCACCTAGAGTCATCAAAGGGTCAAAACACGTCAAATTTCCATACGTTTTAGTAGGAGATGAGGCTTTCCCCCTCAAAACTCATTTCATGAGACCCTACCCTGAGAGGTTTGTTGACATTTATTCGTAACCTGCATTCTGTGAAAATTATTGAAGTACCCGTATATATATTATAAAGTACGTATCGATTAAGTCGGGCAAGGCGGGTCATTGAAAATGCTTTTGGCTTTCTTTCAACCAAATGGAGAGTATATAGAAGACCCATAATTGCAAAGCTAAAAACTTGTGAAGCTGTTGTCCAAGCACCCATTTGTTTGCATAATTTTTAATGGTAATTATTTTAAATTAATTATGTTTTCCATTTTCACCATTTTTTAATTTAGTTCATAGAAAATGATATGTTTGGAACCCAAAAGAAATATTGTCCACCAAAATATGTCGACAGAGAAAATAGTTTGGGAGAGGTGGTAGGAGGTCAATCGCGAGCCGATGTTGATGCTACTAGAGGGGCATTAACAAATTGTAGAAATTTGTCTACAAATACTCAAGAGATGCTAAAACAATCAGAAATTATTATGCACAGTATTTCGAATCGAAAGTGGGCTCTTTACCATGGCAACTGCAAAGAGTGCATGGTGGAAGAACTGGGTTCGACTAGTTTAATATTTAGCCATTCAACTGTGACAATAAAAAATTATAATATCGAATTTTTGGATAAAATATTATTAAAGTATTTTCTAAACTTTTTAAAACCAACTGTTTCCAAATTAAGCTTTTAATTATGGTTTTGACAATTTTCATTTTAATATTTAATTACTACTTGGTGTAATTCCGCCTTACATTTTTCTTGTTCTATGATACCTAATGTTTTAATGAGTTGTGATAATGCTGTCAGACAATTGTTGCACAATGCTGTTGTTTGTGCCAACAATATTTAAAATTGCTTGGTCTAGAGGATCAACAATCGCTTGTTTTTTAGCTTTGCGAAGATCGGTCCTTTTAGAAATAGTACTCAATTTTCGTTTCTGTTCCACATTTAATTTGTATTGTATTTCAGGGTTTTCATCATTTTTTCAGTACATTCTTCTAATGATTCTTCGTCAGATATATCTTTGTACAAATCTTCGTTATCATTGCCGTCAAAAATATTATTTTCGGGATCATTTTGCAAAGGTTGAAGCATTGAACAGCTAGATGTGGCGGGGGGAAGTTCAGATACAGTTGTAGTCGATTCTACAATTGACCGAGCGCTAGACTGCCGGCATCAGCTTCATTTTTCTCGTCTAGTGTGCGATATAGGTCGCCGCTAGTAGCGCCGGATTTGGTACCGGCAACTGCATAGTGTGCGACAGCGTTTAGACACTTTGCAAAGCAAATATAAGTAATATTTTTTAAAATGCCTAAGTAATCGGTTAGTTGGGATCATTATGAGAAACCGTTCGAAGGGAAAACATCAGTATTATACATCTATTGTAGCAAAAATCGGGCTATTAAAAAAAAGATCTAAAAATCTCTGGGATCAATTAAAATCCTTATATACATTCCAACATAATAAGCCAGGTCGGCAAATACAAAGCTACAAAAGAAAAAATGATTCCAAAAGCAGAAAAGTTCAGTCTATAACTTAGTTGTAAAAGAAGAAAATTTATCATTGGCAAAGACATGCCGAACTCGCCGGTATCGCCCTTGATGTTGATACCAATGACAGAAGAAGTCAAATTGAGTCTGAATTATATTATGATGACCCGGTATCGAAAGCTCTGGAAAACTTGGGAAAGGAGGATAGTTTTTGAGCTCATCGTCTTCACCATCATCGTTTTCTGACAGTGGTTCTATAAGTTCGACTTTAAACATCTTGAAGTCGGGACCACTTGACATGCATTGTGGTAATCCAAGACAAGATGATCGATTATTAATGACGTGGTTGGCTGATGCCTCTCTGACATATTATTTGGTTGAGAATGAAAGGCTCCGGGCCTTATAGAAGCATTGAATAGACTACCTCAGCGATATGCTATGCCACACGAAGGAAAATTGAGGCTTTCTGTTGGGCCTCTTATTTTTGACGTATTTGCGATGAAAGTGGAAAGAAATTGAGTTTTGTCATACATTTCATTAGTGACTCCTGGATTCCTAAAATGGCCGTCTTACCATCTCAACAATAACCGACAAACTGGGGAGAACATTAATGAGGAGCTCCTTGAAATGAGACATCGTTGGGGTATAAAAGAAGGCCTTCACATGGCGTTGAGAGACTCAGGAGAGAGAAAGGGGTTACCCGCCGGTGATTGAGAATTTCATTCTCAATCACCGGAAGGACACAAAGCTGTAGCTTGGCTCCCGCCGTTCACCCGCGCCTTTCCTCCTTTAATCACCAGAATTTCTAATCACCAGATTCTCCCGTTCACGGGTTGCTTTCCCCCAACCCCCATTCACTGGATACTTTATCTCTCGTTCACCAGCTCCTTTCCCCCATTGCTTTCACCCCTTCTAATCACCAGTTGCTTTCCCCCATCCCCATTCTCCAGAATTAGTTTTCCTCGTGCAGATATCTGGAGATTAGATTTTTACCCGTTTGCTTATCGCTTCCGACCCCATTTAATTTCTAGGATATAAGCAATAATAACAAGTTATTTTCAATTTAATTAATTTTTTATTTTATTTTAGAACTTTGTTTACATGTTAGTAAACACAATGAAAACAAATTAAAGTAGCTAAGTTTACAGGTTAATTGATTATCTACGAGTAAATTAGTAAAATCTTGTAGTACTTCCGAGGGTGATTTAAAACAGCCAAAATAAGATTTTACTTGATGGTACGAATTAAATTGATCTGGGTACAAAAATAAACCCTCGAAAGGTTTTGCATATAATAATTCGTGAATTTTTTTAAGGTTTTTAACAATAGCTAAGTACATGCATTCGATAACATTTTTATGTTCGTTTAAAAGATTTATTTGAAACCGAATAAAATCAATTTTTTTTTGGAACTCACCGATTTCGCGAGCTCCCAGATCCAGAACATGACCGTAGGCAGAGTTCAATTTGATGTTGTTGCTCGTGGCGACGACGGATACGTTGTTGTCGTGATA
The DNA here is from genome assembly GCF_980474605.1 of Leiobunum rupestre. Taxonomy (NCBI): domain Eukaryota; kingdom Metazoa; phylum Arthropoda; class Arachnida; order Opiliones; family Sclerosomatidae; genus Leiobunum; species Leiobunum rupestre. The sequence goes on from NC_143385.1 coordinate 40,063,956, forward strand.
GTCGATGATGTTGTGGGTTAGAGACGATGCTCCGGTTTGCGTAGCGGCGAAAAGCTCTCCCCAAAGAGAGAGTAGATTGGTGAAAGCTTCGGAGGTCAGGAACAGAATATTTTCGTTCGATTTTTTGAAGAAGAGAACTTGTAATTTTGATCCGTCGAAACCAAAAGAAATGTAGACTGATCCTCCTAACGTGATTTTTATGTTGATACGTCTTTCTTGGGCCCTGCGTTTGGATACGGTATGCGTCTCGGCTATAGAAAATGTTAAGCCTTTGTCTATTGAAATAGTAATAGTATTAATAAAATAATGCTTACCAATAGATCGTTTTTCCATGTTTACGGTAGATGACGAGAGCAAAGCCGATGCACTTCTTTTCAGTTCAGCGTCTCAGAGAGAAATGACGCATGGGAGATTAATCAGTTCCTATCTTGTTGAGATTAATTCATCACGTGATCTAAACTTCAAATAACCCTCAAATTCTATCGGCTGTCTCTCTGAGATAACAGTTCTAGACACTCGAAATTAAACCGTCCCGTGCTCGAAACTGCCTCTAATTATTCCCATTGACGTCACATATTAATCCACTTGGAAGAAAAAAAACCCATTGTAGTTTCCTCTCGAGAGCTTGTGATGCAATCATATCCTAGAAAACAATACAATTAATAGAAATTAACATAAAATTAGTATACTTTTAATACCATTTTGTGAACTACAGTGAAAAAATTTACAATTTTACGGTAGAAACGTTTTCAAAATACCACAAAATGAACTCAAATAAGAAAATTGTAATTAAAATAATCACTACGGCTATAATTTTAGAAGGTTGTTTCAGGACGGTGATTATAGCAGATGTTTGTACTTCAGTGTCCATATCGGAAATGAAGTTAAATGGAATATTTTGCGTAAATAAGTATAAATTTTAGCATAACCCTAATATATTCTCGAGAACTGAACAAGTTCTTTGGGAATAAGAGATAAGCTTACTATCTTCCCCTAGGCCCTATATAAGGGGGGTGCCTGAACCGGGGGAACGTCACTCTATTGTTGTTCTTTGTGCGTCTAGTACCAGGATTTTTGAAGCGCGCTCTCTCTCTCTCTACGTAAGTTTATTTTGATTTTTTTATCGTAATTTTTTGAATAAGGTTTAAGTAAATTGGCATTAAAATGAAAGGTGTACAATACCCAGAAATTAATTTAGTTGATACCCCGGAAATGAGTATAATCGACTCCCCTGAATTGATTGATATAACTGATAACGAGCTCCCGGAAGTACCCATAGTAACTTTACCCGATTCTCCAGAAATGGAAATAATAGATTTAACTGATACCCAAGACCCTACCCTTTCCTTAACTACAGTAACTGATTCGCAATTGGAACGTTTAAAAGAAATGACAATGGTACGAGATTATCTTAGAGAATATCAACTAACTCATCAAATCTGTTCGCCCCCTATCGTTAATTTACCTTCACCCCTTTTAAGACCTAGTTCTATTCCACCTGACGAAGTACGTTTTTCGCCCTCGTATACACCTATGGATGCTCCCTCACCCTTTCTAGAATCAGATGACACATGCCACTCTTTATCTTTGGAAGATAATTTAATCATGTCGTCCCTCAGTACGGACAGCATTCAGCGCTTAGCTGAGAACGTACAAGTTGCCCGACCGGACGCTGAGGAACTTGCAGCCGCAGCCGCAAGGGCCGCTGAAATGTTCGAGGAAGCTAAAGCGTTGTTAGCTGCTCGTACGGCTAGTAGTAGTAGTAGTAGTAGGCCACCTCATAATATTTCCCCTCAGCGTAATAATGACCCTATAGCGGTCGCAGGCCCCTCACGAGCTCCGCAGTATTCACCTCCATCGTCTCAGACTGCTGAGAAAAACGCGAACCCCGAGAACGCAAATTTGGCTGCCCCCACTTCGTCTCCTCCTCCTCAAGTTGGAGGTGGGCTGGTTGACGTTCCAATAACGCCTCCGTCCTTTCCTAATTTACCAGGTTCTGTTAAAATATTGAATAATAATATCCAAAATTTCCCAAATTTTGGACTAATGGGACGGACTTTAAATGTCCGGTTAGAAAATAATATAGAAAATGGTATTTATATATTGGAGGACTGTTTGCCTTCAGATATGGTTTCGGTTTCATTCGTGAACGTCACTAACCCCGGTTTTCAAATTAACGTCAGTTTCCGGCGTCGGGACCAATTAGACTTGCAATGGTTGATGACGTATATCGATGAAAAAAGCTATAGATCCGAGAACGATGGTAGTTTTTTTGAAGGAATAGTTACGGTTACGTTTAATCGAGTCAGATTACCGCAAGGAGGAACTAGACCAGTTGGGTTAGGGATTTCCCTTGAAAAAGAGTTTTCTTTTTATAAACATTGCACCATAACGATAAATAACCAGGATAAAATTTGTTTAGCACGCGCTCTTGTAGTAGCCATAGCTCATAGAGAATACATGGATAATAAAAATGATGGAGAACTTAAAAGAAAATATACTACTATAAGACAGTGTAGAGGAAAAAATATTGAAACGCTATTACAGACCCGCGAAGCTAGGACCCTTTTGGCATATTCTGCATTAACAGACGAAGAATGCGCTGGTCCGGACGCTTTAACTCGGTTCCAAGAAATCTTGCCCGAATACAGTATTATCGTTTTTCGATTACGCGATCCCGTACCCTTAGTTATTTTCGGCGACGTCGAAGAAGAGAGGGAACTAGAAGGACCTCTCCGCAAACGTCTTTATCTTCTAAATATTGACACACATTTCAACGTAATTACTAACCCCAAACCCCTTTTCGCGTTTAATTACTTTTGCGAAAAATGTTTAGTAGGTTTTAATCATCTCGCTGACCATAAATGCCTTCTTTTCTGTCACGCTTGTTGTAGAAAACAAGATTGCAGGAAGGACGTAGATAAAATAACTTGCCAAACATGTTTAAGAGTTTTCCCTAATCAAAATTGTTACGATTACCATTTATCAGGACCCGAGCCCTTATGTAATAAAATTTACGTTTGTAATCTTTGCGGAAAATTTATCAGTATGTTTAAGCGTAAGGCAGTACACGTTTGCGGAGAGACCTATTGTCTTTCGTGTAGTGAGTTTAATCCCGCAGGTCATCTATGTTACATGCAACCTTTAAAGACCGACCGTAAAGATTCTGCCGATAAAACTACTCGTTCTCGAATAAATAGCAATAATAAACGGGTCCACGACTCCGACAATGAACAATCACCACCAACTAAGAGAAGTACTCCAAAAACGGAAGTCTTTGTTTTTTATGACTTGGAATGTAAACAAACAAATCGTACTGACGCCAATGCTTTGATTCACGAACCAATTTTATGCGTCTCGCAAAAAGCGTGTAAATTCTGTTTCGAAGAAAAAGATAGTCAGTACGCATGCGCTAAATGCGGTAGTGGTCCTCGGGAGAAAATATTTCTCTCAAAAGACCCCGTCGGCGACTTTCTAGAGTATCTTCGTACGCTTAACAGAGTGGCTGATAAGATAATATGTATTGCCCATAACGCTAAAGGTTACGACGCGCAATTTATAGTACGTAAAATGATCGATTTAAAGTGGACCCCTAAAGTCTTGACAGACGGGACCAAATTCATGAATGTACAGTATAAAAAATTAAAATTCTTAGATTCCTTAAATTTTATGCCCTTTGCCCTTTCTCAATTCGTTTCCACATTTGGTTTAGATAATAATTTAAATAAGGGACATTTCCCGCATTTACTGTTTAATACCGTAGACCATGAATTTGATCCAGCCCGTTCGAACGAAACCAATAACGTACTACATAATGACATGCCTCCGATGGACGCGTACGACCCTAATCGTTTAAGCAGTAAGGCCTACGATGAATTTATCCAGTGGTATAACGATTCCCGGTCCGAAGCTTGCGGAAATTCGGACCCCAACTTTAATTATTTTGATTATAAAAGAGATTTAATCCAGTACTGTCGCCAGGACGTAAACATTCTTTTGCAAGGCTGTTTATCATATCGTTCTATTTTCATGGATAAATTCGAAATAGACCCGTTCTTAACTGCGATAACGATTGCGGGAGTATGCAGTTTTATCTTTAGGAAACACTTTTTACAGTCCGATACGATTGGTGTAGTGCCCCCTTTCGGCTATCGTATGAACTGCAACCAGAGTTTTGTAGCGATCGAATGGCTTAAATGGATGTCTCACTTACGAGGGAAGGAAATTCAGTCTGCTTTTAATGGATTTGAACCTAGAATTCTTAACAATAACGTGGACGGACTTCTCGATAACGAAGTGTTTCAATATCACGGATGTTATTTTCACGGGTGTAAAAAGTGTTTTCCTATCAATAGAAACTTAGCGTTATACGGCGACCACACTCAGACCCATAATTCGCGATACGCGTCAACCATTGCTACCACTATCCGCTTGAAACAATTGGGATACACGGTCCATGAAAAATGGGGATGTACCTTCAAAGCTGAGAGGAGTACTAACCCCGCCATCAACGCATATCTTTCTACCGAAAATTTAAAATTAAAAATTAAAGAGCCAATCCGCCCCCGCGAAGCCTTTTTCGGAGGACGTACGTCAGCCTTGAAATTACATCACAAGTGTAAAGAGGGGGAGGAAATTAAATACATTGATATTTGTTCACTCTATCCGTGGTGTAACAAGTATTGCAAGTTACCCGTGGGACACCCTAAAATACATGTAAAAGCTCCTTTCCCTGACATTTCTACCGTAAACGGATTAATAAAAGCCACAATGTTACCGCCTCAAGCTCTCTACCATCCCGTTTTACCCCAAAGAATAGGATCGAAACTAGTGTTTGCCAACTGCCAAAAATGTAGTGAGTCTCGAAACCAGCAGTATTGTCCCCACGAAGACTCAGAGCGACAAATAACTGGTACTTGGGTTGCAGACGAGGTACAGTTGGCAATCGAAATGGGTTACAAGGTTATTTCTATTCACGAAATTTGGGAATACGAGGTAGTAAAATACGACCCGATATCGAAAGAGGGCGGTCTTTTCTCCGAGTACGTCAACGCGTTTCTTAAACTCAAACAGGAATCCAGCGGCTTACCCGCGGGAATAGAGACCGATGAAGAGATTAAGAAATACGTTGACGAATATTACGAAAAGGAAGGAGTAAAACTTGATCCTACCAATATTAAAAAGAACCCTGGTCTTCGTACCATCGCGAAGCTTTGTCTTAACTCTTTTTGGGGTCGTTTTGGTTTAAACCCTCGCAAAGACCAATCGGCTATTATTAGCGATCCCAAAAAGTTTTTCGATTTATTCTTAGACCCAGACATAGAAGTTAAATCGGTTATTCCCTTAAGTCAAACGCATTGCGTGATCAAGTGGGCGTTTTTGAAAGATATTGATCTTGTTTACCCAAACACGAACGTAGTAATTGCAGCCTATACGACCGCAATGGCTAGGATCAAGTTATACTCTTATTTAAGGAGATTAGGCCAGCTTACGTATTATTATGATACGTACAGTTGCTTTTATCTAAAAGAACGTAATGGGATAGAGATTGAGACGGGCAACTATCTCGGAGACATGACCGATGAGTTGGCAAAGTACGGAAAAGGCTCGTACATCCAAGAATTGGCAACAGGTGGCGCAAAAATTACGCCTTTAAAGTACTGAACCCTACTACCGGTAAAGTCTCCTACGAAATGAAAGTCAAAGGGTTCCGTATAAATCAAGGCATTAAAGATTTGGTTAATATGGACACGCTTAAAAGATTAATAGGTGTCGACGGAGAAACGAACGAGCCAGTAACCGTACCCCAGCCGAGGCAGATTTTGCGTCTACCCGATCATACGGTCGTTTCCGTCGACCGTACTAAAATCTATAGACCCGTCGTAGACAAGGTACGGTTACTGGACGACTTCACTACGGTACCCTACGGCTATAAAGCGAATCTAATTGCTCCTGAGGACGGGGACGTAGAGCCCTCCAATCGCTAATTCTCGTTTAAAATTAGTCTCACCACTCTAAAGTGAATATAGGTTTCAGTCTTACGACTCTAAAGTAAATATAGTCTTGCGACTCTAATGTGAATATCAAACCTATACGGGGGTAAGGGAGGCAATAGGTTATTCGATTATATTTTTCCTCCGCTGAAGAGTCCCATAAATTTAACCGAATTTTAATTTACATTTTCATTTGTACGCTAGTACTCGAAGGGAGATAACCATGCAATTTATTCATCCGTTTAATTGCGTAACGGCAGGCCCGAGTCAGAGTGGCAAAAGCTATTTAATTGAATCTATAATTAATCACGAAGAGGAAATGTTTGTTCCGGGTTTCAAAGAAATACATTGGTATTACGGAGAATGGCAAGCTCTATACGATAAAATGAAGCACAGGGTAGTTTTTAAAGAAGGATTGCCTGTTTTATCTGATTATGACGGAAAAGATCCTATATTATTAGTTATCGACGACCAGATGAGCGAGAGTAAAGGTCAAATTGGTGATTTATTCGTGAAAGGCACCCATCACCGTTCTCTAAGCGTTATTTTTATTACACAGAACTTATTCCATCAATCAAAAGATAGCAGATCCATTTCCCTGAATTCGCATTACATAATTTTATTGAAAAGCCCCCGAGACCGTCAGCAAGTGGCTTATCTCGCTAGACAAATGTTCCCTGATAAGTGGCGTTTTGTAGTTGACGCTTACGAAGACGCGACTTCGAGACCTCACGGTTACCTAGTATTCAATTTAACTCAAACTTGTCCCGAAGATCAAAGAGTCTTGACTAATATTTTACCGGGAGAAACGTGCTACGCTTATCTCCCTAAATAAATAAATAGAACTTACATTTCGTAACTTCAATCAGTTATGAATCATGTCTCGTAGAGTACGTATCGAGAGAGACGCTCTCCGATATCTCGGTCGTTGCAAACCCGTTCAAAGAAAAGCCATTTTAGCTAAAGCCGACAAATCCCTCATAGACGCTATCAGTGAATGTATTCATAACACTTTAATTGGTAACGTAAAACTATCAAATACCCAAAAAACCAGGTTATATCGTCATAAAAATACCCTTCGAAAACTAGCTAGTAAGCGGGTAGCTTGGAAAAGTAAAAAGAAATTGTTAGTTCAGTCTGGGGGCGGATTTTTCTCGTTTCTTCTACCCGTCGTTTCAACCCTTCTTGGTTCAATATTCGGTAGTAAACAATGAAACACGCCAGAAAAATGATTCTCGTCCCTAGCGGCGTTTTAAAGCCAGACCCGTTCCCGAACCCCCTCGCTCTGACAGTCTCTGAATTAGACGTTAAGATGGACCAAATATTAAATATGAAAGATTTAGACGACGCCTCGAAATGGATTTTATACGAACAAGCTTTAATGAGACACGGAAATCTACGTAAGCAAGCCTCGGCTCCTAAAGAAATCGAAATTGCCCCCGCATTCGACTCGCTAAGTAGGGACTGGATAGACGATTTGCCTTTGATATATTACCAAAAAGCGCAAAGTATGGTGGATCAGTTGGAAACTGTACCCGAAAGAATACGGTGGGATGAAAACGGGGAGCTCGTAATAAACGGTCGACCTATTAAAGGTTCCAATATTAGCGAAATTACCAAAGCGTATTTAAATCCTAAAACCCACCCAAAACCTATCGGATATTTCGCGTTTATTTCCAATTTAACCCAATTTAACTCTTCACCGGCGATCCAAGGCTTTCCCTCCCCGCTAGCTCCGAGAACCCGACAACGACGTTCTCCCGTTAAGCGCGAGTATCCGGTTCCTCAAAGTGGGCGTGCGCGCAGGACAGATAAGCCCCGCCCCACTCGTAGCCTTGACCGAGATCACTCCACGTCTGACTCTTCTCTTCACTCTTATAAACAAACAAGGAGTCGCGCGCAAAAGTCTAAAGTATGGGCGAAGCTATTTTAGAAAAAATATATTTTAACCCGAAGCATCCGGCTTCTTTCGGAGGCGCTGAAAGGTTATTCCAGTCCGTAAAGTCTCACGGCTTAAGTAGGGAAACTGTAGAAAAATGGTTAAGAGGAATCGACGCTTTTACGATGCATAGGCCGAAATATAAAAAGTTTCAACGAAATAAAATAGTAATTAGTAATATAAGGGAACAATACCAGGCTGATATTAACGATATGCGCTCGTAAGAGGCAGATAATGACGGATACAAATACATTTTAACAATTATAGACTGTTTTACTAGAAAAGCGTGGGGGTTACCTCTTAAAACTAAATCGGGGAAAGAGGTTTTGAAAAATATAAAAATTGTTTTTAAAGACGGAATTCCAGATAAATTTCAATCGGACAAGGGCACGGAATTTAGGAATAAAGAAGTACAAGGATATTTCAAAAAGAATAAAGTTAAATTTTTTAGTACCGAAAATGACGAAATAAAAGCCTCTATCGTAGAAAGGTTTAATAGAACGTTAAAAACAAAAATGTATAGATATTTTACCCATCACTCCACAAATAGATATTTGGAAGTCTTACAGGACTTGGTCGAAGCGTACAATTCCTCTTATCATAGCTCAATTAAAATGGCCCCTAATGACGTTTCGGAAAATAACGTATTACGTGTGTACAATAATATCTACTCTAAATATTATGCCGAGAAACTGAAAATGAAACCGCAATTCCAAGTAGGGGATTTGGTTAGAATAAATACAACTAAAATGATATTTCAAAAGGGTTTCGAAGCTAATTATACCGAAGAAATATTTAAAGTCGTAGCTATAGTTAAAAGACATCCCCCCGTTTATAAAATAAAAGACTTAGCAGAAACCGATATAAATGGAACGTTCTATTTTCGAGAGCTTCAAAAGGTCAGTGCGCCTCGTTCGATCAAGTTAAACAAGATTTTACGTCAGAGAACTAAAAACGGAGTAAAACAATTGTACGTTAGTTGGCTAGGATATCCTCCATCGTTTAATAGTTGGGTTAATCAAGATGACGTCTGGGATTTACATAACTCTTCCTAGTAATACTAGAGATAAGAATAAGAATAATTCAGAAAATACTCTAGCCTCGTATTCTACAACGTTGGCCAAACCCATTAGTTTACGCGGAGATTGGGAAATTGCTCTGGTAGAAATTATTTATCCTTTATCTTTTTATAACGTAAGCGAGCCAATGGGATGTGGAATAGAAATTAAGGAATTACTATCGAAACCTCCAGCCCACATAGTAGATTACAAATATACCTACGACTTCCGCGAGATACCTCAGGGCTACTACAAAAATTCTCATGAACTTTTGGCCGTACTTAATGAAAGTATTAAAAGTTTGAACCTTGATTTAAAGGAAAGCGCTAATTCAGAGTTCGATAATGATTCATTAGGAAAATTTGAATATAGTTTAGAAAGTGGACACGTACAATACACTTCCTATAGTAAACATTATTATCAACTCGAGTTAACGCCAAAGTTGAGGAAAATTTTAGGATTTAGAGATAATGTTACTGATATTTCACCTAAGGTAGCATTCAGATCAGATTCCCCTATGCAATTAAACTTATTCATCCCCGATCTTATGTTCGTGTATTCCGATTTGGTAGAAAATGAAATGGTTGGGGATACATTAGCCCCCCTTTTGCGAACAATTGTTGTAGACCAAAACGCCCCCAATGGATCAACCGTTTCAAAAACTTTCGATTCTCCGCATTACCTTAAACTGAGTAGAAATTATTTTGACTGTATCGACATTAATATAAGAACTAGTTTAGGTGAATTCGTGCCATTTCAGTTTGGTTCAGTCACGTGTAAAGTACATTTACGACGAGCTCTGTAAAAAAATGGCTTATCAGTACGTCGATAGAAATTGTCCCTACATGCAATATTATTTAAATCAGGCGGGGGGCGGAGTAGATTTACCTTATTTCTCTGGGTTTGCGGGACAAAAAGGACACGGAATTGGTAGCTTTTTTTCTGGGCTAGCTAGGTTTGTATTCCCATTCCTAAAACAGTCTGCCAAATACGTGGGAAAAGGGCCCTTTCTACAGGAAAGAAAGTACTCGGAGACGTCTTGCAAGGTCAGGACTTAAAAACGTCAGCCAATAAACGAATGACAGAAACTGTGGACGAAATGGCAGCGCAAGAAGGTTCGGGTCGTCGCAAGAGAAGAAAAACTACTAAGAAAGCATTGAAGAAGAAGAAAAAGAGTTCAGTTAAACGCCGCAAGTTCACGCGTACGGTTCGCGATATTTTTGCTCTCTAAAAATGGAGGTACTTAAAAGCGAATTAAATATTTTCAACGAACTACCAACTCAACTCAGCGTTGAAAAAGGTCAAACGGTATGGTGTAAGCCAATTTCATCTATCGACAGCAGTTCTATCATCGAATTCGTGGTACCGGGTACGGGAGACTCTTACACAGATTTGGCAATGACAATGATATATTGTAAAGTAAAAATCGTCAAAACCAACGGTGACAACTTGGATGCCGGGTCTAACGTTTCGCTCGTGAACAATTCTCTGCATTCGCTATTCAAACAATGCGAAGTGAAACTCAATGATACGACGGTTTCACCATCGGCCTCAAATTACCCCTATAGGGCCTTGCTCAACTTTGGGTACGATGCAAAAAACACTCACCTTGCGACATCTGGATGGTACGATGACACGGCTGGAAGTATGGATCTGATAACAAACGCCGGATTCATAAAACGTCAGGTTCTAGCTGCTGAATCAAAAGAAATTGAACTTTACGGGAACATTTTTTGTGACATTTTTAATTTCAACAAATATTTAATTAATGGCGTACAACTTAAGGTTTCACTCACTAGAAATAGCGATAATTTTACCCTTTTTAGCGACACTGTCGACGCGTATAAAGTCGAATTTATAGACGCTGCTCTAATTGTACGTAAAGTTAAAATTATGCCTAAAATTTTATTAGCCCATCAGCAAGGATTATTACGTAGCAATGCCAAATATCCCTTTACTCGTACTGAAATTAAAGTTAAAACATTAGCTAGTTCTATTCAGAACGATAGTTTTGACAATATATTCTTAGGTCCGATGCCCAACAGAGTCATTATTGGTTTAGCCACCAACAAAGCGTATAAGGGCTCCGTTAAGTCTAATAATTATAATTTTGAAAATTTCGACCTAAATTATCTGGCTCTATACGTTGATAACGAACAAATCCCTTCGAAAGCGTTGACCCCTAATTTTAATAGTAAACAATTTACGCTAGCCTATCATTCGCTATTCTCGGGATCTGGGATACTCTACCAAGACGAGGGAAATCACATCGCGTTGGCTCACTTTCCTCTAGGCTTTGCCCTATATGCTTTTGATTTAACCCCCGACAATTCGGCCAGTGACGTCACGTTTTGGAACCCCGTAAAGAGAGGGCAACTACGTTTAGATTTAGGATTTGGTACCCCTTTAAAAGATTCTACGGTCGTTATCGTGTACGCTGAATTTCAATCTTGTTTACAGATAGATAAAAATAGGAACATTATTCGAGACTATTAAAATGACTACGACAAACGTGGACTTATCTCAGGCACTGTATAAAACACCGTACTTTTTAGGCGTTTTTTCTTCAGATAATTTAAAACCCATGGTGAAATATCCGCAATCGCTTATCATTAATTTTGAGAAAAGGGGAGAAACAGGTTCTCATTGGATTTGCGTCTACGTCGATGGCCAAAAACGGGGATTCTATTTTGATTCAATGGGGCTTCCCCCATTTTTACCCACAATCAGAAAATATTTAAATTCAATGTGTAAGACGTGGACATTTAGCAAAAGACGATTGCAAGGACTAACTAGTAACGTTTGCGACGAATATTGCGTAATGTATATTTTGCATAGAACTAAAGGACAGAGTACAAAAACGTACTACCAAAAGTTTTCCAAAAATTGGGAAAAAAACGAAAGCAAGATATTTTCATCTTTCGCAAATCATGCTAGAAAAATCATCACATCGAATTTAGCGAATCCATTAGCTAGAGAGAGAGGTATGGTGACTGACTGGAAAAAATCCGGTTCCAGAGGATAAAACAATATATTCCCACGCTATCTGGTATCTTTTAGAGATATGACCCGACCTCTCTCGAAAACATGCGCGCGCTTCTATGAGCGCCAAACCATTTACTTTCGAATAAAATAAACCATCCAAAAACAAAAAAATTAAAATAGAATCAGAAAGTATTGGTAAACTAGTTAGGACAACGTGGGTGGTTTACGCAATCTAGCATGAAAACAAAACATTGGTAGAAATATATTATTGCATTATTCCTGTACGTTCTATTTAAAGTACTTTCTAAAAGTCATTGAAATCTGTTACCGTCTTGAACCATTGAAATATGTTTTCTACCCGTCATTAACAAAATATCTTTAGTACACGCAAAATAAGATTGGTGAAAAAAACATTGCCTTAGATAATTTAACAGGGATTTAGTTAGCTTTGGGTCTTGTAATGATAAAAAAGATTGAAATTTGACTCTGCCATTTTATTTAATAATATAAACTCATGTACGCGAAAAAAACAATTGTAAACAATTTTTCCTATGTAACTTTTTTCACTCTTAATAAATACTTTAAAAACGTAACAAAAAAAAGACTCTTTATTGAAAATCGCTTACCCTTTTTTTCCAGAATTTCGTTAAGTCAACCAGTCCGATGCAAGAACGTACTACAATGCGGACTCTTATCTGCAAATTTGTTAGACTTTGCACGAACCTAAACCATCTTCTCGTGACGTACGCTAAGAGGAAGATGGTGGAAATTCCCAGTCTCACGAAATTAATTATCTACGAACACTATTTAACCAATGGAAAAATTTACCGACTTTACCCACTTATTTACACACTGAATAGATTCCACACTCAATCACTAACTTAGATTTCATCACGGAAAAGAAGGAGATAGGATATAGGGGCTAGGAATTGGTGGGGATGGAAAATGGTATAAAAAGGGAGTAAATCAATTAGAACAAATTATTCCAACCTTTTTCTTTGCTTGGAGCAAAACTAAATCGAAATCAAAAATGAGGTAAATATTATTTTAAGATTTAAATAACTTTTAGAACAAAAATTTTAGATTTTAATTTTCTTCATGTAGAATTGAAGAAATTAAGGGGATAGTAATACAAAGTGCGAGCGATGAATCTATTAAATTTGAGATTAGAATAAGGTAATAAATTAAATTTCACGAATTATTTATACTGTACTAAAGTTAAAATTTTATGTATTGTTCTGTTAGCCATGAGGTTGGAGAGCCCAGGATGCTTCTTCAAGTCTGGGAACATCAATTATATTGGGACGATGAGGGCGATATACATTCCAGTAGGATACTACTCATCGTCCCAATTATTTTATAATAAAAAAATTAACATTTATCACGATTCTTTTATTTTCCTATCCAACAATAATCATTTCAGTATATATCAAACATTACAATAACAAGGATTATATGCAATTGCAATTGCAATTGCTAAAATAGTGTATTCTACCGAGTTAATAGTCTCTAAGATTTCCTCCTGTGGGTTCCCCGAAACAGGATTAATTTTTATCAAAGTTGTATCAGAAGTAAATTAGTGCGAAGTAAGCGCAATGTATTTTCAGCTATTCTAATTTGCCTAATTTAACACGTGACGAATTTTTTATCGCTAACCGATGAGCAGTAACCTCTATTTTTGGTTACATTTTACAATCTCCCGTGACGTCAATTGGTTTCAGCCAATGAGAAATCAGGATTTACTTGAAGTTTCGAGTGTTATTTGATCTCTAGATATACGACTCAACGTTCTTTTAGTTCCTGGACCTCATCGAGAAGAGACACGTAGATTTTCGCGCTCCGTTCCCCGCCTTCTCGACTCTATTTACAGGCAAAGGCTTCAGGATTTCCGTAAAAGTAAGTGACTTTATTATTTTACTGTAGAGGGAAATTAGGCCTTGTTTAAATTGAAGTAAATAGACTTAGATTCTAGTCAAATAGTCATAGAGTCTAACCAAAATAAATAGAAAAACATTTATTGAAATTTAGGCTTAACCAATTAGGCTTAAGAATGTTGACAATAGCTTATAGAAACTATCAGTTTACAGTATGGACATCGAAGCGTATCGACTTGAAACTTTTCGTCACTGGAGAAATCCGCACGTTACTAAGGAACAACTAGCGAAGGCTGGATTCTACTATATTCAGCGGGGCGATGAAGTACGATGTTACAAGTGCCACGGCGTATTAGAAGGATGGGAATCAGGAGACGTACCAGAATGGGAACATGCTAGATTCTTTCCACACTGTCCGTCGAGGGATAATTCACCATCGGAAAAAAGTACCTTTCGCAAGAATGGGAGATCCCGGCAGCGGCACTGGAGGATGACGATTTCATATCTATTCCGGTCAGACGTGGTGAGGTAGAACTTTTAATAAAATTATTTATACAAACCGCACTTGCAGAAGGTAGTTCGTTTCAGCCCATTAAATGAAATTGTACATATTCCTTACGAAGATCGAGTTAATTTTTTTTATATTGATAAAATGCGATTTAAACGCGTTATTTATATTGTCGGTCTAATATTAGAACCTGTTTTACGCAATCATGTAATTAAAAGTAAAATAAAATTGGAAATGTATATTTCTTGTTTTTATTGCCTAGAGATTAGAAATTAAGGGGTTCAGAAGTGATAAGCAAACGGATAAAAATCTAATCTCCAGATATCTGCACGAGGAAAACAAATTCTGGAGAATGGGGATGGGGGAAAGCAACTGGTGATTAGAAGGGGTGAAAGCAATGGGGGAAAGGAGCTGGTGAACGAGAGATAAAGTATCCAGTGAATGGGGGTTGGGGGAAAGCAACCCGTGAACGGGAGAATCTGGTGATTAGAAATTCTGGTGATTAAAGGAGGAAAGGCGCGGGTGAACGGCGGGAGGAACGGGAGAGGCGCGGGTGAACGGCGGGAGCCAAGCTACAGCTTTGTGTCCTTCCGGTGATTGAGAATTGGCAAATTGCTTTTTGCAATTGTTAAATCTCATTGTTTCGAAAGGAGTTTTAGGCCAGAGAGCCGTTAAATATATGATGTCTAGAGCTTCATCTATGGTACCAATTTGACTTCAGGGGGGGTTGAAGTATGTCAATGTTAAGAGAGGGGTGGGAAAAGGGGGTGGAAATTTCGTATAGTCAAAAGTAGACCTAAGGGGGGTCTGAATCCGGAAACCCCCCTTGTCTACGCCACTAGAACTAACATATACGAAATTTGCTAAAGGACTTCGTGCAACACGCAGAGATGCAAGATCCATTTATCTTCAAATGTCATTCCAAATATTGGAACCTCAAAACCCGGAAAACTGCCATTCAAATCTTATTGGAAAAAGTCCTTGGAGGTAATTCGAATTGCAGCAGAAGTTACTGAAAATGAAATTGCAGTTGAATCCTGCCGCCAAGTAGAGTGCTATTTTTTAGAACGGGCCTTAGATAAACAAAACCTTTCAAATTAAAAATTATAAACAAACACTTCTACCAGATTTGGCAACACTTGGCAAGACAGTATCTTTGCGCACCGCTTAGTCGCGTTTCTTCCGAAAGGGAGTTTAAAGTGGCAAAACAAACAGTTACCGACACTAGAAATCTCCTTTTGCCTGAAAATGCTGAACAATTAGTCTGACTTTAATATAATCAGAGGGCGATGAACTTTGAAATAGCAAAAGTAGGTGGTAGAGTAACTGATACGCCTTGGGATTGGAAATCGCCACTGTCAGTGCCAGAACAGCGATTAAAGAAAATTAAAAGTTAAAACTAGCGTTATCTAATTTTCTCTAGAAGCTCTGACTGTTAACTTGTTTGATAAGTGGATAAGGATAGTGTCTTTTATGAATATCATTACTATTTAAAAGAAAGTTTAAAAAATTTTAGTACTGTAACTTGTACTACAGAATTTTTTATTTTGTCATTAGTTTTTTTACTATATATACCTTCTTTTAAGAAATTATTTAAAAAATAATAAATTAATACACCTTGCTTAAAACATTGTAGATGAAACATCTTTCATGTTTAACCCTAGGCGAAGAAAATTAAATACTTCTTTTTCGTTTGTATGCGCCACCTGGTGCTATGGTCTCAAACTAAACAGATAATTATGGGAAATCACATTTTACCCAGTGTCCTTTGGAAATTTCCTACTATTATCGTCTGCTTATATTTATTTTGTTTTGTAAACTTGCGTGAAGTTGGTAGGATAATAATCTCGGTTTATTTCAATGGTTTTGAGAAAATTAAAAAGGAAAATACAGAAAACAAGTTAGGAAATAATTTGTAATCTATTCCTTATAGTTTGTGCCTATAAATTTTCACAAGAATTTAACATTTATAGTAACAATGTTCATTAGTAGTTAGGCCTTGGACATAATTTGTGGGGATTCTGAGCAAACATGGAAAATAAAAAGAAGTGAGTACCCAAATTGTTTTAATTAAAATCATTTAGTTCTTGACACCATAACGTTTCAGTGTATATTTTTCCCCAATAGATTGGTTTCTTCAAATGATAAAATTGTTAAACCAAACATACCCAAGGGAAACTGGACAAAACAGTTGACAAAATTTCCAAAGGCTTTCAATGAACAATCTATTATACAACACAAAGATAAACACAAGGCTGGAAAACATTACAGTAAAGGGTACAGAATGGCAAAATCAAATAAAGTTAGGAACATTGTCATACACTATGGCGACAGTCTTATTTGGGCGAAGGTACTCGTACAATCATCCTATACCCTGTCGAAAACGTATTACCCTGTTGTTTGGCTACGATACGATGGATCTGTGAGTGGAGGCTATTGCACTTGCAAATCAGGTGTTGGTGGTACCTGCTGTCACGTTATTGCGGTTCTATTTATAATTCTTGACAACCTGAACTGCGGTAATAATTTTATCATTGAAGACCATGAAAATGAAATAGAGAAGTCGTGCACTGACCAAAAATGTGAGTAGTCCAAACCCAAACTGAAATCTCAAAATGCAAATGAAACTCCAATAAGATTTTCCAGCCTATTTTTTGACAAACACGATCCCGACAAAAAGGAGAAAAACTACAGGCAACACCTAGCCAGAAGAAAGGAGAATTCAGCTTTGACTTTTGTAGAGGTGGAACCAGAGAATTTGAAACGTTTGGCCGAAGATTCAAGCTTAACACCGATGTTTTCTGACATTCTCAAAGCGCATAACTTTCAACCTGATTTATCAAAAAAACCAATTACTTGCACCATACATTTACCTTCTGAAAAAGAAAATGAAGAGCGCCTTAAAGTTCCTCTGTATGAAATTGTGATAAAAGGATTTACAATTCAAGAACTAGAACTATTTACAGGATTATCATTGGATGAACTTAAAGTATCCATGTCAGATGCATGGGAATTAGAGGAAAAAACAAGACTACAATCAGGTACTAATTTATGGGAGAATGCCAGAATGGAACGAATCACCGCATCTCACTTTGGTCCAATATGTAGATGTAAATGAAGCTCTTTTAAAGGCCGTAAAAAATGAAAAAGGAAAATTTTCTAGTCGATATATGATGGAGGGTCTGAAGTCAGAAGAACCAGCTTCACAAATGTTCGCAGCTGTACATAAAAATATCACCAGAATAATCATGGTGGGATTTTGTGTAAATCCAGGTTTGCCATTTCTTGGTGCCTCACCTGATCGTTTGATTTATGACAACGATATTAGCCAATGGGGCCTTATGGAAATTAAAACTTTAGCCAAAGCTAAAGAATTGGGTTTGACAATTAGAGAAGCAATTGTTCAGTTGAAACCAGTTTTTATTAGGGAACGCAATGGTATAATTGAATTTTCACGTACTCATAAGTACTATTATCAAATTATCGGGCAATTAGCAATTACATGTCTCAAATGGTGTGATGTTTTAGTATACTCAGGAAAATATTTTTTTACAGAAAGAATTTATGTTGACCAACATTTATGGGAAAATGAAATGTTGCCAAAGGTCTCCAGTTTTTATTTTAATTATTTTTTGAAGAATAAAACTGGTTAGAATATGTTAATTAGGCAAAATGAGTTAACGTGAAAAAGTTCCTAATAATTTTAAAAACTTTCCCAATGATTTTAGTTCCTATGATTGTGTAAAATTTCAATTTACTTATTTTAAGCTTAGTCAAAAGTTTCTACGAGTACCGGATGTTAAAAAAATAACTGATATAGTTCTATGATATGAACTTTTCAATAAATGTTTTGCAATATTTTTAAATTTAATTTTTTTATTTACCTTACATCTACACCCTAATCTATTTATCAAGCAAGGGATCTCCTATGAAGTTCACTAAATAACAGGAAATTTTCCAAATTTTATCGAGTTTATCATGCATGTTATTGGGAAACACAAATTTTAACAGTCGAAATGACTTTACCCTTCGTATAACTCTTTCAACGTGGATTCTCAAACTAGCAATGTTTCTTGTTTTAATTTCTTTTTCTAAACTTAACTGGTCCGCTCCATCTAAAAATGGGGGTATATTTAATGATACCCCTACTTCCTCCAACATTTCTTTAATAATGAATCCACGATCTGCCATGACCGAGTCTCCCTTTTCAAGTTTATCTAGAAGTTAAGAATGATAAGTAATTTCTTTATCAGAAATACGGCCAGGAGCTAGGTCTGACACAAAACTAATAAAACCGTTCGGAGTAATACCGATGAGTCCTTTTGCTGTGTTGTGTGATTTGTAGGTTGAGTATGTGTCACACTGTACCCGGAAATCTGAAGGGTTTTCAATGAAGAATTCCGTCGCGTCCAAAATAATTCGAGTGGTGGGATACTCTTGAAATGCTTGCGGCATGTACTTTAACACAATTTCTTTAGTGGGCCAAATTGGCACCTGGCTGAGAGTGTTTTCTAAGAAATCTACCCAGAATGTAAAAATTCGACTCACAGTTGCACAGCTGATACCGTAACGATAACCGAGATCAGTTTCAAGCAAACCTACACGCAACCTGCATAGTACAAGGAAAAGTTGATCAATCTCAGCAATCGAAAATGGTTTTCCGCTTCTGGAATTCTTCACATCCTTTAAGATATCAGCGTTACTACTTTTCACTTTCTCCCGAGCGTCAGCGTAGCCAGCCATCACAAATGAATAAAATGCCATGTATTTTTCTTTATTTCAAAGCCGGTATAAAACTGCAACTTTTGTTCATCATCGATAATATTTAGGACACTGAAAGACTTATTTTTCGCTTTGTACACTTCAAACTCCATTTCAAGATTTATAAATTGTTTACATTTCTGAGTCAATTCATTTAGGGAGTCCTCGTTGGTTTTTTCAAGGGCTGCTACCTTCTCTTTAAGCTGACCATTTTCACATAATAGCTGTTTAATTTGCGCGTCTTTTTCATTAATAATTGCAGAGTAATGGTCCTTTATGGCATATGGGTGTTCATAGTGGGTGGTTGTACATTCGTTCTTTCTATTCGTTTGTAACGGTAATGTTTTTTCCACATTAATTACAATATTTGCTCCAAGAGACAGTGTTTCTTCCGGTGGTACAATGAGATAGCTATCTCCAGTCTGATCTGAAAATATTAAAAACAGGAGTGTTATAAATGGAACTGGATTATGGATAAAGCTAGTGGTCCACTAGAGACTTACGTAACTGTTTCAATGTGCATAAACTTTCTATGAACAAAGGTGAGGTTACAGTAACGAAACAGTTACGTAAACCTCTTGCGTAACATCAGCCCGAGTTAATTACTAACCTTTGAAATGCTTTAAAACAACATGTTCAAACGTTTTCCAAGGGAAATACCGAGGAAGAAAATCGTCATAACGTTTAGTTCCGGATACATTGAAGTGATATCCACAGATTTTGGTGGATGGTGATGGAATCCAATTTGAAAATTTACCTTTGAACTTGTACAAGGTTTTAAAATCATTAGGTGCAGATTGTATTCTGCTTATCCACTCTTTTTTTAATGCTTTGTCTCTTGGGAAAAGGTGAAAGCTTGCCTTGCAATTGTAGCTGGTTTTTCCACAACCAACTACGCAGCACCTTGTACCTCCCCTTTTTGGAGTTTCTAAGCAACTGTTAATAATAACGGTTCCATTTAAAACTCACATTACAATAATACAAGTCAAAATATTTATTATTAAATACCTTTTATTTATCTCCATCGTTACTTTGTTTGGCAACCTTAAACGCACGTTGGATATATTTAGGACTTATATCATATGAGCAGACGACGCGACAGACCGTGACACCGAGCTAAACCGATAAAAATGTGGATACCCATAATACCTTGCGTTTGCCAGGTAGGTGTCGTATTCAAACGAAAAAGAAGTATAGAGAGGAAGTAGAAAAAGTAAATGATATGTTAGAATCAAACGTTCCCGTTGGAGTTATTCAAGAGCGTTTAAATAAAGATAGTGGAAAACATATACTTAGGAAAGATATTCATAATCATAGACAGTTAAAAACTAACATAGAAAATAATGGTAAAAGTAACCGCCAAATATTAATAGACATACTTGGGGAAAGACTCGGCAGAAAATTATTTGAGGGAAGTAAACATGGACGATGACGGGAATTTTAGAAGCAGAATAATTCAGACTAAAAGCATGAGCGATTTTTGTGAACAGACTCATGATATTCTATTTCTGGATGGCACGTATAAAGTTAACGTAGAACTATATCCCCTATATGTCCTACTATGTAAAGATCAAGCTACCAAAGGCAGGCCAGTCGCTTCCTTTTTTGTTAGGCAGGAAAATACAGTTTATTGGGGAATGTATTTAAATTTTTGTTAAAAATAACTCTTTACTGCAATAGGCACAAAATAGAAGGGTAAGATAAATGTACTTTTAGAAAATTTTCCGGCGGCCTCTATTAATCTTGTTCTTGGCATGTCAAAAAGGTCTTTGAGGAAAGAGTTAGTATCTCATATCTTGAGGGTACGTTACTGGCGAGTGAAAAAGAAAATAATGATTAACGTAAGCGAAGATTTTTTTATTTTTTTTTAAGGAATTGATATTGTTGAAAGAAAAATTGGACTCACGCATTTCGTCAAGGCAAACCAAATCTGCGTAATAAAACTAATAATAGGTTAGAGTCATATTAAAAAATTAAAACAAATTATTAAGTCCACTAATAAACTAGAACAAACGAAGTCAACTAGGCACCACCCTAAAATTGGTTAAAAACCATTGAAATGGATAGAGGATGTCTGAAAATGGTTATACTAAAAATGTCATGTATATATTTTCAGTATTTGATTTATTATTTGCAAAATTCGAGTTTTATTCCTCCCAACTCTAGAATCTCAGAATCGCTCGGTTGAATCAACCTGCAACGCCACCTCATAAGCGAAATATTATTTTTCTCGGCATTATCGGTTTTCGGTCGGAACTGTCGTCTGCTACGACATTCTCCTTGGATTTTTACCAGAGTTATATTTGTAGTTTATCGTGTTTTTAAAATGCCTTACAATTTCAAGTTCTTGGTTGTTCAAGCTTTAATTTTCATGACAACATATACTTTCATATTCTGTATCCATAAATTTGCAATTACCACAGATGCACCTTTGAATTGAATAAGAATGACTTTATTAGTTTTTTACATGTAAGAAGTAAACATACCAATTGATATTTCCTTGTCTATGTTCTATAGGAGGTTCATTATCATTGTTAGAATCCTCACTATTTGAAGATTCCGACTCGGATGCTGAGCTTTCACGGGCTCAAACCAATAAGGCGTTTTAGCTCATCTTTCTCCTCTATTTTAATTAACCTCGTGCTCTTCATCCTCTTACAAATTATCTAATTCGCTATTGTCTGTACTTGATTTTTCAATATAGCTTAAGTTCGCAGGATCAACGAAATCGTCCATAACTTATTAATTAAAACACGACAGTCTAGTATTGAATCTAACTTTTAAGCCTGTCTTTCTTTCTTACAAATCAGTTACTACTTTCCCTGACCTAGTGACTTTCCACTCTTAAGCGGAAACGAGAATCAGCTGCCACTGTCTCCCGTTCGCAAATATTTGCCTCTTTTGGCGCTGCACGTAGGGTCAACCGTGATTAGCATAACTTTTTAAATACTTTTATAATAACTATAGAATTTCAGTTATCAAAATTATAGAGCAACTAAGAAATATTTAGATGTAAGATATATACACTATATACAGAGTACTGTTCACAAAACAAAATGCGGCATGCTGTACAGCTTAAGTTCCGCGAATGGTTTTTAAACAATTAGAGTCAGGAAATTCAGCTGATGCTTACACATGAAACGAAAACAATAAACCAATTACAGATAAAAGTAAAAAGGGGATTGAATGTACATTGACCAATCATTTAGAAAAATGCTCATACTCATTTCATAACAAAAACAGTCACCATGTAGGCACATACTTTTGGCTAGGAAGAGACGCCAAAATAATAACAACAATGCTAGCAGTGCATTAAATAACAGTAGTTTCTCAGTTTATTCACTTCCAAAGAAATCTGCTAAAATTAAAAAGAATAAAGTACTTCGAGAAAATAAAATACATTAAATTAAATCCTATTATTAATTATTATATAAATCGTTACCGATACACGCACTAACGTATAGGCCATATAGACGGTCAAAACATTTTATCCCACGTCAAGGTTAAAGAAACTGACATCCGAGTTGCGATTAAAAATCTCAAGCTCACTAAATCAATGGGCATTGACAAAATACCATTGTTTATTAGAAAGGGGTGTGATGACATATTTGTGCCTCTAATATATCACATCTTCAACCTATCGCTAGACACGGGAGTGTTCCCATCGCTACGGAAAGTTTTCATAGTCTCACCAATCTTCAAGAGTGGTTTATCTCTACTCTGCCGTTTTGCTAAAATTTTTGATTTGGTCATGCATACTATAATCTACAACTGGTTTAGGCCGCAATAGTTGATTTTATAAAATAAAAGTGGTCTTGCCCAACTTGTTCAAATGTTGCCCTACGTCACGAGATCAAGTGTCTTTCGAGTCACGTGAGTGACGAGGATTTCGCTTCATTTCCGGCTTCCGCTTTGGAAAAAAGCCATTCGGTTAAATTTGACCTTAAGCCTTGCCAACAATGGAATCCATAACAAACATGTAAGATACATTTATTTTTAATATTAGTATAAAAATCGCAATAGTTGTTTTATTTTGTATCTAAAACAATTTCTTTATTATTAGAGTGCCAAGATTAAAAAAGGTCAAAGCAATAGCTGTAAACAAAAAGGTCATATTACCTAAAGGGAACTGGACGAAACAGATGAAGATAATACCACCGATTTTTAAAGAAAACGCCATAACTAAAAATCACAATGACTTAAAGGCAAAGAAACATTACACATTAGGCTACAGAATGTTTAAGGCCAGTAAAGTTTCAGAGGTATTTCTAAGTCAAGACCAGATAGCACTTCCATTAAATGAAAAATCAGGAGCTACAACATCAAAACAAAATTGTGCAGCTTTATATATTAAAAGTAAAGTTGAAGGCTCCTTTTCACTTCACTCAAAATACATGTTGCCATTAAATTAAATGTTTCAACTGGCTTGGTGCGGGTGCAAAGCAGGGGAAGGCGGTGGTTGCAAACATGTTGGTGCTGTGTTATGGTACATTTTAGATTGTAAAAGAGAAGAAAGAAAATTTTTACCAGATGACCAAGCATGCACCCAAAAAGCTAGATCATGGAGTGCTCCAACTGAAAAAGCTTTGTCAAGAAGAACGTTCAACGAACTAGACTTCATAAGACATAACCCGGGAAAAAGTAGCTCAGTGCTTCGGGATATAAGTAAAAAACAGCAAGAATACTGCAGTTTACCAGACCTTGGAAATGAAAATGACATCAAACAAATGCAAGAGCGGATCAAAACGTCTATGGAAAGATTAACAGCTGGTAAAAAGCGCTCCATGTTATCTAAAATACAAGAAGGTAACAACTTTGCTCCAGTTTTTCACTCGGCTACTGTATCTAAAACTACACCAGTAATGGACATAACGACTGAGTCGGCATTAACTGAGCGCTTAGTACAGCAGATACCTCTTCCTGTAGGGTCAGTTATTTATAACCAGTCTTTCTTGGTGTGATCTCGTTGTCGATTGTGGCAATAATCAATCATTTTGTGAAATAATTTTGCATGATAAAGTCTTCTGCTTTACAAAAATAGTCTTTTGACCTTTTATGCTGACTACGGGGTACCTTATTTACAAAAAAAAAGATCTTTAAGAAATGTTAAAGCCTGACTACCTAAATCTTCGGTTTACTCTGTCTTTCACTGTAAGTAGGCTGACCACAATACACGAGTGCCATGCAGTCAGACTATTTGCAGTGTAAGACAAAGAAAACCAAAAATTTATGAAGTTGGCCTTTAAATAAAATTAGTGAGATTTAACAAATGAAATAAGTGAGATTTTAATAGTTTCAAATACAAATGTATTATAGCAAATAAAATTTATATTTCCTGGAATTTATCTTGTCATTCTTTAATGTCTAAAAGAGGCTCGTTACAAAAGTTCACTAAATATGCGCAAATTTTCCAAACTTTATTTAGCTGATTATGCATAGAGTTTGGAAATACAGTATTTAGAAGATGATACTTTTTCAGTATTCTTATAACCCTCTCCACGTGAATTCGTAAGCTAGCTATTTCCGTAGTATCTAGTTCTTCTTGTAATGACAACTGGGCTTTCCCATTTAGAAAAGGAGGCATATTGAGTTGTACTCCTTTCCCCTTAAGTAAATCTTCAATAATGAAGCCCCTATCCGCCATTACGGAATCTCCGGAATCTATTATCCCACATTCTTCCGTTAATTCTTTATCAGACATTCGACCTGGGACTAAGTCAGATATAAAACTAATGAACCCGTTAGGAGTTATGCCTATTAAACCCTTAGCTGTGTTATGGGTTTTGTACGTCGACCAGGTGTCGCTTTGAGTTTTAAAGTCATCAGGTTTTTGTATGAATAGTTCTGAAGCGTCGATGATCACCCTCGTTGATGGAAATTTTAATTTTAATTCTTCAGGCATGAATTCATCTACAACTGCCCGAGAAGGCCAAAGTTGTAGGTTGGATAACCTACAGTATAGCAAGTCAAACCAGGTAATACATAGATTACAAACCGTTGTCACTGAAATACCGAACCGATATGCCAAGTCTTCTTCCAAAAGGCCAACCTTGTTTCGACACAGCACTAAAACAATTGATCTTCAAATGATAACATCATTGGACGGCCTTTGTTGTTGAAATCATTCCTTTCAAATTTGCGTTTATACCCCTTCGATCCACTGTAAAGCTGTAAATTTTTCAAATCCGGTTCAATATACTGAAAAAGGTCATTGAACCCCTTAAGATTTTCACAGCCGGTGTAAAACTTCATCATCGAAGCCGAGTGAGACACTTTTTTCGGCGAAAACCTGCTCGAGTCTTTAAGTTTTATTTGTAAGAGGTGATTTTGTTTTTGTAAAAGGTTAACTTTTTTAAGTTTGTTAAAACTTTCAAGTTTTAAAGAATTATTCAAATCATTTAGATTAATATTTTCAGTATTCACTCGGGTCATTTCCTCCTTAAGTTGTAAAAGTTCCGCTCTTAACTTTTCATTTTCATTAGTTAAATCAACGCAGTTTTTCTTTAACTGTACCATATCTTCTAATGTTGTACGTAGATTGCATAATTCATTCCTATGATCTTGGATAATATCGGCCAATGACACTTGACTATTGAAGCAGTAATTATGTTCTAAAAAATATATTTTAAATAATGTAATACGCATGTTTCTATATTTGCATAGATGTATATACAGGTCGTCGCGTCGCTTTAAAACTAAAACCACGTATCTTTTTAACATTTGTGTAAAACGTTACATGGTTTTGGTTTTACAGCGATGATGCATATACGTATATATATTTCAGCGCAATTCTTACCACTCTTGTCCATTGAAACATTTTGGTCTGACTCTAGCAGGTTAATAACACGTTCATCTACTACTTGACTAATAACGACTTCATGTGATATCGCAAGAGTATTGCCATCCAAAGGGTTACCAAAGTACACTGGAAAGTGATCAGATTTTTTACGACAATCCTTTCGAAAGTGGAAGCCACAAACTGACTGGTAAGGTAATCCAAGGGATTTATTTGCCACAGGTCGTTTTGTTGAAGGAGTAGAAGTTTCATTTGTATTGTACTTTATAATGCTAATCCAGTTTTTTTTGTTTTCATCTTTAGGGAATGGGCTTAAGGTCACACCAGGATTTTACACCCTGGCACACAGCAAAATCGTCCAACCATGATTTATTACAAGTACAAGAGTACTGAGTTAAAAACAACCACAATTTATTTCAAAAAGATTGAAAGAGAAAAAACATACCTATCCAAGACTTATTGTTGATAATTGTTATTAACTCACAAAACTACTAAAACATCCGTTTTAAACATAGCTGAGTTTAATAACGGCTAATTCACACAATATTTAAAAATACCAGAAATGGTGTTTTAAATCTTTTATATCAAAATAATAACGAAATAAAACAGTTCAGGCGAACGGCGGCTCGACCATGAAACGAACGGAAATAATAAACGCGCTTAGTCTAAGAAAAGACTCAGCGCTTGGAACTTGACACGCATGACGTAGCAGGCAACAGTTTCAAAATAAGATCCTCCCCTTTTATAAAATCAACTATTTGCTGATACCCAACACGGATTTCTACGAGTCCGCTCAGTGGAAACCAACCATATTGCCTTCTTAAATGACGTCATGCCTGTAGTACTCAGCTGTGGACAAGCTGATGTCATATCGATTGACTTGTCCAAGGCATTCGACCGCGTGTCTCATCGTTTACTACTACACAACTTAAATTCCTACTGATAATGATTTTTATGAACATGAAAATAAAGAAATTTCCATAAATGTGGAAAATGGCAAAGAAGAGTGAGTAAAGGTGCTTAATGCTACTGAAAAAGGCGAGAGATCATGCAAGAGAAAGAGAAATGAGAACCACTGCCTTCTATAATACTAGGCCTAGAAATACAAGAACTGACGATTTTTATCTGACATTATTTTTGCGCTAAATGGCGCTTTCCTGGGTAACGGCCAACTTCGACAACGCAATAAGTTGGCCGTACTTTTGTTTTCGTGAATGGCGGATTGCAGATCACTAACAGCCGTTAACCTCAGGTATTTGCAATTTTATATTTAAAATATCTCATCCAATGAGTTGTTTTCACTATATGAAGAATATATAAGGCTTATTATACGTTAATACAGTTTGCATCTATATTAAAAATCGAAATGATCAAATATATCAACATATTTCCCTAACAAACTAATATGAAATGTTTTTTTTTTCATAAGGGCTCTTTGTTTACACCAATGAGGTAGAATAAATAGAGACCCAAGCAAATCTGGGATTCACGGGACACGTTTTATTTGAGTAGGAGAATCAGGCTGAAGTTTCAACTCTATCGAATCGTGTTGGCGCCATCTGTTTCTATAAGCAGACACTTTTACAAAATATAGTAAGTTTTATTTTTCCAATAACACGATAGATGGCGCCAACACGATTTGATTAAGTTCATTTATTAAGCGAAACTCTCCAACTCAACAAACACTGTCCCGCGAAACGGTAGGTCCTGGAAGGCGGATTTGGATCTCTATTTATTCTACCTCATTGGTTTACACTAGCAATGGTTAACTCGTGCTTCATAAAGGGTTGCTAAAAATACTAATTTACGAGACAAATGGCAAGAAATTCTGAAATGCAAAGCTACTAACAATTCAAGAATATGGAACAAGTATTTCAAGGAAAGTGACTTTAATGTCTATTAAAAAAATCTAAGAAATTCCCAACAAATGAAAACATTGAAAGGTTTCGTAGTTACCGAAATATTTGCAATAATAACATAAGAAACGCGAGAAACGCCTATTTCATGAATAAGCTTCGTGAGGCAACTAATCCCGAAAATAAATGGAGAACGGTGAATGACCTTTTAAATTGAAAAACTAAAATAACCTCTTCTATTCCCCTGGAAGGTTACACACTTAATTCTTATTTCACCAGTGATGCTAATCTTACGCAATCCAGTGAAGATGTCTCGCACGTAACTGCTATTCCAAACTCGATGGTACTTTCCTTTAGAGGAAATATAATTAAAAAATATAATTAAGGAATTACCTACTTCTGCACCCGGTTTGGATGAGTTTAATCCCAAAGCCATTAAATTTGCAGCTAATATGTTAATTACCCCTCTATTATTCCTAGTGTCCCTCTCTTTTTCCGAAAAGTTAAAATGTACGTTAATAGTCCCAATTTTTAAAAAAGGTGATCCCACCGATCCAAAAACTACAGGCCTATCTCGCTGTTATCTTTTATCGCCAAAATATTTGATAAGGCATTTTATATAAGGCTCCTGGAGTTCTGTGAAAAAAATAAATTAATTTCATACTTTCAATTCGGATTCAGGAAATCAAGGGGTACCATTAATGCCATGACAGTTTATAACAAAATTATCTCTGCATTAGATGCGAGTAATATGGCCATCGGAGTTTTTCTTGACCTGAGAAAAGCTTTCGACTCGGTCCCTCATAAAAGGCTTATTAAAAAACTACATCGCTTGGGTGTCAGAGGCCCTCCAAGTATGTGGTTAGCGAGTTACCTTTCTAACAGATCGTGTAGAACTAAAGCCAATAACTCTAATTCAACACCCAAAATACTAACAGTGGGCGTCCCCCAGGGGTCGATTATTTCGCCCCTCCTGTTTAATTTATATCTGAATGATCTGATCCATGCTATCCCCCAAAATGTTCTTTTTCTCTTCGCTGATGATGCGATTCTCTTGCAATGTGTTCGCATTATTAACTCCCTTATAGGTTGTATAAATTCCCTCTTAGCGTCCATTCTCTTAGCGTCCATTCACCGAATTTATTATCTTTCACAATCGAGGTAAAGTATTGAATCTAGCTAACCTTAATGTAGTAATAAATAATGTAATAATTAAAAGAGTATTTTCTTATAAGTACCTGGGAGTTTGGCTGGATAGCCAGCTTACCTTAAATACGCAAGTAGACCACGTGGGTAAAACTCTGGTGCGAGTGTGTGGCGCCCTCTACTATAACCGCTTAGCGACTCCTAAACATATATTACGCTTTATTTAACTCAAGTATGTCATATGGAATCGCACTTTGGGGAAATACCTCCAAGCATAATTTAGTCAGAATACAGACTCCAAAAAAAAGCTATCAGGTCTATTTTTAACCTGTCATTTCTAGCGCATACCAAAGAAATTTTCTACCACCTCTTTCAAAAAACAGTATACTATGGCTTTCTCGGCAGTCGAAGAATAAGGTGGCTGGTTAGTTTCTACAATATCCTCGTCAGCTATAAAATGAGATACATTCCTCCCCTAATAGAAATTTACAATGAAGGAAATATTTCCTATGCTCACCGAAAGGACTATCGCCTTTTTCCCACGCCATAAGTTCCCCCTCACATTTAAATAATAAAACCCAGCCCGAGCTAAGGCTCTACCATCTACGATATTAACCGGGAATCCCTTGTTAAACGAACCAATTCTCTCGAGCTCATGACGCATAGGATTTAGCTCCGTCTCATCCGTCTGCTCTTTATCGTCTTTCGGCAGTGTTAGGACAGGGACATTCCCTGTATTCTCGTCATTTACGAATTTACATAAGCGATTCTGCTCGATATGTTTTAGCAACGGGACGTCATTAGTCATCCACCCCTTGACGACCCTCTCGCAAGAGAAGCACATGACGTTATCAGTGTGCCCGGTGTAGAAAAAACCAGCTTTCGCTAGCTCCCTCGCGCTTAAAAACTTACATAGAAACCCTCTGAAACTAGCGATTCTATTTTTCTCAAAATGCATCTTTTTTAACGGAAGCCGAGGAAAAATGGTGTCTATCACCTTCGTCCGCGACCGATCGAATGATCCTTAGAACCGAGGCGGGGGTAAATCCCTCTCTCCATCTCTCGCTGAGGGGGTGAATGACCCCCTAAAAAATAGTCTATTATCACACGGCCCCCCTCGAATTCCTCGGGGAGAAATATAAAATCTATTATTCCCCGGGCATGTCTAGATCTCGCCCAAAGAATCGTATATTAATAGTGATTCGGGGTAAGTCGAATAATTCAATTGGTTGTCTTTTTCTACGATATCTTCAGCGGCTATAAAATGCTTTACATTTCCACTTCTTGCCCTTGAAATAAGAAATTTACAATGAGGAAAAGTTTCCCAATGTTCCTCGAACGGACTATCTTCCTTATTCCAGTTCATTAGTTCCCCAGAACAGGAAAAGCATTTTACGCAATCTTTGAAATTTGTATAAAAAAACCAGCTTTGGATAAATTCCTAGCTTCCCTTAAAGGATCAATCGGCAAACCTTCCTTATTATTAATATTATTTTTAATATAATTATTATTAAATCCTCTAGTAAAGGAACGAATTCGCGCGATCTCGTATCGCATCGGCTTTGACCCTGTCCCTTCAAGCTCCATCGACACGGCTGGGACATCCCCCGAAAAATCATTTCTTATGAACGGACAAAAGTTACACTCTTTTTCGTGTCTTAGTAACGGGACGTCGTCGGCCGTCCAGTCCTTGACGACCCACTGACAGGAGAAACACATTACGCTGTCCTGGTGACCGACGTAGAAAAAACCCGCTTTCGTTAGCTGCCTCACGTTTAGAAACTTACAAGGAAAACCCTTGAAACTAGCGATTCTGTTTTTTCTAGACGTTTTCCCCAAACGAGCCTTCTACGGGGACAATCCTAACGAGAGGAACGAGAGTGTCACCCACCATTTGATCTTCGACAATATTAGTGTAAACGTAAAGTTGAGGGGGGATTTGAAAGCCTATAAGGGCCGGTCTAACGCCCCGGTAACCCCTTTCCAAAGATTGAATTCCAGGATCGAAGCCTAATGTCATGGTTAGGCCATAATGAAATTGAACTAGCACGTTATGGCGAAAGGGGGTTATTCGAACTCGCCGCGTGATCTCGTTATATAGAAGAGACGTCTTCATATCTCTAATAATTTCGATTATTACCTTAATTAAAAGTTCGATAGAAGAATAGTATCCTATGGGTACCCTATAAACGTGGGAGGTCCCTCTGGGTCTTCTAGGCTGAGCTGCGCATTCGGCGATCTGAGCTTCACCCGTAAGAGTTTCACCGTTTTTGGTGACATCGAAAATATGCTCCGTTTTTTTTTCCCTTTCGGGTTTTTTTCCCCGGCGTGGTAATTTTAAGCGTTATTCCCAAACTAGGTTGATCGGCTTGAAGCAGCTCGCCGAGTGGCTCTAGGTTTTTTCGATGCTAGTATCCGGTTCTTTTTGTTTGACTTCGATTGGAGACGGGTTACATTCGACAGGAGGGATTTCGTCGACAACCATGAAAACGATAGTGTTTTGTCCCTCGAGGACGTTGAAGAACGCGCTAGTGTAATTTATCTCAGCTAGTCGGCACTCCCAAGACCCCGCCAATTCGACAGGTTTCGGTAACGCGGAGGTATAGGAGGCCATCGTATTGTCGGCGTAAACCCGCATGCTAGCGTTTGAAGGTAATGTCAGATACATCTTTTTTTTTTCGACCCACGAGTTCGCGTTCGGCGAATATCCTACGAAACTGACAAAGTATTCGACCTGATTTTTGCGTTTCCCAGACTTGAGAATTTTATCGATCTTGAATAGTCGAGGTTTAGCGGCTAATTGCAGTTCTTCCTGATAGTAACGTCCCTTTATTGCCTCCCCCGTTAAATCTTCGATCGTGTAAAGGGGCGGGTCTAAATTTACGAGACGGTTGATTTTAAAGACTTCCTTTGACCCAGTACCAGGATAGGCTTTATCAAAGACCCCTCTGTATTTGCTGATACGGCAAAATTCGCCGACTTTAAGTTTAGGTTGACGCCGGCTTTTCACAGGAATTTCCTTGTAAATTGTTTTAAATACTTTCAGGATATTATCCGGTTTCACGTCTAGGGGAGTCATTTTTATCGTAGAATGTTTTGTGGTATTGTAACTATGAATTAAATCAGGGAGGACGTCCAAATATCGATAAGTGTTATTAGCGGTGAAATATTTATACATTTTAGACTTTAGCGTACGATTTAGTCGCTCGACCATACACGCTTTGATTGTATCGTTTTCGCTAGTAAAGAATTTAACTTTTTTTCTTCAAAGGAAATCCTGATATTTTTCCCCGTGAACTCCCCCCCTTTATCGGTTTGAACTTTAAGAGGCGTGAGATCCGCAAATATTTTCTCGGTCGCGGCGATTACGTCTTCGGCTTTCTTACTTTTTAGAGGGACTGCCCACGCGCGTCGCGAGAATGTATCGATACATACTAGTAGGTAATTAAAGCCCGAATTGTGTTCGGAAATGTCTCTCATGTCCGCTAAGTCCATTTGAAACTGATCGCCTATATTCGTCACAAAAACCTTGCTCCTTTTAAATTTCCGATAGGCGGTCTTATGTAACGTGTACGATTCTTGCTTCGTTAACTATTTTTCTACCGTTTCCCGGGGAATACCTCTGTCTTTCACAGCCTGATAAAGTTTTTCCAATCCGTCGAAACCCGCGGGGTGTTTTGGATCGTAATAAATTTTTTTCAAGACTGCCTCGGGGTTAGAAACTCTTCCCATATTGGTTGTTCCGTTTTCCTTTTTTCGCGCCTCTTTTGATAACCCCTTTCGAAAAGGCCCGGGGTTTAAATTCGAGCGGTGTCCGAACGACTGATGCTTTCTAGGTTTCGCCGAAAATGCAACTTTTTTCTTCTTCACTCGCGGGATGGTTTTCTTGAATGATACCGTAGGCGTGAACAAGGCGACGAACTCGTTCCAACCGGTGGGGGGAGGCGTTCGTTTTCTATTTATAGCCCCAACGGCGTAACTCACGAGCGTAGCGATGTCTGACCCGGGCACGCGCGTTTGATCTATAAACAACTCGCCTTCACTCGACCACGAAACTTTATCGCCTAAGCTAATCAGTCGGTTATAATTAAGTCCTTCGCACTCGCCCTAAACTGAATCGGTACGAAATTTAAGAAGGCCCTGTCCTGTTTCTTTTCTATTTTTTGGCTTCGTCGCTATATCCTTAATGTTTTGATATCGATGGAACATCTGCTCGAATAATTTAACTTTATCCCTAATGTCAAGATTGGAATTGAGTACGTCGGTCATGCTATTATTTAATTCATTATTTCGGTTTCGTCGGGGGAAATATCCGTTCTTAAACGGAAGTCATCGGGGCACTCCTGCCTGTTGTCGATAAGAATATAGCCGTGAGGACGTTTGGTCGCGTCGAGATAGGCCTCGATAGTGAACCGGTAATTGGCGCCTCTAAGTTGACGGAATAATATAGCGGGTTGAAGTTGATCACGAGGGTTCTTAAACAAAACAATGTAATTCGCGTTCAATGAGCAATTGCGCGCATCCTTTGTTTTTGGGAAAATGTTCTGGGTTATAAATACGAAGCTTATATTACGGTGGTGAACGCCTTTCGTGAAGAAAGCCCCGATTTGACCATTGTTCTCGTTCATTAAATCGTCGGCGATAAGGAGAATGTGTTCACCTTCTTCACCGGGATAATCATCGAGATTGGGGACTCCTTCTCGGAACACTACGGAGTCTTTTAAAGTGTCATAAAGTGTTTGCCGCTCACTATAATGCCAAAATATTTTAGTCGGCGGAGGGGAAATCATTTCATCTTTATTTTTATAATTCGCGCCATCAAAACGGACTTCCCGCTACCGCTCGGTCCGCTCAGAAGAGCGGAGAAAGGACCATACAGTGGTAACATGCTTTATTAAATGAGGCCTCTAAGTTAAACTACATCGATATTTAAAAAACAAACCGTTCGGGTAAAAAAATATTTATGAGTTTAGCGGTGTTCTTTACTTAATACTGATGCTGCCATTTTAAGGCGACTTATCGCCTAATATGAGATACATTATAGGTTAGTTTTAAAGCCATAACGACTTATCTTTTGAATATGTTGGATAAAAAACAGTTAATACCGAAACTTCGCGTATAAGGGTAATTAATCAATAATTCCTTTTACAGGCATTCTATAAGATGGTTATACCTGAATATTATAATGTTTTTTCATTCTCATTCTGAACTAGTCATTTTTTTTAAATATTATTCGTTATATCCGAACGGTAATGTTTCGAAATTATCGATAACGCGTAATTTATTGACAACTGGTCGATATTTTTTAACTTGATTTACAGTTACCACTGTATGATCATTTAACCGACAAATATGGTGGGGAATTTCGATTTCTTTCTCGAGAGTGGGCGCGTTTACGTCGATTCTGAGCATCCTTTTCAACGAGTCCATAGAGATGGAATTCCTAGTGGAATAGTTCTGCCTGAGACCTTTAGCCTTAACGACCTCCTTAATTTCACCAGTATCGCGGTTGAGTACGCGGAAAGCGTAATTTTTCGGACCTCCCGAGCAAAATTCAGTAATATGACAATTTTAACCAAATTCGGTAAGTTGATCAGTCATGTCCCCTAGAAAGATCCCTTCCTCCACTAGCTTATTCCCGTCACGTGATCTATAAATTAGGCTGTTCGTATCCGGGTATAAAATACGATCTCCTAGAGCCTCTAGATGACTATAGAGCCTCATTCGGGCAAAAGCGGTGGTATAACAAGCTAAAACTACGTTTACATGAGCCCAAGCCGGATCGATCTCCTTGAGATGTTCCCATTTGACAAGCAACGTCTTATCGTTTATCGCCAAGACACTTTTCCTTTCGATATTCGGGTCGTTAAATAGTTTAAAGAATTGTTCGCGGTCCTTAATGATCTTAGTTTTTACGAGGTTATTCCGTTGCTCCCACTTACCGTAAAAACTATTTAACATTAACTTCGCGACAGCGCGTTTACCGGGGTTTAACGCGATCTTCGCGGAGTCGAGTTTAACGCCTTCGTGGTCCTCGAAATCCGAGACGTATTTGGTTTTTTCGTCGGGGGTAGTGATTCCCGCTGGAAACCCCTAAGTCTTGGCCTTCATTTTGTACATTGTCTTGATGTCGTCCGAAAACAAACCCCCCTCCTGGGTCTCCTTGTTATACTGCGTTGTTTGATAATGCCAAGCTTCGTACATTTCAATCACCTTGTAACCTCTGGAAACGGCTAGTTTCAATTCGTCGGAAACGAATGGGGACACCTTCTTTGAAATCTTAGACGCGCACAAGATGAAAAGAAGTCGCGAATTATGGTGCATGGGTAGGATAGGATGAAAAAGTCTAGGAGGGGTGAGAACGCGGCACTGGATTAACCCGTCCAGCGAATCGAGATCTCGTAAATCATCCGGGTCTAATAAAACTTTTGGGTGGCCGACGGGTATTTTATCTAGAAGGTTGACAGTCGGGTAAAGTGAAAGCATGTCGACGTTAAACGCGCGTTCATCGCCTTTGGCCTTGTAGTAAAGGACTGTCGCGTTAACTCTCCCTCCGAAAAACGCGTCTCGGGGATTCAAGGGTGAAATTAACTTGGCGCGTACTTTTTCGAAAAAAGCCTTATCCTTCGCTTGACGCCTTAGATCGTAAAAATCACATTCCCAGATCTCTATAACGTTTTTCTTAAGTTTCCGGAGTTGAGCAACGACCCTGACTGTTTGTTGGTATCGTAGGTTAAACGTTTGTGAGGGATCTGACCGTAGGGGCCTGTCTCTTCCCACTACTTGACAGCGAACGCACCCATGGAATTAGCAGCCTTGAAACATGTAAACGTCGTTTCCGTCTAATCCGTCCACTTTAAATTTACCGACCATAGCCTCTCGCCCCCGCATAGCTGACACTATTCTTATACCCCTGCATTTTTCTTCCCAGGCGAGCCATTCAAAGGCCGCGGTTGATTGTCGGTCCCTATTTCTCATCCCCCCCGGGGGGAGTATCCCTATCGTATCCGGAATGAGGAAGCGTTTCCTAAAGACGTAATTGCCGGCGCCTGGAAGCGTGATGGCGGCGCGGAAAGGATCAGTGTCGCAGATTTCCATAAATTCACGTCTAAACGTAGCGCATCCCAGTCGGAGAATATTGACATCCGCCGTACAATACGAAATCGCGTCTTTAAGAAAGTCAAAGTGACCGCCAGCGGCTATTTGCCCCCCATGCCATTTAAGAAGGGCCGCTCTTTCTTTTACCACCAGATAGTTAGCCCCGTACGCTTCAGGGGGCGGAAATTTATCCCCCTTCTCGGTCGAATAATTAGTGGTTATGGGGTCAGCAGGATCGAAATTATTTTCGACAAAATTAAACAATAGGTGAGGGAATCTACCCTTATCCATGGAAGGCCCTAGTCCAAACGTCTTCCTAAACGCGGCGAGTCCCATGGGGATGAATGAATAGGAATCGAGAAAATTGAAATTAAAGCAGTTAAAGAAGAAAATTTTAGTCCCGTTTACTATCACGAAGGGCACAAAGGTCTCGTCGATTGATAGTACGGCTTTAAAAACAAATTGGAGATCATAGCATTTTGCGGCGTGAGCGAATAAGTATATTTTTTATATCAGCTAAAGTTCTGATATAATCCACAAACTTCCCCACTACATTTCCCCCGTAAAATTTTTTTTGTCGCGAGCTAAAGCAGATGCACACCCCACAATCGAAGTTCGAGTATCGCTCGTCGATACACGCGGGGCATACAATTTGGGATATTAGAAGAAACGGCTCATGCTCGAATGCCCCCTTTTTATTTACGTGTTGTTTATTCTGAATTGACTATGTCGTAAAAAACAAACAAATAAGAAGGCACGCTCCCTAGTGATAATCTTCGTTTGGTCATGTCAGGCTCGGGGCGGTCTTTAATTCGCTGGACAAAGCAAAGGTGAGGATGCGGCGCGTGCTTTTTACTAATACGGCAGAAAACTTCCGAACAAGAATTAATAGTTTCCCTAGAGCGATAGTCCACGTATTTGAAACAGTCTTTGCACACTTTAACTTGACTACAGAGGGAGGGAACCGATTCGCGATGGCTTTGGAAGCATTCTAGTCCGTGGAAGGAGCGAAAACAATCGGCGCATTTGACGAACTCACCGGAGCATTTCTGATGTCTGAAACAGGATTTACAGAAAATAGCGCATTTGTGGCGTTCCTTTTTGTCGTATCCGATTAAGCACGTTGCACAAACATAATTAGTGGCAAAGAATAACGTCAATTTCGCGATTACGTCATAATGTTTCTGATTATAAATTAAATAAAGTTTATTATCGGAGTTCCCGCCTTCGTCTTGGAATAATACTCTAGGTCTGTCACTATAAACCTCAAAAACGATTATTTGGTAGTCAGAGAGAATAAATTGGAAATGCACTAAACTCGTGAATGCCCCGCATTCGCGTTTCGGAACGCCTGCCTCGACGCGTAACTCCTCGGCTTTTTCCCTTTGTTTTCGCGAAGAAGCTTTGAACAAAGCCTTATACTCCTGGAAATATTCTTTATTTCCGGGGTTTTGCGTTTTCTTTAAATGCGCTATAGCAATAATTAAAGCGCGCGGAAGGCATAACGCGTCTTTGTTTTGGACTGAGATAAAACTTCTTTTATCGCGTATGTAATCAATATGCTTTTTAAGTCCTCGTCGCCTCAATGAACCCCGTGAGGTAATCTTACCACGTTTAAAGTGAATAAAATTGGAGAGTTCCAGAAATCATCTCGCTCATCAAGATAGATTTCCCCTTCGAGTAAGTCGAATACATCACCGGGCTCAAGTTGCGATTTCTGGCGGAAAGAAATTTCTAGGACCCGGGCCGGGAAGACTTCGGAGGTACACGAAATTTGGACTCGGTAATCGTCGAGAAGTTGATCAAAAATAAAGGTCACGAATTGGGTAATCCCTAGTTCAACGTCCCCTAAAAACCGCACCTCGACGTATCTACCCACGAGATTGAATAGCGGATATTCTTTCGCCCCGTCTTGGATAATTTCGAAATTCGCGGGGAGTTCCAGCTGAAGACCCTGACCATCTTGTTGAACGGGCGGAGCGTGGATGACTTGAACCGGAAGTGGGGGGGATGACTGCGAGCTGTAGAGGCTCCTCTTCTTGAAGAGCAGGTAGGTCTTCAGGCTGAGGTGCTTGAAAAGGTACAGCGATTTCCGGTTGATTACCTCCAACTTGAATCGGGGGTGGTTGGTCGATCTCTAGTTCATCGAGTGGAAATGGTTGAGGCGGCGGAACTTCATCATCGTCCGCGAGGATAGGCGATAAAAGGGGAGGAATATCTTCACTCGAATACCAGTTAAATGATGAAATTGAACTTTCACTGCTCCACTTTAAAATTTTATGTGAGGGCCCCGCTTGATCTAGAAAAGTGTCGGGGTTCTTACGAGGAGAAGGAGAAAACGCGGGGTATGGGGAAATCGCCGCAAGAAAAAGTGTATCTACGAAAAATCGCGTTAGTTTGGGGGAAAGTCCCGGCTCGCGGCAAATTTTCCCCGGAATCCGCTTCAGGAACCGCTAAATTAAGCGGAAGA
The DNA here is from genome assembly GCF_980474605.1 of Leiobunum rupestre. Lineage (NCBI taxonomy): Eukaryota > Metazoa > Arthropoda > Arachnida > Opiliones > Sclerosomatidae > Leiobunum > Leiobunum rupestre. Next base: position 40,102,440 of record NC_143385.1, read on the forward strand.
AGTTGCGATCTTTCGTGAAATTCTGACGTAATATTATTCAAGCCGAGAAAAGTATCTACTTCCGGATTTAAGCGTAAAATTTTATTTTCCTCCTTATTAGAATAGTTAACGCCGTCGACGCCAGATGGCGAGAGGGGGCCAATATTCGCGAAAGCGGTATCTCGCTTAAGACCGCCAGATGGCGAAAGCGTTCCAATATTTGGCGGGGCAAGGAGCGAGCCTCTCGTCTCCGCGCGCCAAGGCCCCGGGTGAACCGCTCGCTGTAGCTAACCCACGTGTCTCGCTATTCGCGGAACTGTCAGCTGGGAGTTTTGACGTTTCGTTTAAAGGGAATTCCGCTAGCCAGTTTTCTTCTTCAGAAGGTAAAAGTGTTGAAGGACATTTATCGGGCGCGCTAGCGCTATGGATAATATTTTTGAGGTCTACCGAATGTCCGTTGGTTTCGGGTTTACTGTTAATTAGTAATGCTTTTTCAAGCTGAGAAAATTGCGAGAGGGGGCGTCGCGGGATTAGACCAGATTAGTAAAGTTTTTTCATACTGAGAATATTCGGGGGGGAGTGAAAAATCATCCGTAAATATTTCAGAATTTGTAATCTCTTTTCCGGGGGCGGTTAATTCAGAGGTAGGTGTTTTTTCCGAAGGGTTGAAACATTCTATAAATTTTATATCGTCATTCGAACTGGAAGAGTCCCCGTTTAGAGTCGCGTCTGATATCTTTTCAGCCAGGGGCATCCCTAAATTATTTGAGAACGGGAAATCGGCGTCTAGCGAATTGTCATCAAGGGAGCTAACGGGACTAGGGTTAACCGGTAATTCGCGTGGTTGAGTGGCCGCTGGATCGTTTGATTGGTTAGACCAAATGTAATCGAAGTCATCATATTCCCCGAATTCATTTAATACGTCGCGTTGTTTCGCGCATTCAGCTAAGAAGGTCGAGGTTTTACTATCGGACGGGACATTATCGATTAACGATTCCAATTCTCTTAAATTATTGCAATTTCGCGGGGCTAGAGGTTTAAGGTAATCAAGAAGTTCAATAAATACGCGTATCAATTCCAAATCTTTCAAACATTTAGATAATACGCGCGGTAATTCGTGAGGGCAAAGGGTTAACGAAGTCAAATAGAAAAAAACCTATATAAGAAATTAAGGCTTACCGGTCTTATATCCGATTTAAAATCGCGCAGTGCGTTAAGGAAATTTAGTTCCATATTTTTGGGTAAAAATTTCGAATGGAACTTTTTAATCGGATCCCGGGTCTATTTATGGTCTCGGTTTTAAGGCCCCCTCCCCATCGGGGGATGGTATTCCAGACATGTAGGGGGGTGGAAAAAACTTAAGCGATAAAAATGAATCGTGTCTATCCAAGGCGTAATATTATTCAGGTAGAATATTTCCCACGGTTTTTTTGAAAAACAACCCCATTAATCACAATTTGAAGCAGGGTCCGCTCGTATTATTCCCCTCAAATCATCGATAGCTATTCTGATTCGTATAATCTCGCTTTAGAAATAAAAATCGTCGGATTTTTCACATTGTAAAAAAGTAACATTCCTGTCTTTGTATTTTTCCCCGTCCGCTATAAAAATTCCTCCTTTTATTGAAAGTTAACCTTGAATCGTAAACTCCCCGGTTGTCTAAAATAACTTGGAGGCGCTTTTATTTGGTGAGGAAAACTGTCTAGACTTCGTGACAATCTCTAGCGGTAAAATACGCGTGGTTCCAATGAAACTCCTAAGGGGGTTAACCCCCCCCCCCTAGAGGTCATCCGGGTTTCGACCCCGCCCCTTAAAATAGCCGGTATATCTAGCCTCGCGAATTTACCGATAGTCAGAACAAGTCCAAGAAAAAAAACATGGCCTCTGGAAATTCCCTAAAACGCTGGTAAGTTTTTCAAATTTTATTTCGCTTGATTATGTAATTCTAACTTTTAAAAATATTATCTAGCCGTCAAGCGTCTTCATCGTCCGATTCCTCCTCTAGGGCAGATCTGGAGGTCCTTACCTCTATTTTGTGAGTTTTGATATTTATATATTTTCGTTTCGTTATTGTAATATATATTTTTACCTAGTTATTCAACTGCAAGCCCCGTTCCAGACTATTCTAATTGGAACGAGAACCTTCTCCTTCCTTCATCACCGGATGTGGTGATAATTTCTCCCAAGTAGGTTTTTTTTAGAAATCTTTAACCCCTTTTTAAAAACATATCCTAAATCATCTTGTTTTTCTAAAGCCCACTTTCATCTCCTTCCCCGCCCCCGGTGGTTCTTTCACCGCCGCCTGTACTCCTCGCTCTCCCGGCTGTTATTCAGGGCGACCATCGTTATGTGTCTTCTTTAATCTCCCTGGCCGCCGTGTAACGTGGTGCCTTTCACGCGGCCCGTAACATGGGGTACTCTCTTCGACTTTTTTCCCTTGACCATAATGATTCGCCTTCTCTCCAAGCCACAGCCCTTGACTTTCAGGTGGTAGTGGAGAATGCCTGGGCGGCCCAAAACGCCGCAATTTCCCATATCACCTCGGTGATAACCGGAGATTTTGCCGCCACCGCCTTCGCTGCCGATATGGGATATTTTAAAATAATAATTTTCAGATATAAATTAGGGCTCTAACATTTTTTTTCGAAATCAGCTTACTTGTACCACCGCCTATACCGAATTTCCTAAACGACCTCGATGTCGCCATTCCTTCTCCTCCTATTATGCCTTCGTAGGTTCGTTTTTTAGAAAAAGTATAGCTTATTTTTGAAAATTATCAGGTTTTTTTATAGCTCCTGTATCGTTAATTCACCTCCAGTTTCGCCTCCCCGGTGCTTTTTCCACCCCCGGATTTAAAAAAAACGTTCTCAATAAAAAATGTTTTATCGAAAATCGTCTTTTAAAAAATTCCCAGTAAGCTTATTTTTTCATCTATTTTCGCCATTTTACTCTATGGAAAAAAGTCGGGTATTGTCCCCCCGCCGTTTGGCTTGCGGCAGTTTCTACTTGCAGGTGTGGGTGATTCAACCCAGGCGGGGACCCCCTTCTCTCGTTGTCATCCTTCTCGTCTTTTTTTTTTGACCGTGAGTGCTAGAATTCTCTGGCTTCATTTCAAAATGAAATCTCAAAACGACCGGCGAGAGATTCCGCTAGAGTCAATGTAAGCTAAAATTTTGTCTATTTTTATTTTACATTTCTTAAAAATATGATTTTCGTTAGTCCCGAGGAAGGCCGATCATCTTATCGGGAAGGGGGAATGTTATCCCCCCTCCCCCAATTCCGGTGGCAGTGTAAGTTGAAATTGGTCTAATTTTTTTTTACAATTCTTTAAAAAAAATGAAATACCATAGCCCCGCTGTAGGACGATTACGCGGGGGGATAGTCAGGTACTGGCTGGGGCGTGGGCAATCTATTGCCCCCGTCGCAATTCCGGCAGAAGCGTGAGTCGTATTTGGTCTAACTTTGTTTTTTTTACAATTCTTTTTAAGAAATATGAAATTGCATAGTCCCACGGGGGGCCCATCACATCGCGGGATAGCAAGTACGGGCGCGCGCGTGGACGACCTGTCGCCCCCTGAGACATAAACATCGCCGCACCGTAAGTTTTTTGTTTTCCTAAACGATATCACGATATTTTTTTAAATATCTTTTATCACTAGCGCCTGTCAACCCTCCATTGGGCATCATCGATGTGTAAGAAGAAATTTAGTTAATCTAAAATAATAATAATAATAATAATGAAAAAATATTTCTTTAGCCTACCGCGGAGTTACCGGACGTGGTCCTCGACGCGGTCCACGCCATACTAGCCGCGGCCGAGAGGGCGTATTAATCTAAAAAATAATGTCTTGAGTATGTCTTAGTTTTTAATCGCTGCTCCGGAAATTTTATTAAAACCAATTTTTATTTCAGGTAAAATTTTTTCAAAAAAAATCAAATAGTCGTTCTTATTGCACATATAATTTTTTGATACAATCAGTGATGGAAGGGTAAAAAAGTAACCCCCTAGTATAGTTAGAAACCCCCCTTAAAACCTTTAGTAGTTATACTAGATTTTTTTTGAAATTTCGGTTCTATATTTCAGCAGTATATTTCGGAACTTTTTAAGGATAATAAAAAATCTAGTCCGGGCGTGATAAATTTTTTCCCCGGGGTGCATGAGTCATCCGAGGGATATAAAGATCAGGGATAGTTCCCGGGTTTGCGTCATTTCGTATTCGGGTTTCGAAGCGTTAAGATGTCTTACGATTTTGGTAAAAGGAAACAGGACGCTAACTTTCAACGGAAAATCAATTTTCGTTGGCGTTTAGGAAAAAATTCATACCTATCAATAGGCTTAAAAGGTGAGGATTTGGAAATATTCTTTTTGAACGACGTTACTTTCCAATCCTCAATATGTCTCCCACCTGTAGCTTTTAATAAGATGTATCAAAATTGGTACCTCATTGAATCACACACTAGAGAAGTTGAAAAAATAAATTTAGTCTCGAACTCGCCTAAATTAGGGGGCGTACTTTTGAACTTCTAGCTAGTAAAGGGAACGCTACTCTTTTGGCGTTTAAAAGTTTCGGGAAAAAAGAGGAATTCCAGCATCCTAGCTTTAAATCTATGTATTCACGCCGTCGACAAACATTTGACTGAAATTGAAAAAGAAAGGCCCTGTATTGAAGCCATGTTCGAAGTTCTCAAACTTCACGTTCAACGAGTTACCGGGTACCCTGACAGCGAATATTTTGAGGAGATCCATTTCGGGCAAGAAGATTCCGATATATTTCAGGACGTAATGCGTAAATTTGGTTGTTATTGAAATCCGTTTAATATTATAACCGATTACACTAATCTGATTGAGAGGCGTAACCTGTTCTTCTTGTGTTTTACGCAGTTACCTAGTCTGGTGTATTATCAAAATTAAAATAAAAATGAAAAAAATATATGTCTTGTTATTCAACTTATCTAATATTAGGCAATTGAACGCGCGTCGTAAAAGAGGCTTATTCCTGCAAAAAAGAGCGAGGGAGCGAGTAACATTCTTGGCTTGCTGTTGTCGGAAAAAGAGGGGGACCCCTGGAGCGCAGAAGTCAGTGGCTTGAACGGTCATTGTGAGTATCCATAAAACGACGGGTGGTAAGCGAAGCTCCGTAAAAACGCCGGAGGCAAAAACAATAAGCGAGGTTAAGTATCTATAAATTCGGTGGGTCTATAAAAATCGCTCTATAATTTTGGTATCTATAAAAAAAATGTGATTATGGATAAGGAAATCACAGAGCCTTATCTATATTCTTGCTTATCTATAAAATAGATCTATAATCCCCTTATATGATCCAGTAATAAATGTAGCGCCTTTAGTCAGGAAATTGCAAGTCAACGTCGCAATTACTTCTCTCAGTGCTAATATACAATCCCAGTCAACATTAGATATTAATTTTAACTCAAACGATGAAATTAGACATTGTAACAAAGGGGCACCCAAAACTCTTTCCCAAAAGAAGTCTGCTCCGCAACAAATTCAAACCAGAAACAATGCCAGTTTTAGAAGAAAGAGACTGTTTCTTGGAGACTTAATTGAATCAGTGGACAACAATATCAGTCCCAATTCAATAAAGAAATCGAAAGTTATTTTAGATCTCCTAAAAATCAAAACAGAAAAACTAAAAATGTGATAAAAGACATACGTGATGTACATAAAGAAAACTGTGATAATGAACTTGGCCATGATCTCAATTATTGATCTTATGAAAGTAGCACTGAAGTTTTTACTGAAACTTATATTCCTAGTCAAATAATTGAAACTCAAGATGAAGCTGCTCAAGTGTCGACAGTGACAAGAAAACCAACATCCATAAAAAGCGTATCCACCCACAAACAAGGACGAATCATTGGAAAACTAAAGAAATTGTAGAAAGAGCGTGCTCGTACTAAAAAACTTCAGCAAATAAGTAGATAAGTCGATTATGAAAAGGGATAATAAAGCTAAACCCTACAAATTTGAAGAAATTAAAAAACTTACTAATAGCTCGAGCGAACAAAAAGACCCGAAACTCGGTACTGACGAGTCCCAAATAGGACGAAACCGGTCTACCGTTGGAATTTCTCGCAATTTTATTTAATTTAGTTTTTCACTCGAAGATCTATTTGGTCCGAGTTTATAAATATATTTCCACAAATCAGAAAATTAAACAACGCTGTAAATAGTGGAAGTTTGAAAGCTAATTTATTAGCGGAACAACTATTTTGCTTCGGGAAGAAAAGGGAAAAATTCAATAAATCAACAATAAGAGTGAGCGTGCTTCGGAATCAGAAGGCACCTGCTGCTTATCGATATGTAACAGAACTTGGAGTATTACACTTACCTCACCCCAGAACAATTAAGCGCTATCTTGGACAGTTTCTTGGTTGTACAACTGGTGAAACTGGAGTTATATCACTTGTAAAATTTAGATTAAGAGAAGAATATAAACGTTTAGAAAAGGATTACCAGCGTTTAGGATCGATAATGTTTGACGAGATGGCTATTAAAGCTAAATATCTCTATGACCGAAAACTCGACATGTGTTTTGGAGAAAATGACATTACCAAAGAAGAAGTAGGAGTCATCGAATCACTGGCAACTCATTTACTTTACTACTATTACCAAAGTCTTTCAACAGATTTTAGGATACCGGTTGCATATTTCTTCGTTACTTTCAATGTACTTGAAGAAGTGGGAAAGGAAGGATTCAGAGTTCTCCGTCTAGTCAGCGACAACGCAAAAGTAAATGTTTCAACTTTCCAAAAATTATCTAAAAATCACCCTAGAACCAGTAATTGAACACCCTAATGATAAAGAGCGCAAACTCTTTCTGGTTTTCGATCAAAGTCATATTATCAAAAATCTAAGAAACCAGTTCCTTATGGGGTTCACTATTTACTCAACATTTATTGAACGATTGTAAACTGTCCAAAAACACAGCATCGTAAAAATGGTGAGATAGTTAACCAGGAAACACGTCTTCCCAAATAATGTAGAGAAAATGAACGTTCTCAGGGCGATACAACTGTTTTCCCCTGAAACAACAGCAGCCCTCAAAACTATAATCAAATTGAATTATTGCGATGAAAATGAGCTGGAAGATTTAGAGATGACCATTTATTATATGGAGATAATATCAAAATGGTTCGATATATATGTCCGGAGCTTACAACAAGGGGTTTTCACCCAAAATGACAACATGTTACCCTTTTTTGAAGTAACGGATGAAAGGTTTGATTGGTTAGAAAACGAATTCATACAAATGATACAGGAAAATGCAACGCTCAAGGAGGAAAAACTCAGTGAAGAAACGTATGGAGCTGTTATTCTAACCACAAAATCCACAATAGCACTCATCAAATACCTACTGGAAATTGATTTTCATTTCGTATTAACCAGCAAGCAAGCTTTCAAGCGACGCTATTGAAATGTTTTACAGTCACCTTCGTCCAAAAGGAGGGTATAATGACATGATGGATGCCAGATCATGCACTACAGCTATAGAAAACACGCTAAAAATTGGACTAATTAAACCGTCCGAATTTTGAAACACCTATACCCAAGCAGTGGATAACGAACATTTAAAGGAATTTCAATCATAGGTCCCATCCCGAACAAATACCACCATACCTGAATTGGAGATCAAAGCCATCCCAAAAATTGTCATGAATATTCTTCATCTTATAAGCAGTGTGACTCCTCAGAATTCATGCTTGCTTTCAATACGTAACTCTGCCATTGCATTAGTAGGTGGATATATTGTAAGTATAGCCGAAGAAAATACCGAATGTTTCATGTGCTTAGACCAACTTGCGCAACCCAGATCTAACTCTTCGGCTTTGAGGTGCTTCGCAATACCTCATTAACATTAAGTCATAATTACAGATTTTGTGAAAGAAGCTATGACCTATATTAACAAAAATTGTGCGTTACGAATCTTCATTCAGCCTTATTTTAGAAATGCTCTAAAGTGTGACTGTGATACATATGTTTCACCTAATGAAATCCTATTGGCTAAGTTCCTAAGGCCTTTGTTAGATAATTACGCTAAAGATCTTAACTAACCTAAAGCAAGGTGTTAAAAAGTTATAATCAAAAGCACTGTCAAGAAAATATGTTAAAATTAAATTAAGCTACATTGTGATATTGGGTTTTTAATTTTAAAAACGTGGTTATACCTGAAAAAGAGCTTGTTTTTAAATAAATTATTTTAAAAATCAACTTAATAAGTTATTTGCATTTATTTCTCCTTTAAATCTTAAGCACTTGATTTTTCACATTTAAATTTTCCCGCCATTTTTCTCCCCTGGAAAGAGTCATCTAGCGGATTTTTTTAAAAGGTTATTGCCACACCCATTTTTTTGGATTTCTAGGCCTAGTATTATAGAAGGCAGTGTGAGAACGAATGGAAGAAACGTAAGATTTAACGTGATTATAACCATGGCTTAAGAACATCTGTCAATAGGGTTATAACCAAGAGGTCAGTTAGAGGCGTTTGTAGCAACCCTGCAAAATTTCGTTTGCCAAGTATAAAGAAGATAGACCATGATGTTCAGGAAACTCTGCATCACTCCTTTTGGGAAATGGGAGATTCAAAAAGGAGGAGATATTTCATAAACGCTTCGGTGGTAAAGATTAGAAAAAAACTGAGAACGTCGGTTTCAGAGCGAAAGATCGTCAAAATTTCCATTAAGACATTTTTTGTCAATACTTTTGACATAAGTAATTTTGTTATTGCCAATGCAATGCAAGACCCATGTACTGCTGGAACCACAATGTCAAATGTCAGTAGCTTCGTCCTACTTGGCGTCTTCCTCTTCAGCTCCCCTCTGGGCGGCAACCTAGGCCGAATTACGGAAGAACTCCAAATACGCGGCCTTGGAAAATCGGTTCAGCTTCACTGCTGTCGCGGTTGAAACCCTGGGCTCCTTTGGGCGGGATGGTCTGGCCTTGATCCATTCGATAGGCCGTCGGATCAAGGAGGTCACAGGCGAGCATCGTTCGGTGACTTTACTTTTGCAACGGATCGCCATCGCGGTGCAGAGAGGCAATGCGGCCTCAGTACTAAACACTTTCCCTCCGGGCGCCTCTCTCGGGGATTGTTTGTACTCCCCGCCCTAAGTTCATGTGGATGTTTTTTTATTATTGTATTATAAAATTTATAAAATATTACAAATTAATATTCTTTGTATTTAATAAAAATCTTTAATTTTGTAAAAAAAACCAAGTGAATAAAAAATAGCTTTAGTCAAAGAACATGTAAACATGTTTCCTCGTGTAGAAAGCCACTTCGGCAGACCAAAATCATCTTAAGAGTATACAACTCATGTATAGACTTTATAAGGAATGTATCCAAAAAGAAAATCACGGAGATTCATTGTTAGTTAAAGAACATATTTATAGAAAGGTTTTTCTATCAAACTTCAACTTAAACTTTCATCTACTAAGTAAAGATCTGTGTGGTGTTTGTTGCAAACAGAAGTTGCCTGTAAAGGAAAACTCTGCAACGGAAGAAGATTACACCCAACATGCTGAACACTTAAAGAGAAAAACACATGCAAGAAATGAGAAGGATGATTTAAAGAACAATTCAGATAACTCCACTGTGGTTGCAACTTTTGACTTTCAACAGGTTTTAACACTGCCCAAAATCAACGTTGGAAACTCATTTTACGCCCGAAAACTGAACTGTTACAACCTTACAATATTTAGTCCCAAAGATAAAAAATGTGCTGTTATTTCTGGCCTAAAAATGACGGAGGGAGAGTTACCAATGAAATTTCATAGTGCGTTTGGAAAATTATAAACCTGGTCTCAAGAGTGGTTTTGTTTAGCGACACTTGCAGTGGCCAAAACCGAAACCAAATGTTTTGCACTATGATTTTGGTTTTCTTAAGCAAGTCGATCAATTTTTCTTCGAATCAGGGCACAGTTTAATGGAGAAATGAAAAGATCTAGTGTCAAAAGTCCATACGAGGTTACACCAATGGGACTTAATGACTTTTTTGACTTCAGCTCGATTAATTCTCAATACCTCAGAGGGAATGCTTTTAAAGGCCTAGTTACACCTCTCCCCTTTGATGAAGGTTTCGAACATCTTTTTTCTTTTCCCCGCGTAACCCCCCTATTGATAGCGACGGTCAACCGCTCTTAGAAAATTTGCTTAAACTAAACTTCCATTAAAATATAAATGGGTAACAACAAACTATCTATGTCACAGAAAAAAATTACTCTCGCGCCTTCGTATTTGGAATCTTCTTCGTCAGCCCATCTCTGGGCCGCTTCCCAGGCTGAATCGAGGAAGAGGGCAAAGTATGTCGACCTCGCGAACCGATTTTCTTTTTACGCTTTATTGTAAGATAATGAATATGTTACCGCCTTCCACAATGATTCTGATTCCCGGCGCTAGAAAAAAAATTACAATTTCATACATATTTTTTAAATATTTAACGTTTCACCATTTTTGAAGTCTAGAACGCGCATCTCCGCTGACAATGATTGGTTTATAAAAATCTCCCTATACGGTATTGTAAGGCAGACCGAGGGCGGGGAGGGTGCTGGGGAGTCCAAGGGCGTTGGCGACGTCTGTGGTCCTATAAATAGAGCCACGCGATTATTTGCATTTATTTTCCAACTTGCATACGACTCGAAGAACTTGTAAGTACATTTTAAAATTAGGGGAATCACCTTTTTAATGACGGTTTATTGTTAGGAAATTATTCTGGCACGATGAAATTTGACCGAAAAGTAATAGTTTTTTAATTCAGTTTAATTTTTAGAAGCAATCCGAAACACCCCCTTGTTCCCAGATCAATAAGGGGATATTAAGAAAAGTCGTTTCCAAGTAGACATCCCGACGAATCAGCTGATTTCCTAGATTTATCATGCCACGAGGTTCTCGATAATCCATCCAAACAAGTAGATGTGCCCCCAAAAACCACCCCATCTAAGCAAGTAGACGATGGGTGGAAGGATATCGTCATAGAGTTCTCCCGCCATAAACTTTCGGGATAAAAATTGCAAGTTTTAAAATTACTTGTATTTAGACGTTACGTAAAAAATAATGATCAGCCAACCGCGACGAAAGACGGCGTTTGCGTGAAACTAGAATCGGAGTGAGAGTTGAAAGAATACCTAGAACAGATAACATATGAGGAAGGTGAGATCCTAGCCGGTATGCGAGGTGGGGTACTCGTCTATAAAAATCGTGGAAGTTCCTACGAAAAACTATTGAACTTAGAAAATTCCAGTGAAGTTTACAACGTCGCCATAACAATACAAACCGTATTGAATATTTACGCACGACTTTTAAAAAAAAATCAATTGCCCTCGATTTAAGCACCCGTTTCAACAAAGGTGGGAACTGCACAGATTACCTGAGTACGTCTGCAGATAACTGCAACCTGCGCAGGTCAGGTAAGATCAGATCACGATAGAATTTTTTGCACGTTGCAGGTTGGACAGGTGAAAAGAGTGGCAGATACCGGTTGGGTAGATCATATTATCGCAGGTTTTCTGGTTTACCTGCCAACCTGCCATATATACGAAAGGTCCGCTTTACCGCAACATAAAACTAAGAAAACGAGTATGCAATATGTATACTATGCTGTGACGAACTGGTGCCTGTCCTCGCTAAAATAACCGCGGGGAGAATGGAAATGTGTTGCTTCTCGGATAACGTTTTCCCTTACTCTCTCCACGCCGTCTCCAGGTGCAGGTTGGGCAAATCATTGGTTTTAGGGAAACTTGGCAGGTGCAGGTTGGACAGGTCGTCGCAAATTGGTGCAGGTCCCACCTTTGGTTTCAACCCAAAAAAATATTTACTCAATAGATAAGATCATTTCCAGTTCTTCTCGAAAGTATAGATGCCAATCTATGCTATTCGAATGTAATTTTACAAACTTAGACCAATTGAACCACGCGGATATCAGTAATCTATTAACGTGAAATTTCCAATTAATGAGTTGACAGCTGAGATAATTTTAACGGGGATTGAAAAGGTAGCGGAGTCCGTAAAAACTATTTATTGAGATATACCGCTATGATAGGACCCCCTGGAAGCGTCAGAACAAGAAGTTTGGAATGTCTAGATCAGTATTTTAACCAAAGGAATACATTTATCTCCATTAGAAATACGGACAATTTATGTTTTACGAGAGCACTCGCGGTGGGAAAAGTTCTGGCCGACTATCAATATTTGAAAAATTTGGGGCAGGGTGCCAGATTTAACATCTATAATTTAAATACCATTAGAAACGGGGAAAAGTCCGAACAAGAACTACAAGCTACAAAATTACACGCCCTAGCTGAGGTTCCCGAAGGCCCCGTAGAAATAATAGACATAAGAGAAAAAGAGTCACGAGTGTGGACCCGAACTTAAATGTCGTAGGTGTCGCTGCCCTGAATTGTACCCTAGTATAGAGCGGGCTAGCCGATGTAATGAATGTAATCGGTATTTTGCAGGACCAAATTGTTTCTCTTAACATGTAGAGCTGGGAACGTGTCAGGTTTTAAAACGCTGTTTGAATTGTGGGAAAGATTTTGAAGGTAATCATGATTGCGATAACAAATGCGCTTTTTGCAATGTCACGTCTTCCTATTAGAAATAAAATCAAATGAGAATCGGTTATGCTTTTTTGACTTTGAGACAATAACGACTGACACTGAAATTAGGCCAATTTTAATAATATCAGCGATGCAAGAAGCTCCATTTTCAAACAATTATGACTATCGGCAATTTCAGGGGTTTGATTGTGTTAAAAAATTTCAAGATTATTTATTAGCTTGCGAGGTTACAACTAATGGTCGCAAAAGATATACGGTTACGCGGCCTCTCTTTGAAAACCTGATATTAATTAGTCATTTCGGGAGTGGTTTTGATACCCTCCTTATTTCAAACGGTCTAATAAAACGAAAGATAATTTATAACGGTTCCAAAGCCCTGGGTATGTTTCTCGCTCAATTTAAATCGATAGTTACATGTTTCTACCTACAGCCCTTCGAAATTTCTCAAAAACGTTTCATGTTCTCCAAAAGAAAGTTTACTTTTGTTATTCATTTGCTACGGAAGATAATTTAGATTATATCGGCGCCCTTCCCGAGAAAGAATTTTTTGGTATCGATAAATTTAAGGACGAAGAAATCGTAGAATTTAATAAATGGTGTGATTTCCAACGCTATACAGATTTTGATTTAAATAAAGTTTTAACCGAATACTAGATCGATGACGTTAAACTTTTACAGAAAGGTTTCGATAGTTTGATTTGTTAATTTCAAAGGCAATAACTTTACCGGGAGCTGTAACAAATGTATTTCTTAGTAGATTTGTCCAACCAAACTCTATCGCGGTCGTTCCGGGGACGAGGTATAGTGTCAAGGCCCTGAAATGGTTAGCTTATTTGGGAAAAACCTCAACGTGACATAAATAAAAAGCTCGGTCTTTAGGTGGATAACATGTAATTTATCCCTATCGATTAGACGGTTATTGTTCCTCACCCGAAATTATTGCCAAATTTTACGGCTGTCATTACTATAAATGCCCACTGCACACTGACCATCAGGCTTACGATAAAGAGCTAACAGAATCAAATTTAAATATTTATTGCGAAATTTTTTAAAAAAGAAAGACCTAATGCACAGTTTATTTGTATATGATGATTTAATATGTGACCCAGAAATTGAAAAATTTTGCGATTTTCTACCCTTTTCAAAACCGATAGAAGCAAGAAACGCGATTCGTGGGGGGAGGATCGAAAACTTTGTGATTTACGCAGAAGCCACTCCCGATCGACCAATCAAAGTCTGATTTTAATAGCATGTATCCTTCCATCCAGATGAGTTCTTATAAATATCCAAAATCGAACCCCAAACTTGTAACTTTAATTTTGCCATTAAAGCTACGGTGCTGCCACCTACCGATTTAACTCTCCCTATTATCTCAGCTAAAATGTATTATACTTTATGCTATAAATGTGCAGCTGAACAATGTTTTGAATGTACGCATAATGATCGGGCGTGTAGCATTACCGATGTGTGGACGACCCCCGAGTTTTATCTAGCGGTAGAGTACGGTTACAAAATTATTACAATTCACGAAGTACACCATTTTTAAGAGATATTCGATGAAGATTGTCCGCTATTCGATGATTATATTCGGTTTTTTTTTATAAAATAAAAGTTCAAAATTCCTCGTACCCGAAAGATAATTACATTGGAACAAATACTTAATTATTTACGAGACTTTAATGAAATTGACGGGTTAGACTTAAATTTAGACGATATAACCGATAATCCCGCTTTAAAGGCTATTGGTAAACTTAGTCTAAACATTCTGTGGGGCAAAAATTCCATTAATTTAAATCGAGGCCAAAGTGTTTTTATTAATTCTTATAAGGAATTAGTCGAAATTTTGGCCGATAAAACCAAAGAATTAACGGATTTTAAATTACTAGACGATGATATAGCCTTAGTCACCACTCGTTTTCGGGAAGACTACGTTCCAACTTATCGGAAAGGGTCACCAACGATAGGCGCGTTTGTAGCTAGTTACGGCCGTATTAAATTATACAAATTAATGGCTCAAATTGGTCCTAATTTAAATTACGTAGATATTGATTCTGCATTCTTATATATGAGTTAAGATTTAAATAGCTGACCGTATCCTAATCAAAATATAAAAGCCTTTGTTTCCTTGGGCTGTAAAGCTTATTCCATTTTATTCGATTCTGGAAAGATTGTTCCTAAACTTAAAGGGATTACGTTAACTAAAAAACAGTCAACTTTCAAGCTCTGAAAGACCTAGCTACGAGTAATCATCATTTGAAATACAGCATCGAAGTCCCATTTAACGTAAAACGTTTAAAAACCAGCTGAAAATCTCGTTGAATTTACATCTAACAAGCGGATCTTCAAAAGCGACGGCTCCAGTATCCCTTTTGACTACAACAATGTCATTAACACGGCTCAAGTTTAAATCACCGACAACTTTCCTAATTAGTGGACGGAGTCGATGCGAAAAAACAGTTTGGACTTTTCGGCTTTTACAAAATCGACATACGCTGTTCGAAAAACCTCCCGAGATAATTATTTATTGTTATAATATTTGGTCGGAAAAATTCAATGAGCTTAAACAAATTATACCTGATATCGAGTTTGATCAGGGTTTATTAAGTGAGAAACCGGAAGAAATATTTGATAGTTCTATAAATAACTTGATCGTTCTCGACGATCTCTCTCAAAGTTGTTTAAATAACGCGTACGTCTCGGAACGATTTCGTTTTGGCAGTTACCATTTAAATTTAACTATATTATTCTTAACCCAAAATGTATTGGTCAAGGTAAAGCGGCTCGAGATAGAGGTTTAAACTCTTCTTATATTGTTCTAATCAAGAGTCCGCGTGATACCAGTCGACAAGTATATCCTAATAACCCAATTTTTTTAAGTGCTGTGTATAATAAAAAAGTAACTGCTTCCCGACCCTATCCTAATATTGTTTAGACCTAAATCAAGAAACACCCGAATATTTCAAAGTGCGAACAAATTGCTTATTTGATAACTTTTCTCGAGTAATAGTGGTTTAAAAAAATATTGTTTACTAAATTTTAAAATGTTCATTGTGTTTTTCAATAAATTTGAATGTATCTCTTAAATGTTTTCAATGTATAAATTGTTTGTGTTTATAAAATTGTGTCATTTTGAAAGATGACTTGGCCGCCAGCGATACGGGAACTTAAACCTTATTTAACGCTGCTACAAAAGCTTCACCCAGTCAGCGCAAATTTTTAATTAAAAACGCTAGCCACGAACAATTCAATTCAATTTCTAATATTTGTCTGAATATTGTCCGGGGAGCGCTACATGTAGGTACAAATAGGAAAAAACTATTACAGCGCTATAAAGCGAGCATTAGAAAACTTGCCCGTAAAAATTTAACCGAATTAAACCATCGGAAAATTCTAATATCTCAGCGAGGAAGATTCTGAGGAGCAATTCTCGGTTCATTAATTCCTATAGTTCTTAAACGTATTATTAATCGATGAAAAAAATCGTTTTGTACCCCGCTGATAGCTATTTTAGCGATACGATCAAATGAAAAGTATCATAAATAAACCGATTAAAGTCGGCAGTGAGGAGGATACGTTACGAAAATATTTAACTATGCTTCAAAGGTACTTTGAAATCAAAAAAATTTGAGGGAGTTCCCGCCGTTCGTTTAGAGCCACCTCCACTGCCCCATCCTTCGAATACGTTGGCTCCTCTTCTCGCACCGGCGCATATTATAAAGCCCGTAGCTACACCAGCTCGGCGGTCCCATGGCAAAACCTTTTAACCAACACGATCGTAATTTTGAGATATTTGACTTTTTCAAAACCTAAGTTAAAAGATTTTAACGTGGTTTTTAATGCGAAAATTATAAAATCCAAAACCATTTTTTCAGTCATGAATAAATAAATATTTATGACTTTTACAGTACTTTTGTACATGCCTTAGTAATACTGATGCGTAAAAATCCAATTTTTCAAAAATTTGTTGGTTATAAAGTTTTGCCATGGGCCAGCCGCGCTGCTAATTCTCCGATAAATATCTTTCGCGGTTCCCCAGTTCACTCAGTACTACGTTGATTTCTCCCGATCCGATTCCCGTTTCTGCCAAACCCGGACCATAAATGAACGCGCTCAAAGCCGAATATTGCCGAAGCAGTCCGCAGGCAGTTTCACACGATTGTACCAGTATTAAAGCCGAATGACTCGATACGCATTTGTGGAGACTTCAAGCTCACTGCTAAAAAGCTATAGATACAAAGCAACCATCTTTCCAACAATGGAAGGATGTTGCGTATTTTTCAGGATAGACTTGCGGGAAGCATACAGTCAATTGGAGCTCGATCCCGAATCTAAAGACCTCGTGGCCATAAACACAACCAAAGGCGCGTACGCGCACAACTGTCTGCCTTATCGAGTATCCTCGGCGTCTGCCATATTTCAACGAGCAATGGAAACACACATTCGAGGTCACGCAAAGGTGTATCCATTTCAAGATGATATCCTACTCGGGGGAACATCTGCACGGGATCACCTTCTTCTTCTGGACAAAGTCGTGGACATTTTGCGATCAAACGGTTTAAAACTCAACAAACCTAAATACGTTTTCTTGCAAGAGTCTTTGGAATTCTTAGGATACCGGTTAGATGCGATTGGTTAACATCCGCAAGAGGGAAAAGTCGACGCAATTAGGATCGCTTCAGCTCCTACAAATGTGGAAGAGCTTAGATCATTCCTTGGTCTCATCAACTATTACGCCAGGTTTGTTCCTGACAACGCAACAAGACTCTCGCCACTGTACGAATTATTGGCTCAAAAATCAACATGGCGATGGCAAGATCACCAACAACGTGCTTTTGACACTGCCAAAGACGCGCTGACTTCACACTCCTTACTGGTACATTATGACCCCGACAGTGAGGTATATTTGGCATAGGAGCGGTCTTGGCACATTCTATTCATGGGCAAGAGCGACCCATTGCGTACACTTCCAGAAAGTTGACGAAGACAGAAGCAAACTATCCTCAAATTGAAAAAGAAGCCTTAGCACTGGTTTATGGTGTCACCAAATTCCGTTATTATTTTCTTGGACGAAAATTTTATGTCATGACTGATCATCAACTTTTAGCTGCCTTATTTTCTGAGAACAGACAACAGCTTCATGCCTCCAATGCTGGGTTCTACTCTTGGCATCTTACCAATACACCATAATTTATAAGAGAGGTGTTCACAATTATAACGCCGACGCTCTTAGCCATTTGCCATTGCCAATCGACTCCCAGGAAACACCTATTCCGTCGGAATACGTATATTTACTACAGTCATTTCATGACGGTCCAATCACAATTCCACTGATGGTCGATGCTACTAACTCGGACGAAACTCTCACAAAGGTTCGACACTATTTCCGTCAGGGTTGGTCAACATCAAAAAAACTGTTCCGGTTCCATTTTTTTTTACAAATATTGGATCCGGCTATCAAATTAATAGAAATTAATAAATAAGTGCAATTTCTCAATAAAGGACTTGTTGCCGGAAACTTTGGGTACTGCAAAGCCGGAGGATCGTACGCTGGTGGAACGTTTTTTTTAAATGCCTAAATGCCCAATGTAATGCTCGTGCAAAGTTGGCTAATGGTGAAATTATCCAAAATCATCCGCCACAACAAGTGACAACATTCTCACGATGCCAACCCTACAAAATTCGATCAGCTTCGCCTTAAATATACGTGCAAACGAAGAGCGGAATACGAATTGCATACCCCTCTACGTGACATTTACACAGAGGAAAAACTGCGGTACGTGTTACCAGAAGTTCGTTATTAACCCTATACTATACTAACGAACTAATTGATTTTTCAGTTACCCAAACTTCGCCATGCGATTTGCAAAAATTAAGAGCGCCGTGAGCAAAAGAAGCAATGTTCCTCTCGAAGATCAGGGTATTGCTGAGAACAGGGTGTGGCGGAAGATCGGGTTGCTGCAGAAGATCACCAAGTTCCGACCGAACCGGTTGAAAATTTAAATATTATACCGGATATCCGCCCTTAATCACCGGTAGTTATTTTTTTTATCCGAAGAAGAAGAGCATTTGATTGGTTTTAGAACTTTCTTTACATCTTTACCTAAAATTAACTGTACAATAGGTCCGAAATTTGATATAATACACCTAAATCGAAACTTAAAGTAAATATTTGTATTTTCGTAAGGGATATAAATCATGTACAATTGGAGAATGGATAAAAAGCAATTGTTAGAATATTCACTAGTTTCATGTTTTTTTTTGTCTAAATCCTTTCAATGATAAACGTTTTATATTAAACGATGGAATTCGACGCTTGTTCACGGACATAATAGTATTAAAAAAAACATTTTATAATGAAATTTGTTTTAAATTATTTAAGAATTTAGAAAACGGTTGTGATACATCAAAAGCTTTCCCATTCATCGCCAGTTTGTTCACTCAAAAGATTATTTACTGATTCTGGTTTTTGATGATCATTCAAGTTTATTATAAAACCCCATAGTTACTCGTTATCGTCCGTGTATTCTATAACGTCATCATTGTTATTAATTTTGAATATCTCTTCTAAAGCGTTAATTGCTTGGTTACACTCACTGTGTAATTTCTAAGCAAGGAGATAAACAACTGGATTGAAACTTTGATTTAAGTTTACATCCGCAACCTCAGCGTCTATTACTTCATTAAGCGAGGGAGCTTGTAATGTGTGAAACTGGAAGTCGTACTGCGCATTATCATCTATAGAAATATGTATTTAATTTTTATGTAAGAAATAATAAAATTGAGTTAGAGAAACATACCACTTTTATTTTTTAATCTTTTACGTGAAAGAATGTCCTCCCATGATGTCCTTTTGATGGGTAAGTTTGACGGATCAAGTTGAGGCAAGGATAGAATAGCGCATTGGAGAGTTAACTCTGTCACCGTTAACGGCAAGTCTGACAACCCGGGGTGATGATACGGTCCTGTTAACGGCTGTTGCAGTTTCGGAGACGAAATGGGTACCGTGGGACGTCCATGATTGAATTTACGTTGATGGCGTATTAGAGAATCACGTCTTGAAAATAACTTATCAAGACTTCTTTTTTGAGTAAAAGCGATTGTACAAGAACTGCAAGAATACATCTTGAATCTGATATTGACTTTTTATCCCTTTACACAACCCTTTTATACTTATTGGTAGGCCTAACATGATTCAATTTTCGGACAACACTTAACCAATATTTCCATTGGTCAAAAAATGACGTATGTCTAAACAGTATTCGAGAGAGAGTGGAGAATCCTGTGTTTACCCCGAAACACAATATTGAAAATTTTTGCGTCGCATCTCTCTTTTTCCCTACAGGGTGTAAATAATGTAGTCATAGTAAACGTCTCCATTCTCTTTGAGGGGATTCTTGGGGTCTTTGCCCAAAGCGTACGAGTGTCGATGACAGTAGCGGCGCTAAGGGTAGGCTGAAGTGGGCTTTAGCCCCCCTGCATTTCTGAGAGGGGCCACATATTTATATTAAAAGGGCCACATATTTGAAATTTCTTTATGTTTTTATTGCCAAGTAAAGTTTTTCGGGGGGAAAAATCTTTAAAAATCAATTCGTTTACTCAATAGATTCGGGAGGCGAAGGGAGCGGAAATGGAGAGAAAGTTTAATGAACAATTGAAAGAAAAGAAAGGGGCTTGAGGGAATTTCGGGAAATACCCCAGCGGGCATGCACGTCAACGCTCGGATACAAGCTCAGAAGGGGGTCCAGTAAACGCGACGATAGCCACAACAATAAAACGACCTTGCTCTTCTCGCTTCCTGGAAAATTCTGCGGTTTTTCGATTTCACCACTTTTGCGAAATATGGTCAATGCCAGGCTCGACCGCTAAGCTGCTTTTTTTTTTAAACATTTCTTTCCATTTCGTCTTGAGCGCCAGAACGAGTCAGGTCTATTTTGAAAGTCTTCCTCGAATTTTAAGTCTTTAGTCTTTCTGTTCTATTATTTTGGCAAGAGCGGACTTCTACCTCCTCGAGGTTTAAAGAAGCCCTAATGCGCTTGTTTAAAATATAAACACTTAGCCTAATGACTAGTTGATAGTTTGATTTTATTTCAAATTATTTCAACAGCCTTTTAAAGGCTAATTAACTATAAATAGTTAATTTTTACAAAAAGCATTTTTCAGGGCTAGCTAACTATTAGTAGATATATATTTTCCAAACCGCCTTTGTCAAGGCAAATTACTATTATTAGTTGAGAATTAGAAGGATTTTAGAGATACTATTTAAGTATTGACAAATTAAAAAAATTGTAGAAATGAGTGGGAGAAAATTTCCGTCCGGAAGCCAAAGTCGCAAAAAGCGAAAAGCCAGTCAAGAATTTTTAAATTCTCATAAAGGGGCTCTAAATAAGTACTTCAAAACATCAATTCCAGTCTTAGAACAAACTCAATTAAATGCAATTGCGAACAAACTTGACTTACCGACCACTACTGAATCTTTAAAAATCAACTTTCCCACAACGAAAACCAATCGCTAGAATCCGAACCAAAACAAAATAGTACTGACAATAAAATAAGCTTATTGAAGGACGCTATAGGGGTTCATGTTGAAAGTAATCTTTCAACTAATAAATCGAACGATGTTATATAGGGGTTCATGTTGAAAGTAATCTTTCAACTAAAAATCGAACGATGTTATAAATAAACATTCTATGTTGCAAACGAGTCAAAATGTTTTCGATAAAGTTGTAGAAGGCATTAAAGAATCAGTTATTGATAATATCTTAATAGGAGCTCCTAGTGAAAGTGAATCAAACAATTCAAATGACATTGCACTTTCATTTGTCGCTTCCAGGAATTCCCGAGAACTCCATGAGAATAGCAGTATCGTGCACCATTTAACTCCTGCTCTATCTGATTTAAATGCTACTCAAATTATTCCTGACATTAGTATCGACATGGATTCTCCACTCGCTCAACCAAGGCTCTTATCATTTCCCCAAACGATGTAAAATATCCCTTTTTGGAATATTCTGTAGAAAATGACATGGTATACTGTTTTTGCTGCCGTCATTTTCCAAGCAGTGGTAAAAAACATATTTCACAACTAGTTTTAAAAATTGGAAAAATATGAATGAGAAATTTCACGAACATTTTACTTCCGATAAATCGACCCACCAATTAGCGGAAACGAAGTACATACATTTTTTACAGTCTAAGAAACGAGGAGCTATAACTTCACAGATAAATAAGCAACACCGTTTAGATACTATTCGAAACAGAGAAGTTTTATCCGCCCATGTGCAAATTGTTTAACATGCGCTCAACAGGATATCGCGTTAAGAGGGCATCGAGAGAACGACGATCAGCAAAATCGTGGAAATTTCATTGAAATCCTAGAATTGTTAAAGCGCATTTCACCTGACTTAAAGAAAAAAGTAGATAGCATGCCCAATGTAGCAAAATATACCAACGGATCAATACAAAACGAGCTTATTAACACTAGTGGTGCACTTGTTCAAAGAATGATTATTCAGGATATTAATGATTCGGGTGGTTTTTACGCAATAATTGCTGATGAAACTAGGGACAAAGGCGGTGTAGAACAGCTAAGTGTTTGTGTTCGATTTACCACCACTAAGGGAGAGGTTCTTGAAAGGTTTTTGTCTTTTGTTGATTTACATAAATTTGACGCTGAATCTTTATCTTCCGCGATTGTTAATATTCTTTTATCAAATGGGTTAAAAATATCAAACTGTGTAGCGCAAACATATGACGGAGCGAGTGTAATGAGTGGAAGTAAGTCGGGAGTGAACATTAGGATTAAGGATGCTGTGGGTGGGATGTGTCCATATGTGCACTGTTACGCCCATCGCCTAAATTTAGTTTTGGTGGATACCTGTAAGAATGTACCAATAATTCGTGAAACACTTGGTTTGTTACAGGCAATTTATACATCTCAAAGTAATTCGTCACTTAGAAGTGAGTATTTTCAAGAGGCCCAAAAAGAGCTTGAATACGATGTAATATTATAATTACCCCAGAGTTGTGACACTAGATGGTCCAGTAAAAAAAAATATATACATTTTTTTAGAACTAGATATAATGCTGTAGTTTTAGCTTTAGAAAACTTAATTGAAAGTGGCAAATCTGAGGAAGCATTCCCAGCTTCAAAATTTCAGCATTTTATTAATGGTCGTAGCATTAGATGAGATTTTAGGCGTAACAAATGTGTTGTCTGAATATTTGCAAAATCCAAAAGTAGTTATAACTCAAGCCGTAGCAATTTGCGGTGCCACAATAAAAAAGTTAGAAACAGACTGAAATTCTGAAAGATTCGATCAAATTTGGGATGTTGCGAAACAATTAGCTCTCTCAGCCTCAATTCCAGTACCAGAAAAGAATAGTTCCGTCAAAGTACCCATGAAAAGAAAAATTATTAAAACAAAAGGTTAAAAGGTACCATAATAACGGGTACTATAGGAAGTCGGGAAACAGAGTTCAAAACTATTGGCGACCAACTTAAAGCAACTTATTTTGAAATTTTAGATAGATTCGTATTAGAAATGAAAAAAAAGATTGTTAGAAAATTGTTCTATTTATGAAGAACTTTGCGCATCAGACCCAAATTCGAGCGAGTTTTTGAACGTTGAAAAAATTACAAAAGATTTAATTTTGAAATGGAGTCTCTGAAAAATCAGGTCAACGTTGCTAAAATGTTATTTAGTACCAAAAGCGGTGAAAACATGAACACAGAAAGTTTGCAAACGCAGCTTGAAACCAATGAATATCTTAAACCTCAAAATTTGCAAAATGTTTCCGATTGCTATCAATATTTATTGACATACGAGCAGGCATTCCCAGATCTCGTAAAATATTTCCAAATTGTATTATGCATACCTGTTGCTAATACTATTTCAGAGCGTAGTTTTAGTACACTTAATAGACTCGAATCATTTTTAAGAACAACAATGTCTGAAAATAGATTAACCAATTTAGCCTTGCTCTCTATAAATAGAGATTTATGTAATAGGTTAAGAGACAATCCTTTGTTGGTTGTTGACGAGTTTAGTAAAAAAAAAAGAGAAGAGTGCAATTTATACTTTGAGTTAAATTTTCAAATTTTTAAATATGTAGAAGCTATAAGAGACATATTGGAGGGCAAGCCACAGCTGCCACCAAATGGTAAGGGCCACAAAATATTTAGCCCACCCGTGAAAAAACCTTAGCGCCGCTACTGGTCGATGATTGACATAAAGGGGACAAAGTGAGGATTTTCGAAGTGGTTTCTACAACGGATTATCCCAAATGCATTAAGAAAACGTTTAACATTTCATATCTCATTGTTCATCAAAAACTAGCGAAAACCTGATGGTTTTTCCACAACTGTAGATTTAGTCGACGGAATTTTGGTTTCATCCTATATTTGGTATCTATGACCTGCTAATCACGGAAAATACATAGTATCAATAGGGGATTTGTTACTACTTACCCTTTCAGGCCCTTATTTTTACGACTATTGGTAAAACCCTTAACCCACACTCCGCGTGTATAAAACGTTCCCACGATGAGAAAAAGTACAGTTCCTCAATTCCAACATGGTAGTCGGAAGAATACCTCTTACCACCGAGTGTATAAGCACTGTTTCAGAGAACGATGAATACGAATTAGACCTTGATGATGATGTATCAATTGTATCGTCTCACCACGGACGAAATCACAACCTACTTAACGGAAGCCGAAGCGGTTATAAACTAGAGGCCCATTTCTTACATTTACCAGGATGCGGGCGAGCCAGCTCCTCTGACATCCGCGCACTCCTTAGTAGGAGGTCAGCTAACCGCTTTGCCTTCAAGGTCGTTCCCTGAAAAAGAACCAACTCCGGCTACGCGCATCCAAAAGACTAAAATTGCGTCAGCGATTAATTGACGGATTTTGGTCGCGATGGAAACACGACTACCTACTAGAATTACGATTGGCTCACCATCGTGTAGGTCACAAGCTTACCCCGTCCTTAAAGGTAGACGACGTTGTACTAAATGAAGAACCTAATTTACCGCGTCTTAGCTGGAAGATGGCAGTAGTTGACGAACTTATTCCCAGTCGCGGTGACGAAAAAGTTAGCTCTTATTGGGTAAGACTCGCGAATGGCACTCGACTTAAAAGATCCGTTCCCCACCTTTATAACCTTGATTATCTTGAACTGAATGTTCAAGAGGGGGGGGGGGAGCTTGTGTAAAATTATTTTACATAGTATTAATTTTCCCTTTTTTATTCTTATGTATAATTAATTAATTTTAAATATGTCCTAATTCTAATTACGTATTCGTTTAAATCCTTGAAAGTGTTTCTGTAAAATTTATCTCTCTAAACTGTATTTAACTTTTCTCCCGTTATATACGATACATGTATACTGTACACATTTGCCCATTTGTCCATGGAGTGATTTTACTTTTAAGCGTCACTGCTTTGGAAGGCTCTGAGAAACCCATTTCCCAAATAGGCACCATATCGCATATGCAGTAGCGGACTGGCCATAAGGTGGGCCGCACGGACCGTTCATGAAGTGGGCCCCTCAAACATGATAGTTAAAGTTGTTAAAGCTGGGGCCCTTTGTCTTCTGACAGCCCAAAATTTTAGACCCAGTCCGCCACTGCGCATATGGTTCTATTTCGAGCGCTCGTTGTAGAAATCACGTGACCTTCTGGACAAAAGGGACAGATACCTCTAACCCCCATAAAAATTTCTGTTCTTTTCGTGGAGAGAAAAAAATCCTCGAGGTTACTTCTAACAACCTTTTCAAACCGAAAAGTTCGGGAATCGTCTCCTCCCTTCTGTGGGACCCATTCGGATGGCCGAACTCTCTAATTACCTTTATTTGTTAGTATTTCATTCCGCGTTGTAAATTTAATGTATCAGTTTTTTTGTTCGGGTTGAGATGGCGAATTATTCCGTACTTTAATTGTCGCTGAAATACCGCGTAAACATTAGGCACGATGAGGGCGAACTCGTTGCAGGCAGCGGGGAGCATCTTGGAAACCCCCTTTCGGGACACGCGTTCCCATTTATAACCTGTTGTCAACTAGGACCTACGGGGGGACGAAATCGGTATTTTTTTAAACTTATCATATATCGGCCGTAACGTGTTTAAATTAAGAAAGCAATGTAATTTTAGACACCTCAAACTAATCAAAGGGCTAATTGGTGTCTTCACACTCTAAGAAAAAAGCGTTCAATGAGGTTCATCGGCAGCTCAACTTTGAACGCTATGAAACTAAAATGAACCGTAGCTGTTCAGAGGTCGTTCAAATTTTATGCCGCGTTCGCGCTGCGAAATAGTGTTCTAATTTGAACCTTTTATATTCCGTCGGGTGGCGTTTCGTCGCTTAAAACAAAGTTTACACTTTCCCCTTTCGTCGCAAGTTCATTCCGGCGCGTTTCCTGGTTTTTCTGTAACGAGCACTCGTGGTCTGTTAGGCTTAGGAAGTTGGCGTTTACTTTTGTTGAACTGTGTCGTTTAATCTTTTTCTGGAATCAAGCACGAAGGTCCTTAAAGTTCAGAACTATCTCAGGTATGTTTATTTTTCATTCATTTTGTTTAAGTTAGGAATAAAAAAATTTGGAGTACCCTAAAATAAATCAATTAACGTAGACGTATATTTTATTTAATTTTAAGTGCTAAGCTTAAATCGATAGTAACTTAATTATGACTTCAATTAGTAACAGTATATTTAATGACATTTCAAACCAATATAGTAAGTATATAAGATAACTATTAAAATTTTGAATTTAATTTAAGGGTAAAAAATACAGGTTTTAAATATATTTTAGAACTTTTAATCAAGATTTAATAAGACTTGCTAACGGTGCTGGGTAATTAGGTTCTATTGACTGCTGCCGTTGGAATAATTTTTGGGGTGAATGTGTAGTCAAGGACTCCTTTTTTTATCTGCACTTTCTACGAATATCAAAATGTCGCCATCATACGAGACACGGTAGCGGGTTTGGCTGTTGGAACCATTTTTGTAGTTTTTAGGCTTAGTTGAGAGGGAAGGTAACACGTGCGGTATGAGAGGTAAAGAGAAACCAAAATCATCGGTTTGTATACTCTTCTTCGCGCCTTTCGCCCCGTCTCTCTATACCCCCCCGCGCGCTTTCGACATTACCTACAACCTCGGCGGGAAATCCAGGCTCGGTGGATATGAAAAACTAGCCGGCCCCCAGCTAATAGTTTGGTTTTTAATATAATGTTTTAACTTAACTATTGAAATAAAATTTTGGGATTATATAGGAAGAAAATTTTTAAAACGTAATGTTCATAACATTTTGTACAAAACTACCTTAGTTGTCCGTAATTTAGGGAAATCCCCGACTCCAAGGGTGATCGCTGTCTGAGGGCGGGGACGGGGGGATTTTTTGTATCTCGTGCGCGACCTCGTCTCCTCGATACAGCAGCTGAGGGGGGGGGGGATAAACTGGAAGGGATTTTATTTTCTCTAGTGGCCAAAAAGTCGTGGTAAAAGCGGGGGCAGACTTTACTGTCAAGCTTCGGTTACCTACAACGGCGGCTCAACAGCCCACGGAAAATAAAAGTATTCTAGAGACAGAGAGATCGCTTCACAAAACACCTGAAGGCGGGAACGGGAAGCCCTTGGGAAACTCTGTAGGCCCAGCTTTGGTTATGTTAATTACTGCGTCGAGATGAGTATAAAATATCTCCGAAGTCGAGGTAATAGCTTTCCCGAGCCACAAAAAAGCGTGTAAAAAGGGGAGGCCCTACCCGCCGACGCAGAATGTACTGGCCGCACGGCCTAACAGCGTTTTCGATTACAGAGGCCCGGAAAGACGAAGCTGGGACGACTATGAAGACCAAGTGGTTTTTATAATATAGATGGGGGTAAAGGAGTAAAACTCAAAATAGACGTGCCCAGCAAAATCCCCCCCAAAAAGAGTGTATTCGGGGTGGGCGAGAAAGAGACCAAGAGGAATCTAATCAAAGCAATGTGACACGGAAATGTACGCCATTATAACTTAAGAAAAGATGGCGGGAAATTCAAAAATTGCTGAAAATTTAAATATCTGAAGAGAAATATTTTTAGCGCAGAAATTAATTAAATATGATTATAAATTACATATTTAACTGTAACTTAAAATAAGACTTATTAAATTAATTTATTTGAGTATTTGTAAAACAATCTGGTATTTAATTTAAACTTAAGAAAACTTTGGTTTATCTGTTATTTAAATAAACTAAAACTATATATAAATAATACGATATTTTTTAAAGATATTTAAATTAAATTCAAAAATATAATTTTTATTTAATCAAATATTATTTAAATTAACGTAATATTAAATAAATTCAAGATAAAATGTATATACTTCATTGTGATTATGGAACATCGATAATGAAATTTGTTTAAATTTTCAAATTTTCCAGGTATGTTCAGAAACATTTATGGGGCATAATTAGGCAATGTCTACTTATCCAATGCTTAATTTAGGAAGCGTTCTGAAATAAAAGCTAAGTGTTTTTAAAATATTATTAAAACTCACTGATGAGATTGTGACCACTTTGGGTAATTTTTTTAAATGGCATACTCTTGCGGAATTTGCAATATCGAGAGGCCCACACCCCAAAGTTGGCTGAAGCATATGAGAATAGCTCATAATCACGAGCCAAATAGATTTTTTAAATGTAGCTTTAGTCAAACATGCCTTACTATCTGTAAAACTTATGCAACCTTGAGAAAACATGTATATAGAAATCATTTTCGAAATGGTACTTTTATTGATGGTACTATGGAATTAAGATTAAATGAACAGCCACCAGAATTTCAACCACCTATCTTTCCTGATCAAAATAATTTGAATGACCAAATTGACAATGAATCAGATTCCAATTCTGAAGTTGAAGAACCAGAAAATAGTCTTCAGAATCTTCAAAGAAATGCTGCTTTGTTGATATTAGAAATGCGTGAAAAGCATATGTTACCTATAACCGCTGCCACCTCTTTATCGAATAAAATTGCAGATTTAGCTCAGGGTTGCATTGAGTACAGTATTGACTGTAATAAAGGAGTGATTGGTGAGGATAGACAAATAACAAAATCAAATATATCACAGTCGTTGACAAGTATTATAAAAACTGACTACATTCTTCACAAATATTGTAAGGACAATCTTCATCTTGTGGAACCAATTGTTTATACTCTAGGCTCGAAGAGAATTGGTAACAAAGTGCACAAAGACACATTTAGTTATGTTCCAATTAAAAAGGTTTTGAAGCAATTATTAAGTCACACTGATGTTTGGTCCGAGCTTGTTAGAGAAAAGCAAATAATTGGTGAAGAGTTTTTAGCAGACTTCAGTGATGGAAGCCTTTGTAAAAATAATCCAGTTTTTCAAAATGACCCTTATCATTTAAGACTACACCTATACATTGATGAGGTAGAACTTGTCAACCCTTTAGGGTCTAAAAGAGGAAAACATAAGGTTTCACTTATTTATTTTTCAATTGGTAATTTCCACCCTTCTTTTCGCAGCAAATTGAGCAGCATAAATTTAGCTCTTTGTGTGAAATATAACCTAATAGGTAGTTATGGTTATCCAAAGGTACTTAAACCGCTATTGGAAGATCTAATAGATTTGCAAAATGAGGGATTTTTGTTAAATAACCATATTATTCGTGCCTCTGTAGCAACAATATCAGGTGATAATCTCTCAAGTCATGCTGTAGGAGGCTTTAGGCAGTGTTTTAGCAGTGGTAGAATTTGTAGGTATTGCATGATATTGAAAGAACAAATTTCCGAGTGTTTTAGTGAGAATGATTTAGTGTTGAGAACTGAAGAAATTCATGCCTATCAAGTTCAGGGTGTGTTAGATAACCCAGAAAATGAATCGTGTTATGGAGTTACCGGTCAATCACCATTTGCGATATTGCCTAATTTTGAAACCACAAATTCTTTCCCCCCTGATATCATGCACGATTTTTTTGAAGGAGTGGTCCCACTCTTTATTAAACATCTAATTACTAATTTGGTGCAAGAAAAATTAGTAACATTAGACGAAATTAATTCCACAATTCAAAACTTCCCATATGGTGATATTCATGTTAAAAATAAGCCAGTTCCCATGACCAAATCAATATTGACTGATAAAGGAAAATTAGTCGGATCTGCAGCTCAAAAAATGTGTATATTGCATTTTTTCCCTTTGATGTTTGGTTCTTACGTACCAGAGAATAACAATCTTTGGTGTCTTTTACTAATGTTAGTTGAAATTGGGGAAATTATTTGTGCTCCTGTAATAAATAAATCTTGGCTAGCATATCTTTACGACATCATAAACAATTTTTGTATTCTCTTAAAACGTGTGCCAAATATTAAATTTATTCCCAAACTCCATTATTTAGTTCATTACCCAAGCCTAATTTTGAAATATGGGCCTTTAATTAGATTATGGTGTATGAGATTCGAGGCAAAACATCAATACTTCAAAAACATAGCAAATGCTTCCCGAAATTTCAGAAATATAACTTGGACTTTAGCAAAAAGGCATCAGATGCTTCAATGCTATGAAAGGTGTGGAGAAAAAGGGTTTGAGAGCGACAGTTATGAGCAATATAGCAAAACCACTTATAGTAGTTTACCTTTAAGTTTGAAATTGTACGTAAAAAAATATCTAAGTCTGCAAACTGATCCAACGGTAACTAATTTGGCATCAGTTCTTACTGTAAAGTCGGTTACCTATAAGCCTGGCTATATTTTTCCGGTTCATCTTACTGAAGAGGAGATTCCAGTTTTTTTTAAAATACATTATATTATTAAAATAAGTGAAAAGTGGCACCTTTTGGGTAGACTTCTAAAATGTAAAGCTTATGTAAAACATTACAATTTTTATAATGTTGAAGAAGTTAATTCATGGTATGGTTTATCTCCTGGTCATGAAATTGATAGTTCAGCGCTATTGTCGTATAGACATAACACAGAGGTTGTGGTTTGTCTGAACCACAAGCTGAATGGATTTAGATATTAATTAAAAAGCAACTTAAATTAGGAAATTCACAACATCATTGTGTCAAATATTTCTAAGAACCTAACTATAAAGGTTTACTTTATTTTTTTAATTTTAAAATTATGTATATATTTTAGTTTTATTTTAAATTGTAGTAGTACAAATATCATACTTTCTTTGAGATAAATATTTTAACAATTTATTTAAGATAAAACGTTTTGGAATTGAAAATGGATTATCAATATCATGTCACATGTGGAATAGATAAAAAGGTTTTTATCTGCAAGGATAGCTGTAACCGGACAGATTTCATTCAGAATCTTGGATCTCTTTTCGAAGTAGACGTAAAATTAATACAAGTTTTCAGTACACTATGGAACGAATGGGTGAACCACTCAGAAAATATCATTCCACCCAATGGAACCAAAATTAAAATTATTTTTGAAGAAAAAACAAAACCGTAAGTATTTTTTAATTTATCTTATTAATTCTTGTCATAAAATAATTGGTGAATTTTAAATGTTTTTTGAAACAGAAAGTCGCAAGTTCATGACTCGGGACATGTTGAAGAATCAAAGTCAGTGCAACCCATGCAGGATTGTTTTGTCAGTCCAAGCACAAGTTTTGGATCGCCGAGTGGTCGAATTCCAGACCCATATGTTCTTCCCAGTATGCCTCCAATAATTAATGATTTAATCAACAAAAAAAACAGTGAAGTTTTCAGTACAAGATACAGATCTGCTATAGTTCAAAACTTATATGAAGATGTTAGCAAGTACGATTTGTAAGTGGAAATCTTCAGTTAGCTCTTTAATCTACTGAATAGTTCTAATTACTGTTTTCTTTAGATATCCGAAAGGTTTTGACTACGCTAGAGTGTGTTTAGCTTTGGTAACTAAGCATAAGTTTTTGAAGGATAGGTTTCCTAATTCTAGTGGCTACGTAAGTGAAATCTGTATCAATTGATTTAAACTAATTGATATTCTGATAGATATATATAATTTTCCCCAAATATTTGTAAAATCTTAATTTCAATTGAAGCCTATGAATGTTTAGTACGGTAAAAACTCGCTAGATGGTGGTAAATTTTTAAGCTAGTAAATAATTTTCCCTTAGCTTCGCGCTGTACCGACTTTACTTTACCGAAATGGCATAAAGCGTCACATTAACCGATACATGTCTGTGATATGAGAAAACTAGGATTTTAATTAAAACCTGTTATTAAGGACACATGGATGAATTCTTTAAAAACGAAATTCCGACATGAACGTATGGAAATGGGGAATTTAGACGTCGTTAAAGTTATGAAGGATAGACATGGTAATAAAAGACCACGATCACAAAGCGATGACAACAGTGCAGTGAAAGAGCCAAATACAAAGTTGGATAGGACTTGTAACAAACGCATTGTTGTAAGTTAACTCTTTTCTCTACAAGGATGCTTTTCTACAAAAATTTACTGTCTCCCAATTTTGCTCTGATTTAAGTTTAACTAATACTTTTTTTCTAAATAGAATAAATTCGGATTAGGAGAAGATGAAGAAAGTATAAATGCTCACATTAAAGTTGTTCTGAAGGAAAATAAAAAGGCGGAGTTGGACTTGAGCATTATATCTGGGAAAATGGAAAGAACCTTAACCTACAGACAGTGCTATGCATTTGACCATGAGGTAAAGGAAGTGATAGAAAAATTTCCAGTATTATGCCGAAAAAACCAAGTACGTACTAAAATCTTTTCTTAAGAGTTAATATTTTATCCAATTTTACGTATTAATTTTAAAATGTAATTTTACAGCTAGTCTTTGAGCTAAATCGGTTAAAAGATCTCTCGATTTCGGCGGAAAAATTGATTTTTCAGTTTTTTCAACCATTGGCTTCAAGAATTTTGAATATGCTCAAATCTAATTCTAAAAAAAAGAAATCTATTCAGAAATTTATCTCAATTCTTGATGAAAAGACTGAAGTTTTAACTGAAGAAAAAGTCAAAGGTATATATTTGTTTAATTTTTTACTTTTATAAATTTACGTTAATAAAATAAATTTACGTTTATAAATTACGTTAATTTCATTTTTAGAGATAGAAATTCGTACGTCACTCTTAATTCTTCCTTGCCTTTTCGGAGAAAATATTGATTTATGGATTGCACAAAATGTAAGTTAATTTGTTTCGTTGAATTGATTTACATTAGGTAGAAAGGGTAATACAATTAGTGTTTGAAACTAGAATGCAGGAGTTGATCAAATTATAGGAGGAAGAAATTGTATTTGGCCGCATTCTTTGTTAGAATAGAATATTTATAAACACGCTTAATATGTAACTTATCTGTAGATTATAGAATAAAGGTTCAGTTAGAGATGAGGTAGATATCGATATTAAAATACATCGTGTTATAGGTAATGTAACAAAAATTGTAATGTTAATACATTTTGATTGACTGGCGTTAATTTGTTCTGATTACTCAGATGAAATAAAATATAAAATAGTATTATACATAAATGTAAACTATAATAAAAATAGTAATTGTCATTTTTTATATTTAATGTTTACAGGAACCAAAAGTCAGCACTCCTACATTGGTGTTTCTTGACAATTCAAGCGAAGCTTTTTATTCTTCCATCATGGAAGTTCAAATTGAAGGTGTATCATTTGAGGTCAGCAATTTTGAAAATGGAATTGCATCCCTATTTTCGGGGTACTATACATTTCAAATGAAATACCCTACTGGACTCTCTAAAACCATGGAATTTATACAGAAGGTGGTTTTTAAACTAGATTGTGGAAAGTTGTCAACGTCTGTAAATACTGTTTACAACAAATTATGTGCTTAATAACATTAAATCATTAAAATTTTTATTACATAAGTTTTCTTCGAAATATAACGCTATAACTTAATTTTTGTAAGTCCATTATATTCAATTAAAAAAACTTCGTTCGCTATTGTACTCTTTCAATTTGGTTATATTTGCACAGTTTCGTTCGATATTGAACAAATATAATTCGTTCTATAATATATAGTTTCGCTCATTTTTGAACGTCCATTAAATGTTCGATTAAGGTCAAATTCGTTCGCTATTGAACTCTTTCAATTTGGTTATATTTGCACAGTTTTGTTCCATATTAAACACGTAGAATTTGTTCGATACTATACAGTTTCGTTCAATATTGAATGTCGATTATTTGTTCAATTATAGACAATTTCGTTCACTTTATAACAACTTAAATATGATCAAAAATTTACAAGTTTGCTCAGTATTGAACAGTGAATTTTCAATTAAAATTGAACAATATCATCCTATTTTGAACAAATAAATAATGTTGGATATTGAACACAATTAAAGCGTTCAAAATAGAACCAGAAAACGTTTAGTTGGGGGGACAACCACCTGAACGCATTTCTGTTCATTTGAGAACGAATATTTCTTAGAGTGCAGGTAGTAGCGAACACATCTACGTCATGAAATCCACGGAAACTACCTGGTATCGTTAGGATGATTTACATTATAAAGACTTTGGACGTTTTATTTTTTACAACTATGGGCAGAACTTTTCGTGACTGAAAAGTACAACTCTTGATTTTAATTTATTTAAAGGGTAGAATGGATACAAATTTATCACCCGCGAGCGGTAGGTTTTCTATCTCGGCGTTTATCGGAATAACGAAGGTCGGCGGGTCGACTTCTGGTTTATCATTTACGAAAGGCTCGTTCGCTCCGAGCTATTTCAATGGTCGTATTTTGACACTTACTCATGAGTAAGTCTATGGAGCAGTGCTGCCAGACATAATTTTTTAGAAAGGCTAGCATGGTGCTACAAAGACGAAAGATTGAGCAATTTTAGAGTCCTGTAGGCTTAATAATGCATTTGAATTGATATTAATCTTTGGATAGGATTTAATTTGCTGCATGGACCAAAGAATCAACAAAAAATTGAGAGTCCATAAGATTTTTACTCTTTGCTAGTTTTTTAATAATTTTGTCAGTGAATGTATATAATTGTTCTTATACCTTTTTGTTATATATTGCGAATTTAGTTCTATATCTGTGTTATTGTGTTTTATTTACAATTTTTTTTCGTGGAATGGTTTTCATGTTGTTTAAGCTCGTAATAAATTTTAAAAACCAAGGCTTAATTAGTTAAAATATTAGTTTTATTTTGCACGTTAAAGAAATTATTGACACATGCATTAAGTAACTTTAGTACTAGATACAACGAAATGAATTAGTGAATTTTTTTATAAAATTGCAACAAAGACGACTTTGACTAGATAGTATTTAATTAACTAGCGGAGTTTCTGTTAGCTCGCTCTTAATAAAGCACACTTTCTGGTACAGTAAACCCCGCTTAACGTGATCACTCTGAGACCTAGCATAATTGATAACGGTAAGCAGGTTATCGTATTTTGAAATGTTTATCTACTACACGTGTAAATCAACCAAATTTTAGTCTTTGAGAAATTTATTTAAGAAATAACGTAAATAGAATACTCAACAACAATAAAATTTACAAGCGTTGTGAACCTGTTTTGACCAGTGACCTTGTCAGAAATTAGGAAGGAACTGAACATTTAATACAGTCAAAGCTATGGCCAACTGGTTTATACTGATACCAATAGGCGGGACCGTGATCACATAAAAGGGTTAATCTGTTTCGCGATTTTTGATAACAGTAACCGTGGTCACATTAAGCAAAAGCACTTTGTTACACCCTGTGGCGCCATATGGCGAGAAGTTTTTTTTTGTCTTTTTTATATATTTCCTTAATTCAAATGCCCTCAATCGAGGATGAAAAATTATTAGTGTGAAGTGTTTTTTTTGTATTAACCAATTAATCTTTTTTTTCTCTCTAATAAAAAATGAAACAAATCGATCTCTCCTAGTAATAATAAACGTAAATAACCATAAGTAAGCCAACAAGAAAATTCAAAAATAAAGTTAGTTACCATTAAACACCTATAAATATATTTAAATGTTTATCAAATTTAAATAAAATAAACAAATTAAAACCCCTAGTTAAAATAAAATCTATGTTTTTCGTTATGTGTCCCCTGGACAAACGTTAATAGAAATAAGGCTGTATCCCATAGTGCTATATTTGGATAATTTCCCATAGTATCCATTAAGTTAATTAAAAATCCTTTAATAAATTTAAATAACTCCTTCGATACTTGGTATGACATGAGTGGTATGGTTAGAAAGCCCCAGAAAAATCCCAGAAGATAAATATAATTTTAAATTTCTAAATATTAAAAGTTTATTTAAAACCAGAATTTAGATAAATCTATTCTATTCATTGTCCCACCTTCATGTTATTTTCCCCAAGATAGACAATCCGGCGCCCAGAAAAGTAGATAAGAAACCCAGAAGGCCAGATTGCACCATGAAGCGACAGTTCCAAACAGAAAAGAGCGTCCGAATTCCCCCCCCCCTTCTCATGCAAACTATATAGCGGCCGACCTCGCCCCTGCCTTACAGTGTGAAAGGTCATATTCGGCTCTGGAAAAATCCCCGAAATTTAGTTGCCAAGGACGAAAAATAAACAGTCATCCAAAAGGGGTAGAAACAGAGACCCCTCCAGTATAATAACCAAGCCTTCCAAACCCCGAGAAGACGTGACCACCAGAAAAATACACTACCAAGCCTACACTTCCGACACCCGATTTTTCCACCCCCCCCCCCCCTAAACGGAAGAAAAACAAAACCAGAGAACGCCAAGGAAAAAGTAAGATTCTAACAGGGAGAGTTCCGAAACATAAGCGGAACTAGAAGAGATCCCCAACCCAGTCCAGACTTAGGCCGCGATATCCCAAGAACGTAGTCCCCGATGTCCCAATAAAAGATGCATAATGCACAATCCAAAAGAGGCGAAAGGCCCATCGCGTTTAATTTGAAATGAATCCCTAAATCCAAGAACATTTTCCCCGGTGTGGAAAAACTATCAGTAGATCGAGTCAACCAAAGGCACCCCTCCAATCCAAAAGTCGTCGAAGTATCATCCCACTGGCAAAGGACATTCCTGGGTTCCATTCCCCTTCTTTAGAAGCAGGTGTGCGTGTGTCTTGCGTAACCCGGAAACCCGTAAATCGAAGAGCAGCCACAAAGAAATAAAGTTGTCCAAGTCGCTTTGCAGTAACCCGATATTCGAGACATCAAGAAACAGACCCAGCGAAGAGAAATAGATAAGCAAGAATATGGATAAGGCTCCGTGATTTCCTTATCCATAATACCATTTTTTTATAGATACCAAAATTATAGAGCGATTTTTATAGACCCACTGAATTTATAGATCCAAAATTATGGAGTCCTCTAACTTCACTTTATTACTTCCTTCTCTTACCTATCTTTTTTACCTAAAATGTATTGGAAAAAATAACGAGACGAATATTATACTAAATCATTTTTTATTACACTTTTCTGTACATGTTTTAATAAAATATGCTGTAAAATATTATTAATTAGGGAGATTCTTCTTTTAAAATGGAAATTATTTAATAAGGAATAGTTAGTTCGATCTTCTACATCGAGGAAAAAGAAAGTTACGGGAACGAGGTCAAATGAATGTTTTTAAAAAGACGTTCCCGCAATAATAGTTTTTTGCAAATTTGCAAGCGGGAAATAGTCTCCCGTGTTCCAGAAAGGCATCATCTTCCGCACCCCAATCTCCGATCTCACCACCACAGAAAAAACACTTCACGCAGTCCGTAAAGTTGGTGTAGAAAAAAACCCGCGTTGGTGAGTTCCATGTGGTACGTCTTCTCTAGCGGAAACTGGTGAAAGTCTTCAACCGCTCGTCCGCATACCGCATAGGGCCTAGTTGGGCATCGTAGGTCTCCTGAAGCTTCGCGAACTCGAGCTTGGCGTACTCGCACTCGGGAAACAAGGCGGTGTGGCAATGTAAGGGGTTAGATCCCAGCTCCCAATCCCGCACCAGACCGTCGCACCAGAAGCAGATAGTGATATCCTTATGTCCTACGAAGAAGAAGCCCGCCTGAGCCAGTTCGAGAGTGTCCATATATTCCACCGGGAACTTTTTAAAACTAGCGACTCGTTTCGCCAGGGTATTAATTTTTTTTTTAGAGGAAGTTAAAAATTTAGTCCGACACCTTCGTAAACTAGCGATCGAATGATTCCTACCGAACTAAAATCCCGGGGAGAAATCTCTAACTAGGGGGAGAGAGACCCCGAATGAAGGAATTTCTCAAACCGTGAGAAAGTTAGGGAAAAGATAGATTCCCACGGCCTCCAAAACCTATTATCCAATTGTGCCAAAATGTTTAGTCTCCAGTCGTTTCCGTTTATCACCCTCTAAAATGTCAACCACCTCTTTTAAAAAACAGTATACTATGGCTTTCTCGGCAGTCGAAGAATAAGGTGGCTGATTAGTTTCTACAATATCCTCGTCAGCTATAAAATGAGCTCCGTTTCCACATTCTTCCCCTAATAGAAATTTACAATGGGGGAAATATTTCCTATGCTCACCGAAAGGACTATCGCCTTTTTCCCAAGCCATAAGCTCTCCCTCACAGGCGAAGCATTTAACAGAATCTTTGTAATTCAAATAATAAAACCCAGCGTGAGCTAAAGATCTACCATCTATGATATTAACCGGGAATCCCTTGTTAAATGAACGAATTCTCTCGAGCTCATGGCGCATAGGATTTAGCTCCGTCTCAACCGTCTGCTCTTTATCGTCTTTCGGCAGTGTTAGGACGGGGACATTCCCCGTATTACCGTCATTTACGAATTTACATAAGCGATTCTGTTCTATATGTTTCAGCAACGGGACGTCATTAGGCCACCATCCCTTGACGACCCTCTCGCAAGAGATGCACATGACGTTATCATTATGACCTGTGAAGACGACACACTGACAGGAGAAACACATTACGCTGTCCCGGTGACCGACGTAGAAAAAACCCGCTTTCGTTAGCTCCCTCACGCTTAAAAACGTACACTCTGTTTGAAAAGTCTTCGACAGCTGACATTTTTGCCCTCTTTTTAATTCTGCTAGAAAACTATAATAGATAGCTCGATGAAACCAATTGCAACTTTTATTTATTTTCTAATATCTTTCGTTATTTATCGGTTTCGTCCGCCAAAAATTAATAGTTTGGCGGGAACCGTCAAAACTCATTTTTGACAACTTTTTAAATATTGGTTCTACGGCACTGACTCACGCGTTTTTGAATTCACAGTGGTCGGTTCATATTTAGAAAGTGGAAACATTATCCCTCTACAACCAACGGTTGAGAAGTTATCGCGTTTCCAAATTTTCGTCGAAGTTGCGTTATTTATGATAAAATACGCGAAAAAGTAGATAAGTCCATAATTAAAAGGGATAATATAGCTAAATCCTAAACAAATTTGAAGAACTTTAAAAACTTACTAATAACTCGTACCGATAGGTCTTCGAGCAACGCGAAACTCGGATCAAATATTTATAATCGCTTGATGCATTTTAGGTGTTTCCTAGTTTCGACGAAAGTTTGGAAACGCGATAACTTCTCAACCGTTGATTGTAGAGGGATAATGTTTCCACTTTCTAAATATGAACCGACCACTGTGAATTCAAAAACGCGCGAGTCAGTGCCGTAGAACCAATATTTAAAAAGGTGTCAAAAATGAGTTTTGACGGTTCCCGCCAAACTATTAATTTTTGGCGGACGAAGCCGATAAATAACGAAAGATATTGAAAAATAAATAAAAGTTGCAATTGGTTTTATCGAGCTATCTATTATAGTTTTCTAGCAGAATTAAAAAGAGGGCAAAACTTTCAGCTGTCGAAGACTTTTCAAACAGAGTGTACAGGGAAAACCCTTGAAACTAGTGATTCTGTTTTTCTCAAATTCATCTTTAGCTTAAGAAAAAATACGTCTACCACTTGCTTCTCCTACTTCAGGAATGACCCGGTACTAGACGACTAAAAAAACCTCGACTCTGTCCCCCCTTACAAGTTTAGGCGCGTATGTTGAATAAGAAAACATAAATTCGAACGAAACATTTATTAATACAAAGGAAGAGATAACATTGAAGATACGAAATGAAAATACGCGCGCGAATTGAGAAAATTACGTAATGGTTTTTTAAAAACATAAGAGTTCGAAAAAGAATTAATTGTTTTTTTATAAAGAAAAGTTTTAAAAGAATCCTTCGTCTTCCTCGAAGAGCGGCGCCACTTTTGCTTGTGAGTGAGTGCGTGAAAGCCCACCTGTGGTTTTAAGAGGATAACTCAAAAGAGTTTTCAATCTTAACAGTACTTCAAAGAAATTGATTTGAAAATAATCAACAATTCAAGAGATGAATATTCACGCTCTTGTTTGTAAGGGATGATGCAAATGGCTACACTGTAACATATGTAATATCAAGAACGTATATTTGTATAAGACGTTGAACAATAGGTATCGCTGGGGCTATCACAATGACTCTTCCCTAAAATCAGCATGCAGCGCACTTTTGAGCTTGTTTTGGTTTTAACCTTTCGCATGCGCCGCACGTGGATTTTAGGGAGGAGTCATTCTGGAACCGATTACATCATGGCACCAGGCGCCAATTTTATCGTTCAATATACAAGTATTTTACATATGTCAACAGTGGGTAATATTAACATGTGTAACTTGTGTTGAATTAGAAAATATATCCTTTTCACTGTTTAGAAAATGCAAATAATGAGCTTTTTCATTAATTTTTTTTGACTGCTCAAATAGAATTTGATCTGTTCCCGGGTTCCAAACAAAACTGGGCCATGAAGCGAAAGTACTGAAATGTTTCCTCAAAATGGCAGATCAATGACAGAAATGCTTGCTGGAGAAAGAAATCATAACTACGTATCTTAATGAAAATGATTTAGATGCACTTAAAACCGCTGGTCCCTTTCTATATAATTTGGGAAAATAAAAACAATAGGTATGTATGAATTCTATTCATATGATTTTGATTTGATAAAAACTTTATTTTATTAGTATTATTGAGCTTATATAATTAGCAGTTTCCTTAATTTTGCATAGTGATCGAGCTGTTTGTACAAATATTATCATAAGTATGACGCTTACTCAATTAGCTGATATCTTTAATTATAGCTTGTCATCAGCAGACGACGCTGTGACGTCATATTAATTAAAATTAGCAGCCCCTGGTAGCTGTTTGAAATCTAAACAAAGGAGGCACACGATCCTAATAATTCCAGAGCAGGTGTGTACTATATCCTGGAGCCCGGAGAAGATACTAGCTATTTTACGATAATGGACAAAAAAGAAAAATAAACTCTGGATCATTTGACGAGACCGTTGCTTGAATCGGAGCATGGATTAATCTAGCTTACATGAGCATACTCTTATAGTAGTGATAAAACCCGCAAAATTGGCTGCAGCACGAAAAGGTTTCATTACCCAAAAATATGTTAACTTTAGGCTTGTATGGTACTATCTAGCTCATGTTGCACCCCTTCTCTCCAACAAAAATGGTTTTTGACAAAAACGTGGCTTTTTCCTCTAATATCTTTGTACTCTTTACATGTACAACAAGTGGATTCTATACAAAATATGGGTCAATAAATTTTATCGCACTAGCAACTGGATTTGCACAATCTCGATTTAATTTTTATATCACTTTTATAGGCTTCACATGGTAAATGTGGCTTCCATAATGCTCATAATATCTCGGAACTGGGAGAAAATTATTTATTTCAGTCTGAAGCATATGTTGTAGGAAGAAGTTTGTTGTTGCAATTGTCGTAGCATTAGTATTTTTTTACACTCTGCAATAAATGTAAAATTTTAATTTTCTTCAATTTCAAGTATTTTCTTGAATTTCTACATGATTTCATGAAAATAAATTATGAAATATGACACTGTGGTGAAGAAATAATTAAAAAATATATCTTGAAAGTCATTTCCCTTGTAATAAGCCTATGAAATTGCTATAAAGTAATAAAAAACATTAAATCGCTAGTGTGCTAAACCGCTTGCTCGTTTGATGAAATGTACAAGACCATATTTGAATATAATGCACTGATCATAATTTATTCAATGCACGTTATTGTTATATGTGTAACGAGAATGGAGATATTAGCAAATGTCCATTTTTTTAAACATTTTTCCACCAAAAAAACACTGGCGTACAACCAAATGATGGTGACTTTTGACACAACATTTATAAATTCTAAATTTAAGCAAAATTTCGGGCCATTTGTTATTTTTTCCAAATGAAATCCTAAAAATACTGGACTATTTATTTTAGGTAAGGATTCATCTAGAAACGAAATCGTCTGGAATCGGGAAGAAGTTTGCAGAAAATATGATTCTGCAAGGAATTTTTTCAAGAAAAACAATTGCCAAAGACATTTTTCACTCCTGTATATTTATCACTATTATGATTTTATAGCCGGGTTATTTTTGTACCCGTCTAAGTTTCCTAATACAATTTTTAAAATGTGACCGCGAACAAGAAGGCCATAATTTCACAATTATGAAGTTTATACCATGTTCGCACGGACTACTCCGTCTTGACCTAGGGGGGTGATCTCGTTCGGACGTCGGGGTTTTCCCTCCGTTTTCTCCGAATTTAGAAACTACGGAAATCGTTCGCACCAACTTTTCATTACCTATTTCGCAGCGTACCGACACTAGGGTTAATTCATTTTATAGTTTTGTGGAGCTCAGTCGCATTTTTAAAATGGACGAAAATCTATGTATTTTAAGCTTGTTCGTGGCTATTCAAGCCATTTTAAATGTAGTGATAAATATTCAAAATTTGATAACCCAACTAATCGTTTTCGTTTTTTTTTTTCCATTTCTGTATATTTTAAATTTAATTGTAAATACTTTTTACAGAGAATTGGAGCTAGAAGGCCCAAGGAAGTGGAAAAAGCCTTCCCAGTCTGTTTGATGGGACATCGTTGTGCCCGGGTTCACCGAGAAGGATTTCATAGCCCCTATTTCGTTTTTCCCGAGAAGCGTTTGAGTATATGGTTAGTAAAGTTTACGATGACTTGTTCACTCAAGATACAGTAATGAGGAAGGCATTCCCTGTAGATAAAAAAGTTTCAATAGCGCTTACGGTTTTTGCATCGTGCTCAGAATATAACGTTATCGCTTCATTATTCGGAGTTGGGAAAACTACTGTGCATGATTGTTATAAAGCATTCGTTTTTTCCGCAAGTAAATGTTTAGTTCCTGTCCATATTAAATGGCCTTCTTCTAATGAAATGAGGGAGAAAGCCGAAGAATTCTAAAGTCTTTGGAATTTTCCAATGACCGTTGGAGCCATCGACGGCTGCCATTTCCATATTTGCCCCCTAAGGAATTCACTACTGATTACTACAATTTTAGAGGATGGTATTTTGTCTCTGCTTTAGTTATTTGTGACGCTAACTACAAAGCTCTGTACGTGAAATCGGGTTTTCCAGGCCGAAGTAATGACGCAGGCGCATTCAAAAAGACCTATATTTACCCTCTAGCTCAAGAAGGTGTGTTATTTCGGAGCGATGTCGTCAGACAAATTAATGGTGTAGGTGTGAGATATCATTTACTCGGTGACTCTGCCTTTCCATCTGCAGATTAAGCAGAGCTAGACGAGTTATAGAAAATGTATTCGGACGACTCAAATGCCGATTTAGGTGACTTTGATGTCTCCCGAATGATTAACGTCTCTCTTGCTTTGAATAACATTGCTGTAGAACATAAAACTACTGTTGAGAGAAGGAAAGTTGTCAAAATTTAGAAAACATGAGGGAAAGACAACCTGATCAAATTAATGAGCGAACTGACAATGATGATGAAAATTAGGAACGCTTTAATCGAACACTTTTTAAGCCAAAAATTGGAATTTGAAAGCAGTGGTAAAGAATACGAAGATGATGTCGACCAAGTTGTGAATGTAATGTTTTCTTAAGTTAGATACTTAAAATGTACAATATTGTCATATATAATGAAATTTTTTGTAAGTTGGAAAAAATCACTCATTTAAATTGGACAAA
This sequence comes from Leiobunum rupestre, assembly GCF_980474605.1. Taxonomy (NCBI): domain Eukaryota; kingdom Metazoa; phylum Arthropoda; class Arachnida; order Opiliones; family Sclerosomatidae; genus Leiobunum; species Leiobunum rupestre. The sequence continues at coordinate 40,145,954 of NC_143385.1, forward strand.
GACTTTGTTTATTTAAAATTTTGTTATACTGCCCTGGGTACATGTATCCGAAATGAGGTGGTGGAGCTGGACTGAGAAATGAGTTGGTCATATATGAAGATGAAGGTGGGTGATGCGCGCTTATGGGGCTTGTGTCCCCTTTTTTAATCAAAGCTTCCGTGAGGGTAGGAAAACAACCAACTAATTTTTCTAAATGAATACTTGCCTTGCTCTGCAACAGCGGTAGTTAAAAGTGAATTATTTTTTCCTCGCTCTCTTTTAAATACTCCAAAACCAATTCATTAATTCTGCTCGAAAATCATACCTTCTTTTTTTCCGAATGTCATTTTCTTAGGTTTTTCTGGAATTTTCTCTGGACCTATTTTAATGAAATTTTTAAACTACGTTGTAGTTTTGAGATATTTATATATTTTTTCCAAATGTTAATTTTTACAATGCAGAAAACAAACAAAATTAAAAATCATTTGTGATAACTCTTGAAGTGGCTTTGGCGCAGCATCGGTCACGCGTTCATATTTTTTTAATTTCGTCGGGAACTCGCCCAAAGTGGGATGACCACAGCCAAAAAATATAAACAGCCACTTCGTTTTACTTCTGGTACTATTCCGACCCCTTTAAATGAATTTACCAGTACTTTATTTCCATTTCGACGATGACGGGTTCGCGTATTGGTTCATCCAAATTATCTCTTTTGTCCACCTCTTCATTTGAATGAATGGATTCACTATTAAAATTAAATTAAAACAATGTTTTTCCCTCAAATTCGGAATCTCAGTAATTAATTTTAAACGTTAAAAATTTTAAAAGCAGTATGGCACGAAATGGAATTGAATTAAAAAAAAGCTTTAACGTGGGTTTTTATGCCCAGGAAAATACTTGCCTAGTAATATCATCGTGACGTAGATCAACTTGAATAATTTCACTTTCCTCGATATCACAAACCTCCTCATTATAGAATGGGTGCTGTCCGAAAATTTCACGAATTCTTTCGTAGTATTTCCTTTTTGGTGGAGATCCGCCGGACCGCCGGTGATGGCAGGTTTCGATTTGCGGTACGTGTCTTTCAACGTTTGAATTTTCTTTTGTACTTGTTTAGCATTTCTTATCAACCCTAGCTCTTTTAATTTGTTCGCAATTGCATCAAAAATACTTTTCTTTCGGCTCATACCCTCTAATCTATCATACAATTCGTGCCACAATTCAATCAATGCTAAAGTCTCTTTGGCGGACCAATTATCTGTTTTATTTCCGCTCGACATATCGCACGACGCTCGTAAGGAAACCAAACACTTTTAATTGACTCGAAATTTGAGATAAAGATGTAGCGGTGTTTTCTTTTGGCCTAAAATTTCTAAAATGTATGTATAAACGTAGCTCCCGATAAGCGTTCGCACGTTATTTTTTTCTTGGAATCGGACTTCCCGTTGTCCGCCAGGTGTTCGCACAGAAAAAAATTATCGGTATGTCACCCCCCTAGGTGACCAGAAAAACGAAGGTGGACATTTTCGAGGTTCGCCTCCGTTTTTTTCTCCGTCTTTTCACCTAGCGTTCGGACGATAACGGAGCTCACCCTCCAAGGGTACCCTAACTACTCCGTTTCTTACATATGTTCATATTTTTAGCAACATTTAGGCTCAACTTGCTAGTGAATTATGTTTAGAAGAAATTAAATCTTTTCTTTTGCATATAATAATAAAATATTTTATTAAAATTCCTTTTTTGAGTAGTTTGATTTACAAATATGCCTTCGTTTAATTTTAAATGGCTATAATCCCCCACAAATATTTACAAAAAAGTTCTTTGAGTTAGTGAATTTACTATTTCCACATTGGGGCAGTGCATAAATTACTACACTTCTAAACATTAAATTTAAGTACATTTTAGTATTATTATTATATAACAATTTAACAGCACCAGATGGCGTTACTGATCCAGTGTTATTTATAAATGAACATCGCAAAACTGTCGAAGGATATCTAAAAAACAAACTAAATACCAATAATGGAATGAAGTGGTATATGGTGGTGCGTGCGCGATATACACGTGAACTCGGTAACACTGGTACGTTCGGACGTTGAGACAATGCCGTATTTCGGAGGATTCACCCACGCAACGATGTCACCCGAAGTAATCCCGCAGCTAATAAACTCTAGTAGAGACAAAATTGTCGACACTATGAACAATTATGAGGGAGTAGGTAGTGGTTGGGTTCTGGATAAAACTTTGTATTTACAAATTAACATTATCCAATATTTACCTCTCGTAGGTGGTACATATTTTCAATTACCACCTGTGATAGAAACTAAATACGCCACTGTAAATGTAGACCCTGAAGGCTCAAGTGACAACAAATGTTTCCTGTGGTCAATATTGGCCAAACTACATCCAGCCAATAACAACCCTAACCGTATTTCTCATTATAAGCGATACGAGAATGAACTCGATTTGTGCGGAATTACATTTCCATTTGAACATGACGCGTATAAAGAACTATAAACTGAAAAAAATCGAAGAGGCGAACAATTTGTCAATAAACATATTCGCGTACGAAAAGGGATATTTTCCGCGATATGTGAGTGAAAAACGTGTACCTGAGTCGAGGGAAATTGATTTACTCTTGGTGACAAACGGTCAGAGAAACCACTGTGTTAATTCGCCATTTAAGTCGTCTCTTCAATAACTTTTCAAAACATGATCACAAAACTTTTATTTTCGCCGATGTCTCAAAATAAGCGCTACGGAGGAAGTCCATCGTTATCACATGCGTGATTGTAATGTTCACCAACCACAACGTGTGGAGATACCGTACAATGAACCAATTTTGAAATTCAAAAACGACGAGATGCACCAAATGGTTTTTTACATAAAATGTTTTATTTTCATAAAAAAATAATAATTTTACCCTTGCATTTTAGGTTCCGTACACAATTTTTGCGGATTTTGAATCATTACAGTCAAAGATAATGGCATGTTTACCAGACGAATCTCTATCCTCAACCACGAGATTATCTTTGCACGTTACATGCGGATTCTCATACGTGATTATCGGACCAACAGGTTAGCTTAATCAAGTGTGCATAAATACGACATTATATAACGATATTTTCATATTATAGGTGAACTGGTAAAACACGAAACCTATCGAGGGCAAGACGGTGCGTTGAAGTTTTTGATAATGCTTTTGGACGACTCCTCGATCATATCTGATAAGTTAAAGGAAAATATCCCGATAAATCTTATGGATGTTGCAGAAAGATCATACCAGTCAGCCACACACTGCTACGTTTGCTAAGACCTCAGTCAAAACCCGTGACCATGATCATTACACGGGGGTTTATAGAGGGTGTGCGTGTCAAAGATGCAATCTGAAGTTGAAATCTCCGAAATTTATACCCGTTTTCCTTCACAACTTAAGCAGGTAATAAAAATGCATAGTAATTATAATTTAAACCAATTTTATAACTTCAAAATCTTACAGATACGACGCGAATCTTATTATGCAACAAATCACCCAAATTAAAAATTAAAATATCGATTGCATCGCTACCAACAGCGAAACGTACATTTCGTTTACGCTTGGCAAGCTGCGTTTTGTTGACAGTATCCGATTCTTGCCAGCCTCACTTGAAACTTTGGTTGCAAATCTGGCAAAGGGTGGTTCCCAAACATTTTCCTCGATCAACTCTGTGTTTGGTCCCGAAGAAGTTAAACTTCTCCTTCATATTCGTATATGGATTCTGAAGATCGTTTCAAAGAAACACAACTGCCCCCTATCGACTGTTTTTACAACGATTTAACCGATGAATCTCTGAGTGAAGCTGACTACGAACATACTCAAAATGTCTTGAAAACGTTCAACATAGAAAATATGGGTATGAATTACTTAATTATTGCTAGTTTAAATAAATTAACGATTTTATATCTTTAAAGGGGGATACCACGACCTTTGTATTATCTGATACTCTCCTTTTGGCAGACTTTTTCAAAGTTTCCGTCGTATGTGTATGAACTCATACCGTCTAGATCCTGCTCATTCATATACAGGTCCGGGTTTTGCGTGGCAGGCGGCCCTATGTATGACTAAGGTGCGTCTTGACCTCTTTCTGGATGAGGACATGCATTTGTTCATAGAAAAAGGGATTCGAGGAGGGGTTTCAATGATTAGTCATCGATTCGCCAAGGCGAATAACAAATATCTAGATACATATGATCCGTCCAAGCTTGATAACTATATTTGTTATCTCGGTAAGAATAATCAAAATTTTAATAAAAAATTAATTAAAAAAATATATTTTAAATAATTTAATTTAAAAAAACATTTTAATAGACGCTAATAATTTATATGGATCAGTCATGTACGACGCCTTACCTATGAGAAATTTCAAATGGGTTGATATATCTTCAATTAGAAATTCTAAGAGGTCTTGACGATGCTCCGGAAGGTTTTACTGTCAAAGTGGATCTAGAATATCCAAGCGTGTTACACGACGATCATAATTGTTACCCGCTAGCACCCGAATCAAAGTCCATTAAACCCGAGCTATTATCCAACTATTCCAAAACCCAGATGACTAAATTGAATATTCCTATCAAAGAAAGCCTACCGAAACTAGTCCCCAACCTTTTCAATAAAGAACGATACGAAGTTCATTATCGAAACCTTAAAAACTACGTGGAAAAGGGACTCTTACATCGACTTCAACACAGAGAAAGGAAAGATGGCGGCTAATGACTTTGAAAAGGACCTATTCAAATTAATGAACAATGCGGTGTTTGGTATGAAATTAAATTAAAAATTAAGTTAAAAAATAATATATTTTTTTAAATTTAATAATTTTTTTAAGGTAAAACCATGGAAAATTTACGTTTACGTAAGGATTTCAAACTAGTCACGACACCTGAAAAGGCGGTAAAGAAAGCTAGTTCCCCGGCGTTTGAAAAATTCACTATTTTTCAAAATGACCTTGTGGACATCCATTCGTCCAAGAAAAAACTTATTCTTAACCGTCCCATATATACGGGTTTCGTCATTTTGGTTCTATCGAAGCTTTTAATGTATAAATTCCACTACGACGTCATAAAGCAACAGTATGGTGAAAAGGCTTAACTTCTTTTCACAGATACTGGTAAGTATCTACATCTATTTGGATAATACATATAATCCAATGATGTATTCTATATTTGTAGACAGTCTTACGTACCAAATTGAAACACCTGATTTGTACCAAGATTTCGCCGAACAAAAAGATAAATATGACTTTTCGGGATATCCTTTACATCACCCTCTGTTCGACGAAACCAATAAAAAGAGACTCGGGAAGTTTAAAGAGGAGATGGACGGCATACCAATTGAAGAATTTTGTGGCTTACGTCCCAAAATGTACAGCATCCTGTCTGCACACGCGTGGTGCAAAAGCGCGTCCGGCACGCGGAATATCGCGACTGTTTGTTGAACCATAAATTAACTATCGCGGAGATGAAGCGTATTGTCAGCAACAAACATATAGTGTCAACTGTACGCCAGAATAAACTGTTTAAACCCCCGTGACGACAAACGTTATATTTTAGACGATGGTATCACAACGTTAGCCCACGGGCATTATAAAACAAAAAATATTTTTTTACAAATTTCTTGGGTATTTCTTATACATAAAATCACTCCCGGGAAAACGTACTTACAGATCAACATGAATCATGACGTGGTTAGCACCCTTCGTATTTTGAGCATAATAGATCGATTATAAAAACATTTTCTTTTATTATTAACATTGTGTTTAGTCAATCATAATAGAAAAATTTACGTGGTGAAACATTTTCAAGAGCGGCAGTTCCTCTTACTAGATATAATGGAAGATTTATACATCATACTGAACTAACATGACAATGAACAAAAAGTCTTTAAAAATCTATCGAAATACGGTCTTCTCAGAAAACTGATCAAAGCTCAATATTAGAGTACAATTCAAGTAAAATTGTTGAAACAAGAAATTCATCGACACAGGCACCTTTTTATGTTAAAAAAGAAGTTGTAAAAATTCAATGAAGAAAACAATTTATAGTCTGACTATCACTGCCAAAAATGTCAAGGAAAAAAATAAACCGAAAAGAATGGAAGCAGCAAATACCATTGATAAGATAAAAGCAAAATTTTTAATAGAACAAGTTTTGGCATATGGGAAAAATCATTTCCTTATGAAGAATCAACTCTACGAATATGTTGCCTAATATTTAAATAGTCCCCTGCAGCCTATAACTGCATGAGATATCTTAAGGTTTTACATCTACCACACTGAACCACACAAAAGATTTCTTGGCCACTCAAGTGGTGAAGACGGGATAACCAATCTAGTCAAAAAGATAGCTGCAGAATTCTCTAAGGTGCAAAATGACCAAGAAATCATATGATCTTTATTGTTTAACGAAATGTCAATAAGAGCGAAATTAATTTACGACCGAAATTTATAACAGTTCTTTGGTAAAACTAGTAATAGTATACCAATGGAAGAAATTAAAAACCAAAACTGGCTACACATTTACTTTTGTTTTTTTTTGTCTCCCCCTTTTTGGTATTTGCCTTTCCCCTTCAGTTTTTTCCCCGGTCCCCCCTTCTTTGACATCAAACTTATTGTGAACATCCTCCTTTTTGGCAGTCCTTTTTAGTAGGTTTATTTTTGTGTGTTGCGTAGTCTTTTTCGCTTTTTTCTTGTCGCGTGTTTTTATCTTAACTTGTACCTTAGCCTTGAAGGCCTATCGGCCGAAGTACCACGTATCGGTTTAACTTAATAAATTAATACATTTTAGTTTCCCCAAACGTTATTGGTCTTTTTTACCTCTTCAACCGTGTTCATTGTTACCTTTAGTCCAACGGTGGTTCTCGTTTTCTTATAAAATTTAGATATGGTTCGGAACTCTCTAAGAAATTTACGATAATACAAAAACAAGATGCTGTAGGTAATGCTAGTAGCATTATTCCTAAAATTAAGCCTACTTCTTATGACTATAATCTAGATGCCATAGACCCATTCGTAAACCAATTTTCAAAACTATATAGCCATTAACTTGATTAGAATGAAACATTCGGATAACTGAATTTTCATTTTAAGAATGCACTCTTTTCGAAATATATACACTTTTACTTACGGCCCTGCGATTTTTTCCTTACATTAAGTAGACTTATCGAATTTTTATAGTTTCATTTCATCTTTTATCCAAGTTAGATATGTTTTTACCATTTTTGGTCGATTTCCAACAATTTTGTGTGACTTTATCCTATTTAATTAAAGTTTTGCCAAATTACCCAATTGTTGAATTTGAGTAAACTTAATTTTTTCCGAATTTTTGAAAATCTTCACCGAGAAAATCTCATGCTTTTTTTAATGGTTCGTTTTGAGGGGCCAAAAACGTTTTTGGTTGCCATGGCAAAACGGAGGCCCAGCGTAACTTTTCCCTTGGTTAATTTTCATGTTAACATAAGGTCTACATACCCCCTAGTTTCCTCAAAAACGGTGATTAACCCCTTGGGTACACTACTCGTGAGTGCGTTGGATGGAATCTTTACCAACATCAGAGCTAAAGCGATCACATTCTACGCGAAAGGCTTTGAATAAACATGGTACCTCTCGAAACGTCGAAGATATCGGATGTCCGATGAGTTATCAGACTCGGGCCCGCTGCTGTGTAAATACCATGATCATAATTCTTATTGTTCGTTAGTTTAAAGCGCATAAAATATATGAATGGAAAATGTAATACGTTGTAAATGAAAAATAAAATATCAGTTATACAAGTAGTATAAAACTAAATATGAACATGTAAAAATCCAAGATGGCCGCCAAGATGGCCACCAAAACAACCCCCCCATCCCCCAAAAATATTTTCAAAAACAAAAATTTTTGTCCTTGGAAAAAGTCAAAAAAATATTTTAATTTTCAATCTCAAATTTCACCTTGAAGATGATCTTTGACCTCGACGCCTGACACCTGTCCACAACCACTAAGCCTCGGTCTATCAAATCAACAAGTTTGGTCACGATCGGACAAGGTCGAACCGAGATATCGGCGGTAATATGTGACCCCACCAAATACTTCCACTTATTTAATTTTGATATCGTTTTTTCGTTTTTTCGCCGTTTAAAATGCTAATTAGTTATTTGCGAGATGGGGAAACGAATTCGCGACCTTCGCTTTATACCCTTGACGGTTTTGTCCCCACCCAAAATACTTTAAACAGCTAATAAACGTGTCTAAAGTTGAGATAGTAGCTATTTCTATAAAAAATATTTGTTTTTACATTTAAAAGTCAAAGGATATGTGTAAGCGTAAGACGTCTCAAAAATCGAGCTCTTTAAAGGTTAAAAAAATGAAGTTATTTATGGGGAAACCAGAAATTAAATGCAAATCGCCTAACGATAATCCTTGTTATTATAATGAGCCATGTCGCAAACACGCTTTTAATTTCTTTGATAATTTAAACTTTAGTGTTAAATGCTGGATTTGTCAAGAACAATATCTTGACAAGACAATTTTTAAGCAACACTTAATGGATCACTTATCGAGTAGTTATAAAAATAAAATTCGTATTGATGTTTGCGATTGTCTTCATTCAAAGAAACCAGAATATACATCCAAAGAAGAAATATTAGACGATCAAATTATTGATTATTTGAACGAGTTTAACGTAAAACATCAAGAATGGTTAAACGAGTTTGTTAATGGTACTGGAACTCCAAAGAAAATTCATCGTAAAAAAAGACAACTGGTATTAAGAGTGAAGAAACTTTAAATTCAACAATGAAATGAAATGTTGTATTTCCACCGGACTTTGTCATGCCATCTGATGAGCAGATGGAAGCTATTATTTTTTTTCAAGAATATTGTAAAAATAATCAAATTTTAACTCTTAATCAAGTTGAAACACCCATTGAGGTTTTGGAAAATCTTGAACAAACCTGTCAAATGATTGAAAATATGTGAATAAAGCTGATTTTCTAATATATTGTGATTATTTTTCCTACGTAAAATAGATATTTTAACTCTTTTGTGTTAAGGTTTAGCGTGGTAGATCGGTAGCGTTGCAGGATGTTATTCAAACAGTCTCAAGTTCAAATCCCAATCCTTTATCCAAATCTTTTATTAGTATAAAACGAGGTGTCGCCCAACTGAAACTGTCATTATAAAGATGTCAAGTTTCGTAGTATTTCTACCTTCAAACGCATCACCCGATATTTACCCGGAAAATACGCCTTCTAGCTTTAAAGTTCAATTATCAAAACCATTAAATTTTAACAATGAAAAATGGTCTTGTGCATTAGCAGAAATAATTCTTCCTGAAACTTATTCGAATATAACAAATGAGTATTCGCATTTCCAAGTAGGGCACGTGTCAGATGTTATTTCACCCGAAGAAAATCAATGGGATTATATTAAAATTGAAATTCCACCCAAACGTTACGAGGGTGATCTAGACCGAAATAAGAATAATATTCCAACATCTCTTCAAAATAATATACTCAACGAGTTTGCTAAAACTATTGAGGCCAATCAAACACTTAAAGGAAAAATACAAATAAATACGGTAAAAGTTGATGAAAACGAAGACAGTTCAAAATTAAAAATACAGTTACAAAAAGATGTGCAAATAAGAATACCTCAAGCATCGCCCCTAGCATCTGTTCTGGAATTTCGAGAAAATGATTTTGTCGACAGTGATTATCTTTCTAATTATCCTCTCTCGAATCACGCCAAAACTATTTCTTTAACTTACGCAACAAATTTTATCGAAGTACGAATTAAAAAAGCGTTAGTTGTGAATAAATATCAACAAAAATATTTACCACGACAAATTCCCGTGGAAGAAATACAATCACAACCCAGGAGAAAAAAAAACAGAAAATTAACAAGAAACCGAAACTAAAACCAGAAGTGAAACAAGAGGAAAAACCAAAACTTGAACCAAAAACAAATTTAGAAGAAAAGGCAAATTTGAAACCAGAAGAAAATCTAAACAACATTTTACCAACAGAACCTTTAATTCCAAATATTAATGAAGACGTCAACCAACCAAAAGTTTTAAATCCTTCCGAAGAAAATAATCTACCAAGTTCTCTCCCAATACCAGTTAATCCACCATCTCAGCCTGTTATTAAACAAATACAATGGAATAATTACGCGATTGTTTTTGAAGCGGACAGATATGAGGGAGAAAGACAATATAATAATGAAATTCAACCGTTCACATTACACTTAATTATACGCGATTTATTAGAACGATGTAAACCAAGACAGTTTGATGGATTAAAAACCGCGATATCGTCAGATGATGAAGATAATTTATATTTTAATTTAGAAATACCGGTAGGGATGGAAATTAAATTTCAAAATCCATTAGCAGATCTTTTTAAAATTCCAAGATACACTTATTTTACGGGTATTCAAAAATTTGGCCCGTTAAATAATTTAAAAAATATTACTTTTAATTCGCGCAACAATTTTATCTACATACGTATTGAGACTACAAAAATACCGCAATTTGAGCAGGAAGATTGGGCTTTCTATTCCGTATCAATTATCCAGCCTTTTTTATTTGAAGGTCAGAGAGATGATTTTGGAAATATTATCCCATTATCTTTGCATAGACAATTAAAAAACGAGATTCAACAGGCGACTAACTTCCCCCCTTTGAATCGGTACGAAATTAGTTACGCAATAGAAGAAATAAATCGAGGTCAGTACTTAAGAATTTAATTTCCTAAAGATTAGCAAATATTTTTAATATAAACGCGCCAGAATTTCAAAATGGTGTAATTAGCAGTCAAAATCCTTTAAAAGTTTATGAGGAAAAATTTATGTCAGATGAGGAATCTGTTATAGATTTTAGGTACAATAAAAATTTTCCAATCGAAGCTCCTAACTGGGAAAATGACAGTTATACGTTTGAACGAAACTATTACGAGTCTGATAAAGATTTAAGCGGGAATTTTAAACCGTTATCTGTTCATTTCAAATTTTTGAATGAACTTCAAAGATATTTTGATTCACATATCTCACTTAAGGCTGGATTTTTTATTTTCAAAGAAAATGGAAATTATTATTTTCAAATTGAGTTAATGAGTGGGTTGGAAATTAAAATATTCGGTCCTCTAGCAGACCTCTTACAAATTGAGTACAAAGTAGATTATATATCTTCAGTTTATAAAAGCAAAGCATTAGACCCACTTCAAATTAGATTAGAATTAGATAATACGGCTAATTTTATAATTTTTCGAAACGATTTAAACAGAGTTGAGAATAGTCGACGACAAAAACGTGATATTGATTTCCACAATTACGAACATGGTAAAAATAATAAACTAAATATTGTAGACAAATTCCATTGTCGAATTCCAACTGGTGTGTACCACACTATTGATGATATTTTATTAGCGATGAAACAATCATTGCCACATCAGAGTTGGGCTAAATTCGAGTTTAATTTTAATTCAGATTCGACAGTTTCAGTTAAAGGTTTGGGTGGAAACAGTTTTTTAACCTTTCCAATAGATAACCCCAAACTCGGGCGAATGTTAGGTTTTTCAAACAATCAAATTGAAAGGCCTCTTTTTAACGAAATAGGTATGTACCCCGCAGATCTCAACCACGGAATATCCGGAATTTATGTCTATACAAATATTATACAACCTATAATAACAGGACACACTAATACCCCCCTGCTGAGAATTATCAAATTAAACGAAAATAAAAATCGAGCACAGGTTGAAAGATTTCATTTTTTAGACTATTTTCCAGTTCTCTACGATCAAATACAGACTATAGAAATTTCTTTAAGGTCGGATTACGGTGAACTCCTGCCATATAAAACAGGCAAGACTATAATTAAATTAATATTTAAAAGACTGGATGCTTAGTCTAAAGCACACTTAAAACAAGCTCATCATGGAAAGATATTATCATCATTATGTACAAACAGGACGCGGATATAACATCTTTCGAGGAAGTCAATATCAGACTGGTCGTGGATTTGGGTCAATTTTTAAAAGTTTAGCAAGATTCGTAACACCTCTTTTTCGACCCGTAGCTAAATCACTCGGTATTCAAGGGTTGGTTATGGGGAAGAGAATTATGGACGATGTCGTTGCGGGTCAAAATTTTAAGGAGTCTTTAAAAAAAAATAGTAAAATTGCTGGAACAAATCTTTTAAATAGTCTCGGTGATACCATATTAAATACACAGAAAGGCTCTGGAGCTCGAAGAGTAAAGAAGCGCAAATCAAAATTACGCAATAAGCAAAGAAAACGCAAGAGAACAAAAACCGATTTTCTTGACTAAAGCATTATGCCTCAATTTGAATCTATGTGTTCAGAGTTAGAACTTTTTAACGAACCCCTGATTAATGGTAATATTGAGGGGAATAAATTTGTAGACTATTTCCCTATAGCTCCCTTGTCTAATGCTACACAGATTGATTTTTCTATCCCCGGGGGAGATTATTATATTGACATGTCAAACTTGATGCTTAAAATTCGAATTCGGGTTAAAAAAGAACAAAACGGTGTTTTAATAGATATTCCAGCAGCCGAAAAAAAGTATCACTATGTAATCTTCCATTGCATTCTATTTTTAGCCAAATAGACGTGTTTATGAATGAGACTTTAGTACAATCTAGCAACAACTGCTACCCATATTTAGCATATTTAGCAACAGTTTTAAATTTTGATAAGGGAGCCAAACAATCTTACAAAACCACCGAGGGCTATTACGAAGACGGGTTTTGCGACCCAACGCTAGCGTTTAACGATGTTCATAAAGATAAAAAAAACAATGGAATTTTAAAAAGAAGTAAAGATATTGCTGGATCGAAACTTTGTGAATATATGGGTAGACTTCATGTAGATTCTTGTAAAATAGACAAATTTCTTTTAAACAAAGTGAATTTAAGAATTCGACTCTTGAAAAATTCCGATGAATTTATAATTATTTCACAAGAAGATGTTAATATCAAATATAGAATATGTATCGAAGAAGCGGTTCTTACTGCTAAACATATTCTCGTAAATCCAGATCTCCAGCTGGCACATAATGCGATATTACACAAACAGAGGGCTTTGTACGATCTAACACAAACTGTTGTTAAAACTCTATTTCAGCAGGCGCGAGCGATTTCGTGAAGTCAAATATTTTTTTAGGTAAAATTCCAAATCGTGTAATAATCGGAATGGTAAATAATTCAGCTTACAATGGTTCTAGTCGAGAAAATCCCTTTCAATTTAACCATAATAATCTCTCGTTCTTACAACTTTCATTAGACGACCAGAATATACCAGAAACTGCTCTAACTCCAGATTTTAATAAAAACCTTTACACTAGGTCATATTATTCACTATTCTCGGCAATGGATTTAATTGGAAATAACTCTGGTAATTGTATTGATTACGAAAATTATAAAAACGGTAATACATTATTCGCGTTTGATTTAACTTACGATTCCTCGGCAAACTCTAACAATCTCTCAATTCAACGAAATGGTAGTTTACGGATGGTAATGAAGTTTTCTTCCCCCTTAACTAATATTCAAAACATAATTATTATTGGAGAATACGAAAACCGATTTGTCATTAACCAAGAGCGTCAAGTTACGTATATTACGGAATAAAATCAATCAACGAGGGCAAAGATTGGTTAGTTGTTTCGCGAAATCGTAGTGGTAAAGATGTCTCGAACTCACAGTCTCTCACCTAAACAAGAAGTAACGGTGCTAGGTTATGTCAATCCATCCAACAAAATTTACCGACTAGACACTTGCGCTGAATTTGAACTGAATTTGGAAGCCTGGCAATCTCTATTCACATTTGAAAAGGAAATAACTGATTTTTTTGAAGACCAAGTTGCTAGTTTTCACACCTGGCTGCCTCTTGAAGGTTCAAAGATAAAAATCGACTGTTTCAAGGGACAAAAGGAAAAACTCGTGGATGTACGAGCTTGCGCAAGAGGAAAAAACCATTTGTATCATCTTTTTTATTCAACAAATTATGGTTTTAATCTCAACCAAGCAGGGTGGAAAAGATTAAAACATTGTAAACATACAATTGATCAGGAGATTAATTTCATTTTGTCGGCAAAAAATATTATGCGTGACATAATTGTACATGAGCTCACGGATAAAATGTTTGAAATTACCGAAAATTGTGAGAATCCGCATTGTAAATCTTCGATTGCTCATGATGTCTCTTGTAAACTAGGATTTAGCACAAATTTTGAAGACCGAGTTGAAAATATGATATTAATAGCTATCCCCCAATTAAACTACGATCATATTGTTGTAAGATTCCAAAAGGAATTTGGTCTTGATCCCTTAATAGTAGAAAGTCAATTATATTTTGATATTGTTCAAAATGTGTCAAACTTAAAATGTGATTTAATTTATTAAAATAAAAACTTTTACTATAGTTTGTTTTTATTATTTCTATTCACACATTTAAAGATGGTGTTGTCAAAAACAGACAAACAATTAAGTAAAGTTTATTACAATGTTGAAAGCCCATACAGTTATTCTGACAGTGTTACTTTAAGAAAAAAATTTCCCAAAATTTCGGAAAAAGAAATTAAAATTTTTCTCAGCAAACAACCAACCTACACACAACACAAAGCTAGGAGGTTAAATTTTAAACGTACCAAATTATATGTAACGACGATTGATGAGACATTTATGGCCGATTTATTAGACCTCCCTATTTTACAAACTTTTAATAAAAATTACCGCTATACGTTATTAGTTCAGGATATATTAAGCAAATTCGTTTTTATTCTGCCAATTAAAAATAAAACCTCGAGCGAGATTGTGAAGGCCTTTAGAGAGATTTTCAAAAAACGGGTACCCCTTAATTTATGCACCGACGCAGGGACAGAATTTCGAAACGCCCCATTTCGCGCTCTCTTAAAGCGTTATAACATCCACCATTACCTCACGTACTCTGAGAAAAAGGCTTCTATGGTTGAGAGACTCGTTCGCACGGTAAAATCTAAAATTTTTAAAATAATTACCAAGACCGGCGATTTACACTATCTTAATAAACTACCATTAATTGCAAAATCTTATAACGCTCGAAAACATTCAACAACGGGAATCGCCCCTAAAGATGTCAATAAAAACAATGAATCGGCAATTTGGGAAAAAAACTATGGCAATCTTAGCATGGTTGGAAAGCCAAATTTAAAAATTGGGGATAAAGTTCGATTAGCCGTTGCAAAAGCAACATTTGATAAAGCATACAAGGGAACGTTTACAGCCGAAATATTTGAAATTCATAGAGTAATTACGAGAGATCCCTGTATGTATATTGTGACAGATTTAACCGGCAATATAATTAAAGGAGCTTTTAACGCTCAAGAAATAGTTAAAATTCAAGTGTAGAGCGCTACAGTCTTTATTCAACATTTTGTTATCCATGGGTAAAGTACACATTCTCCTGGGTCTCGCGATTGTAATATTTGGCGTGAGCGCAACAATAGTATCATCCGCGATGAAATTTAAAAAAAGAAGTCCCGAATACAGCTTAGATATTGGAGTTTGCGACAAAGCCTACGATTTAGGAAGAGACACGTACCTTGTAAAATGTAACGAAACTTTTGACGTGCGACATTTTAAAAAAGAAGACGGGAGTTTGAAACCATCTATCAGAGGAATCAACTTAACAAAAGATCAATATGAGAAATTATGCATTTTGACAGTAACGTGAAAGATGAACACTAATCAAATCCAAGCTATACTTAAGTGTGACCCCCGCTCGAGAGATAAATTCATCGGAGTGTTTCCCGCTAATAGATTACCAAAAGTTCCAATTAAAAAAAAATCATATTGTTTCGTAATCAACACCGATCCTGATACGCTTCCAGGGTCTCATTGGACGGCTGTTTACAAATCGGGCGACACTCTGGATTTTTTTTGTTCTCTAGGAAGATCACATCGTGACTATGGATTTTTGCTAGAACGATATAGTAAGCGTATTCGACACAATACTCATAAATTTCAATCAAATAAAAGCCAAAACTGCGGACCTCATGTAATTTATTTTATAACCTCGAGATGTGTGGGGATTTCTTACAGTAAAATAATTAACGAGTTGTATAATTTCGATTTAAAAAGAAATGATAGTTTAGCGTTGTTGAATATATGTATTCATTTGATGAAAGAGTGGAAACGAAATAAATCAATTTGTTTAAAATAAAAAAAATGTTTATTTATTTCACACATAATTATTTTTACACATTTTTATTATTCTTGCCAACGAGAAGGAGGGCGGGTCTGTCTTTTGGGCCTTGGCGATTTTTTGGGGGATGGTAATTTTAATTTTCTTTGCGGCGATATTGAAACACCACCGACAGCACCCTCCTCCAAAGACAGCTCTCGATCCCAATCATCTTCCTGGCTTAATTGACTTCCAATATCGTTATTTTCTAAGTATTCTTCAAATATTTCATTTTCTCGATTTAATCGTTTATGCATTCTATTATCGGTAATTGTCTTTTGTTGCTTAACAATCGGCGTAGATGCTTTCCTCTTCCAAGATTCTACATTTTTTAAGAGACTCGGGACTTTTCTACTCTGCTCGTTTTCTCTCTCGCTGAGATATTCTTTCATTTTGCGTGTCATAGTATTTAAACGCACCTCCGCAGCGTCGCCAGCGTTAACTCCCTCGGGCGTTTTGAAAGGTGAATAAATTTGCGAGGTGAACGGGGAATTTAATGGAGCAACAGGTACGGGTGCTTGAAAGTTTGTAATTTCAACCTTAGGTACCGGAATCGCTTTTCTCATTTCCCGGGCCTCGCTCAGTATTTTTAGAAATTCTCGTAATTTAGAGCGACTGTTTAAATTAGAAGATAATATATTTTGCAACTCATTATCTAATAAGTTATAATACGTTTCCTGAGGAGAAACAAGCTGTTTATTTTCTTGAGATATTTGTCCGACACTCGATGCGGGAACTAAAATCATTTTTTTCATTTTATCTTTTATTGAATAAATTGGCAATTAAAGGAACAATAGAGCCTAATAATGCCGGTATAAAGAATCCCGTACCTTTTTGAATTATTAGAGCACGCTTCTTTTTTTGCGAAATTTTCGGACTGGCTAAGAACCGTATTGTTTTTTTATATTTAGAAAGTTGTTTTTTTTTGGCTTTAGATAATATAATTCCACCCCCTTTCAAGTTTTTGCAAACGGTCTGTAAGGCTTTTAATTGCGTTGGAGAACTGTTAGCTAATAAATTTTTACGTATCCCTCCTTAAGATTTATACAATAAATTTAAATATGGATAGTGTGTTTTAAATCTGTCAGAGGGATTTGCAATAGGAGTAGTTTTTTTACGTACTGTCTTTTTTGGTGTCATTTTCTTTAATGAACTTGAAAATAATATAGTAAATTATTTATTATTGGAAAAAACTACCATTTGTGGTCCGTTTTGATTAAATGTGTACGATCTTAATCGTAAGCTATCTGGAGTAGTGACAGATGTGTCTATAAATAGTGAATTGTAAGGTTCTCTAGTAGCAATATCGTAGGCTATTTTAATTATTTTTGTATTATTTGGAGATATTTGATTGGCCAGATATTGGATTTGACTTAGATCTCGAGGAGATTTAAACAGATTTAGATATGACATATTAAGAGAGATTAAACGAGATTGTTTGCCTCGAGGAAATAGGGTTTGTGAGATTAATACGACTGAAATTTCATAATGATGACTGTCTACGGTAACCAATTTAGCAATTTCATCATTTTTGTAAAGTTCTTCTGCTAAGTCATCAATAATAAGTAAAGAATTTCTATTTGATTCCCAGAACTCGCTGTCCATTGGAGGAAGTCCTTGAATAAACTCTATATCGGTTAAAAACTGAGATAAATCGTGGTTACCTGATTGCCAAACCGAATAACAATAAATAATTTTAATTGGAGGTTTATCAATTCATTCATTCCTCCATCTAATTAATGAGTTCGTCCATGCTGACTTGCCCGACATAGTAGGGCCTGACACCATCATTCGAAACGGTGAAAGAAATTTTATATAAGACATTACTGTTTAAACAAAAACAACATACTACGTATTTTGTTAGTAAATTGACTGTTTTATAGAATATATGAAAAAATAAACAAACACATTTTTAAATTTAAAAAATTATTTTATTAAAGATTAATGTTTCTTATCAAAAACATTCCTTCACCAGTTATATAAACTTCATAATAACATACAAAAATAACATTTTGAATAAAAAATAAAATCATAATATCTCCTTCACCAAAAAAAATTATTAATTCCCGTTTTTTAGTAAAAATTCAATTTTGGAAGTTAAAAGTTTAAATCTTAGGTTATTTAAAAATAAAGTATTTACTCGATTTTCGGAAGAGATTTCATTTACGATAACTATGTGGTTAAATGACACCTGTTTTGCAAGTTTTTTTATTACATGTTTTTTAGATTTATAATTAAAAGACAACTTTATTTTACAATTCATCATTTTCACATTCTAAATAACCATAGGGGACACTGGAAATATTATCTTGTAGCACACGTTTACAAAAAGTCTTTTTGAAAGTTTTACTTAAGTTGCCAACACGTAAAAGCATTTTGTACTTATCTTTTATTACGTTAAAGGGAATTTTAACCTTAAACTCGGTATTTGGCACAAAAATCATTTGTTTGAAGGCGTCGAAATGTATGATGTCTGAATTTTCCCTGGTAAGAGTTATTCCTTTAAGTTTTATAATTGTACGATTATTTTCAAGTTTATAGCTGTAGCTTTTTGGTCCAGTTGATACGAATTTTGTGATATATTAATTCGGAGTCTCGCACGTAAGTTCACCTAAATTACCACCAAGGGGGGGGTAGCCACTCGTGTGGTTTATGTGTAAATTTTATTCCGTCAGTGTCATAATAAATTACACGCTTTCCCAACCTATTAATTATCTTATGCAGATGAATACGACCGTAACTGGTGACAAAGGAAGCAACAATATAGCTTACCATGGCAACATCGTTGTTGATTAAATGAAAGTCTGTTAATTTATTCGATGTGTCTGCTATAATCTCGGTTAATTGGGAGTATCTATGTATAATTTTAGTTGATGATTTGTCCATTCTTAACGCCATTCTGCCATATAACGAATTTTGCGCCAATTTCGCGGAAGTTCTTAAGGATGGGTTATCAACAATTTCCTCAGGCTCTAACCTTACTCCATCAGCTTCGTATATCGCGTCTAAATACTCTTTTTGCTCTTGATATGTTTTAATATTGGGTGGAAATCCTGAATTTTTAACTTTTGCTCTAAAAAAAATGTCAATATACGGTTTGAAAAAATTAGTTGTAATACTATAGTGGTACACTTCGAAAATTTCTAACAGTTTGTAGTTACATTCTTTTATTGAGTAGTAGATTTCCACCGAAGGTAAGACTACCGTTATAGCGCGTTCGTCAATACTGTGGGTACATTTTTCATCATTATTTATTACACAACTTCTGCATAAAGGATAATAAAGTTTTTTATTAAATCGGTATGGAAGAACGGGTAAGTAGAGGTCTCTGGGGGGGAGGATTCGACAGCTAATTATTCCAAAATACGCGTCCGGTACATAATCAAAGTTGTGTGTGATAACTTTAACATTTTTACAACCGTATTCCATTTTTTGTAAGCAATACGCATATAGACTACAAAAATCAAAATATCGGATTTGTTCTCCAACTAAAGAATCTCTAGGGTTAATTTTAGGAATAATTTTAATTGTATTAAAAAATATTTTCGCCTCGGCATTTTTTCTCAACAGTTCTAATATCTCACATTCAAAAATTTGAATATATGTGTGGTTTGGTAAATTTTGTTCAATAAATTCTTTTCGATCTAATTCTCTTTCTCTAATTTCTTTGAATGTTTTTCCGACAATTGAATTAAAGCTCGAGCCAGAAAAATGTTTTGGACAACCGTGCCAGAAATCACCCATTACATCAATTACTATGGGTGGATTTTCACAGTAGCCATCTACAAAATACGGACCTACAGCCTGTTCCCCAGCCGCGGATCTGACAGTTTGCAAAATTAAATTATTTTCCTTCTCGTACCAAGATAAATATTTTAATGCAATCTCGCTTTGATTCTGTCTACTTGCCAAACCGATAGCAGGAATAGTACATAAGGTATATGGTTCTAAAAACTTGTCAATAAAAACATTATTAAGTGCCCCAGAAAGAGAAATACCCCCATAATTACTGATATTAATTTCAATTAGTTCTTTATATAAGATGCGAAATTTCTGCATAGCTAAGCGTAATAAATTACAATCTAAAAGACAATAAGCTCTGGATTCGGATTTAATACAATAGACCGGTTCGAGCTGTTTGTGTGAATACCAATTTTTAAATTCTCGGTATTCAAATTCTTTCATTTTATGGGGTTCAAAGTATTTTTCATCCGGAATTTTACCTGAATAGTTCAAAGTGTCTTTCGTCCAAAAAATATAGGGAAAATATCCTTTAGATTGAGGCAAAGAAAACATTTTAGGGAAATGTCTTAAAGGAGCACTAACATAATTCAAAGAATCTACAAAACGAATGTCTACACTTTTAATATAAATAGTAAGTATCTTGGCTCCATCGTAAATAACCTCGGGAATGACATGATTAATTAATTTAGAAATAATAAACATTCCGTCGAAAGATCTTAGATTATGGGCCATTACGATGAGGTTGGTAAATTTCGGCCTAATTGTTTTTCTCTTCCGTTTTCCATCCGTAAATAAAATAGTTTCATGTTGAAACAAAAAATTGAGAAAGTTATTTACACAATATTGTCCTTCAAAAACCGTGGTTTCCACAGGCTGATTTAAAATTTCACTTTGGGCCACTAAGAGAATGGGTTTATGCACATTATTCTCGATTATAGTTTCAATATCGAAATATACATAGGATCTTGGATTCTTTTTAAATGTCGACTGTTTAACATAATGCTGGTTTGGAGGATGTTCAATTTTACAAGAGTTGCAAGCTGTTTCACATTTGTGAGTTTTTGAAGTTTCAAATTGAACACAGCATTTTTCGCATCTGTGGAAAAGCTTGCAAGTTTCATTTTTTAGGTGAAAACTATAACATTCCCCTTGTTTTAAATATCTATTGCAAAGTTTACAACGAATTAAAGGAATTTCTAAAATTTCGTGAAATTCTCGACCTAAACACCTTTTACATTTAATATTTCTAGTGTCAAAGCAGGGGTGTTTGTTTCTATGTGTGGTGGAATAAAAAAAAATTTCACAATCTAAACACGAAGCTACACCGCCCCAAATGGAATGTAGATTTTTAGCTAAATGAACGTGCGTGCCAATTTTTACAAGTAGAATTTTATTTTCGGCAGGGGGAAAACCCTTGAAATAAATTTGAAAATTTTCCGTGGCGTTAAATATTATTATCTGATACTTTGGGGCTAAAAATGTCTGAAATTTAGCTATATCACCAATTTCTACAGCCCCTTGAGCAATTCCTACATCATCGTGCAATTTCTTAGCGGCTTTAGTTTGTAATTTACTACGAAAGAATGTTAAGGCTCTATATTCTTTAAGAACACTTGTTAATGGAAGTTTTTTCTTTTTGTACTCGGCAATTTCACAAAGTTTTATTCCGACCACAAGAGCTCTCGCCACGCACAAATTATCGATATTGTTTATATAGTAAAAATTGGTTTTAGTTTTCAAAAAAGCATCAAGATCGATAATATCTCTGTTTTTTAAAGCTAAAAATTTTTTTCCCATTTTCTGTGGGGATTTCAAAAGAATTATACTAAATTTAATTTCTCCATCTAGTAAGAAATCTTTTTTCGATTGAGCAACGCGAGCTATATGGTTAAATATTCGAGAAACAGTTAACTGATCAATTTTAATAAATTTAATGTTAATTGGATGTTCTAAATTTTCCGATTGAATTGCAAATCTGAGGAAATCGAAACCGGGTGCTTGTTGTCTTACGTATTTGATAATTTTAAACAGAATCTTTTCAAATACTGTAAAAAATAAATGTGTGGGGATTTCGTTTAAGTCTATTAGTTCTAGGTCAATATCCAATTGTTTACATTTCCACTTTTTTGAATTTCTAGGGCTTAATTTTTTAATTTTATAAAACTTTTTATAATTAAAACTGTTTAACGATGAAAAGTCTAATTGAGAGTCCGAATCGTAATCACTGGAGTCTTCCATATTCTAATTTCGTTTCCAGGTCTAAAATATTATTCTAATTACTATTAAGAATAATTAATTAATGAGTTTAACTTGCCTTCGTGGGTGGAACAACAATTTTTCCTTCCGTCTGCTCAATTAATTTTTTCAGCCTGTTTGTTGAGTTTATGATTCGAATAACATCCATGGATAGGGTGTTAGCTAAGAATTTCACCCTTTTATAATCACCCTTCCAGAGTTCATCTTGGGGAAGATGTTTGATGTTTTTATATGAATATATCTGGATATCTAGATATAACCCCTTGTCGCTTGCTTTTTTTCTCGGAGTTTTAGTTTCGTAAGACACTCCCCCTTTCTTGACTTTCACTGATTGTTCGATTCCAACTTCTTCGATGTTTGACATGCGACGAACCTCTTGAATATAGTCCCCATCTGATTCGTCCGACTCTAATAACATCTCCTCTTCGGGCCTATCAAAAACTGAAACTACCTGACTCGCGGAGATTTGACTATTACTTGTGGAAGCCATTTTAACCTGTTATGATTCAATAGTAAAATTTTGCCCTTTTATACCAAATGTATTTTTCATTAATTTTTTTCAAAATATAAAACCTTGAATATTAAAGTGATTAATACTACAAGGATAGAACCTAGTTATAATTTATCAGTATGTAAACGGTATTTAAAATTGTTTGTGAATAACAATTTAAATATGTAGACATGTATAAAAATATAAAATTATTAATTATTTTTTTGAAGGACTTTATATTTAATTTCGTGACAAAAAAGACAACGCCCTAAGAGTTTTAATATTTTTTGCTTTAAAAATCGATTATAGATGTAAGAATTTTGGTAATTACAGGGTTAGATGTTTTAAAATTCTATGGGAAGAAATATATTTCTGCGAGGTATAAAATTTAAACGAAGGTATAAAATTATATTTCTGCAGGGTGCATTTGATAAAAAAATTGTCTTTTGACTTGATTTTAAAACAGGTTAAAATCAGGATGTAAAAATTAAATATTCTGAAATTTTTTCTTATAAAAGCGTGATTTTCAACGTATTCCTTTTATAAACCATGGGCTCTCGCGAAGTTTTGACTGTTTCTGGTAAGATTTCTCATCCTCTCGCTATTAACCCTTTTTCACTAAAATATTTAGCTTTACGTAAAGTTAGGAATTATAACCTTTTTAAAATTAACGATATTTCAATTAGAGTTGAAAATTACTGTATGAGAACTGTCTTTCTTGAGTGTAAAGCATTAATAGAACCCTTTAAAAAAATTGTTTTTGCCTGTCCCTTTATAAAAAATTCTTTCAAATTATCGCCAGCTGTTTTCGCTTCGGTTTTTTCTAGAAGAATCAATAACAATTCTTGTCTATTTGACGTTCATTCTGTTAATTTTGTCTGTCCCCACGAGGCTTTTGAGTTTGACGGCTTATTGTTCCACACTCAATCCTCTCTTGAAGGCTGGTTTTCTTACGAAATTTTACGCTTAATTGGAAAACATATGCGCCTATATCAAAATTTTAATAAGATCCCATGGTTTCGCCAACACAAAAATCGTAGGAGCCTTCAACGTGACCTTTTGTTACTCTTTCAATTACAACAAGTTTCCTTTTTTCGAAAAAAACAATTATTAATTACAACTGACTTTCGCCTAACGAGATATACCATCCGTTTAGAATTAGGCATGATCGTTCTATTTTTTATTAATGATTTGGATCGACAAGAAGTTAAAATAGTTACAACTTTAGAGTAAGGAATACTAATTTTAAAAAAATAATTACAATAATTAAAATAAATATTTTTATTTTTAGTTGCAAATTATCTCGACCAAATCACAATTTAAACGATCGTCGGCAACTTTTCCAACTGCGACTCAAGGTATTTACAATAATTTATTTATTTTTTTAAAAAACTAAAACTATTTATTTTTTGAAATAGGACTCAAACCTTATAAAATTTTAATTTTTTATTTAAAGACTTTTTTGTGTTTTTATTTTTTTATTTGTTTATTTTGGTGAAAGATTTTAATTTTTGAAATGTTTTATATTTTTTATTTTAAATGTTCTTATTTTAAAATCTTAAGTGTTTTTTAAATATGTTTTCCAAATCAACTAGCTTTATTAATTTAATTCAGGCGGTGGAGGTTGTTTTTAATATTTCATAATCTACTTTTTCTTTTTTAACTAGCTTTATTAATTTAATGTTGGGATTGGTGTAAAGTTCTTTTTTCTCTATATTAAAAATCCTTTGTTTTCATCTTTTTTATCCAACGCATTTTCAAGAAATTTTATTATTCTTATCTTTTTTGTTTTTTCATCTCTTGCGCTATATACCCTTGAGCCTAACCGCAATCTTAAAAGTCTACCTGAGATTATTAACATTTCTTTTCTATAGCAAACATTCTTTGTTTTCATCTTTTTTATCCAATAAGTTTTCAAGAAATGATATTCTTATCTTTTTTGTCAGGTATCAAATTTTTTGGTTAAATTAATTGTCTGATATAAATATCTTTTTGTTTTTTTTATTAATATTAGTTTTTTTATATTTATTATTATAATGATTATTTAAAACATTTCTTGAAAATTTCTTGTTTAAAACCGATTTCAACAAAGTTCATCTGGGATACAATCTATCGCCTATATCAAACGAACCATTGATTATTTATTATTCTTTCTGATTTTATTCATGTACTCTATGTACTTTTTTATACTAATATCGGTTAAACTTTAATGTTTTATGTTTTTTTTGGTAATTGAATAGTATATTAACTGAAAATTGTATAAGTACATTTTGTACTAGGTTGTTTTTAAAAATTGAATATAACTGTTTTTATTAATTTATAAAAACTTGTTTAAGAAGGATAGGGATAATTAGTTAACCTTAGTTGTATTAAAAAATTAATAATTATTCCCAAAGGCAATATTTTTAAATTTTAAAAATATATGTCAGGCTTAAACTATAAAATCTCAATGTAAAGGATTTTACCAAAAGAAATCTAGAATCAAGATGTCTGGTGAATTTCATCTAAAGCCTGTACTTTCTTTGCCACGATCTTTAAAAATTCTCTCTCTTCGAGTAGTAAGAATGTATAATCTTTGTAATACTCGTCAAATTTCGTGGTGGAATCACAAGAATTTAAAGTCTGAACTTCATGTGTTAGATCAAATTCAACATGTTGGCACTGTACAACATACAGTTCGATCTGTTTTAATTCAGACATTCTCGAACTATATACTTCCGAAGCGATTAAGACCAAAACCAGTGTTTTTATTCGTGCGATGATAGAGCAACAAAAAGAATTCTTGTGGTAAATATTTTTTAGATATATTCATTTTTAATAGATTAATTTATTTATAAATTCTAGCCCGAATTTCCAACCCGACATCTTGTTTTGTACCGAAGAGGAAAAATACCTTCTACGAATTGATGTAATTATAATTATTTTTAATTATACACTTAAAATATTTTTAACATGGTTTTTTTAATATTTTTCAGCCTTCAAATTATTTATACCACCTTCTTTAATTCTTTATTATTTATTAATTTGTTAGCTTTTATTTTTATTGGTAGTGTTTCATATGTTGTTAAGTGTTTAAAAAAATATGTTGAAAATATAATAGTTATTAAATAATATAATAACTAATTGTTTTTTACTTTTACTAAAACTAACATTGTTTTTAAAATAATAAACTATTAAAATATTTGCGAAAAAAATGAAAACTCATTTATATTAGTTTAATTATTCAAAGTATTTTGGGTGGGGCCAAAACCGCCAAGGGTATAAAGCGAAGGTCGCGAATTCGTTTCCCCATCTCGCAAATAACTAATTAGCATTTTAAACGGCGAAAAAACGAAAAAACGATATCAAAAGTAAATAAGTGGAAGTATTTGGTGGGGTCACATATTACCGCCGATATCTCGGTTCGACCTTGTCCGATCGTGACCAAACTTGTTGATTTGATAGACCGAGGCTTAGTGGTTGTGGACAGGTGTCAGGCGTCGAGGTCAAAGATCATCTTCAAGGTGAAATTTGAGATTGAAAATTAAAATATTTTTTTGACTTTTTCCAAGGACAAAAATTTTTGTTTTTGAAAATATTTTTGGGGGATGGGGGGGTTGTTTTGGTGGCCATCTTGGCGGCCATCTTGGATTTTTACATGTTCATATTTAGTTTTATACTACTTATACATATTTTCTTTTATCTCAGTCATATACATTTTCGTAAAAGGAATTAGAGGTTGTGGGAATTTGAAGATGCTTTGTAATGGTATATTGTTTTTTGTTTATTCGTACGTTAAGGTTGGGACACTATACCCACCCCACAAAGTCTAGCTTGGTATGAAACAATTTTGAAAGGAAAGATTTTAATTAAGATCTAAGGCCAATTTTTCTTTTCTCTAACGTGTTGAGAATTTTATTACTACGTTACCCAAACATTGAGATTATGTTTATAAGTAAGGCTAGAATATTATAAGCCACCCAGAAAGAGTAGTTTTATTGAGGATGGAAATTCTACTTTAAGCTCATCTCGAGACTAAAAATCATACTCGCTCCAGAATTCACCATGACAGCTACACCAAACTCCTTAGACAAGAACTTAGTCGTGGCGATTTTGAAATATACGGCCACGCTCGGTAACACCCCCGGCCGTCCCGATTTACCGCCGTTTAACTTTAGAATATTTGTAGTAATCATAAGAAAACTCGATTGGTGGATTGAGACACACTTTATATTGGAACTAATAACTTTTATTAAGAGAGATTTACATAAGGATCGTTTGTTGTCCAGCTCCGCGATGATGCCCTCTTCGCTTTCTTTCTCTCGCGATAGATGGCGATAGCGCGTCACTACAATCCTCCCCGTTTGTTTTGGAGTGATCCAGTATTAATAATATTAAACACAAAAATACTGTTTCGGTAAAACAAATTAGTTACAAACATTTTAAATTCTAAAATCATGGCAGCTGTCGATAGCTTTTCGAAACTTTGCCAATAAAACGCGTCACATTTCGTCTATTAAATACCGCGGAGGTCTTCTATTCTGGCGTAAATTGTATCTGTGTTCCGGACGAGCTGGGTTGTTGCGCCGTTGTTCAAGTGGCGCTGCGACTGGTGGGTTTCCGCGGTTTCTCTGGATGTTGGGGCGCGGAATGTCGTCCTCCACATCGGTTGGGGTGTTTCGTGGGACCTTTCCGTCGAAATGCTTGGAAAAGCTTTGGTTTCTTGTGAGAGTGCGGTTTGAGTTTTCAGCGGTAATCAGAGAACCTTTGGTTTTTTTTATAGTAAGTATGTCGGTGGCGAATGTAGATGTTAGTTTGCCTTGTTTCTTGATTTTAACAAGCACTCTGTCGCCCACCGAAAAGGAACGAAGGTTCTGTCGGAGACGTTTATCGGCGTGAAACTTCATTCGGTTTTTAGCGAGTTTGTCGGCTTTGCGTAATTGCTCGTTGTTCGACTGCACGTCTTCTGTCGTGTGTAACTGGGGTAGCTTGCAGTTGACTGCACGGCCGAACATAATCGTTGCTGGGGCAAGGTGAGTCGACGAGTGAGGAGTCGAACGATAGTTTAAGAGGAACAGGTGGATGACATCGCGCCAATCGACCCTATCAATTGCTGAGGTTTGCAGCGATTTTTTTAAAGTTCGGTTCACTCTTTCCACCAAGCCATTGGCTTGAGGCCAGAGTGGGGTGATACGCCGGTGGTGAAAACCCAATTCAATGGCAAAATCGGAAAAGTCGAACCCGTTGAATGGTGGTCCATTGTCGCTGCGGACTGTAGACGGGATCCCAAAAGTGCAAAATAACCGTTTAAGAACGGGTATCACTTTGTCGGCAGCCGTCGAACGGACTATCTCTACGATAGGAAACCGAGAATGGTCGTCGACAAGTACAAGAAGATAATCGCCATTTGGCAGAGGACCGGCAAAATCCACTGACACAGACTGCCAAGGTGATTGCGGTAATGGTGAAGGAGAGAGAGGAGTGTTCTCACGACACGTTCCCGTGCTTTGACAAGCTAGACAGTTGTGGACTTTCTCGTCGACCATCTTGTCCATACCGGGAAACCAAACTTTACCACGTAAGAGCTGTTTCGTTTTGGTTGTTCCTTGGTGGCCCTCGTGTGCGAGATCAACAGCCAAGTGGCGAAGAGAGTTCGGTAAAACAATGCGAGATCCGCGAACTAGAATGTTCTGAACAACCAAAAGTTCGTCCTTGATTTTCTCGAAAGATTTCAATTCGGTGATTGATATGTCGCGGTTGTTCGATGGGTCTGGTAGGTGCCATTTCTTAAACTGGAGGAGACGCATTGCTTGTTGAATGGTATGGTCATCAGCCACTGCGTTGGCGACTTGGGTCAAGGTCATGGCCTTAGGAATCGTGCGCGTTAGAATGGAAAAAGCGTAGGCATCTGCGCGTCGCGATTCGGAGTATGGCGCAGTATGCGTCTCAGGTGCGCAAGACAAAAAATCTGCGGGATTGGTAGCACCTTTCTCATAACGGGTGAAGTAGTCGAATCTTTGTAGTCGAAGACGCCATCTCTCGATACGTGCTGGAGAGTGGGGGTTGGTCGTGTTGAACACAAATTCCAAAGGTTTGTGGTCCGTAACGATTGTGAACTGTTTTCCGAAAAGGTATAGTTCGAACTTCTCACACGCCCATACGACCCCTAAAGCTTCTTTCTCAATTTGGCTAAACTTTTCTTCGGAAGCCGTCAGAGCGCGAATAGCGAAGGCTATGACTAACCGCTCGCCTAATTGGCCAACTTGGGTTAGAATAGCTCCCAAGCCGATAGGACTGGCGTCGGTGTAGAGCTCAGATCTCAGGTTAGGGTTGAAGAAAGCCAAATGTCTTTCTGTCGAGAGTTCCGCTTTGATTAGGTCAAAACCGTCTTGTTGAGGTGGTCCCCATTCAAAATGGGCGTGTAGTTTGGTTAGCCGGCCTAAAGGCTCAGAGATTGTAGAGAAGTTAGGAAGGAACCGTAAACAGAAGGTGACCATGCTCAGGAAACTTCGTATCTCTTTGGCAGATTTTGGTGGTGTTGCGTTCTGAAGAGCAGACAATCTGTCTGGGTCTATTTTTAAACCATGTTCACTGACGATCATTCAAAAAAATTTAAGTTCAGGTTTATTGAGCGCACAGTTGTCGGCGTGTAAAGTGAGACCATTAACGGAGAGAGCCTGTAAGACTTTGTCCAGAGTTCCGTCATGGGTTTCTTGATCGGTACCCCCGATTATGATATCGTCGGTTAGGTTGAGAGTCTTCGGTATTCCGCTGATAACTTCGCGGATAGCGTTTTGGAATACCTCGGCAGCAGACGAGATTCCGAAATTCAGGCGTTTATATTGGTAGACTCCGCTGTGCGACGAGAAAGCGGTGAGGTACCGGGAAGTCGGTTCTAGTTCCAATTGGTGATAGCCCGAACGTAGATCGAGTTTAGAAAAAATCTTGCAGCCACTAAAGGGAACGACTACGTCGTCAAGAGTAGGACTCTGGTGACGGGTTCTGATTATAGCGGCGTTGGTGGCACGCATATCGACGCAAATACG
The DNA here is from genome assembly GCF_980474605.1 of Leiobunum rupestre. Lineage (NCBI taxonomy): Eukaryota > Metazoa > Arthropoda > Arachnida > Opiliones > Sclerosomatidae > Leiobunum > Leiobunum rupestre. The sequence goes on from NC_143385.1 coordinate 40,175,709, forward strand.
TATGCTTTTGGGGTCTTTTGGATTGGGTACCAAAACAAGAGGAGATATCCAAGGTGTGGGACCGGTGACTTTCTCGATAATGTCCAATTGTTCTAGTTTATCGAGTTCGCTGTCGAGAGTGTCGCGAAGGTGAAAAGGTACTCGACGAGGTGGTTGCGCAACCGGTTGGATTAGCGGGTTGACATGGAGTTTAAACTGCTTCCCCTTTAGTTTTCCAATTCCGTCGAACAGTGTTGGGCACTTAGATACGATTGCTTTTGTAGATTCCGTGATATACCGGACGACAGCCAACTTAGCGGGTGGGCTTTGGGTAGTGAAGTTTTGGTTCTGAGAGTCCATAGTAACGACCAATCCAAGGCGTAAGCAAGTTTGATATCCTAAAATTGGTTTAGTATGGCGTCCATTATCCTCGACAACGACCATCGTCGTGACTACCACCCGAGATCCGTTGCGAAGGGTGGTTTTGAAAGAGCCCATAATTCTAAGAGCGTTCTCTGCGCCGTAGGAAAATATGCGAATCGTAGCCTCCTCAATATGTGGGCGTGGTCTGATTCTGGTAAAGATGGTCCGGTCGACTAGGTTGACAGATGCGCCGGTATCTATAAGCCATGAGATAGCAGTAGACCCGATAGGTAAAGTAACTTGCGGTGAGTCGATGTCGGTGGTGTTACTGTTCACAGTGAAATCTGCATTCAGATCGATAGTATCCACGCCGGTGGTACAAAAAATTGATTCATCGGAGCTGACGTCGGTGGTTGTGGCGTGAATCTGATTTAAGTCCCTCGCGCTGAGAACGGCAAACCGTGTGTTTGTTTTTACTCTTTTGTTGCTTTGGTGGGTGGTTAGCGGCGGTCGATCGACACATTTTTGAAAAGTGGCCGGTTTTACGGCAAGAATTGCATTTCTTACCGTAGGCCGGACAGCCTTGTCTTCCGTTTTTATGAGGATATCCGTTGCCACATAAACCACATACTTGGTTGCGTGAGCCTGAAATGTCGTCCTTGCGCTTAGTGGTTTGGTATGGTTTTGGTCTTGATCCGTAGCGCGCGATTGGTTATAGCCTTGCCGCGGTTGAAAAGGGCGATGAATTGAAAACACGGATTTCTTGGTTTCGGTAGCTGATATTGACGATTCCTCGATAGAACGCGCCTGAGTATCGGAAAGTTCCAGAGCTCGTGCCAAAGTTAGAACGTCCGAAAGTGTTTATTGTGGCTCTCGTAGGATTTGTACGCGAAGAGCCGATGATAGACAACCTTGGACTATTTGTATTTTGATTTCACGATCGACGTCCGAAAACGCACAGGTGGATGATAAAACCCGGAGCCGGTGGTGAAATTGGTCGACGGTTTCGCCTTCACGTTGTTTAGCGCCCCGAAAAACGACAATTTCATAATCCGTATTGCAAGCGGGAGCAAAATGAGCACTTAGCTTCGATTTTGCCTCAGCAAAAGTTTGAGGGTCGGTAGGTACTTTAAGCTGTTGAAATATTTCGTCAACCTCAGGTCCAGCGTAGTGTAAAAGTAGCGCTTTCTATCGGGCGTCCGCAGTGATATTCATAGCGGTGAGGAGATTGTCGAACCGGCGGGGCCAAGTTTTCCATCGCGACGCCGTTTCCGCCGATGCTCCGTGTACGGTAAAAGGTTCGAAGTGCGGTAGGCCGGTCGCCATCGTTCACGAATCACGAAGCCTTGCCCACGAGGAAAATGTATTCTCGGTGATATCTCGGTGATTCAAAATGATAAACGATGATGAGAGATAAGAAAAAAGAGAGTTTTACTCCGTCGCCAATGTGATGTCTTCGATTGGTGGATTGAGACACACTTTATATTGGAACTAATAACTTTTATTAAGAGAAATTTACATAAGGATCGTTTGTTGTCCAGCTCCGCGATGATGCCCTCTTCGCTTTCTTTCTCTCGCGATAGATGGCGATAGCGCGTCACTACATTGGGTTCATTTTCTACCGGACGAGTCTAAACGGAGCATCGAGGTCCAACTGTGCTATAATCCTAACATTGGAATTATAAAGCAGGCCCTAGGAGGGTTAACTCAGCTAATCAAGGTAATCATAATAAAAAATAATCATAATAATCAGCTAGGCTAATACCCTAGGCCTAAGTCATCGGCGACTTTTAAAGCCTTTAATTCAGGTGGCTGGGTTACAATGCGTAGGAGGGTGGTGGCAAGCCCTGCGAGCCAACAGCTCCCTACACTAACTATTACCGTTAACCTCAACAAGTTTTTATGGAAGGGGAAACCGAAGACCTCGGGGGAAAACCCCTTAAACCAGTGGGGAGAGAACTTGCAAACTCAACGCAGAAGGAGTTGTTCCGAGTTTTCACCCAGTGCCACAAGTTGGGATCGAACCCGGATCCTCTGGCTGCGAAGCGAGAGTGCTAACCACTCCGCCACCCCACCCTTAGTTAGTTTTTCCCGTCTTAGTCCGTAGAATGTGTATTTATTATAAATTTTATTTGCAAGATCGAGAAACTTGATTTGTCAATTTCATCAGAAGAGGACTCCATGGCTTCAACGCTTTATTTTCGAATGAACGCTCTTCCGATTCCTTCACTCTCAGAAACCCCGCCTCGTTCTCATCCGCTTCTCCCGCCACCGCGAGCTTTTCGTCTTCTTCTTTAGCGTCTCTATCATCACCTTCCACTTTAATCTATCTTCGTTTTCTGGAGTTCTCCCGTCTACTGCCTCATCGGATACCGTTGATGCCCCCTCGCAGAACCGTAGGAAGCTAAGTGCCCCATCAGAGAAACAAATTAAAAAAAAGAATGAGTTTAACGACGACTTGGAAAAACAATTAGCTTTGGAGGAAATTATACAGCAAACGCTGGAATTTGATATAATTCAATAGTCTTATTTCTACATACAACAAAGCGCAGAACATTAAACGTTTATTTTGGGAAGGAACGATATTAGCTAGGCACTAAAAAAATCTTCTAAAGTATTGGAAATATTTTTGCTATGTAACCTAAACATTAGGAACATGTTTAAACGTATCTGTTTCAACGAAGAATTGAGGGAGGGGTGAAACTTATTTTATCCGGGGTGCGGAGCGTATTAAAGCTCGAGGCAATCTGTGTTCCGTTCTTAGTTGCGAGTAGCGGCTTTAAACTCAAAATGTTTTCCTGCACCGTATGTGCTAGAGAATTTTCGAGAGTTTACTTTGAATCGCCATATACGTGAACAACATGGCAATAAAAAAAACGTTTGCCCGGTAACAGTTTCGGGCGTAAATACGGTTTGCAAAGACATAACCGGCTCGCGAGCTATCACGTCGCTATGATCCCCTTCCTCCACAAAATCAAGAACCGATGGACGAGTTTCTACATAATATCAAAGAGCTCGCAATCATGAGTGATATACCCCGAAAACCACTTAAACAGATCCAGAAATATTGATTACTTTTTAAATTTAGCTTTAATTAAATAATTGACAAATCAGTTAATTAAAAACGGGGTATAAAATGGAATATATTTATACGCGTGAGGTATGTGCGCGAACTCAGCGATGGCGTCGAAGTCGAAGCGTTGCCGTATTTCCGAAGTAAGACCCTAACTAGGCTCCTGTCAGACTCCGTACCTACTCAAATAAACTCTTGTACGAACCAAATTATGGAAGCGATGGGCGATTTTAAAGGTGTGGGCTGGACCATTGACCGTATCTTGTTTTTTCCAAGTAGAAAATATAATGCACCGGAGTTCATGTGACGGGACCATATGTATATCGGTGTAGACACTGTTAGGGTTATACGTGATATCCATAGTTGTCATACATCGAATAAACATTTGACCACTTGCAAACGATGGAGTGGTATCGCCAACTAAGTTTTGCTGAATTCGTTTTATACAAACACAAAACATTGGTTGTGCATGGCCTTGCCTTAAATCGTTAGCGTTTTGTCCACACCATAACGACTGTTCAATAGTTTCCAAATACGAAATTCCGTCAGTATCTGTATATCCCCTACCTCCATCCGCGTCTAGTTTTATAATTGTACGTACTTGGTTTTTTGCTGAGGTAAAGGGATCGTTTATTAGTTGTAGCCATGTACGGATTGTTGGGAAATCCAATATATTAAACTCTGGGTTCGTATGAATACTGAGCTAACGTTTTACCCATCGACGATTCCACTTCAAATATTTGCTCTTGTTGTGATTACGCAATATCTACGATATGATTTTCTCCTATATGGTTTTTTACACGATTTATAATACCTAAGTAATTAGGCAGTTTTCGCATAACCCCTTCATAGCAGCCTAAAGTAGTAGCCTGGCCAATCGTTTTTTATCACATCTACGGTATCGATTTCCATAGGTGAAGTGCCTTTTCCTTTAGACGTCCTTGCAATGGTTACGCGTATGTTGAGCTAAAAATCGCGCTTTTTGACGCACTATATTTACTCCCGACACGTCAATTCCGTCCCTATTGTGCGGCATACGCGGGTATAAAACGCCCGTGATACTTTCAACGCCGTATTTAATTGATAAACCAACAGCGCCAATAACGCTATGGAAATTACCACTGTCAACAACGTTAGATATTAAATTATGAATACCACTTTCGCCTGCTCTTCTAATTTATTGATGGGTATTGTTGATCATGAACAAAATCGCCATTTTGGTAAATGGCGACCTAAATTATAAAAAAGCCGAGCGAAAAAAGCTACATTTTAACATAACGAGTAATACTTTAGAACGTAGTATAGTTATCTACCATATTATTATTGAGAAGTACAGAAAGCAGAAATACAGAAAATGGTATCGGTGTGACGTCTCCCATACTTTTCACACGTTCCCAAAATTCTATAACACTTTGATATTATGTACTTTAGGTTAGGTAGAATCAGACTCCTTTAAAATAAGAGCTGGCCTGTAGTCGTTAATTCACTTCATTGCATCGAGTCTTATTTTTTTTTTAAACATTACTACTCATTTGGTTCTTTGAAATCGAATTTTTCGGATACAATTTAGCTTTACCAAAGCACGTCAAAAAAAATAAAAGCAGACGAGGAATTGGAACTTTTTGCAGGTAAGCTAGACGGCGAAATGAAATGCGCCCAACGGGGGCCAAACCGAGGGGCAGTTCACTCCTTCGTAGAGTGCAGAAGTAATCAAGGTTAAGAATTTAATTGGATTAAATTTAATACAGCCAAAACTACAGACATCAAATTTAATCAGATTTAATCAACCAAGAGTGCAGATTTAATCATGGGAGTGAACTGCCCCTCGGGCCAAACCTAAAAACTACGAATTTTCAACGGAGCCTTTTTTTCTAAATTATGACAAATTTGGGGGTTTCCTAATCGAAGAGCGATGGTATTCATTTTACAGAAAGAGAACAATTGTAAAATACGCTAAAATCCCCTGAGACTACATAAACACTCTTTGCTTTAAGGTCGTACCAAAGTATTTTTATTATTAAAAATAAAATATACCATTTAATATAATATCATAACTAACATAATAACCATTAGTATGACACTGAAACACGTCGGTTAATGATATTAATGATGGTCTGTTGTGGGGTGATTGAAGATCCAGACATTTCTAGTCATAATTGGTACGTTACGCAGTGAACTTTCTCGAAGATCGCAGGCCTATGATTTGCTACAAAATCGTTTCAACGTATTGATTTAATTACCCAAGCTTATTAACAACGAAATTGAAGACAGTTCCAAAATTCTTAGGGAGTATTTTTCTGATGACATTGAGCCAAATATTTATCGCGAATTGCTAGAGTAGGGATTACTTCCAGCTTTAGACTTGAAGTTAGAAAATATATCAGCTAGGAAAATTTTAAACATTTTATTAGAAAAGAAATTAAGTAATTCATTTCCCAATATCGAAATAGCTTTAAGGATTTTTATATGCCTACCCTGCTCGAACTGTTCGGGCGAAAGATCCTTCTCAACCCTAAAGAGAGTGAAAAATTACTTCCGTTCTACTATCCACCAAGAAAGACTTAATTCCTTAGCTATACTCTCTATAGTCAGATATTCTAAATAGCATTAGCTGGGATTAATAAATTTTCTGAAAAGAAAGAGCAAAAACGTAATTTGGAATAATTACTTCCAAAAAATCCAAATCATTCTGTGATTACTAATTATGGTGCTTTTGTTGTATAGTGCGCAATAAAAAGTTTGAACCATATATTGTTGTTTATTTACAAATTTTACTTTAACAATTTTTTACTGTACCCCGACAACCGTTAAGAAACGAAAGTCTTAAGTCTCCGGAATTACTCCCTTGGTTTTAGGGGCGCAAATTATCTTGGGCCCCCGAGCGAAAAATGGCTTAATCCGGCCCTGCCGGTAATAAACGTACTTAAGGAAGGGCGCTTTTAACGAAAGAAGCCGCGATCTAAAAAAAAGTTTCCATGCTGGGATACGAAATCGAAGTTTTGACAAGTGTTTATTTCGTCAAAGTTTCATAACCGGGCGCTGTTAAAGCTCACTTCTATTAATGTCTAAATCTCGATGATTTCCCTACACTAACTACATCATCGACCTATTAAAGAGTGAGTCGGATCAAGAATTTGACGAACAGTACGACGAATTCCGGAAATCCCTATCTTATGCCGATAAACATTTGAAAAACGACTTAAAGGAAAGGGCTATCCTTGCAAAGTTCAAAAGGTTTGCTATTTTCCGGGACGGTAATCCAATACCTACCAATAACGTACTGGAAAGTATAAATAAGCAACTCAAAGACGCCAGAGGGAAATATGAATTGTAGGAAGATCAACTAGTCATGGTTTTTGTAATTTATCAAATGTATATTTTAAATTAATTTAACAGAGAATACCGAAATTACGACAATTATTACGTTAGACCGACATGTAATAAGCGAAATGAAAGGTTATCCGATCGCGCTATAGCTTCTCTGTGTTTCAGTAACGGAGATGTATTTTATTCAACAGAACCGCAATGTTATATCGTTAGAAATCCTTTTAAGAAATCGGAAACCTACTCAGTTACAATTAATAAAAACTGCTACCACATCCAAGCGGTAGAAATACTCTTAGACAACAGGCCGCCGAAACCAAAGACGCCAGAGTATCATCTTTCCAAATTGCGAACAAAAAACATAACACTCGAAGGAAAAGACCAGACTCAATATAGGCTCTTCAATCTACACCAAAGAGAACGAAATGTGTAGCGTTCGAAAATCGATACATTCTGTAATTCATCGAAGGAATTTAAGTAAATTGAAACCAAAAGATACCAAACCAAACTCCGCAGTTCCACTCGAGACTTTTGAAAAGGAAGAAGTCGCGAATGTAGACACAGTAGCGCCCGAGAAGCTGGAAGAAGACCCGTAACCCAAAAACAACGGAAATTAGAAACGAAAGTTTAAAATGCCCACGTTTTGGTGGTAGGCTAAGCACAAAAGGGAAATCTATTACTGAAGACAAAAGTATCTTAACTAATAATGTGGTTTACTATTTTAAAGATGTCCCTTATGGTAAAATAAAGCTCCACCACTTTGACTTGACAAAACCACTCGGACCATCCCCTTCCGAAAACGTGGACAGTGAACTTCATTATTGAAGACGGTATTAGAAATTTGATTTCGGAAAAGAACATGGCGAATTACGTCCTTTTCTTAGACAGCAATATCTTTACGAAGTTGTACTTAAGCTTAGATGCCGAAGTTATAGAAAACTTAATTTTTAAGTGTAGGAAGGTCTCTTTACATGCGAACCTTTAAATAAAGATGTCGTTGCGATTTTGATACCTGAATACCCAACACAAGGAATTCACTGGTAACTTCGTCTAATTTTCAGTCCAAAACCATATAAGTATTAGATGGATTCCACAAAAGGTTAAACTAATCTAAAAATACTTTAAATTACTTTGAACTTTCGTTATGAAATCCTACGAAGTAGCTAATATCAAATATGACCTACGATAATGGCACTGTGTAACAAGTAACGACTGTCTAAAGCAACCGAACCACTATGACTGTGGCATTTATTAATTCTATATTAAATGGTAAGAAAACAGAAATAATTTCAAGTTAAAATGGTGGGAAATGGATACTGTTTGCAACCCTTCAACAAAACGAACCACCAGATGCTACAAAAACCTTTAAATCTGTTATCGTCGACAAATACAAAAATTTTAATGTGGAGGAAATTTCCAATACAGAGGAAGTCTGTAGCAAATGAATTTCACAACATGCACACTAAAAGACGATTGCAAAGGAAAGATAAAGGATAAGCAAATACTTTGTATAGTAAAACATCATTGGTATCACGTGACGTGCATTGAGCCAAATAAAAAAAAATACTTTATTTGCGAAAACTGAGGAAAAATGAAATCATCAAGAGTCAAAATATAGCAATTCGTGATAGAATAAATATCTAATTTTCGGTATTTTTCGATTCCAGTTGACATTTCTTCACGCTTCTTATCGGTTGTCGTCGATTGTAGATAAGCCTCGCAGCTTTAAAGTTATTCGTCTGCGTCATAGTTTGTTTGTAGTTGCTTCTATATTATTATTGCGCGATTTGAGCTTCCTGGTATCATTTTTTCTTTTGGTGTGCCCCATCTCGGCAACGGAATGCCTGATCAGAAATCAGACGATAAAGTATGCCCACTCCTTTCGTAAATTTCGATTCGTGAAATAATTGTAACTTGTATTTCAGATGGATAAATTAATGATTCAAAAAACCAACCCGGTTATGTAAAATTAAACGTAAAATAATTAAATGCCATTTTAATATCTTATATGTAGGTTTATTATTCTAAGTTAAGAAGTAAAAACATTTAAATATGACGTTTGTATGAAGTTACGTCCTTTTGGTTGGCGCAGGTATGCCCACTGAAAAGTAAGTAGATTAGAAATGAAGTAAAAACAATTAAATATCAAGTTTAAATTATTTAATTTCAACAATTAAAGTAATTAAAACTGAATAACAATGTCGGTAATATTGTTAAATATTGAAAACATTGCACAAAAATAAAGTTAAAACGATATGTAGAAGCTGGCCAAGTTCGCTCTTACCTTGGCTAACTGGTATGCCGGTATGCTTCTTAGTAGGTCTCAGAGAAGTGCTGGTAGAAAAATTATGTCTTTGCAAAATAATTAATTCCTGGTTAAAGCAATGCAACAGTTGTTGACAGCAAAGCTCGAAAATTAAACCACCTGGTAAGATGATTTCTTATATATCTACTAATGGCACAGGCAGTGGCGGACTGGCCATAGAGTGAACCTGCCCGATGGCAGGTGGGACCCACGGACCGTTCATGAAGTGGGCCCCTCAACCATGATAGCGTTATAGTTGTTAAAGCTGGGGCCCTTAGTTTTCTGGCAGCCCAAAATTTTAGACCCAGTCCGCCACTGGGCACAGGTTAACTAGTCAAAATTAATAGGATGGGACTAATTTTAACAACAGTGGGAAATGAGGCATTAATCTTTGATTTTTTTGCCTTTTTAATTTAGGTAATATTTTTCATTTAGTGAGTCCGGGGGTCTTTTCCAACTAAAGCAATGCTCTTAAAAGAAGAAATGTTCAAGTACCACAAAATTTCCATAATGTTGAGGAAAAAGTCACGAACAATGCACCACATATTAAAAAGTTTAAAAGGTTGCTTTCAAGAACCACCAAAATTATTTTTCAATAGTTGGGTATTAACCGATATACCACTATAAGCAAACCACAAAAATGTAAGAGCAAAGTACAGAAAGAAAACTGAATATTCCTGAAATTTTTCCAATATTGGTCCCTTCCCCATTAAAATCCCAAAACCCTCCCCCCCCCCCCCAACTCAAATTATATTTAGAGATATGAATCCCTGAAAAAGGACAGAATCATAACCACTATATATTTTTTCAATCATAAAGTGAAATTTATCATTGCTTTAATATTTCTATTGAATTATAACTAGTTCAGGTTAAAAATGAGTACTTTAATTTTCCATAGTCACTAGTCCAGTTTTATAAGCTAAATGTCTCCGCAGCTACAAAGTTCATTTAGCGGTTAAGCCTTGTTTTGTTTCTTAAAATTTCGCATGATAATAAAATGTTATCGAAAATTCTATAAACTCAATAGCATAATTTTTCTGCTTTCTGGGAATACTGTTGTCGGGCGTGGCACGGCACCGATCTACACGTCGGTAAAAGAACTTGTAGAAATTCCAAAAATTAGGCTTAGTAAGTTAGTATAGATACACTTTTCTTTAGTACGGCTAGGCAGACATCGTTTTGAAAGGTTGAAATTGTTGAATTAATTTAATAATAAAACTTATTCCGACATTCTGTGAGCGCATTAAGGTTTCTTTAAACCTCTACGAGGTAGAAATCCGCTCTTCTCACAGATAATTTATGCAATCTATTAAATAATTAAATAGAACAATAACAGAGAGTGAATCAGATAGGCATTCTCTGACGAAACGTGGATGGCCTGGAAATTTATAATGGCGTCGTCCGACGCGTCGATGTTGTGGATGTTCGAGTTACACCTTTTTATTGATACTGGGCTGCCAGATTGATCAAAATGTAATTTTGCCCTCCACTGATTATTAGTTTAATTCCCAAGTTCATAGAAATTATAAATATAAGAATCACCTATCGACTATAATGCAGTTCAATTACACGAAAAAGTCCATAAAAAAAGGGGGAGAGTAATGATAAAACTTATGAAATACTCACACCAATATGTGATATTAATAATATCATATGTAACATAATTACTCATAAGTAAGCCACTGTACCTTTATTCCATTCAAAAATTTTCACTAATGGTTTGTTTCACCACGAACCAGTAAAAAGGTGGACTACGTTAGATTTTAACCTTTTTATACATCCTAGTAATTTTGGGAGTCACACTATTGGCTACTAACATATTTATTTAAGTCGTCGAAGTGGAATATTCCACCAGCGTTATTAAAACCCATATCAAGCCTAGAAGAGTTAGGCCTAGGCTCAAAAGAATCCAACCTTGTAGATGTCCCGGAAAAGATCAACCTGAATTTCAACTATTTTTCCAATAAACCTGCTTCTTTTATTTGACAATGCAAATTTATTTTAGAACGTGAGTCGGCTATTTTTAACAATAGGTACTTTTGTTTTTTTTTGGGTTTTGTTTATTTTTATAGATGTATTATTTGTCAAGGATTACAATAATGCAAAATGTTTTAACCGCAATTTATTATTTAGAAAGCTATGATAAATATAAAATTGTTACTAGCCAGCAATTTTGGGTTAAGTGTAGAATAGCTGCCCCCCACCCGATTTTTTTATATATTTTTTTGGATAGAGGGCAAGATGGGGATTATTTTAATTTTAATTTTTTTTTTGGCGGAAATGAATATTAACAAAGATATGAATTTTTAAACATTGGCCTTTTGCAGTGAATTTTCCCTAGGACGATTCTTTAAATTCCTAGATTTTATTGCGTTGTGGATAACGTGGGGCTGATGACGAAAAAGAAAATGTGGAAATGCAAAATATACTAACTTACTTTTTTATTTCGGGTATTTTCGCCGTATTTCAATGCATTTTAGGGGTTTTGGCGGGGATAATAGGTTAGGTTATTTATATTATTAGGTTGGATTAATATCGGGTTGACGATACTTGAAGCGTCAGGCTTGGTGCTGTCCTCTATGTTGCGTTATAGATGGCCCATAGCTTTTTTTAGTATGGGGTTGGGGAGGCGCCGCGCGCCCCCAGCGCTCGAGCGAAGTGAGTGCGCGGCGCCGTCAGGCGCCAATATTTAGAATACATTCGACGTTGTATAAGTCAACATCACACAGAAGACATATAATATGACATAGTATGGTTAAAAAAAGGCTGTATCCAAAAAGTATTAAAATCTAGGAATTTAAAGAATCGTCCTCGTCATCAGTCCTACCTCATCCAACACGTACAGAAATCTCGAAATATGTCGTATTTTCCGTTGTAAAAATTGCTAGCAAGTAGCAATTTTACATTGATCATATCTTTTTAAATAATAACTTGCGGTTAAAACTTTTTGCATTACTGTAATCCTTGACAAATAACAAACCAAAAAAAAACGCAATAAAACAAAAGTACCTATTGTTAAAAAAATCCCCGTGAGTCTCCAAGAACTCATTGATTTACAAATTAATTACATTAACAGAACTTGACACTATATTGTAGATCATTTTAGCTCCTAAGCCTTGGTTGTTCAAACCGGTTTGTTTACTAAAATAATGGTCGTCGATTTATCAGACGTTGAGCTAATTGGGCATAGAAATCTCATAGGTAACTAGAATGCTGCCGCCTACGGCCGAGCTTGACGCCAGTTCATTTTGAACCTTCAGCCAATGAGAGGCCGTAGAGTGGTTCCGCCAAGGAGGATAATAATCCTTCTTGATTCTGCTACTATAGTGGGAGATGGGTGACGTCATTCTCTCTGGTGACATTAAATTCTTGGCAGAACCACTCTTTGAGCTCTGATTGGCTGAGATCTGGCTATCGTCTGCCACGGCGTTTGGTCCATTTGCCAGTTACACGGCAGCATTCTAGTTACCTATGAGATTTCTATGTAATTGGGTGATGGCATTATCGGCAATTGAGATTCGATGACGTCAAATATTACGTAGGGTACGGATGACGCAATATCTGTGAAACAAACCGTTAGTGAAGAAATAGAGCTAGGGGCAAACTTATGAGTAATTACGTTACATATGCTAGTAGGTACTCCTTGAAGAGTTTGGTTGGTACCATAGACATAATAAAGAAATAGACACCCGTACGCGGAATTTGATTGGCCAAAAATATACGGGAGCGATAACTAGCAGACAACCCGCAGTTGTTCCGTATTCGTGTGGCACTCCGTGTAAAGCGCCATCTAACGCTTAAGAATACTTATCGGGTATAAAATCAGACGCCAAAACTTCAGTGGTGAATTTGAAAAACGGTTTTATAATTAAATACCCAAGATTTTGTGATTGTTTCATAAAAATAAGTAGTGAAAGTGTTTTCTATTGAAAATCTGTTTTTATTTGGTAATAATGGTTAAAATTTGTTCCTTACGCATTGCAATAACTTTTCAACAAGTAAAACAATACCGGAAAATGTTTCATTCCATAAGTAAAATTAAATTATAATATTATTTAGATAAATATTAATTCTTATTTAAAATTATAATATAACTATAGGTGTCCCTTATACAATACTTTCTCAATGGATAATTACTGTAAATCGCGAAAACTCGACACCTACAAATTATGATTTCATTTGTAGTGATAACTTTTAAGAACGGGATATACAAATTGTAAATGGCAAAAGGTGGCTCACGCAAAAAAAACATTCCAACTCAAGCTTTGTATCCTTAAAATCATTAGCCTATCATAAGGTCCCCATAAGCACGCCCCCCTGCACGCAGGGCCGTATTAAGGCATGTGCCAAGTGTGCCATGGCACAGGGGCCCCGAGTTTAACGGGCCCCCATCTTCGAAATAAATGTTTTTTCATTTTTTTTAATATTATTATTTCAAGTCAAAAAGTAAGGTCTGAATTTTTTAGGGGCCCCAAATTCTACTTTGCACAGGGCCCCACATAGCGTTAATCCGGCCCTGCCTGCACGCGCTTGCTCTGCTCGCGCCAATCAAGGACAGTAGATACAGGGACGAGAAAGTGCATTGGCGGCCTCTGTTGGAATATATCACCTTAAACGACCTAAACGCAAGGAGAGTTGGTTGTAAACAAAAAAAATGGCGGTAACCTAATTTTAGCGGTTCTTGACAAGGCTTAAGTGTTAAAAGAAAAATGGGCGTTTTTTATTTACGCTCGTAGTTTTATTTTTAATTTAACATCAAAATGGTAAAATCTAACTACAATAATACTGTCCATGGTGAACCACGTCTAAACAATGGCCGCGGTTTGTTTACATCTAACTCCCCGTGAATATGAAGACGTTTCAAATCCCCTGCTTTCTCGTCCCTGTATCTACTGTCCTTGCGCCAATAGCGGCCCCGGCAGTCGCTCTAAAACCGCAACAGTGAAAGGGCGGGGTCGCCAGCGCCAAAACAGCGTCGCGAGAAAAATGTAAATTAAAATTAACACTGAAATGTTAGGGGAAAGATTACGAAATTTTGGTATTTCGTTACTTATTTAGAAAATATAAAATTTTTAAGATAAATTAAGTATACCAAACTTAAATTAATTATTAATGAACAGTTTAAACGCGTTTCGAGATTTTTTGAAGTTAAATATTTCGCGGAATAATTTATTAAAAATCAGCCTTCTAGCAAAAGACGGCGCAATCACCGTTACTCGAAAGAAAAGAAAAGAACACGTGGTTTTCAGAAGAAGTCATTTGCCTAGGTTTATTGTCAGTAAGTAGGTATAATATTTACAATTCCATTTCTTATATAAATCATTAGGAGCTTTACAAAATAAAGTGATTATATTTTTTAGATTTAAACAAACTAGAGTACAGTAAAGGATATAATCTAAGGAAGTTGTGTAAAAGCAAACTATGAGCTTTTTCTTTCTACTGATATTGATAAGGTAGGTTGTGGTTCAATGGAATGTTGTTTTTATAACTAAATATACCTGTATATGTGAATTTATAAGTGGTTGTTGTTTATTTATCAAATTTTATTAATTATAATTCTGATTAGTGTCATATTATAACATGGTTTCTAACGGTGGTCATTAACATTTTTTCAAAGATGCAATCTACGATGAACTAAGAGTCAAAATGCCTAATGATTTTCAAAACAGTCAGTCAACAGTGTCATTGAAGAAAAACAAATTATACGCCCAAAGAATTAACAAGAAATACGATGGGCTTGACTTATCTGTGTTTAAAGCCATACGTATTATGTAATTGTAATAATTTTCTTTTAAGTAGATAATGAAATGAAATGAAAATCTTTATTTATAGTGTACAGCAACAGTACTAAATGTACCAACAAGGCAATACACTGGATTGAATAATGTACAAAAACATGTGGTTATAGCAATAACAGTTTGACAGAGTGAATTTAAACAAGTTTGAGAATTGATGAGTATTTACAAGAGAATATGTCTATTTGGCTATCGTACTTATTGCATGTTTTTTGCATGCGTAAAATGGGGGAAATATGTTTGAATTTATGAAACGTTATTTTTTGACGGGTGCTATGGTTTGGAACATGGAAATTTAAATATTGGGTTAGGTCAACTATATTTGATCTTTTAATTTGCTTCCATAGGAAAATAATTTCGCGTTTATCTAAGTACAACTCCATTGTTTCTAGGCTTAAGTGGTTCAGTAGATATGTGTAAATGTAAGGTTTGGTCTTTAAGAAGTAGGTGTGGGAAAGTTCTATGAACTTTCGTTGCACACCCTCAATTTTGTCGAATAGGTAGTTAGCACAACCGCCCCATGACAGTGAGTCATAGGTCAGTTTAGTGCGCACTAGGCTTAGATATAAGTTTCGAAAGCTTTTAATTGATTTCAGTGTCCGCGCCAAGCGAAGTACACCAAAAAGAAGTCGTCGCGATCGACCTGCTACCGATGAAATCTGCTCCTTGAAATAGAGGCCTCGGTCGAGCAAGGTTCCAAGGTCCTTTAACGTTTCAGTTCGTGGGACAGGTGCATTGCTAACGTGGTAATCAGTCAAGATTTTGTTGCACTTTCTGGTAAAAGATATGGCCAAGCTTTTTGAACCATTTATTATAAGGTTATTTTGAGCGCACCAGGTGTTGATGTTGAGTAAGTCAGATTGTAGGGCTCTACAGTCATCCATGCTTTTGATGACTTTGTAAACTTTATTGTCATCAGCAAATTGTATGACGGATGAATCCTTTACCACGGATGGGAGATCATTTGCGTATATATTATAAAGCAGGTTACCCAATGAACTGCCTTGGGGTACCCCGCAAGTTGTGTTATAAGATACGTCCGTAACACAGCCGTTGCATTTTAAAATGTTTCTTCGGCCACTTAAGTAATCCTCTAACCATTGCGCTGCCTGACCTACCATACCGTAATGTTCAAGTTTCTTCATTAAAAGTGGGTGTGAGACTCGGTCAAATGCCTTAGATAAGTCTATGGACACGACATCAACTTGACCTTGGGTTGACACAGTAGGCATTACGTCATTCAGAAAAGCTACGTGATTGGTTTCAACAGATCGTCCCTGTAGAAAGCCATGTTGTCAATCGGTAAAGTTCTGCCTAAACCAATCGTATGTTACGGAATGCATCACTGAGTCAAATATTTTGGCGAAACAACATAGTAGTGAAATTGGGCGATAGTTGCTTACACCCCCAGCGTATCCAGATTTAAAGACTGGGGATACCACCGTTTGCTTCCATAGTGTGGGAAACTTGCCAGTAGATAGTGGTAAGTTGAAAATCTGATCGCGGCGCATCCCTTTATTATAAATATTGGAATATTATCTATTCCAGTTGAAAAAGTATTCAAAATTGTAGCCTCGGTGAATGAAATTTTTGAGAATGTGTCAGCACAAGGCTTTAGGTTGTCAAACGGGTAGTTGCTCGATTCGGTCAGATTATCAGATGCTATGTTGCTAAAGGTATCGGAGAACTCTTTAGCTATCGTTGCGGGATCCGAAGTGATATTTGAATTTATATCGAGGGATATTATTGAAGGTTTAGATTTAAGTCGCTCGTTAACGTAAGTCCACAAATGCTTGGGATTAGATAGTGATTTAGCATAAACAGTAGATGCATGCTCTTTTTGGTCACGTGTTAACAAGTGCTTGATGTCGCCTCGAAGCGCTTCATAGATTAGTTTGTCCTTCAGCTTACCACTCCGTTTATATTTGCGGTGGTAGATATTCTTCCGCTTTAAGGCATTGATAAGCTCCGCGGAGTACCAGTAAGGATATCGATACCTGGTTTTGAGCGATGCTTTTGGTATTCAGTTCAGTACATTCGTTGACATCACACGACTCATATATGGTAGACCAGTCAGCTCTCGACAGCTCGGAGTATAGGCTATGATAATCTCCCTTTTTGTAGTTGAGCTTCATATCCGCTGCTGGTGGACCACTTCGATAAATAGCACCATGGTAAGTGATAAGTAGAGTAGGGTGGAAATGATAAACTGGCACTAGTGGTGCGTTGGCTGTCGTCGATGTTACCAGAGAGTTATTTATCAAGATCAGATCCAATATGTTGCTATGCGAATTTTGTACAGCATTTACTTGTGTCAGGTTACAGTCTGAGCACAAGTCAAGAACGGCTCGGGCTTTGCTACGGACATTGGGGTAACATTCTATGTTGGAGAGTGTTGACCAGTTGACGCCCGGGACATTAAAGTCTCCAAGTAAAATGATATCGCCAGTTATGGTAGATAGTTTGTTAGATAGGTTGGAGAGGTTAGTTATAGCAATATCAGAGTTGAGTTTTGGTGTGAGGTATAGATTGCCAATTAGTAGGGTAGAATTGGCAGTTTTTATTTGGACAAAAACGCTGTCATCCGTGGTTTCCAGATCGGGACGTCGCAGAGTTGTAAAATTTTGGTGTATAGCAGTTAAAACTCCACCACCAAGTGCAGCACCGTCAGTCGAAGGCTTGTCAGCCCGAAAGACAGCGTAGTTGTCCGGGATGATATCTTTTGTAAAGTGATTCGATGTTAGCCAGGTCTCAGTTAAGCAAATTATAGGATAGTTATTAAGAAGGATATTTGAGTAAAGTTCTTGTGTTTTGGTCCGTAAACCGCGCACGTTCTGATAAACAATTTTTATATTAAGATTACGTTGCTGACCCATTATTGTCGTGCGTAGATACGTTTAAAACTAGATCTGCGGCAGGGTTTGCGACAGTAGACGAAGACTTGACGGCTAGCATAGGTTGGTCAAAATCGGGATTAAGTTGTGAAGTAGTGTTCTCATTGGAGATAGAAG
Organism: Leiobunum rupestre; assembly: GCF_980474605.1. Classification (NCBI taxonomy): domain Eukaryota; kingdom Metazoa; phylum Arthropoda; class Arachnida; order Opiliones; family Sclerosomatidae; genus Leiobunum; species Leiobunum rupestre. Next base: position 40,193,559 of record NC_143385.1, read on the forward strand.
CCACGGACTCAGACTCGTATTTTCTCTCCTTGTATAATGGCCCAACAAATTCATTGAGGAAGCAGTCGTTCGGCCATGTATTGACGTCTATCAAGATGTGAAACTCAGATTCCTCAGCCGAGACGTGAAACGAGGAATAGGCCGGGTAACGGGTTTTAAGACGAGTGCATCTGAGTGAAGATAATGAGTTTTCACCCTCAAGACAATCCTTTAATTCCTGTCATGTAAGTTGTGGATGTAGACGTGTAACAAACACCGCTCGACGACGGGGTCTGACGATTTTAGGTACAGCCTTTAAGGAGGTGTTGGAGTTTGAACCCTTTAATCTTAATTTTAATTTTTCGTCGGATCGTTATGGCTGACGATTAGCTTGATGACGTCCTTCATGTTGAAGAACGGTTCGTGGTTTAGGCGAGTTGCTGCTCTGGTCTGATGTAGAGGAGTCAGTGTGGCTCGCAGGCCGACGTCTATCTGACATTGTCGAGGCGGGTGGTATGGGCGGCAGTAGAAAATTATCGCCATTAGTCGCAGCAACGGCGTAAGATGGAAACAAATGTTTGGAACTTCGCGGTGGGGAGGTTGAATGCGTCATTCGTGGCTTCCCAACAATAATTTGATTGAGATAATGGTTTTTTTTTTAGAAGTGTATCAATAGAAGATTGCATTACGGCCATCTGCTTCACAATCCCCGATACAGCAAGTTGTAGAGAATCCAATGTAGAGGCACCACTCCTCGTAAGGCTCTCCGAGTGATGAAACTCATTAAGAATCTAGTGGGTCGCCTTTAACAACCGATGACGTCGCGATATTAGATGCGGCGTTTGACGTTGAACGGCTACAGCTGGCGCATACATAATTGTCGTCACATTTGAACGAAATAAATTCGGCCTCAGAAAGCTTGGTACATGACAAATGTACCTTTTTACAGCATGAATGACAGAGCAGAGACTTTTGCTTACCTACAAATGACTTATCACATTTAGTGCATTTAATTATAGAACCTGCCATTATGACCAGAGGAGTTAGGGCATCGATAACAGAGCAGTGAGCAACTTGCGCAGTGGACGGATTAAATCTAGTAATACTAAGCCTAGGGTTCCCCTTCCATAAACTGCAACCTTGTACCTCTTCGTGGTGGAAGGGAGTAACAGGTGGAGGGGAAACCCTTCATGCTGGCCAACTAAGGCTCTGCTTCTTCCTTAAGCTAAGGTGTGAGGTATCGTGCTGAGGGCTGGGTGGTACCGGGGAAGCGTAAATACGGTATCGTGAACGATCCCCTCGGGGCACCAGGCGACACCCCGTTGTATTTTAGCCTTCCGCCCGGACAGAGGATTAAGGGCGGTGACTTTTTACTTTCCTCTTTTCTCGTGGGACCAAAATGGAAACACAAAAAAACAAACAAAAAAACCAAAAACCGGGCAAGGGTTCGAAAGAACCCGGCCTTAAGCAAGGGGAGGGTTCGAAAGGACCCAACCCAAAGCAAGGGGAGGGTTCGAAAGGTCCCAACCCAAAGCAAGGGGAGGGTTCGAAAGAACCTGACCCAAAGCAAGGGGCGGGTTCATCTTCGGATGTTACCCCCCCTGTTTCTAACCTGGAGGGGGGACTTTCCCCTACAAGAACCCGGCCTAGCCTTCAAGGGTCTGCCTCTGGCAAGACCCAGTCGGTGAAGCAAGGGTTCAAGGGGGAGAAACCCCTCAGTAAAACTCAAAAGCGGAATCGACGCCGCAGGGAAAGATTGATGCAGGAGGAGGTCTCTGGTAAGGACGACCCCCCGCCATCACTTTCAAAACGTTCCAGGGAAAATGACTCCCCTGATTCCCAGTCTCAGGTTTCCAAAAAGGTGAAGTCTCACGACCAAACCTATAGCGAAACCTTAAGCTCCACAAAGAAAACCATCTCCGCAGAGGAAATGGGCACCATCCAGCGTGAGGTCCTGAAGCGGATAGATGGGTCACCTTCGGGAGACCCTCTACCTCGTTTTGGGAACTTTGAGCTGGTTGGGGGCGCCATTCACTACCTCTGTAAGGATGCGTTTACAGCGGATTGGTTGGTGGGAGGATTTAACCAGAAGGAATTGGTCTCCGGGGGGTCACGGCTTTCAGTAATGAAGGCCGTCGACCTACCGAAACCTTTCAAGGTAGCCTTCCGCACCAAGGACGTCTACACCAAGGATGGCAATGTCCTCCTTCGTAGACTCAGGACCTACAACAACGCGCTAAATACGCAATGTTGGAAGGTCGTAAATAAAGCCGATGAGCCGACTGCCATCCGCTGGATCTTCCAGGTGGATGGAGAGTCGGTTAAGGCTATCAAGGAGGCAGGACACCGAGCCTTAACGGGTCTGGACAGTGGTATCTTTAAGATACTTCATGAACCTGACCCGACAGCTCCGGTGGATCCTGTAAAGGAGGGTGGTTCAGTCGAACCCTCTGCCTTGGAGATCTCAAGGATGGAAGATGAGGCTCTGGCTGGCGGGGACTCCGGAGAGGACATTCCAATGGAAGATAATCTCGTGGAGGAGCTAAAGGCCTTTGCTTTGTCGGACACCGACGAGATCAAAGAGGGTGTACCACTGGAGGGTGCAACAGGGGGGCAGGCTAGGGATGTAAGTCAGACCGGTGGGTGTGTTGGGGTTTCCACAAACACAACCACCACTGTGTCTGAATAGACATCTAAGGCCTGCAACCGAGCTCACCTTAAACCAAGATGAGTGTAAAGGTGCTGCAAATTAATTTGCACCACTGCAAGGCAGCCACTGCAGTTCTCTGCAGGAGGTTCGCAAAGGAGAGCTTCGACGTCGCTCTCATACAGGAGCCATGGACTGCCAATGGAAAGATACTTGGTCTCCTAAATGCAGGTAATATATTCTATGATTATAACTCTGCTACACCGAGGGCTTGTGCACTGACACGCAAGGGCATCCATGCCCTTCCGCTCTCAGTGCACACCTCCAGGGATATTGCCACGGTAAAGCTCATCACGGAAGGTGGGGAGGTTACTATGGCATCGGCATACCTACCATACGACGATGCTCTCCCCCCTCCCTCGCAGGGGGTGACCAGATTGGTCAGCTACTGTGAGGGTTCGGGGAGGAGGCTAGTCATCGGTTGCGATGCTAATGCGTACCACGAAATCTGGGGCAACTCAGACTGCAACCAGCGCGGTAACGACTTAATGGAATATCTGGTTAGTACCAGACTTCACATTTTGAATAAGAACAATGTACCAACTTTTGTTACTTCTAACAGAAGTGAGGTCATTGATCTCACACTGTGTACAGTAAATGTCGCAGATAAAATCAAGAACTGGCATGTGTCTAACGAACCGTCTTTGTCGGATCACAGACACATTTGCTTCAATATTCTGGTCAAACCTGTATGGGCTTGTACCACTATTCGTAACCCTAGGGGCACAGATTGGTCCGGTTACAGGGAAGACTTAAATTTCTTCCTAAAGGGTGATAAGCCACGGCTGTCATCGGTGTTGGATTTTGATTTGGCTGTTGAACGCGTTCAACAGTCCATTATCGACTCCTATCACCGCAACTGTCCGGCAAAGCCTGCCAACCGGCCAAGGCTAGTGCCTTGGTGGAACAACGAGATTGGCAGGCTGCGCAAGGAAACTCGTAGGCTCTTTAATAGGGCAAAGAAGGGGGTGATTGGGATGCCTATAAACGCACCCTCACCACCTACCACAAGTCTATCCGCGATGCCAAGAAGGCTTCATGGAGAGACTTCTGTGAGAACATAGCGGATGTTCCCAGTACGGCCAAATTAATGAAAATTTTGGCACACGATAATACTAAGCATCTTGACACCATTAAGTTGAAAGATGGTAGTTTTTCCACGTCCGGTAAGGACACTCTGACACATATGTTAGATGTACACTTTCCGGACTCTAAGCTCACTAGCAATGGTAACACTGACAATCGCCCTTTGAGGATCAATCGAACCAAAAGGGAAGATTGGGCAGTGGCGAATAAGGTCGCCACGCATTCCAGACTTATATGGGCTGTAAAGTCATTTAAACCCTATAAGTCCCCGGGACCGGATGGGATTTTTCCTATCCTCTTACAGGAGGGCATTGATATTCTATGCCCTATGCTGCTGAGAATCTACAGGGCTTGTATTGCTCTAGGGCATTTACCTAGCACCTGGAAGCTTTCTCAAGCGATCTTCATACCTAAGCCTGGTAAATCTGATTACCTGGAAGCTAAGGCATTTAGGCCAATTAGTCTTACCTCTTTTCTCCTAAAAATTCTTGAGAAAATGGTGGACAACTACATTAGGGAGGAGGTTCTTTGCAACTCTCCTCTGTCGACTGCGCAGCATGCTTACCAGAAGGGCAGGTCTACTGAGACCGCCCTGCATGGTATCAGCAGCTGCCTGGAAAAAGCAATTGAGCACAAGGAAATTGCGTTAGCAGTTTTTCTTGATATTGAGGGAGCCTTTGATAAGGTCTCCAGCGCAGTTATACTTAAGGCTGCGAAAAGGTTTGGTATCAATGACACATTGTGCCTTTGGATCAAATCTATGTTAACTGACCGAAAAGTGTTATCCTCCTTGCTGGGTGACTCCCTTATGGTCTCCACCAGTCGTGGTTGCCCACAGGGGGGCGTTCTTTCTCCCCTTCTGTGGTGCCTGGTGGTGGATGAACTCGTTCGGGGGTTGAACAGGGGAAGATGCCGCTGTTTCGGTTACGCCGATGATATTGCTATCATCATTACTGGGAAATTCCCGGCAACAGTGAAGGACGTAATGAGGAGGGCCCTAGCATCAGTTGAGAGCTGGTTCAGGGAGGTCAACCTCATGGTTCATCCTAATAAAACTGTCTTGGTTCCTTTTACTCGTAGAAGGATAAAAGGTATGTTTGAGGGTATTTCCTTATTTGGAAAGGACCTAGTGGAGAGCACCGAGGTGAAGTACCTCGGGGTCATCCTGGATAGCAAACTAACATGGAAACCACACCTTGACTACATAGTCAAGAGGGGCAAAATGTTATTTTGGAGAACTAGAAGTGCAGTTAGCAAGACCTGGGGCTTAAGCTCCAGGACTGTGTACTGGCTGTACACCATGATCATCAGACCTATCCTGTCTTATGCAGCTGTGGTCTGGTGGCCAAGGGTTACTTTAAGGACTGTGCAGTTTGATCTGCGCACTCTGCAAAGGCTGGCTTGTGTCGGCATTACAGGAGCCATGAGAACAGCCCCAAGCGCTTCTCTGGAAATACTCCTGAATATGCTTCCTCTCCACCTTTTTATTGAAGAAGCTGCCCTTTTAGGTGCCTATAGGCTTAACCAAAATGGCTGGTGGAAGGCTAATAATTGGGAGCATAGCCACACCAAGCTCTTCCGAGATATGTCCAATCAGATGCCGATTTTAACAATGGGCTCTGATCTGATGGTTACTAAACTCCACTTTAGTAAACCTTTTGAGGTCAACTTCCCTAGCCGTGCGGAGTGGAGTCACTTGACCCTCGGTACCAGAGGAGAGATCGTCTGGTTCACTGATGGGTCTAAGACACACTATGGCACTGGTGCGGGGATGTATTGCCTTACTAATAATTTTGGCTTTTATGAAAGTCTAGGGATACACACTAGTGTATTCCAGGCTGAAATTTTTGCCATTTGCTCCTGTGTTGCTCACTGTTTACATCAGGGGTATCATGGGAAGGTTATCCAGATTTATTCAGATAGCCAGGCTGCTTTTAGAGCTCTCAGCCAGTATAGTATTCTTTCTAAACTGGTTTTTAGCTGCTTAGATCTCCTCTGCACTCTTGGGTTGCACAATAAAGTTCAACTTTGTTGGGTACCTGGGCATAAGGGGCATCTTGGGAATGAAAGGGCCGACGCCTTGGCCAAGGAAGGTGCGAGGGCTGGGTTCATTGGTCCAGAACCTGCTCTCCCCATCTCCCGAGGACTTGTACGCGGCTTAATCTCCAAGTTTATGTCGGATCGTCAACTCAGACAATGGTCTGAAATTGAGGGTCAAAGGCAGGCCAAAGAGTTCACTCTTGGCCCTTCTAGGGAGAGAGCTAGAGAATTACTCTCGCTCTCTAGGTCCAGTATTAGGATTGTTACTGGCCTACTAACAGGTCACTGCCATCTTAACAGACATTTAACGCTTATCGGGGTCAGTGATGACCCGATTTGCAGATCTTGTCTAGCTGAGGAGGAAACTGCCTCACATGTACTCTGTAGCTGCGATTACTATGCAGCCCAGAGGTTTGAGCATTTGGGTATGCATCGGTTGGAGACGTATGACGTCTCTAATATCACGGCCGGGCAGATTTTAAGCTTTATGTCGGCAATAGGACTTATTTAAGTCAACCAGTTTGGGGATGCACAATGGACCTTAGGTCGAAGTGTTTGGCTTGCCACCCCACTCAATAATAATAATAATAATAATAATAATAAGCCTAGGGTTCTAAAAATGCTACAAAGTTGAACAGTTTAAAAGTTGAAAAAAAAAAGATAATTATCGAACAAGCATTTAAGTTACATATTATACAATCAGATAGAATACTTATTAGCAAAAACGAAGGGAAAACACAATGATAGGACCGAAAAATATTGTTAGTAGACATTAGCACAAAAATATAAATTAACATCGGGAGTCCAGCGTAATAGCAAAATAGAAAAAGGCAATAAAAACACTTTTGCAATAACAAACTGGATGAACCGGCGGCACTACACTGTAAATGGAACCCTATAAGAGTCAACAAACAACCGTAAAATAAGCAGGGAGAGGAATTAAATTATGTACACTAAAGTCGAAGAATAGTAAATTAACAGCAAAGCACTAAAATTGGGCTATAAACAAATTGGGAAAAAGTGGGATAATGCTGGACCAATGAGGTGGCAGTGGCAGGCTAAACTAATTAAACCGACAAATAAAAATTAATGTTCCGATTAACTGGTTATACTCGTCAACAACACCGGCGATATAGTCACAACACACAAACAGTATTAAAACTATATATTGATATTGTTCCCAAAGGGTAACACAGTTCGTAATCATAATACGCGGGTAGTGGCAATAACTTCTATAGAAACTCAGAATATTCAAAAAAAAACTTTAAATAGTAAAAGTATCAAAGAAAATGGGATTAAACTCTGGCATTCTTTGCCGAATGAAATTAAGAATTGTGGAAATTTAAAAATATTTAATAGAAGTGTCTTGGATTATTGGTCAAATAATGATTTAAATTAACTAATATTAAATTAATTTAACGTGTCAGACCCTTTTGTAAAGCAGTGTAACTGAAAAGGATATCTGAATAAAAAGCTTTTATTATTATTATTATTAAATGAAATACTTTATGCCTTTGGAAAATCAACTGTCATTTGATGTAAACAAAGGAAGGATAGATGGCGTTGCAAATTCTGCCCATCTCTGCTTTCATACATGCGCGGGGGGGGGGATGAATTTTCCTGGTCAAAAACAGGGGTGCCTTAAAGCGGTAATCTTCCCTCTATTTCTTTTCTATCTCTATGGTCACCGAGGATAGTTTGTAATTATTAATTGCCCTACTTTTAGACAGTAGACAATTCATTCACTACTCCCAGTCCTGTAGGTTAGTGTGTTTGTAATCTTAATCCGAAACAACAAGGTGTTGTTTTATTTTATTTTTTTTAGAATTAAGAAAATATTAATATTGAAATGGCTGCCGTAGAAGTTGAGAGGATAAAAGTTGATAACAATATTGGACAAGGGCCTGTGGAAACTGACAGTTGCCGATCGCTCAGATTACAAGGGCATGTTGGATTTGACAGTTTGCCTGATCAATTAGTAAACAAATCAGTACAACAAGGTTTCACCTTCAACATTATGTGCATCGGAGAAACTGGATTGGGAAAGTCAACATTGATGGATTCTCTTTTCAATACCACATTTGATTCTACAGAAAGTGCGCATAATTTACCTGGAGTCAAATTGAAGTCTAACACATATGAGCTTCAAGAGAGTAACGTTCGACTTAAGCTAACAATCGTTGACACGGTAGGATATGGAGATCAAATAAATAAAGATGATAGTTTCAAGTCAATTGTTGATTACATTGATGGCCAATTTGAATCATACTTGCAAGAAGAGTTGAAAATAAAGAGAAGTTTATCTGCATTTCATGACACACGCATTCACATTTGCCTGTATTTCATATGTCCAACAGGTCATGGCTTAAAATCCATTGACTTAATTTGCATGAAGAAGTTAGACAGCAAAGTAAACATCATTCCAGTAATTGCTAAAGCTGACACTATTTCCAAAACTGAACTCCAAAGATTCAAGATTAAGATAATGAGTGAGCTGGTTAGTAATGGCGTTCAAATTTACCAATTTCCAACCGATGATGAAACGGTTTCCGAAATTAATGGCTCTATGAACTCCCACATCCCTTTTGCGGTTGTTGGCAGTTCAGATTATTTTCGCATTGGCAATAAGAACGTGAGAGCCCGTCAGTATCCATGGGGAACAGTCCAAGTTGAGAATGAAAATCATTGCGATTTCGTGAAACTCAGAGAAATGCTTCTTCGCACCAACATGGAAGATATGAGAGAGCAAACTCACGCTCGACATTACGAGCTATATCGAAGAATGAGATTGGAACAAATGGGCTTTTCTGATGTTGGAGCTGATAACAAACCTGTCAGTTTTCAAGAGACGTATGAGCAAAAAAGGCAAGAACATTTGCAAGAAATGCAAAGAAAGGAGGAAGAAATGCGGCAAATGTTTGTTGTACGAGTGAAAGAAAAGGAGGCTGAGCTGAAGGAGGCAGAGAAGGAATTGCATTCAAAATTTGATGCTTTGAAAAAACAGCATGCGGAGGAGAAAAAGAAACTCGAAGATGATAAGAAGAAGCTTGAAGATTCAACGAATGAGTTCAATAGAAGGAAAATTGCTCTACAACAAGCGCAGAATCAATCGCTGACACAATCGCACACCTTGACTTTGGGTAAAAGCAAGAAGAAATGAAAATGAAGTTCGAATGATTTTGCAGTTTTTACAATGTACATGTAAGTTTTGCTAAGTTCCTAAATATTTATTGAGAAATTAATAGTGTTCTTAAGTTCTTTTATTCCCCTCACTAAAGGTTCGTGACCCTTCACATTGAAACAGAGACATAATTATTAAAAAATTTTAAATTATTGGCAGCAATATTTAGAAATAGAGCGAGTTAATTAAGGGAGAGCTTTCAGGTGTTCAAAGAGATAATTCCAGTCTCGGACTAACTTAAACATTCCAAGTGTATAGAGTAGTAGCACTCCGTAGCTTTGGCCATGGCCGCCTTTGTGAGCGCAAATTTTTTATGAATAGGAAAAAGCATGGGTGACGTAGAACTGCCATTACTTTATACATGTGAAAGTATTCTAATGACATCATAACTAAAGTGGAATGCTAGTGTCATCCCCTTTCCTATCTAATTTCCTAGCATCGAGTCATGGCCACCATATTGTCTAATTATCATGTGAATACCACCTATATGTAAAGACTTGGAATGTCTAAGTGGTACATAAATTGGCTGACTGCTATTACTAAGAAGACACCATGCAAAAAAAATGGACGCTGCTTACTTAACAAACCCCTATTATCTCATAACTGAAGTTCTAAGATAATTTGAGGTGAAACTGGACTAGTCAGTAGAGTTCATATAGGAACCCTGACAATTGGGTATCCCTGACTTTTGCCAAGTCAGGGTTTCATTGAGGGGTTGATATTTTTTAGTATTTAGTATTTTTTTTTATTTACACATTGTATTTTAGTAACTGTTCCCACCATAAAAAATGTGTATAATGGTAATATCCTTCTAAATTTGGAGAAGTTCCAGGTGCTTGTGCGTCTCTAGCGTCCGAATATTTTAATAAATCACATGAAAGTAGTATAAATAATTCCTTTGATTTATAAGATTTTATCTTAATTTATTTATAAGTATCCTTTGATTCAAATCAAGCTATAATTTCGAAAGCCAACAGGTTTTCACATATTTCGCCCCTTACCAAAAAATAAGTGGTCTAAGAACTATTTAAGTTGGTTTTAAGTTTGTATTTGAGACAAATACAAACTAAAAACGTACTTAAAAACAACTTAACACCAACTTAAAACTTACTTAAAATTTTACTTAATAAAGACCACTTAAAGCCAACTTAAAACCAATTTAAAAAATAATGTAATTTTCTGACCACTAAATACCAACTTAAAGAAAAAGGCCTATCCCACCAACATAAAACCAACTTATTAAAAACTTAAATGTGAATACCAACTAAAAACCAACTTATTTTTTGGTAAGGGGCTAATATTAAAGACCTCTTTCCTGACCCTGGTTAGAAATAAATTGATATAGATGATTAAAAAGCTAAATGCTGAATTGATACGTGTCTATGGGAGTCATCACTGTATCCTTGTATAATTTTCTAGTTAGGTTTACTCAAGTTGTATTTTGTTTTAAAGCTGTATGCCCTTACCTTGGTTTTAAGTTTGTATTTGAGACAAATACCAACTAAAAACCTACTTAAAAACAACTTAACACCAACTTAAAACCTACTTAAAATCTACTTAAAATGTTACTTAAAGACCACTTAAAGCCAACTTAAAACTTACTTAATATGTTACTTAATAAAGACCACTTAAAGTCAACTTAAAACCAACTTAAAAATAATGTAATTTTCTGACCACTAAAAACCAACTAAATACCAACTTAAAGAAAAAGGCATTTTCCCACCAACTTATTACCAACTTAACTAGTTTACTGAAATATGCTGACCACTTAAAACCAACTTAATATCAACTTAAATGTGAATACCAACTAAAAACCAACTTATTTTTTGGTAAGGGTGACTAAATCCCCCATATGCTCTAACGTAATAAGTCACGGTTTTTCAGGTATGCAAACAACGACAGTTAAATTATTTGAGGAGAAAGCCAATGGCACAGGACCGGCCCTACCATAGGGCGAACGGAGCGGCCAGTAATGTGTTCCCTTACCAAAAAATAAGTTGGTTTTTAGTTGGTATTTAGTTGGTTTTCACATTTAAGTTGGTTTTTAGTTGGTATTTAGTAGGTTTTCACATTTAAGTTGGTTTTAAGTAGGTTCAAGTTGCCAGCATATTTTAATAATCTATTTAAAGAGGTAATAAGTTGTTTTTAAGTTGGCTGGAAAATACTCATTTTGTGAAGTTGGTTTTAAGTTGGTTTTTAGTGGTCAGATAATTACTTATAATTTTTAAGTTGGTTTTAAGTTGGCTTTAAGTGGTCTTTATTAAGAGGTCTTTTTAAGTAAGTTTTAAGTTGGCTTTAAGTGGTCTTTATTAAGAGGTCTTTTTAAGTAAGTTTTAAGTTGGTTTTAAGTGGTCTTTATTAAGAAAGCTTTTAGTTGGTTTTAAGTTGGTGTAAAGTGGTTTTTAAGTAGGTTTTTAGTTGGTATTTAGTTGGCATTTGTTCCAAATACCAACTTAAAAAGTTACAAGACCACTTATTTTTTGGTAAGGGTTGTACCAAAATATCTTTAAGGGGGTTGTTAGACTCTAAAAGTTCAGATGGGGTTGAGGAGAGGGTGAAAATTTAGTACAGTTAAAGCCACATAGAATAATGCTAAGCATGAACGCTTGATATACCTGGTTTCAAAATATTTAAACAGTATCTTATTTTTCAATTTCAGTTCCCCAAATTACTATAATACTTTTCGTTATGGTTATTGAAGGTAATTAGTATAATTAAATAAGAAACCTATATTTTAATTTAAAAAAAAGGTCAGACCTCTCCTTTACATCTATTATGAAAAACACCTGCCTCCAAGGTTGTTTCATATCTTTAAGATCTATTTAACATATTCTGTATTATTTAAACACCTGCCCTTTTTTTTAAATCAGTAATTGTTTTTCTTTTTTGTTTAACTTATACACATATCGAAGCTTCAAATTTTATTCAGGTACCTTTATATGTAAAAATTTTTTTTCAATATAACTGATAATTTTTAATTTTGCATATAAAGTGTCATAATTTATAACAAATTGTTATCTCCAATATGGTTTTCTTAAATTTAAAGAATTTTCCTCAAATATATTCGAAACTTTTAGTGTGTTAAAAAATTTCAGGGAACGTACAGAGAAACACTTTTATACACTTATTTATTTATTTTATAGAAATACAGGGTTGCCACACGTCATGAAAAACAGGGAATTTAAAAATTTACCTAAAAAGTCAAGGAATTTTAAGAATTTGTCAAAAGGCAGTGAATTCAGTTTTATACTGACACTTTTTGAATGTAATTTTACTCTCTAACTATGAAAAATTCTACGATCATCATTTATCTCCTTGAAAGTTTGGCTAATTTTGTCAACAATGCAACAACCTTTTTACTGAAATATAAGTCCATTAAATTAAAAGTAAAATGTAAAGCTAAAAATTGTCTAATTTTGGTTTTAAAAAGTCTGGGAAAATCTCTGAAAATGGTCAAGGAAAACAGGGAATAGTCAGTGAATTTGAATCTGAAAATATTTTGGCCACTCAGTCCTACACCCTGCTTGGAAATTTTACAAGAATTTCTGATTACATAACTTATAAGATAAAGTTAACGTTTTCATTTGCAAATGCATTTGCAACAATTTTTGCATGGGTTATGAACAATTCTAATGTTTTTTTTTTAATGTAGGTTTGTGTCATGAAAAGAAATCCTTGGATCAGTATGGCAGATGATAGTCGTTCATCGATTAATATACGGAACATAACAAACATTGCAAAACGTTTTTTTTTAATTTGTTTAACCCTTTATTAAACAATACCATTTTCTAATATTTCTTCCAATTGCTGTTTTAGTTAGTATTTTATATACAAGAATGTTACTGCTTTTTATTTTAATATGAATAACATTCCATTATTGTAGAACCTAGTTTATTTTTCTACCGAGAAAGGGCATTATCTAACCATTACTAAAGATTTGAAATTAAAGTTTTTGCACAATTAATAATTTTAATTATATTTTCTGAAACCTTTTAATTTATGCTTTACCACAAAACAACCTGATAATATTTGTATAAACAAACTAACTATTATCAGGGTTTGTTGTTTTAACTTAATATTTTTCCTGGCCAACTGATTAATAATATGATTGCATTGGTAGTGTAAACTTAAAATAATCCTATTAATTACATTTAATTTGTACTTGTAATTTAGTTTGCTATTAATTACTATTGCTATACTAAAACATTTCGTACATTTCCATAAATCAGCTAGCTAAGTGATTTAAATAAATGATTTTTAAAGTTTTTTTCAAAAATCATTTAATTTAAATCAAATAATTGTCAGACAACCTTGACTATTGACCTTTGTTTCATTGGCTTTATCCATAATGTATATTATTTGGAAGATGTACTTGCGATGAAGTGTTTTTATTTGGCTTAGGAAACGTAAGCAATATAATTTATTATATGAATTTTTAAATGTATATGTCTATGCCAAAATAAGTTATTCGAATTAGTGGACTAATGTAATATCCTAATAGGTGAAACACGCTAGTCTAGTCAGCACTGTGCATTTTTCATTGTCTTCCTACAATTTTATACGAAGCTTAAAAATATGCATCTGAAATCAGACTATTATATAAACTCTAAACTTATTCAGTATGAAAAACTTTTTAATGATAATTAAGCTGAGTTACCATACTTAAAACTAACCTTGTAATCAAACCAATTGTTTTACTTGAAAATATATTTTGTTTTTTTTACGCATTCATTGATCAAGCTTTTTTATATTTTCATTTAACATAACCCTTTATTTCATGTCCCAAGGAATAGCAAAAAACATCGATCCATGTGAAACTGTAATTTGGGTTAGTCTGAAAGTAATTTCAATTAAATATGTAAATGTGCCTCATCCCTTACCAAAAATTAAGTGGTCTAGGAACTTGGTTTTAAGTTTGTATTTGGGACAAATACCAACTAAAATCATACATAAAAACAACTTATTACCAACTAAAACCATACTGCCAACTTAATATCCACTTATTACCCCTTTAACTAGTTTATTGAAAAATGCTGACAACTTAATACCAACTAAAATGTGTATACCAACTAAATACAAACTAAAAGCCAACTTATTTTTTGGTATGGGATATCCTTGCTATCAGATCCTTATTTCTTGTTAATGCAAGTGCAATCCTCTTCCTACAAGAAGAATATGATTATTTTATAACTAGATTGTAGCTATATATGTTAGTAATAAAGCAAAGGTTAAATTAAACTTAAGGATCACAAAAATGTATGGAAAGTGATGGAGATATCAGCAATATTCAATAGAAAGATTAAGCTCCTCAGGTTATGAGCAAGAACATCTAGGCTTCCAGTGTTTAACAGACATTTTTTCTTATTATTGATGCTGCAATGCATTCATTAGTTCCCGTAAAACTTCTCCGCCTCTCTATTAATAATAACTTCAGAACAGGGCGATTTAGTGAGACTTCAGGGGCTCCCCTAAATTAAGGGGGAATAGCTTCCTGGATACGCTCTTGACATAACTTTATAATAATTTGGCTGTTAACAGGGCCGGATTAAGACTTTATGGGGCTCTAGGCCCAAGTTAATTTTGGTGCCTCCTTTCAATAGCGAGCGAAGTGAGCTAGGCGCTTCCTCAATTTATAATTGAGAAATGGAAGGAAAATTCATTTTGCTGCCAGATTTTATATGTCATCAGGGGCTAGACGGCATAGGGGCCCTTACCAAAAAATAAGTTGGATTTCAGTTTGTATTTAGTTTGTATACACATTATTAGTTGATATTGAGTTGGTATTAAGTAGGCTCAAGATGTCAGCATATTTCAAGTTACTATTAAAGGGGTAATAAGTTGTTATTCAGTTGGTAGGAAAATATTGCTTTTGCTAAGTTTATAATTAGTTGGTTTTTAGTAGTCAGGAAATTACATATTTTTAAGTTGGTTTTTAGATTATTCCCTAGTAGGATTTAAGTTGCTTTTAAGTAGTTAAATGTAAATGTTGATTCTGGTTTAGTTGGAAATAAGTTGATTAATAAAGAGGATTTAAGATATTTTTAAGTAGGCATTTGTCCCAAATACAAACTGAAAACCAAGTTGAAATACAAGTTGTCCTAAGTGGTTTTTAGCCAACTTATTTTTTGGTAAGGGGGTGGACGCATTTACTAAAATTACTCTGGAAAATATTTTGTGAAAAGCAAATGATTAAAGTTTTGTACTTTTTTTTTCGATCCCTCTTGGTGCCCCTTGTAGGCTTGGTGCCCTAGGCCCAGGCCTATTGGTTAATCCGGCCCTGACTGTTAAAAGGATAAATGGATTATGTTTTAGACAAAATCTCTAACCCCATGGTCAAATGAAATTGAACTACAAATTGCTGCAAAAACAGCTTTGTGACAAAACCATGGTGATATCTGCATAACTCTCCATACTACTTAATTGTGAGTTTCTTTTTCAATGGTACAGCCAAGTCTTTACTATTCTGGTACCTACCTACATCACTTTTTATATTTTACAAGTCTACAAGTTATTAAGTAAATATTTTAACATGAATGAACCATATGAATATTCTTGAAAAGTTTGGTAGATTTCTTAGTTTATTGCCAGTCTGGATTAGTTTTATTTGGAAGAGAAAACGATTTTTTAACGATTATTAACGTATAAATTTAATTGTATTTTGGCTTTTCATCCGTGTTTGGAAGTATTAAATCTCAACTAGATTGTGAATAAAAAAAACTGGTATTTTTGAGGTTTTGCCTTAGTCAGAATTAGTGGAAAATTGTCATTGGATTTAGTGGTGTATTTACCATTATGAAGTTACCATGCTAAATATAAAAATCTACACGTAATAAGTACATAGCAAACTTATGATACATTACTGTAAAACCATTTTTGTACTGGTTTTCCATTTAATGCTTTAAGTAAATGTAATTTATCAGCCGAAATACATTGACTGTAATTATCCGCGACTTATTTCCTCAACACTGGATGCAAGTTTTGGTATGTAGAGTACGAATTGCCTCTCACCAGATGGAGAACAAGTCTACCCATTATGCACTAGAATATTTTACTTGGGCAGGGGGCAGACATTTTGAGGCAGTTTTTCTCACCGTATTGCTATGGTTCTGAGGAAATGCATCACACAAAGAGCATTTCTAATAATAATGGTTCATGTATTTCTGTTATCAGCGTGTACATCTAGTGCTTGTAGTGAATGATATTTATTAGAGCTTTTGAAAATGTTCATTTATAAGTAATTTTTAAATAAATATTCACATTCACGTGCGTGGTTTTATTCCAATAATTGAGTTTGCAATTATGAAAATCTAGCTTCTTGAGTCCTACAATCTTTTTAATTATAATCAGCTACGCTAATTGTCTGCAACACCAACATAGGCCCAACTCAGCTAGCAACTTTTAATGCCACTATACCAGGTGACCCAATTATACTCGTGTGCCCACTGAAGTTTAGTAGAGGCAGTCTGGTGAATCATGGGTTCTTAAAACAAATGTTGGGACCTGATGTATCATTCAGAGGGAAGTTGATGGGTCACCAGGAAAAGCAATCTAAGTATGAAACTTTTAATGAAATTTTTTTGCCATCTTGCAACTCTTTTTGACTTTTCTTATTCCATTGATCCATTCTTTGTATAATTTCTTAATTCTCATCCCCATTTCACTCCCCTCTGATCAGAAAGGCCAGGGATTCTTTGCCCGTGTCAAAAATATCGCTATTTGCAAATTGCAAGTCTGCTCAGCTGAGTTTTCGGCAAACATACTTGAAGTTAATAAATTACATATAATATGCCAGTAAAACCAGGGTTCGAAATAAAAAACCCGCCGGTTTTTTGGGTTAAAAAAAAGTGTTGTTTTTTTATACAGGGTGTTTCAAAGGATTATGCAAAAATTTTAAGGAGTTGTACGGGGTGAGTTGAGAAGTATGCCTGTTTTTTCCCCATTTTCCTATGATGAGTTAAAAGAGCGCTAGAGAGCTTAAAAGTGTGGCCTACTAGCCCCTGGAGGTAGGCTGCATCAAGCACAAAACCAAGCAGCAGGGAAATGCTAACATTAAGGTTTGAGTTAGTGTGATAGGTAAAAAAGGACTTTGTAAACAAATCAAGGTAACCAGAGTAAAAAAGTAAACTTAAACAGTATTTTAAGTCCCTGCTGCTTGGTTTTGTGATTGTTGCAGCTTATTTCCAGGGGCTAGTAGGCCACACTTTGAAGCTCTCTTGTGCTCTTTTAACTCATCGTAGGAAAATGGAGGGATTCGGTCCCATTACCACCATTAATATAGAAGTTCATACTCCCTTTGCATCTTCTTAGTAAATGCAACAAAATGTTAATATTGTTTGACTGATTCTTTTGCACTTGAACAAATATAAAAGAAATGTATAAATATTCATTCTTTTACAAGGAATAATGAAAAATTGATATACTATTTAATTCAACTTTTTATTTTCAAAGAATAATATTAAGTGACATATTAAGAGTGACAATGTCAAAAATTGGCTGTTTAAATGCCCTCTTGATCAAGTGCTTCTTCCTCATTTTCGAAATCTCCTTCATCCTCGGCTGTGGCTTCTTGATATTGTTGGTATTCAGAAATGAGATCATTCATGTTCGACTCTGCCTCAGTAAATTCCATTTCATCCATACCCTCACCAGTATACCAATGCAAGAAAGCCTTTCTGCGGAACATAGCTGAAAGTGTAAAGTAATGTCAGCTATTATTTACTTTTATTTGTATTTGAATAATAGTGTTTTTTAAACATAGGTACAACAATTAAGGTAATGCATTATTTATGGATATTTTTTAAACTTTCTCCTTTGATATTTTACTTTATTGTCGCATTTTAAGTAGAAGTCATAGGTCACCTGATTTTACCTTGCTTTAAAAATTATCAGCAATAACCTGATATTTAAAACTGTCCAGAATAAAAATTAACGTACCAGTGAATTGTTCGGATATGCGTTTGAATATTTCCTGGATAGCAGTGGAATTTCCAACAAAAGTCGCTGACATTTTAAGCCCCCTTGGGGGAATGTCACACACTGCAATCTTCACGTTATTTGGAATCCATTCAACAAAATAGCTGCAAATATAATGAGTTATATTTAAGTCTATGATGTAATTGACTATGATTTAAAAAGAATTAACTAAACAAAATTTTGTTTTAATTGGCAACCATTATGGGTCTATTAATGAAGTCAAAAAAACCAGGCTTAGCCAGCCAGCCCATGGCACAAATAAAAATAAAAATCAGTGTAAAGCCACTGAATACAGCAAAAATTTCCTTAAAAAATTTTACCTGCTATTTTTGTTCTGTACATTGAGCATTTGTTCATCAACATCTCTCATGCTCATTCGTCCCCGGAACATGGCTGCAACAGTCAAATACCTCCCATGTCTTGGATCGCAAGCAGCCATCATGTTTTTGGCATCAAACATCTATAGCCATGAAAATAAGTTAATTACACTGGTAAGACATAAAAATCACAATATTCCATTTAAGGCTGCTAATACCAATCAAATAAAGAAGATATTTGAGGTTTAAGACATTCGGTAACCAAATTGTTTGGTTTTCCTTTTCCATAAACCTTTGAGGTTAAAAACTGTACTTGGTGGTTCATAAAAGAATTTTTACACGAAACACTATTTAAAGCGAAAGAAGCTATATATATTCTTATTGATTATTTAAATTGGATTAATAAGAATCAAAAACATTGTCAAATGAATTCAGGTAATTTAAAATGTTTCAACCCAAATATTAAATAAGTAATAGCAGAAACATATAATATTTATCTTATGAGAGAAGTAACATCTTCAAATGTAATAATGAAACAAGTACCTTCGGAGGCACGTTTAAATTTTGTGGCCATTTTTCTGTCAAATTGTGGAAGCATATGTCAGTATATGAATATGTATACTTCTCTCTCTAAGAGATATATTATATTCTTTTGGTAATAGTACCTGTTGCGTCAATTCCGGAACTGAGAGTGCCCTATACTGCTGGCTACCTCTAGCAGTAAGTGGTGCAAAACCCGTCATAAAGAAATGAAGTCGTGGGAAAGGCACCATATTCACTGCCAGTTTTCGTAAATCAGCATTTAACTGTCCAGGAAATCTTAGACATGTTGTTACGCCAGACATAGTGGCAGATACCAAGTGATTTAAATCTCCATACGATGGACTCGTAAGTTTCAGAGTACGGAAACAAATATCGTAGAGAGCTTCATTGTCAATGCAGAATGTTTCATCGGTATTTTCAACCAATTGATGAACTGACAGAGTGGCGTTGTATGGCTCTACTACAGTGTCTGACACCTACAATATTTGAAAACAAAAATGCTATATCAACAAACCTACTATAATACCTTACAACCTCTGCCCAAAAAATAAATTTATATGAAGTGTTAAGAACTTAGCTCTTTAAACTACAAAGAAGCAAAAAGTTCTAGCTATTGACACAAGAACCACCTATTTGTTTAAATTAATCAGCTTTTATAAAAGTTGCATGAACTAAGTTACGATTATAAAAGATTTTCTATATTACAATCAGTATATAGGTGTCAATATGGATTTCCTTTCTTTAATTAAATATTTCTTTGCCCTAAATATTGTCTCTTACAACTATGGTAAACGTTTTGGCTAAACTGTGAGTTATGTACATTATAGCAGAATATACCTTAGGCGATGGCACAACAGAAAATGAAGTCATGATACGGTCAGGATATTCTTCTCTGATTTTAGAGATAAGTAGGGTTCCCATTCCTGAACCAGTTCCTCCACCCAATGAATGAGTGAGTTGAAATCCTTGTAAGCAGTCACAATTTTCTGATTCCTTCCTAACCACATCCATTACACTATCTACTAACTCAGCACCTTCAGTGTAATGTCCTTTGGCCCAGTTGTTACCAGCTCCACTTTGACCTATAATTTCACAAAAGTAAATATAATTAGATACTTTTAAATGAAAATTTCATTAGCCTATTACCAAAATATCTATTGCTAATACCTAGTGACAAACTCCAAAAGTTATAACGTCAACTCAAGGATAAAAACATTATACTTTACACTCTCCAATAACACAAAACAAAATACATAATTTCCATAATTCTTTTAATACCTCATAATTATGAGTAGAAATATTCAAAAATGTTAAATTATTTTCTATGCACATATGTCAAGAATTCAACACCTTATGTTTTAAACCACTATTCAGTTCATGGTTTTAATTTCAATTCTAAGATAGAAAGGCTAACAAGTTTTAAAAAGTGTTTCATTATTAATTTAATTTTAAGTTTAAATTAAATATATTCCAGCCAATCTGCTGGCATTTAAGTACCAGAGTAAGGAAAATCAAACATACCAAATATGAAGTTGTCAGGCCTGAAAAGCTGTCCAAATGGTCCTGATCGTACTGAATCCATGGTACCTGGTTCCAGATCAACAAGAACAGCACGTGGAACATACTTCCCACCTATGAATTATAATAACTTTAATGTTATGTATGCACCCTTGTCCATGTTAAAATAGTACAGAAAGCCATTATATGGTGAGCCTGGGACAAAATGAGGTGACAGCATTCTTATTTTGAAAGAACACCTTAAGTCTATTCTAAACAATTCTTTTGTCAATAGCAATTAAGGTCACATTAAACAATTTCATAAACATAACAAGTTACATATTATGGTAAAGTTTTATTAGCAAAAAAATTCTAATATGGTATAAAAAACAATATAAATAGTTCTATCAACATCTGCTATTAACATAATAGAAAATATTTATTTAAAATACCTGAAGCCTCATTATAGTACACATCTATTCTATCAAGTTGTAAATGTGAATCTCCGTGATAATTGCCACATGGATCAATTCCATGTTCATCAGAAATGACTTCCCAGAACTATAAAGATTTAGGAGTCCTTACATTAGTAAAAATAAAAATTGGTTATGCAGTAAGAATTTCCACTCTAGAAAAAAATTATTGACTGTACAGTATTTTCAATATTATATTAAAGCTCCACTATTAAATGCTAATTAACATTCCCCCATAGTTATGTTAAATAGGGTAGATCCACAGGCAGTGGGCATTAATAGGGAAGCGATAACTAGTGCAACATTGATATTTTCAAAGGATTGCTTCTGGAAACTCCATTATCAGTGATCAAAAAAAACTGAGATCCTAGCACATGCTGGCTAAGATAACAGAGCAAAGCCCAATAGACGGTAAAATAAATTTCAGCCTCTTTAAGACCTCTTAATGTTTTGGGAAGTAGCGGTAGGAAAAAAGGGGAAAATTTTGTGACAACATGGCTGCCACACTCACTGCTTCGCAATGTGAATAGCCACTGAGATAATTCCTACTGTTTCTCATGATGATTAACAAATTGCGTTTTAAATTAAGGTTATTAATGTTATAGCAAAATGTAAAAGTAAGAAAATTTTGTAAAGCCTTTATTTCCATTAATATATAATGGTATCATACTTAAATGGCACAACATGCTACAATAAGAATAATAGCTGTACGCCCAGTGTCAGGCTTCATACTTTAAGGTAAAAATTGTTTGAGCTTGGCTAGAGCTCATTTTCACAAATGAAATTTTGGAGATTCGTCTAAGTTAAAATAGTAAAATTTTGTTGGTATTTTTTATATACCTGGTCTCTTGAATAATATATCGTTAGGCTAGCTCATCTATAATTTCATTCGAATTGTCTCATGCACGGACTCATTTTAAGCAATAGGAGGAGCAGTAAGTTTGCACCAAAACGACAACATAAAGGGTAATATTTCTTCTATATTTTCAAAGCACATGGATGCAGTCAATACCAGGATATCTTCAGATATTTCCGCAAATGGACTCGGCTCAGGCATGTCTCACGACATCACAGAGACTCAGTTTTGTCTCAAGAAAAATTAAGGCCATATTTTTGTTGGTCTCAGCTCGAACTCAATAGTTTTTTTACATATTTTTTAAAAGACTCAGCTGAAGCTTAAGATTTCAGATGAGCCTGTGCAGCTATGTCAGTTAAAAATTCCACCCCATTTATTTTACTGTCTCTTCTCGATAGAAAAAAAACTATAGGACAGAAATTATAATAATTTAATAAAAATATGGAAAGCAATAAGAGTACCTACCAAGCAGAGTACCTAATAGTCAAAATTATAGAAAACAGGGTCATGCATAGTGTTGCAAGGGCACAGCACTGTAACCAGGATTTAATTTCAGGGTGGGTACGCAATGGAAACAAATAAAAAAAAATAAAAAATTGTACATACAACCATACGGTCCAGGGTGGGCACGGACCGACCGCCCCCCCCCCCTGGTTACGGCCCTGCAAGGGCAGCTGTACCACCCCCCAAAATTTCACCATTGATGAGTGAGTATGAAAAAAACTGAGTCTATTTTTCAAATGAGCTTAACTTAAGGCCTCTAAATCCCTAATCAGCACCATGATAGAAATTCAATAAAAACAATTGCCTACATGTATTATTTACAAATGAAACATTTAAAAATATTTGCTAATCAAGTCATTATATTCAAGTGTTGTTACTCTTGTTGTGTATAATCTGACTTCCAATCATTTAAAAATTATATTTTCAATAATCTTGCAGATAATTCATTGTATAAAAAGTATCGCTCAGTTAAGCAGGTAGTTTGCACTACATTTTGATACTTAACACATAACATCACAGCAAAGTCATTTAAAAACGGATTTTTCTTTACATAGTGTGCTTGCTCGTAGTGTCGTAGGCAAAGCTAAGCCCCGCCTTGAAACGGCTGCCATGACATTAGTTTCACGCCACACGATCCGGCGAAATAATAACGCTACCACCATTGGCATCTTTATGTCATGCCCGACCTATACGCGTTACCATAGCAACAAACACAAGCCGCACCCACGAGCAAGCTACGAATTGGGTTCTTTTCTGGTAGGATCTAGAAAATTTTCTAACTAATCACCAGAACCATTGTTTTATTGTAACTTTAAAAAAAGCCAATTGAGAAATCTTATCCAAGAGAGAAAAGCAATGAAAACCTTATTATAGATTTGAAGAAAAAACTTAGTGGGCTTCTAATTTTGTCAAATTATAGATTCATACCAATCTACCATTAAAACTTCTAATATTCCACCAAATCAGGCATACCTTTGTCTAAAATGTTTAACAGAAAATTGTTATTCACTTGCTGACAGTTAATTTTGTTGAGAAAAGGAGAAAATGAGCCAGGGTAGGAAATTCCAAATAGAATTCAACCTGTAAAATATCGCACACGTAAGATTGATGGATATTTAAGTCAAAATTTCAGAAACAGAGGACGTTGCTGAAGTAGAATACCTGAATATGTCAAACTCGCTAAACAGTGGACTTTAAAGACATCGCAAACGGCCAGGCACAGGGTGGTGAAAAAATTTTGGGAAGCCAAAATCCTGTTTTACACTTTTTACCCCATTCATTCCACCTCTACTTAACTACTACTTTTTTTCATTCCACCTCTACTTAACTACTACTTTTTTTCCATCACCAACGATAACTGTCCCCAAAAGTAGTAAATTGTCTCTTTCTTCACTTTAGTCACTTAAAAAAATCACTTCCATTCCCAAAATGTTCTTCCACCAATGACTTTCTGCGCCCTCCCTGCACCTGGCCACTTGCGTTGCCCTTTTATATTCACATCAAGTAATTGGAAGATTAAAATACCAAGTAATATTGAATTATTTTATTTTTCACTAACATTAAAACTATTATTAGCAAAAATCTATTAATTAAAGTAAGTTTGAGACTAATACCAAATTATGAGTTGGCATTCAGCCTGTTGACTTGCGTCATAAATTCAATAACCTTTGTCTTTTACAATAATTTGGATCTTAACTTTAATGAGTTTTTCACCCCTCAAGTCAATTCCCTTACTCACCCCATTCTTTAAAATTGTGTAAACCACGATTCTGTATATCTGTCTATGCATAAGTCGGCCTTTGCAGCTTTGTATATAACCTCACTAAAAGTGACTAAATAAATAATCATACATAACATAATACCCTAAGTGCCTCATAAAAGTATTTTTCTTCAAGGGATGTCATGTAAATTTCATAACTTTCAACCCATGATCAAATTACATCATCAATGTTTTTGTTATTATAAGTTTGGCTGAAAGCTTTTAGAATTTTTCATGTTACTGGCTTTATTAAGCAAAGTAGAAGTTGCTGCATGCGATTGTGATATTTCATTAACCTTTAACCTTTTTGAGGGTTGGCACTTTTTTTATTTAAAAAAAAGCGAAACCAATCGATTTTAGTTAGTTTTATACAATTAATGGATATTTTCCTGTATAATTAACGGATATTTTACTTTTATCAGTTAGCTAAATCTTAAATTAAATTAAATTAAATTATAACTAATATTTAATATTTTAGTTTGCTCAGATTTTCTGTATTTTAATTTTTTTAAATAAACCTATATCTTAACATTTTTATTTCACCATTGAAATACATTTACGTGGTTTAAATCAATGATTTTAAAACAATCATTTATTAAAATCAGCCAACCCTGTTTTTAATACTAGGTATAGAGAAGTATCAGCTACGTTATTATCCTGTAGACCCTAATACATTCGAAGGCGGGGAGCCGATATTACTCAATACCCAAAAATAAATTTTCAAAAGTACAAGAAATATACACATTTAAACATTTGAGAAGCCCACTAATTATGTCTCCTCAATTTTTTAACACTATCTTTAAAGACCACTGTGAAAGTACCCCTCCGTTGAATCATGGAAGTAGAATACTTTTAAGAATTTTCTATTAGTTATCAAAATATTGAATCAAATATTACTTCACCAATGACAGAATTTCCAAAAATTAAATCTTTTAATTTAAAAAATTACCCTAGTAAGAAAATGAAAAAAATTTGTATTTGACATTTAAGATATAGTATTAACATTTCACAAAATATTGAATTTACAAATACAATTATATTGGTGTCTATGTTGATCCTCGTTTGTGGTTTATAAAAGAATTTGTTCCATTATGAATATATTACACGCAATCTTTATCCAATCCCCAAAATTTTAACAAACAATACCCACTTCTCTCATACTTCATATGACACTTCCACTTGCCAATTTAGCGCAATGGCACCATTATACATGATATCCAAGCACTCTAGAAGCTATTACCTTCTCTAAACCCCTTCCTTCCTTCTTGTTAAGTTCCCTAAACATTCGAGCTATGTCACATTTGTTACATTATTCCATTTCTAACCGCCTCTCTATTAGTTTTTCTGACTTTTTCATGATGCAAGGCTCTACTACAAGAGGTTAGTCTTAAGCTTAATAAACCTCGGGTTGTAACCACCCAATGTCAAAATCACTTAACACACTGTTACCCCTTAACACAGGCTCTTATAGCTATAACAAACCACCCAACCAAATTTGATTTTATTGCATTTAATTTGACATTTTTGTACCTCCCACATGTTTACACAAAAGCCATCCGTGGCTTAGTAAACTATACTAAACAATAAATAAATAAAAATTGTGCATATGTACGACTCCATAGAAAACTCAGTATTACTGAAAAAAAACACACTATCAAAACTAAAACATCAAGAAGTCATTAAAAATAAGATATGAAATAAATGTTGAAACCATCATCCAGAAATAAGTGGAAAAATACAAAAACCAAGATAAAATAAACGAAATTGCAAAAGTGAAAATATATGTAGCAATCTAAAGTAAAAAAGTGAAAAAATTTAATTATCATGCTTGATCAAAAATTGGAATTTCATTATCTTTGTTCTAACTATTGAAGAGATAAATTATTAAATAAAAGGATATCTTATATTTTCAATGTGGCCATATGAACAACAAAAATTGTTATCTCAAAAATTAAAATAATATGAACTATATATAGCGATATAACAAGTATGACTTTCTGACTACTTCTTGCAGTAATGAAACTCTTACTATTACTTTCACAAGTCTATACATAATCATGTAATTATTAAAATTGTTTTAAAGAGCCAACTACGCAATAAGATTATGAAAAACAGACTTGCATTTATCAATTTCACCTAAATTATTTTTCCTGGACATGAACTAAGATTCCAAACATTAAACTATTAGGCGCCTCTGAAAATATGTACTTTATACTCATGTTAGACATAAACCTTAATTTTTTCTACTATCAAATGCTAGTCTAGACAAGCCATTTTATTTAATTACTGAAAACTGCTCAATAAGCCTCCTCTGGGCTTCTCCAGTGAAGGGAGGACATAAAACAACAACACCAAAAATAAGTTATAATCAATGAAGTTGAGAAACATTACTAGGGACATTTGATATTGGTAAATTGAACTAAGTTTAGGAACACATTTCGTTAATATTGAAGACTGGGATCAAATAACATAAAAATACTATATACTATGCACAGCTATAAAGTTCAAATAAAAATTTAAGGGAAGTATTTTAACGTAAAGTTAAACTTAAAAAACAATTTAAGGGAAGTATTTTAACGTAAGTATTTGGAGACGTTTCGGCGATTTGGGAATGATACAATAACTTTGGGTAAGGAGTTCCAAGGGCGTATCCAGGATTTTTTCCAGGGGGGGGTCTTGAGGGAAAATTTCAAGGGCGGTCGGGTGCAGATGGAAGTTTCACTGATTTTTATTAGGCACCCTCCCCCCAGTCATAAGCATTTCAGGGTTGAACCCCCAAACCCCGCCTTAAATACGCCCTTGAGGAGTTAAAGTCACTTATGACCCTACAATAAAAATTACTTTCTCACTGAGAGGAAGAAACTCTAGGCCTGGCCACCTTTAAGGGATGACCGCTGGTACGAGAGTGGTTAATGGAAAAGATATCAGAGAAGTTTAGCTATAGGATAATGTAAAAAAAGTCGTGGGGCAAGCAGAGATAGTTAACACAATGACGAAGATCAACAGGGTCGATACGAAGCAAGCGTAGGTGGGTAAGGGCAGGGAGATGAGAAATTTTGTGGGATAATTTAGTAAAGGAATTTTGAGCCTTTTGAAGGGTAAGAATGTCCGATTGAAGGTGGGGGTTCCAGACTGGAGAGCAGAAATCCAAGTGGGGAAGTATCAAAGAGTTATAGACTTATAGCCATGTACAAATAAGTTATTAAATTTCATTTCTAAGGGAGCATATGAATCATTCTTTTTTAAGGCAGCCATATTGAACATACAGTGTCATTTTCAGACCTTCTAGGCCCTATTTCTAAGATTACATTTTTTACTCAAACTTTCCTAGGCCCCTTAAGCCTTTTGTAGGCCCTGGGCACAGTGCCCATTGTATAAAACGGCCCTGTGAAAATAAATATATAATATTTCCATTCAATTGTATACAATCAATAGTAAATCATTATCAATTTGTAGTTTCAATATCGAAAAAAATAAATGGATAGTGAAACAAAATCATTACATTAATACGTTTTAAAAAATAATCGTATGTACTAAAAGTTTGATATCGTCTGAAAAGTGAAAATCCAGATTATGGGTGCAGTCAATTGCAAATTGCTGCCAGTCGCAAAATGGTTGCTTCGTGGTCCACTGCGTATTGCATAAAATACTTAAGCCTTTGCTTAAGATGTTTTAAGTTTGGGAAACTAAATTTTGAGGTAAAATATATTAAGTCATAACATACTTTGGCTCCAATCTGATTACCACATTGTCCGGCTTGAATATGAACAATTTCTCTCATTTTAAAATATTTATTTGACTTTATATTAAAGTTATTTCACGGAGGTATGAAACGTGCTTAGGTGTATTGCTAGCCTGTTTCGGACAATGACGTAGAAAGGTTTCGGAGGGAAAATTGCGCAGCGGATAAATCTTCTACCTGTGATGCCAGATCGCAAAAATTAAATTTCCCGTTACAAGGTGTAAAAATTTTCCATTTCGAAACAAAAATTCCGAGAAACCATAGAAATCATATAAGGTAGAATGGTTCCGACCAGAAATTCTAAATTTATGTACAACCTCCTACGTAGCAGCACCCCAAGTTTAGGAATTAATTTAAGCTAAGACTTTTCACTTTTCCCGTTATATCTAAGCAGACGACACTTGGCTTCTCTATCCAAAACAATTCCAAAAAATGTATGGTCAAACCAAGGATTCTTTATTGTTAATAAAGAATCCTTGGTCAAACTAGAAAATAAATGGGGTGGAGTTTTTAACCGTCGATGCTACTTCAAAACACGAATGTTAATCTAGAGAGGGAACCATTGAGTTGGGAATAATACTATCTAGAGCCCCAGTTCAAATTTTCCCCATAGGCTTTAACACAGCATTAGTGAAGATAAGAACGAAAATCATGGGAGGGTTATCAACTACGACAAAAGCCACCTATGAGCAAAAAATTCAACTATGTAAATGAAAAATTCTTCGATGGCCCCTGCCGCCACCTATTAGCGACTTTGTGAACTATTATAATTTAAAGCTAAAAAACAAAACAACGAAGTTTCTTGGTAAATCATATTTCATTTTGAAATAATTTAGAGTATTTTAAAAGATTAAATTGCACTAAAACAAAATAAAGTATGTAAAAAATGAATACAAATAAATAATAATGAATATAAATAAATAAATAATAATGCATATAAATAAATAAATAATGATTATAAATAAATAAATAATGAATATAAATAAATAATAATGAATATAAATAAATAAATAATAATGCATATAAATAAATAAATAATGATTATAAATAAATAAATAATGAATATAAATAAATAAATAATGATTATAAATAAATAAATAATGAATATAAATAAACAAATAATGAATATAAATAAATAAAAAATGAATATAAATAAATAAATAATGAATATAAATAAATAAATAATGAATATAAATAAATAAATAAATAAATAATGAATATAAATTAATAAATAATGAATATAAATAAATAAATAATGAATATAAATAATAAAGAATATACACTAACTATGACCGTTAACCTCAGCCAGTTTTTATGGGAAGGGGAAATCGAAGATCTCGGGGGTAAACCAGTGGGGAGAGAACTTATAAACTTCACGCAGAAGGAGTGGTTCCGGATTTTCACCCAGGGCCACTAGCTGGGATCGAACCCGGCTCCTCTTGCTGCGAGGCGAAAGTGTTAACACTCCCCCACCCCACTTTCTACTGTACGACGTGTACGTTTTCTGAAAAAAGTTATCTAAGTAATGGTCTAACAACAAAGGATTCACTTTACCTGGAAACCTTATTGTAATTTTGAATAATTTAGAATAAAAATGTCTTCTATTTTTTTGGAATATTAGTGCTGCTCCTACTTATGCCAAGAAACTTTTTTGTTTCTTCCATTATTTTCGCAAGACGAAACTGCGCATTTCCTACCCATTATGCTTAAAATTTCACTCAAAATCTATTACAAAATAGTAAAGAACTCACAAAAGAAACCTTTATTGTGTTAATAAAGAGTTTTCAGATATACATGACTTTAATTTAAAAAAACGCGTTTTCAAAATTTTTCTTAAAAACGCGTCGCTTGCCCTCTTCAATTCAAAAGTTAAAATTGTAATAGTTCACAAAGTCGCTAATAGGTGGCGGCCGGGGCCATCGAAGAATTTTTCATTTAAATAGTTGAATTTTTCGCTCATAGGTGGCTTTTGTCGTAGTTGATAACATTCCCATGATTTTCGTTCCTATCTTCACTAATGCTGTGTTAAAGCCTATGGGGAAAATTTGAACTGGGGCTCTAGATAGTATTATTCCCAACACAATGGAGGGAACACCGTATTGTATGATATTTCTGCATATGCGGAGAGACCGTTTTTTCGCCTGTCGCCGAGAAACAAATATCTATGGTAGACGTAAATAACGATACCTCATCTAAGAAAAATTGAACGTTATTTTTCGGTAATAAAAGCTTGACAAAATGGTCGTTGAGTTATAAATTTAGCTATAACTTTGATTTCATTGTATTAAAACGCAAATTAATAAAAACGGCAGAAATTACCTCAGTTACGAAGTGGGGAGAGTGGCAGCCATGCTGCCAAGGAATGTTCCCCTTTTTTCTTGCCTCCAACTTTCGAAATTCGAGGCCGGAAAGCGGCGCCGTTGGAATTTATATTACCGCCTAACGGCGCCTATACGGCTGCGGCATATTCTGTGTGAACGCTTTCCACCCTACTGCTTCCTTCAATCGCTTTATGTAATATTTTTGTCATTAACCCCAAATTTTATAACTAAAATATAAAATTGGCGTTATCGTTTGTGTTAAAATTGGTTAAATATTTTATACGAGGTATTCATTTTCTAAAACTGCTGATGTTAATCGCTTGAAACACAGGCTCCTGTTGTTTTTCAAAATGCCCTTTGGATAGTTTGGAAGAAAACATAGTTCGGAACGAAATTCCACATATAGCGAGTTTCTAAAATTATTACATAGGGATAATGATTTATTGAAATTTACACGTTACTATGGAGTGTAATTTTAACGTTACATGGTAATACGGGCGGTAAACATTTAGCCGTGCACATTCGCGGTTTGCGGCGGGAAAAATTTGCGCCCCATTGAATCTACTTTGAAAGTTTGAACACGTTTCATTTTTATGGCTTAGATGGATCCTTACGTCGTAAGAGAGATATTATATACTTCTGGTAGTACTAAGTTTAAATAAATACATTGTTGTTAATATTATTTCGGCACCAATAATCACCGACTGAATAATTAACGCCGATGGCGAGATCAAGCCTCAGTGCATTCGCGGCCAGCTATTTAAAAATACGTTACTTAGCGCCATCTTCAAAATAGACTACATGTATAAATAATTAAATATAAGTTATATTATAATATTAATATTGCACTATTTAATTAAAATATTTTAAAATGTATCGAATATTATATAATTAAGTAGATTTGTCCTGTTAAAACTGTATATGTAATACATTTAAATTTATATTCCACATGATTGGGACGCTAAAAAATGTGTAAAACTTTAAACTAAAGTAAGGCAGCTGGGGGTAGTGGCGCACTCCTGTAATCTCGCATCCGAGAGGCTAAAGAATTGGGATTGCGGAGGTTATTAAATCATGTCACTTGCCAAGTTCAACCGAAACATTTCCGCCTAGAGGCGAAGAAGTGCCTGCATATAGAAGGTTTATGGTAATCCTGCAAGAAAACCAGCTTGGAATGGTTAGTGGTCAGCCCCTAGAAAACCACATTGTAAATGGTTAGTGGTAAGCCTATCCGAAAACCACATTGTAAATGGTTAGTGGTAAGCCTATTCGAAAACCACATTCGAAATGAGGTCTAGTAGTGCCTGCCGAAGCTTGTATCAGTTCTTCGGAGCTCGCAGCGCATTTCCCTTAGCTGAGTAAGCGAAATTGGTGAGTAGAAGCTTGTGACATATACCTCTGTAGACCAATTTTTTTAGGAAGTAAAATCTATATAATAAGCGTCGGGGCTGAAATCCGTCATAGTCCTTGAGCTTAGCTGAGTTTGTTATTTTTTTCCGTTTCTCGAGTTTTTGTTCAGTTTCATTGCGAGAGACCACCCCCCGACCGCGTTAATGAATTACGTTAATCAGAAATACAGAGCTCGGCACCTATCAAATTATATGATTGTTTCTCAACATCACAACATCACTCTTTATTACTAGTTGGTTAAATATTTTAGACTATTAGTATGCAACATTAATTATTAGCAGTCTTTCCCTCCAGAATATCAGTGTAAAAATACCTTTTGTCTATAATCAAAATTAATCGGTGTTAATTTAAAATATGGAAATTTTAACTCAAAAGCATAATAGCTTCATTTTCCGGAGATTTTCCCTGATATGTTTTGTGCAAAAATTTAGAATTTTTTATTGTACATTTTAGTACAGGTTTTCTATTTGCAACCTAAATTAAATTCCTTGATTTTTGGACTAATTTTTAAAATTCCCAGACTTTTCCAGGTACCATGGCAACCCTGTTATACTTAAAAACAACAGGCCCCCAGCTGGGTGCCTCTTCGAATTTACCCTTATGTGCAGAGTTGCCTAGAAAAAGGTCATCGACAATTCGACATATCATCCGTGACGCATCGGAAACACTATAACAAGAAAGCTAATGTTACTTTGTAAAAAGGCCCGTGATACCTTCGACCCTCTTTCCTTCCTAATTTTTAAATAAATGGCGTTTATCTCCAACATTTAATTTGTATATTTGTTCTAATAAATCAATTACCAAATATAAAAGGATTTTTTTATTTCATTTCAATTTGGTCTCAATATCATTGGTCGTACATAATTTCCATTTGTAGATTTTTATTAAATTCCTTCAGCATCAGCTTCCTCTTCATTTTCGAACTCGCCTTCATCATCCGCTGTTGCTTCTTGATATTGCTGGTATTCCGAAACCAAATCATTCATGTTCGATTCAGCCTCAGTGAATTCCATTTCATCCATACCCTCACCAGTGTACCAATGTAAGAAAGCCTTTCTGCGGAACATGGCTGAAAAAAATTGTGCGTATTACTTCACACCAATATTATAATGGGGAAAAAATTCTCAGTTACCAGTAAACTGTTCAGAGATACGCTTGAAAATTTCTTGAATAGCTGTAGAATTTCCAATGAATGTGGCTGACATTTTGAGTCCCTTTGGTGGAATGTCACATACTGCAATTTTCACGTTGTTTGGAATCCATTCAACGAAATAGCTGAAACAATTAGATATAATATTATATACATGTGGCACTTGAAATACATTTTGTTTTGAGTATTTAAAATGAATAACCTGCTGTTTTTGTTCTGCACATTGAGCATTTGTTCATCAACTTCCTTCATGCTCATTCGTCCTCTGAACATAGCTGCTACAGTGAGATATCTTCCATGCCTTGGATCGCACGCTGCCATCATGTTTTTAGCATCAAACATCTGAAAAGTCACAATTGTTGCAATAGCATTAAAAATTACTCAAAGTGAAAACAGTTAGATATGCATTTGTGAGTCATAGAATACAAAATAAATAATATATTTGTTACCTGTTGAGTTAATTCTGGAACAGAAAGTGCTCTATATTGTTGGCTGCCTCTTGATGTTAATGGGGCAAATCCAGGCATGAAGAAATGCAGACGTGGGAATGGAACCATGTTAACAGCTAGTTTTCTCAGGTCAGCGTTCAACTGACCAGGAAACCTCAAACATGTTGTAACTCCAGACATTGTAGCAGAAACCAAGTGGTTTAAGTCACCATATGATGGACTTGTGAGTTTTAGGGTACGGAAACAAATATCATAAAGGGCTTCATTGTCAATGCAGAATGTTTCGTCTGTATTTTCAACTAATTGATGAACTGATAATGTGGCGTTGTAGGGCTCAACAACAGTGTCAGATACCTTACAATAGAAAATTGGATATAAACAATTTAAAAAAATTTTAAAGAAAATTCATACTTTTGGGGAAGGAACAACAGAAAATGTTGTCATAATACGATCGGGGTATTCTTCTCTGATTTTGGAGATAAGTAGCGTTCCCATTCCTGAACCAGTTCCTCCACCCAATGAATGTGTGAGTTGGAAACCTTGCAGGCAATCACAACTTTCAGATTCTTTACGGATTACATCCATTACACTGTCCACGAGTTCTGCACCCTCTGTGTAGTGACCTTTAGCCCAATTGTTGCCTGCACCACTCTGGCCTGTTAAACACATCAATACTTTAAACCAAAATTGTTCGAGGTCTGGTGTACGCTTGACAAGGGGTCTCGACCGAAAGCTAGCGAACTTTTAGGAAAAAAAAAATGTTTTTAAAATACCATGAAGCACAAGTCGTGATTCCAAGACTTTATTTAATTACGAGATTTTAACCATGGTAACAAATTCTAATTTATATGTTCATTCAATAAATTAAGAAAAACTGAGAGATAGGAATTTGGGTATAAAATCTTCCTAACAGCCAGAATATTGTTAAATTTCAACTATTTGCCAAGTATACAGCCAAAAGAAGTTGTGGGGGTAACTAACAAAACATTACCTTTAACACAGTGTTACTCACCAAAAATGAAATTGTCTGGCCTGAAGAGTTGCCCAAATGGTCCAGATCGAACAGAGTCCATGGTACCAGGCTCAAGATCGACAAGAATGGCACGAGGCACATACTTGCCGCCTGAGGCTTCATTGTAGTATACATTTATTCTCTCCAGTTGTAAATCTGAATCACCATGGTAAGAACCAGTTGGGTCAATTCCATGTTCATCGGAGATTACTTCCCAGAACTTAAAATAAAATTCCTTAAGGTCAAATTTTGGTTTTATGCAGTATTCCAAGATTTAAAACAAAGGCACAAGACAGCGGGACACATTGGGAATGTGCTCCCCCTGAAATGTATATACAATATTTTTTTTCAATTGTGTATATTAGGAATGCATTATTCTTCATTGAAACAACATGTGTCAAGTAAAATACCCCTCTTATAATGGAGCAGCACAGACATATGTTTAGTTTCATATTAAAGGGAATATAACCTGCAAAGCAATCTTTACGCAAGACCCCTTCAATTTTCCAAATTACCCCTGTACAGTGGCGCCAAACATTTCTAAAGCAAAAAGGCAAGAGCAGTCAGAGCTGCAAACGTTTGTGTACCACACCAAATACCTGAGGTTATATACTAATTGAGAACAGGCAATAATTCCAAAAGGCCAACAATTTTTTTTCAAAAACCATATTACCATCAAATTACAATGTTTATTTACTATATATATATATATATATATATATATATATATATACATTTTAATTGAATAAGATTATTGAAAATTCGTAATTTACAAATGTCAATTTTTGGCATACAATATGAAACAAGATGTCACAGACATTTAAGTACACACAATCATCCCGATATATAAACTATATTTTAATTATTAAATTTAAACTGATCTCCAAGGAATTTTTTTTAAAGTTACCTGGTTTAAGAAATAAAGTAACGAAACGCGAACGAGTTGGATGACGCCTGTATCAATTGGCACGAAATAGTTGATTTTATAAAATGTCTTTACACTTGTCCAACTTGTTGAAATGTTGCCCTGGAATAGTTCAGCCAATGCCTAAGAATGAGTTTATGAACTCTTTAGTGAGAGAGAAAACGGATCCACAGCTGAAGCGGGGAGGCAACATTTCAACAAGATAGCCAAGGTTATTTTATAAAAAGAACTATTAAAATTTACAGTGCGTAACTGCGTATGCAGGTTACCGCGAATTGGCCAGAAATCTCACTTAGTTTTTTAATGCAACCGAAAGAAGTTCTGAAATGAATCGTATTAACTAAAAATATAATATTCAAACAAGTCGCTGCTAATTTAAACCGTAAGTGTATAATATGGTAACATAAGTGTGACACTTCCTATTGTTCACATGCAAAAGTTGTACTGCATTTCGGACTCGCTCCCGTGTCACACGTAGCCTTTGACAGTGCTTCGCTTGGGGGAGATTTTCTTCTTGTGATGATGTCACTCGGTAACTAGCTCTCAGTAAAATATTCCCCAAAGTGACAACTTATGTCACAA
Source organism: Leiobunum rupestre (assembly GCF_980474605.1). Lineage (NCBI taxonomy): Eukaryota > Metazoa > Arthropoda > Arachnida > Opiliones > Sclerosomatidae > Leiobunum > Leiobunum rupestre. The sequence continues at coordinate 40,229,065 of NC_143385.1, forward strand.
TATTATAGACTTATGGTGAAACCAATACACACAAATCCCTTGTATTGCGTAAATAGGAAATTCATATGTTCATTGTTCAGAACAGTATTAAAAATCTTAAATTTTCCCTCTTTTCTGACAAAAATCACTTTTCCAATGTGGATTAAACCAGGTGGTAAAAAAGACTTACATACCATTTGGCTAACTGTGATTTATACCCAATCCAATGTTTAATCCCCTTTCAACCAAAAAAAGGTGGATAGAACAATTTTTACTTTTATATTTTATAACCCCTATGCTACAGTTAGTTATTGAAAAATGTAATTTTTGCCCCTTAAGAGTTCAGCTAGAATTAGTTACATTTTTTTCTTCAGAGAAACCATTTAAAAATACCTTGCATCTAAACAGTGAATATGTCTATGTATATTTTGAAATTTATATTTATTTTCAACTAGATTTTTTTAGCAGTAGCATAATAATTATAATTAGTCAGTACTAATATTATAAATATTAGTATACTAATCGGCTAAAAACATTGGTGACATTCTATTACATCATAGTTTCAAGTACCAACAGGGACTTCGCAGCCTGACGTCAAGCGGTACCTTTGGCAATGGCCGCCATTCTGATATACTTTTTTTTGCAATTGGATAAAGCATGGGTGACGTCATGCTGCCAAGTCCCTATTGATCTTGAAAATGTTTATAACTGGTTCTTAAGAGAAAAAGCCCCCCTTCCTCTCCATGAGGTTTCAAGAGCTGGCCTTACAAGGAAAATAAAACAGTAGATATAGCGCCATCTCCAAACTAGGCTTCAATTTAGAGAACATTCAACTTCATACCAAGAAAGTAATATTTTCTAAGGAGCAGTACTCACAATTATAAAAAATACATACAATACAATGAAAGCATCACTCCACCAAATGCATATTTTCTTAAGTACATGTATGATAATTGTTATTTCATTAAATTATATTCATAGTTATTTCAGCATATTCTGAATCACTAGGAAAAATAGTACCTGCTCCCTGTTCTACAAGGGGAACCACACCTTGCCTAACATAAATTACAGTAATTTTTCAAGATACTTCAAAACTGCCCGAATTCCCTCAAATGTCATAACCCATCGGAGATTAGAGTAATTTTTAAAGAGGTCTGATATTTGATAAATGTGGACTACACAGACCATATTAACTGGAAATTAACATAAGTATTAAAAATAATTAAATATTAAAAATAAAACTTTAAAACTATAAGATATAAACCATGAAACTTAAAAGTCCATTTGAACAAAATATAACTGCTACAAAGCATTAAGTTAATAATTAACATGACTGAGGTCACTAAATATTGGGCCTAGTGTTTTAGGGGTATGAATGCTTGACGTGGACAAAACATTTTTTCCACCTTCTTAAAATAGTTTTAATCGTGATTATTTTGAAATTGTTAAGTAGATTTGTTAGTTTTAAATGCAACTTAAATTATAACAAAATTAAGTAAAAAGCAAGAAAATTAAAAAAAACATAATAAGTCAATACGGCCCCTCGACGCTGTATTATGTGACAACGCCCGACAACTACCTAGTGTAGGCCTAGGCTACTCAAACGTTTATCGTTAAAAAATACCTATTTATTACAAACAAATATAATTACCTTAGCTCCAATTTGATTCCCACACTGCCCGGCTTGAATGTGGACAATTTCCCTCATTTTGGGTGAATAATACTTATTACTTAATTTAAAATTTCTTTCCAAAATTTGGACCTAGACGTGTACTGTTCCTGTCACTTCGCAGCTTCAAATCTCAAAGACAGAACTTCGGGCGCGGTCTTTATTCTGCGGATTCACAAAGACAATATACATTAAGGAATAGAAACTAACTTGACCTGACGGGAAAAAGAGTTCAAGTTACAGACTTCTGTTAAGTTATAAGCTTCATTTCCTGAATTAAAGAAAGCGGAAGTTACTTACTTACTGTCTAAGACTCTTGGCCAAACTGATTATAAACCAAAAAACTTGCTTTACAGCTAATTACATCGTGCCGTCAGAACCTTAAAATTATGCACTGGCGTTACACCATTTTGCAACAGAGAATTCGTTAAACGAATTTCGTTTGTGTTTTCCGGGGTTTGAACGTAGCCCGGAATTTGCAGCGGCGCTTACTTCGATAAATAAACTTGACCGAAAAACCGGAAACGTAGGAAACCATAAGGAAATCCTTCTCATCGATTACTCAACATGTAAGCTCACGGTGTTTTCCTCTTAATTTTTTACAATCGACTGGTCGTTGAATGCCACAGCTTCTATTCCTCGTCTTCAGTTTCTTTGAGATTGCTCAGTTAGGAGGTGTGCGGGAATCGTTATGTCACGGCCAGCTTAGAACATGCGCTACTAAAAAGAGTGGCAAAGCATGATAGAAACTGGCCGTGGCAATGTCATCATCTTCTTTATGCAACGAATGATCTGATCATAGAAATCGGATAACAAACTAGAAGGATTTTTGAAATTTTGTCGCGTGGTCCGATTAGAACTTTTAAAAAACCCTGCCTTTGGCCCATGCTTTTCGTTTGACTGGCAACGAAAGTTACGCCATCGGCGCCGTACTGGTGAACTAACACTTTAGCTCGACGCTAACGCGGATTTTTTGACATCTTTAAAGCTACTTACGTTTAATTAAAGTTGAAGAATGGCTCAAAATTGCGTAATTAAATCTTGTAAGAGTAAGTACACAAAAGAAAACATATCTTTTCACAGGTTAGTGTTCGAAATAGTTTTCTTTTTACCATAATTTCCAATCGCTAAGAACGCACTAGAAAACGCGTTTCTTTCCAATCATGGAAAGCTAGTTTTTTTTTAATAAAAAATGAAGAATGGTTCAAAATTGCGTAAATAAATATTTAAGGTGTAATTACTCAAACAAAAACATATCTTTTCACAGGTTACTGTTAGAAATAGTTGTTTTACGCGCAATGGTTGTGGGGGAAACCAATGCACAGTAATGGTCTATCACGTACATGTATATCTACGTTAGTATTGTATGTACGGCTATAAACACAATTACGAACATTAGGGCCCGGCTATTTCCTACAAAAAATGTTCTATGAACATTTTACATACGAGCAATCGTTGTGTCGTATTCGCGGTTTTAACGTTGTACCCGAAACACGTCTTACAATTTTGCGCCTTCCGCCGCTCTTTATGAAAGCGCGTTTAAAATTTACCACCCAGCTAACTCTTGTTATTTTTGCAATAAATCGCTTGAAAATGAAGCTATTGTGTGAGAAAATAATGGGAAAGTCGGAATAATGGGTCACTTCAATTTAAGTTCATATTGACTGCCGTAAGGATTAAATCCACAAGACCAGTATCAATGCTTTGAAAAGAAAACACGACACTGATGAGACTGTTCGACATGTAGAACGCGAGCGAATCAAACGTATAATAAATTATATTTAATACTTTAAACATTTGCTTTAAATTAGTATATACATTGTGTATTATTTCAACGCTAAATGTAGACCTCAGAGCCAGCAAAAATATACTCGGTTAATAACTTTAGCAAAGACAGTCTCTCTAAACAAAAGTACATCTAATTTTAACAGAAGCAAACTGAAAACCTACTATAAACTAAGTATTATAAATAGTTAGGCCTATGCGACCAATGTAAAATTCCCAAACAAACAGCGAAGAAAAATTTAACTTTTGGATATTAGCAAAATTGACATGAGCTAGCTAGGTAAAATATAATTGCATAACATTAGCTTACAAGAGTGACAGAATCAGATAGCAAAGGCTAAGACTTCCTGACAAGCCCTAAATACAGTAAACTATTTTTTACTAATAAAGATAAGTTACAACAATTATTCAAAGATAATCTATCATCTCGTAAAATAATAAAGAAATGCTGTATTTACCTTTCGAAAAATATGAATCCGAAAACCACATTCTGAGTGCCCTCGCTTTGTACTTACAGCTAAAACCGTTAAATAAAGTGGAAAAGACCACTAATAAAATAAGCTTCGTTAGTTAGTAGTTACTGTCTTTTTAGCCAAGAATCTGATCGGTGGTCTGCCAGTCATTCGATTAAGCGTTCTAGTTTGTTATCCGATTTCTATGGATCTGATTGATCGCACCACGCTCGGAATAAGGATAATTTTGGCGGGGCCATAGATATATGAAAGAGCGTTGATACCTTACGCTGCATAGCGGCCCGTGGGAAGAACACGGAACTTCGGAAGAGACAGATAGCAGAACCTCATAGTGCTAGCATAGAAATCTCATAGGTACCTAGAATGCTACCGCGTAGCTCAGAAATAGCCAAACAGCCGTGGCAGACGATCGACCAATATCAACCAATCAGGACTCAAAGAGCGACTACATACCGGTAAAATGTGACATCTAGCTTGAGTTCTTAATAATAATAAATTACTTTATACATTACGTCACTATACAGGTTGTTTTTTTTTGCTCGAAAAAGTGATTGTTTTCAAAAACTATGTTTTCTAGAAAGTTGAAATTTGTACTGTACATTATACGTGCCGCGGGACACTTTCTACCAAAATTGCATCTAAATCTAAAAATATTTTCACGTGTTTTTTCTAATTTAAATTTTAACCGCTAGGTGCTATAAGAAAATTGTCAATGTGAAAATTGTAGAGCGTCACCGAAAACGGCGAAAACGTACAAATAGCGTTGGCGCGAAAAAAGTAGACGTCTTTTTCACTGACAAAATACGACTTGAAAAAGTGACAAGTTGGGCAAGCTAAAATACCTTTTTTTGAATTCCATTGGGAGAGTAGTGTAACTTTATGAAAGTCAGAAATTTGTTAATCTGGTGTTTAATGCAATAAACACCGCTGAAAAATCGAGGAGACAATGGCGAAGAAATTAAATTAATTAATTAAATTATTAATGGCGATTTAAATTACGCAAGAACCGTTTCACCCTTTTCATCGTTTTGAAATACAGTATTTCACATTTCCGGGGTCATGAGGCGTGGCACTCTTTTTGAAACCACAATCTGTCTCATTTAGCTATTGACTTTTCCTATTAGTTTTTCAATCTAATAGGCCTGTGTTTGCATCTAGTCGTATTCGAAACCTATTTTAACCCTGATAGGCGAGAAGATAAATAGACCAAAGGTTTAAAGGTTAGTAAAAACCTTAAATTTATTTAGTATTTAAATAACTGTAATACAAACTGTGTAACATTATTGTCGTAATCAATCTTAACAATCCTGCCTCAATATTCCAGAGCTGATCGTACGGAACTAGTGGCCATTTACTACGCAGAAGGTGGAAGAAATCTACGACGAGTGAGTGAGATAGAAGACCATCCATAACTACTGTAAGGCGAGCTGTAAATGGCTTTACCCAGTATGGTAACGTACCACCACGATTTCGTGGGCCTCATGAGTAAGTGTCAAATTACGACCATGGAAATAGCTCTCAAATGTGTCGCACTCAGAAATCTAATGGAATTTTATCGCCAAGTAAAGAATGGTTCGACCTATTCTTTAGATACGCCGCTGTTGTCACCAGCTCAGCCCATAGATTTATTGGTAATTTTGTGTTTAACTATCTCAGTAACCATTCCATAAACTGCATCCTTGAACCTCTACGGGGTGGAAGGGAGTAACAGGTGGGGGGGGGGGTAATCTTTCATGCTGGCCAATTCAATTCAATTCAATTCAATTCAATTATTTTTTATTAATATTTCAGGTTCTAAGGTTCTGCTTCTTTCTTAAGCGCCAAGGTGCAAGGTATCGTGCTGAGGGCTGAATGGTACCGGGGAACCGAAAATACGGTATCATTAACGATCCCCTCGGGGAACCAGGCGAAGCCCCGTTGTAACTAGCCTTCCGCCCGATGATTAAGGGCGGTGACCTTTTACCTTCCTCTTTTCTCGTGGGACCAAAATGGAAACACAAAAAACAAACAAATCGGGCAAGAGTTCGTCAGAGCCCGGCTCCAAACAAGGGAAGTGTAAATCTTCGGATTCTACCCGCCCTGTTATTCAACCAGGCCTAGGTCCAGCCCCTGATGAGACCCATCGCAACCTTCGGGGGTCCACCTCTGGTGTAACCCATGTGGTTGAGCAAGGGTCCATTGGGGACAAGACCACAGGTAAAAAACAAACGCGGAATCAGCGCCGCAGAAAAAAGAAGAGGTTGGAAAATAACCCCAATGAGGGCAGTTCTTCCTCCTCCTCCTCAAATAAAAGATCTAGGGAGCATGTCTCCCCAGATTGCCAGTCTCAGGCCTCTAAGAGGTCTAAGGCCCAGCACCAGACCTTTAGTGAGGTTTTACACTTAGTTAAGATGGCCATTGTCAAAGATGGCTTTCCAGCGAGTGCAATTTCGGCAGAAAAAATGGGTACCATTCAGCTTGGTGTTCTGGAGCGTATAGATGGGATACCTTCGGGTTACCCTCTACCATGGTTCTGGGACTTTGAGCTGAGTGGTGGTGCCGTTCTTTACCTTTGTAAGGATGAACCTACAGCGGACTGGTTGAGAAGTGCTTTCGACCAGAACGAACAGGTTCTTGGGGCGCGCGGCTTTCAGTAATGAAGGTCAGCGACCTACTAAAGCCGTTCAAGGTTGCTTTTCGTTCTAAAAAGGTTACGGACCTTCAAAAGTGCGCTTTACAAGCAATGTTGGAAAACTATAACGAAGGCTGAAGAGCCGACTGCCATCCGTTGGATATTCCAGATAGATGGTGAGTTAGTCAAGGCCATCAAAGAAGCTGGGCTGCTGGGCATCGGGTAGAAACGGGCCTAGACAGGGGTATCTTTATGATACTCCATGATCCTAGCCTGATGATCCCGAAAACCCAGAAAGGCGGGCCTAGCCCCGTATCTTGAAATGTTCCAGGAACAAATGCCTCGGAGGACTCCGAAATGGAAGGTGAGACTCTGGGTTGCGGGGACTCCGAAGAGGATACTCTTACGGAGGACCTAAAATCCATTGGCTTATCAGACATTGATGAGACCAAAGATGATACTCTTCTGGAGGATGGTACGAGGGAACCAACTGAATAGGCTTAGTGGAGCACAAATACCCTGGTGGTAGGCCACCCACTGAACATGTTGGACTAATTTAAAGCGGGACAGGCAGAAGAAAACCTAGGTATAGACTAAGGAAGGTTTCACAAGGACATTTGGCGCGTGGTAGCACGTACCCCCTTTATGCCTTTCACTGGGTACCGAGGTAGTTCCTGGGGCGGATTTGTGGTGAAACGGCGATCACGTGGGTTATTTTTTATTTATTTTAAAATTGCCGTCTGATATTTACTTTAGGCTAGCATTTCGAAATTCGGAAGTATCTTCGCCTGCTTACATTAGAGTAGATATCTCATTAAATAGTTTAAAAATCTTTGGAAAACATTATAATTTAAGAGTTAAGCTTAAAATAGGTTACTTTGTATATTAAAACAGTGTTATAGTGTGTTTTTTGTTTTCTTTTAGGGTATTATTCTATCATTGAATATGCCCAAACACAAAGGGTGCACTCACCCAAGATGCAGAAATGATAGTTGCTATGATAAATTGCTTTATTTTAGATTCATAATTTAATATAATTTTTACCTTTTGACAATATTTTGCTTGCAATATTCCAGTTAAATTCTTGGAAATTAAAGGATTCCAGAACATGATATCTGCAACAGACATCTGCGAGACCCAAGAATATGCAGAATTATATTATCCTGTATGACATGATTGTGCAGCGTTGTTAATATTCCGAAGGCATTCTTTGAAGAAGTCTTTCGCATCTGGCTTAAATTTCGTTGCTGAAAAATTATATGAAAAAATGTTTTAATAACTTCAAATGTAAATTAATTTCATAGAAAATTCTAACGTACTTGTTACGATGAGGTTAACGTACTTGTTAAGGTGAGGTTTACGGCCTTCTTCGTTCTTGGTTATTTACCCCCGAAGTTAAAATTGAAATTTTACAATATAATATCAGTCAAGTAAATACCTTGGCTTACTTCGCATTTTCTGCCTCCAAGGCATTTTTTCTTGAGAGACATTCTTTACAAGTTGTAGGAACTGATGCGGGTGGGATATCTTGTTCATTAGCGACATTTCCATAATGATCACCCGTGAAGAATGATTGAGACTCTAATCCATATAAATTATATTATTATTTCATCAACGAATTTGATATACATTTAGTCATTTACCATTACAAATTTGATCAGGAACCATTGTGTAACCCTTCAGGTTCACTTTCCCCCGCATACTTATATATATTTTTTTTCCGTGTTTTATTTACTTTTGTTACTACATTTCCCCCCCCCCGCACTCTTGACCCTCTAAATTGTCAGTTATTGGGAAGTATTCTTAAAGCCCCCTACATCAAATATCTTAGAATTCCGAGCTCTATTTAATGAAACTAATCACAGTGTTAAATATAAATTAAAATTAATGATAAACTAAAAACTTAAATAACTTTATTATTATTATACTTAATGTTCCTGAAAAGCAGGGCCGTCACTAGGTGGGGGGCCGGCAGGGCCCGGCCCTGCCTAGAATTGGTTTGGCCCTACCTCGAAATTCGCGATAAAAAAAATTAAAGCCCTTGGCCCTACCTTAAATTTTCGTTTTCTTACAAGGCTTCATGTAAGTAAACTAAGTATTATAAGTTTACAACGAATCTTATCCGGGTAAGTTGTACTGAGAGCTAGTCTCACTATAGTGTAGTAGACTACAATACAAGATGCGTTATCCTATATTTGGTCTATCGCCTGGCGCAATTTTCTCTCTTTGACTTACTCGCTCGTAGACATACGTTCTAAAACGCCTCACTCAAAATCATGAGTGCAGAAAAAATATAAATATTTAATTGGGCTTTGGTATTATCAATAATCAATATATCCAAATAAATAAGCTTACATACTAACAAATTCACCTTAATTGCCTAAATTACAATTAAATTAAACTCGATCTGGTTGTCAGAGTTTAACTTTTAGGAAAGAGACGGATTTGGTTGTCGCGTCTTTGGTGGTATTGACGGGTATGGATAACATAGTTTCGCTAAAGGGGGTAGACACTCTTTTACCCACTATTCATCCCCAATGCACTCCCCCTGGCAAGGCTGTCGGGCATCTCTGGGAACATTTTTAGTAGACGACTTTTCAGTCTAGCCTTGGATTTCCCATTAGAGCAGCGTTTTGGTTGTTTAATTAAAAATATGGGGGTTTGTTCGGTGTTTTAATGCAAAAATAGATCGGAAAAGAAACCGGAGCTGTATTTTTATAGTTTACCAAACATTATTACGAAGTATGGACCGTTTATTGAGGAGCTTTCTCAAAGAAGGCGAGACTCTTGGATACTTGAAGGCCGACCAGTTCTTTACAATTAAGTGGACTGGTCGAAAAGCGCCAACCCTGTACAAAATCAGGTGAAACTGTTTATCCAGACGGGTCTTTTTCACTCAACGTGTTATCAAAGATAATTTAAACTCGTACCCTAGATTCGAAATCACTCTCTCGCGTATTGCCGATAGCGTTTACCCACTTCCCGCTGGAACTCAGAAAAAATTCGCTCCATGGTTTGCGCCTTACCGCAACCGATGGAGCCCGATTTTTCTGAGGTCACGTGCCGGAAAAGGGTAAACGCTTCGTAACAAAACCGTCAATGGGAAAGCTCTCAGTATTCGAATCTAGGGTACGAGTTTAAATTATCTTTGGTGTTATTAACCACTGGAATGAGCTACCCTCTGCCGTCAAAACTAAATCCTCGGTTGGTTCTTTTCAATCACGTTTGGACAAGTGTCGGGGCTGGATTTGCTAGTCAATTCCCCATTTGCCTCTTGTAGACATCTGAATTAGTTCTATATTTTTGTATAGCTTGTTGTACTATTTATCGCTTAATCTATTTAGCTTACCCAATTCACCTGTTCTTATCTGTACATATTGTATATTGTTGTTTCGCTTAGTTTTCCTATTAACCGTATCACTTAACGTCTAATCCATCACTTGCCCCCTTTTTTTTGTTTAATTTTTAATATTTATGTGTATTTTTTTCTGTATTGATAATCTTGTTTTGTATTCCTTTATTTTTTATGTTATTCTGGTCTTCGACTGCTTGATGTACGTAATATAAGTGCGTACTCAGGATCCCAATAAGTGAATCTCACTTTCTAAATCCTGACAATAAAGTATTATCATATGTAACATAATTACTCATAAGTATGCCACTGTACCTTTATTCCATCCAAAAATCTTCACTAACGGTTTGTTTCACCACGAACCAGTAAAAAGGTGGACTACGTTAGATTTTAACCTTTTTATTAATCCTAGTAATTTTGGGAGTCACACTATTGGCTACTAACATATTTATTTAAGCCAATGGAAAACCTCTAAATTGAGAAGGAATTTTTTGCGTCGGAATTTCAGTCAGCCGAATGCAAGGTCTATGGAGCTACGCTTCGCTAATATAGGTTTGCTCGCTCGGCGGTATTTTCTCTCCGAACATTCGCGACTTCTCATTGGTTACTGGTAATGACGTTTCTCGCAGCCCTTCGAGAACCGACGGCGCGAGGCTAAAGTCAATGGAAGTGCTCTCTTTCAAAGGTAAATAAAAATTAATTATCTTATTTTCATAGTTCATTTGTATTAAATTTTAATGTTAAACGTTTAATAATATTTGGGGGGTTATAGAAGTTTTTAATGTTTGTTTATTTTGAGGTTTACTTCTCATCCTGTAAAGCTAGGCTTAAGAAAGTGAAAGCTAACTCACTTTTAGCCATAATGTACTTATAAAAATTATACTCAGAGAAACATTAAATAAATAAATAGTGTAAAAATATGAATAAATATAAAATATATATTTAAATATAAATTTAAATAAATATTACACTATAAATATTAATATAAATAAAATACATTATTGCTATTGGGAAGTCAGTTAGGGTTTGGTAACAGAATGTAAAACAATTTTTTTTTAGGATAGGCTCTTTGGAAAATAAAAGAGGCATGCCTGGAACAAGGTGCGCTGTTGCAACATGCAACAATAGTCTAGTTTCAACTAAAAAGAGTGATAGTACAAAACATATTATGTACCACAAATTTCCAAGTGACATAGATAGGAGGAAAATTTGGGTTTTTAAATGCAGAAGAAAGGATAAATTCAATCCATCTACAAGCTATATTTGCTCACAGCACTTTAATATAAGTGCCTACAAAAGAGATCTTAAGTCTGAGCTACTGGGAATTTCAAAACCGAAGAAACTATCGGATGATGCTATTCCTACCGAAAATTTTGGATTAGAAAATAAAAACTGCAAATCAACGGAAAGAAAATCAAGAGCACAACGCAGGAGTCAGCAGGCCACCATAAATGACTTGGTAAATAAATCTAGTCCTTCGGAAATAAACAACCTCCATAACAAAGTACCTGTTGTTGAAACAAACTGTGATAATACGGACCATAGCCTTGATAATATGGATCATAGCATTGATGATAGCCGTGTCAATATGGTTCTTAATTGTGATAATTTTGCTTCAAAACGTAAAGCATGTTGTAAATGCGAGAGATTAGAGAGGCAAAATAAAATATTACGACGTCATTATAGTAAACTGAAAATGAAAGAGATAAAAAATGAAAGGGAAATTAAGGAATTAAAGATTGAAAATGCAAAAGACCGCATAATTAGTAAGGAAGAAGTAAAGCAATTAAAGAGAATGAAGATTCTGAAGAAAGACCAAAAGAAAAAAAAGAATTTCTAGAAAAGTGCAGCAATATTTTAAGTTATGTTTTTTCACCTAGTCAAATAAAGAAACTAATGGGGAAAAAATGGTTAAGTGGTCAGCTGATGATCTCTCTAAGGCTTTTACTCTACGATATCTTAACAGAAGAGCTTATTTGTATTTAAAAAATGAACTGAGATATCCATTACCAGGTTTATCGACACTTCGGCGATATGCGTCAAAACTAGATTTAAGAAAAGGAATTTTAAACGATGTTTTAAGCGTAATGAAACTCGCTGGATCTAAAAAGTCAAATGTAGAAAAAGTATGTGTTATAACATTTGATGAAATGAAAATTGCCTCACAATACGAATACGACGTTAAAAATGATCAAGTGGTAGGAAAACACAATCAGATGCAGGTCGCAATGCTTAGAGGCTTATTTTCGAATTGGAAACAGCCAGTTTACATTGGCTTTGATACAAAAATGACGAAAACACTGTTGTGTGAGATAATATCAGAAGTATACAAGGCAGGGTATTTAGTTGTCTCATCTGTTTGTGATATGGGTAGGGGCAATATGGGTTTATGGAGAGAGATGGGTGTATCTATACATAAAAATTGGTTTCCACATCCTATAGTCCCTGACCAAAGCATTTACTGTTTTGCTGATGCCCCACATGAGTTAAAATTATTAAGGAAAAACCTTTAGAACTATTGCTAAAATTAGATAATAACGAAATTAAGATGTGCCCCAAACTTAAAAAAATTCATTTAGAATGTCATGGGCCTACTAGGCAAAATGTTAAATTAGCTTCACAATTAATGTCAAATACCGTTTCCAAAGCATTATTAAATTTACTACATATGAACCAAAATCAAAACGTTTATGATATACAAACTAAAACTCTGGGCGCATTTATTGGAACTGTAGATAAATGGTTTGACGTATTCAACTCTTACACTGAAAGAAACTCAGTTGAAACAAAAAGTGGTTTTGGACTAAATCTAAAGAAACAAATAGCAGCTATTGATGAAATGAAAGAGTTGGTAACTAACATGAAATGTAAAGGGAAAAATTGCTTACAGCTGTTTCAGAAGGGTATAATCATATCTATAAAATCTCTCAAAGATTTATTTTTCGACATGAGGAACAAATTTAATATAAAATTCATCTTGACTCATCGCTTGAACCAAGACTGTTTAGAAAACTTTTTTTCCCAGGTTCGCACAAGAGGGGGGTTGGATGATCATCCAACACCCCTTAATGCGCTTTACAGAATCAGAATGATTCTTTTAGAAAAAAATCCTGGAATTCTAAATGATAATGGTAATACGGTTGACATGAGTCAAGATGAATTTTTAGCTAATAGTATTTTGCAGAATGAAAACCACTTTTCAGAAATAGCTGTAAACAATAATGATGCTTATTTATTTGGTGATATTTTAAAAAAAGCTTCAATAAAACCTACCTCAGATATATCCCCTTTTGAGGATTTTAGCAGAGACATTTTACGTGATAATTCTAACTTAGCTTTAGTAAATGTAAACCCAACAAATGTTCCTAGGGAAGTTGCCAGCCCCATTTTAAATTCAACAGAAATAGGTACTAGTTCCTTAAACGTTATTTTAAAAAGTACTGAAAACAAAGTAGCCCAAGATGATAATGATTTTTCAAAGCTTGAGGAAAATGGATTGGAATATATGTGTGGCTTTATAGCCAAAAAATTTTACAAGAAATATGATAATCTAGATTTAAGAGACCTTAGTCGTAGTGATCATTGTTATCAACTACCATCTTGGGCTACAACATTATCATATGGAGGTTTAATTGTTCCTAGCGCTGCTTTCTTGAAATCAGTTATTTCATTTGAAAACATTTTTCGTAACTACTTTCCAAACAAAACCCTAACTGATGAAATTAATATCGTTAAAAACATATCAAATTTAATTCACCGAGAATATGACAATTACCCTTTAGATTTAATTAATGCTTTTGTGAAATTAAGACTTGTCATAAGAATGAAATATCAGAATTCAATCAAACCCAGCCAGGAAGATGGTACAAGAAAAAGAGCCAAAAAATTTAAGAAAATTATTAACTAACTGTTTTAAACCCCAAATGAGATATGCTTTTAGGCTAATGTTATTAATATTTTACGTGATATTAAGAATGTATTGCTGATATTTTACCTGATTTTATGTAATAAAACTTTTATAATTTAAACCGTTTCTAATATTTTTCAGTTTAGAAAAAAATATATAAATTTTAACCTATAATTTTAAGTTTTAAAAATTTAAAGTCAAAGTCTTATAGTCGGTAGTATAGAAATCGAAACCCGCGCGCGATTGAGGGCTGCATCTGACGTCACGCACCAGACCTTGAAACGGAACTCTAAGAGAACGAAAATTTACCTCATGCGAGCGAGCACCCGTTGAGCCCAATGTAGCTTTATTGAAATTTATAAACTCGCTCGGTTTGTGCGGATGAAGTTAAATTATGAGTAATTTAGAAAAATAAAAGGTTGGGGAAAATGACCAATAAGTAATCGCTTTCCGAAAATGGAACAAGTCGTCGAAGTGGGATATTCCACCAGCGTTATTAAAACCCATATCAAGCCTAGAAGAGTTAGGCCCAAGGTTAGGCCTAGGCTCAAAAGAATCTGCAAAGACCATAGCAAAGACTCCAACCTTATAGATGCGCCAGAAAAGCTCAACCTGAATTTCAACTATTTTTTCCAATAAACCTGCTTCTTTTATTTGACAATGCAAATTTATTTTAGAACGTGAGTCTCCGAGAACTTCATTAACTTGCAAATTAATTACATTAACAGAACTTGACACTATATTATAGTTCATTTTAGCTCCTAAGCCTTGGTTGTTCAAACCGGTTTGTTTACTAAAATCAAAGATAATTTAAACTCGTACCCTAGATTCGAAATCACTCTCTCGCGCGTTGCCGATAGCGTTTACCCACTTCCCGCCGGAACTCAGAAAAAATTCGCTCCATGGTTTGCGCCTTACCGCAACCACGGCCAACTTCGATCACGCGCTGCCACGCTATATATAGCGCGGCAGCGCGTGATCGAAGTTGGCCGTGCCACAACCGATGGAGCCCGATTTTTCTGAGGTCACGTGCCGGAAAAGGGTAAACGCTTCGTAACGAAACCATCAATGGGAAAGCTCTCAGTATTCGAATCTAGGGTACGAGTTTAAATTATCTTTGCTAAAATAATGGCCGTCGGTTTATCCACGGCCAACTTTGATCACGCGCTGTTCGCGCTACTACAGCCAACACATTCGTCGAAATTCCGCGAGCAAGGATTTTCCCCCCTATAAACTGTACTATAATGTGTAGGAGTTCAGCGCCACGCTCGGTGGTTATATTGTCCCCAATGTAAAAACTATACTAAAAATAATAATCCGCTAGGGGCGCTGACGTCATACACATCTTTTGCTCATAGGTTAACACAGGAACGTCAACGAATGAGATGGCCGCTGTAGCGCGAGAGATGCGCGAGAAATCAAAGTTGGCCGTGGTTTATCAGACCTAGAGCTAATTGGGCGACGGCATTATCAAGGAGGATAGCAGGGAGAGCCGACTCCGTATGTTTTTTGTTAAGTGACTGGTAGACCTGCTAACACTAGCGGCCCCTGGTTAGCCTGCTGAAAACCATTAGTTGGTCGTCTGCTAAATCGGCTGTAACAAAAGGCTTAAGAGAAGTAGGCGGTGAAGCGGTAAATGTAAAATAAATCGAAAGTTTGAAACTCTAAACAAGAACTCCAATTTAAGAACACGTTTATCGAAGCTAAAAAAGTATAATATACTTTTTAAATGTATAAAGATCAGTTTATTGCAGGTAAATAAAGGTTTTTTTTAATGTATTCTAAATGTGCCTAAGTTTATCTAGTTTTCTACTAGCGGCATCACGTTTCGAGTTTTTTTCTATCTCTTTTTTTGCTCTTTCTTTCCGTTTCTTTTAATAATAATAATAATAATAATCAGCTAGGCTAATACCCAAGGCACCACCTTAGGCCTAAGTCATCAAGCGACTTTTGAAGCCTTTAATTCAGGTGGCCGGGTTACAATGCGTAGGAGGGTGGTGGCAAGCCCTGCATGCCACACGATCGAGCCAACAGCTCCCTACACTAACTATTACCGTTAACCTTGACAAGTTTTTATGGAAGGGGAAACCGAAGAGCTCGGGGGAAAACCCCTTAAACCAGTGAGGAGAGAACTTGCAAACTCAACGCAGAAGGAGTTGTTCCGAGTTTTCACCCAGTGCCACAAGCTGGGATCGAACCCGGCTCCTCTTGCTGCGAGGCGAAAGTGCTAACCACTCCGCCACCTCACTATCAGTGCCGGATTAAGAATTAGGCACACTAGGCACTTGCCTAGGGGCCCCCGAGGGTCAGGGGGCCCCGAAAGATCCCACGTCAATACGCTAGTTCAAAGAATAAATTATTTGAAAAAAAAATAAGCTTATTTAAATTTAATGACAGTTTTACGGCATGTTTTTTTTTCAAAATGAAAACAATCAACAACTTTGAAACTATTTTGATTATTTTTTTAATATTTATAATATAAATGAAATATGAAATACTCTTCCGAAAAACACTAAAAAACGAATTCGAGTAAGTCGAGATAAGGTACCGCGTAGCAGTGACGGACTGGCCATAGACTGGGCCTGCCCGATGGCAGGTGGGCCCCATGATAAATTTGGTCAGTGGGACACCTTAAACCTTCAACAATATGTCAACATTATAGTAGCTTCAAAGTATAATAGAAGTTCCAAAACTTTCAATATTAAATTCTATTTTTACTGAATAAAACTAAAACTTAATATTTTATTTAAAAAAAAAGTTCCAATGGCGGTTCAGCGTGGATTCAGTTTCAAAACAATTTTAACCATTTTTAACACATTTTCAAAAGTTTGGCTAAGCCCGAGTATTTGTAATTGTTAGATGAATTGGATGTAAAAGCAATTATGGACAGATTCGCACAGTCATCTAGTGTATTCCAACGATTACTCAAAATATAGTGGAACATGAAACATGCTTTTAAACAACCGGTTAATAAGTAAAAATTCGGCACCGTATACCTATTTAAAAAGCTAGCATTTGTCTAAAATATAAACTAATAATAACAATCTGTATAATTATGTTTACATTTAGTATCGACTGTATATTGCCTTTAATATGTTATCTGTAATTATTAAAAACATTATATCGCTATAAATGGCGACGAACCAGCGACCTACGAATTGCCGTTTCAAAGAGTATTCCAATTGAAAGGAACTGTTACTACTAGAAAAAATCGGGATATATTTTACGCGAAACAAGGGAACACCTTTATTGTGGGCTTAGGTAGTCCAAATGGAAGAAGCGTTGGGACCGCAACCCACAGGTCGCTGGTTTGATTCTAGCCTGAGGCATGCCCAGTGGTATTCCTTGATTTAATTAAAAATATTTCAGCATTTATCCTTCTAGTTTTCGGCAGTAGCGTAGTTCGCACACAATTGAGTAAAAATAATTAAAGCGAAAAAATTATTAACATAAAACAATATTTCAGGGGGAATGTTCCTTTTTCGGAGGGTGTCTCCCCCCTGTCTACGCCTCTGGTTTTGGGTGGGCCCCCTTTGACCCCTGGCAGTCCACATTTTTAGACCCAGTCCGCTACTGCCGCGTAGCCTCTATTTCGTTTTACGGTGATCTATAGAGGTAGAACCGTACCAAAACGACTACCTTGTAACCTTGCATAACCAATCTCTTGTCCACTCTGTGACTCCGTGTCAGGCCGCTCAGCAGAGAGGGGGTTGCCCCACCCTTGTTCATTTTGTTTGTCCCCAACATAGTCTTTCATATAAACATCGTTAGTATTTGAATTGACAACATTTTCCCAGCATTAAACAAATTTGAATAGTCAAGCTATAATTTGGATAATCATGGTCCAGTTATTACTTCCTTTAAGTGGGTGCTATGGCATTTTTATTTATTTTTTGGTTTAAGTTACGTTGTGAGTTGTCACATATGGAATTCAGGAACGTATGTAATTAAGTGCTTGGTCTTAGAGTGGTAGGGCGAAAAGTTAGGTTTTTGCCTAGTCAAATAGAAAAAGGTTGGTTTTTGGGTTCAAACAGAGTTCAAATAGAGAGGAGCATGCAGTGGCATAGCCAGATGGGTGGACCAAGGGGCAAGTCCACCCCCTACGCTACTGAGAGCATGGACGCCGGCAGAAATAATTTCAAGTCATACAGCGAACTCGCCCGATGAAATATACAACATTTACACACACAACGATCCGATAAATGAACGAGCTATAGCTAAAGCTTAGTAGGAATAGGGATATAAGTTTCCCGAAATTGATGTAACACACATTTCAAGTAACTGGATCACTCTTCTTCGTCACTGCACTCCCCAAAAAGTTCAACAGAAAAAACAACAGGGCAAGGCCCAATTCTGGGGGGGGGGGGGGGGAGTAAAGAGGTATTGTATTAAAGGGGCCCCCCCGATAGCCTAGTGCCTAGAGGCCCCCAATGGTCTTAATCCGGCACTGCATGCTCTTCAAAAATCATCTCACTTCATGATGCAACCTCAATCGCAGATAAAGCTTAATTATTTTAAGTTTAATTTCATGACAGATATTTGGTAAATCAACTTCGCTTAACGAAGCTGAAATTGTTTCTCCTATACCTGTCAAATGGGTAATTTTCAGAAAAAGGTCCATAAAAATGTGTTCCATTTTTTACAACTGTCTCTTATACAAGTACTAGCTATGTTCTTTCACCTTTGGCTTCTACCCTTTGACCCCTGCTTGGACTAGATTCTAAAAGAAATTTAGCTTTTCTTGGAGTTAGACTAATTCTTGGACTAGATAATGAACCTGATAGCAAAAATTGTGTTACCCAACAATTTATAAATACTCATGCTCAACTATTTTATTACCCATTACAAATGTGGCTCTTTGACTACTTGGACTAGATTCAGTTGCAAAATTAGAGTCTTTTCATGCTTCACTAGATACAGTAGGTATTAAGCTAGGTAATGAACCTGACAAATATAATACAGGTATAAAATTTATTTATTATTCAGTAGTTTTTAAATAAAAAATAGTATAAAAGTTTAGATGAAATAGTATTAACGGTAAAATGAAATACTGTAAAAGTATATAATGCAAAGCATGTAAAAATATTAGTATATAGTATGAAAACTGGGTTCGAAGGATGAAGCCTGCAACAGACTAAAATGGTTTTCGATACCTCGACAGTTATAATTGTGAAGTTATACTTGTATAAACATGGCTTTTAGTTTTACCAGAATCTGTGCTAGGTTCTTGCAATTCTTGATTCTTATTTTCAAAATATTTCAGTGGAACAGCATTCCGAAGTAGTCTCGATCTATGTTTCAGAAATATACAATATATATATATATATATATATATGTCCATTTTGTACAGAATTGGCATTAACTTGCACATACCTGGAGCTGGGGTTGAAAAACTGACTATTTTCGAAGTGTTCGCTACAAACCTTTTTTTCTGAACCATACACATAGCACTCTTTCCCAATTAAATCTACCCTACCCGAGTTTTCTATCCATTTTTTACATCTATTTTATATAAAAAAATATATCAATGAGCCAAGGCTTACCTAAAAATAAATAATTTATTATAACTAACCTCTGTTTGTCTTTTGGGAAGCCAAAAAAAAGAAATTCCAGTCTTTAATTTACCCTGTGCATTTTCGCAATTTAAACAAGTTGGCAAGCCAAAATATACCTCTCCTCGGAAGAATTGTCCCTAGTGGTATTAATTTCTCGAGATAACCCTTAAAGATATATCTCCGCAATTTAGAGTTATTTGTTAAAAATATTAACCCATTTCTATCCCGCCCGGTATAAAATTTTTATTATAATTAAAATAATTGAGACGAAACGACCAATTTTAATTTATTCACAATATCATAAGTTAAGTAGTTACAACAGTAAGTTAGACGTACTATAACAATGCACAATTGAATTAAACCCTTTTACAGAACAAGTTTATCAGTTAAATATAATACGAAGCAAATTTTAATGAAATATCTACAGAGGCTTTTTGGAATTACTCGCTTACGAAATACTTGCCGCATCTTTAACGCTCATTTTATTTCAACACTCGCCCTTGATGAATATACCGTAGATATCTGGTAGTGGACGACTCGTTCACTTCCTGTTGACGTTGTGACGCATACCACATGAAAAAGACCAATGCCGTCCAATTTCCAATATCATATAATGACTCGCACACCCAAGAAATCATTGACTGCGTTAGAAATCGTAGATATCCAAATATCCACACCAAATGTATTTACAAGAAGCAAAAACCTTACCATCAACAAAGCACAGAGAGCCACTTGACTAACCGCCAGCTTTTAAAGCAATTAACGTTAAATTATCTCCTTTGAATTAACAGAACTATATATAGGTCGTTAAGAAAGTGGACCACCCACAGGGTCTACCCTTTAACCCTCTAATCTCGGCTGACTGCGCTAAAACAAGATTTAACCTTTAAAAAATACCAGATTAGGCCTTCATAAATTCATTAATAAAAAAAGACTTTATTACCTATTATGCTTACGATGCCTGTCTTAATTTCAGTGAATCTAAGCAGCTATCGGTGGTTCTGTGGTAGAGCGCTCGACTGCCAAGCCGAATGGTCTGGGTTCGAAACCTGGGTGGCGCATTTGTTTTTAATCAATAGAGAAACGCTAAATTAGAATTTCTTCGATGCAATAATTTCAATTTCAATTCTATTTCAATTAAACCAAAATTTCGTACTCTATTAAATACGCTTCCGATAAAGCTGAAGGTCTAATTTTCAATAAGGCGTAACAAGTGTTGGTGGTTCTGTGGTAGAACGTCCGCCTGTCAATCAGGAGGTCTCGGGTTCAAATCCCGCCCGATGCGATCGCAAATTGATACTAAGACGAATACCGTGTACAACTGGTGGAAACCCTGCCATTGGACGTTGAGAGGTAGCATTACACTCAGCACTCGGTCCGTCCCAAAGTCATTAAGAAGACGTTGGAGAGAAAACGCCCATATAAACACAACAGACTCAACATGCACATCCATCAGAACACAAACACAACAAATTCAACACTCACAACCTACGCATAAACATTACAAAAGCCGTAATACACCAAACCGTCACGACGGTGAGCGAAAAAACACCATCCAAACCAAACCGCAAATGCATCCGTTAACGCTCACCGTCACACGGTGGTTTTGCCAACCCTTTGAGAAACTGCGTACGCAGTGATTACACTTTGCACCGAAAATGCGAACGCGTTCGCAGTCCTGACAGACAGACACACCCACAGACCCACCCACAGACAGACACGGTCGTTGTATAACCCCTCCTAGGGGACTTTGTCCCCTCGGAGAGGTAAAAAGTACAAGATTTTCCACCGTAATATTTCCAATTTGAGGAAATACTCTTATTTTTTTTGACTTTCGTCAGCCATCATGAAATTCTGATTGCATAACCCCCCCCCCCCCCAAATTGTTCAGCATGGTAACCAGGAGGCACCAGGTTCGCGTTTCAAAAATCACTTTACAGCTTACACCCTCCAAAGGCGGAGTCGGCTCTCCCTGCTATCCTCCTTGGCATTATCGGCATTTGAGATTCGATGACGTCTAATATGATATCAAATATGACGTCAAATTTTACGTAGGGTACGGATGACGCAATATCTGTGAAACAAACCGTTAGTGAAGAAATAGAGCTAGTGGCATACTTATGAGTAATTATTATACATATGCTATTATTATTATCATCTAAATATTGTTCATAGGGATCGAACCCAACATACTTAAATTTTTTTTTCGTACGTCAGTTTGTCTTCATCAAGAAGATAATTAAAATAATCTTTAAACATTTCTTACGTTCTTTTAAACTCATTTTTATAGAACGATAAAGTGCAAAAATGTTGCTGTAATGGGAAATATAAGGCTAAACTGAAAAGTCGTCTACTAAAAATGTCCCCAGAGATGCCCGGCAGCCTTGCACGGGGGAGAGCATCGGGGATGTATAGTGGGTAAAAGAGTGTCTACCCCCTTTAGCGAAAACTATGTATAACGGTGAGCAGCAGTTCTACCAAAAGTAAATATTGAGATAAAGGCTAATACTATCGCCTCGACCTGCGACATCTTATTTTGAGGGGTAAAAAATTCTTGGCTTTGGTGATGCCCATAGAAATCGGATAACAAACTAGAACGATTTTTGAAATTTTGTCGTGGATTCCAATTAGAACTTTTAAAAAACCCTGCCTTTGACCCATGCTTTTCGTTTGGCTGGCAACGAAAGTTACGCCATCGGTGCCAAACTGGTAATAACTAACACTCTATTTCGCCTAAAATTAAATGGCCGACTTTAGCTCGACGCTAACGCGGTTTTTTTTTAAAACTTTAAAGTAACTTATGTTTAATTAAAGTTGAAGAATGGCTCAAAACTGCGTAATCAAATCGTGTAAGAGTACATACTCAAAAGAAAACATATCTTTTCACTGGTTAGTGTTAGAAATAGTTTTCTTTTTATCATAATTTCCAATCGCTAAGAACGCACTAGAAAACGCGTTTCTTTCAAATCATAGAAAGCTAGTTTTTTTAATTAAAAAATGAAGAATGGTTCAAAATTGCGTAAATAAATATTTTAGGAGTAATTACTCAAAAAAAAAACATCTTTTCACAGGTTACTGTTAGAAATAGTTGTTTTACGAGCAATGGTTATGGGGGAAGCCGGTGCACAGTAATGGTTTATCGCGAATATCTACGTTAGTATTGTATGTACGGCCATAAACCCAATTATGAACATTAGGGTCCGGCTATTTCCCACAAACAATGTTCTATGAACATTTTACATACAAGCAATCGTTGTGTCGTATTCGCAGGGTTGGCAAGAGCCAGCCAAACTGGATTAAACCACCCTGGTCTAAGCCGGATTTAACCACCAAATAAAATCCATGGTTAAAACCACTTTTTTTAAATAAAAAAATTGAGAAATTAATTAGAAACTTTGACAAAACTTAACCTTCACTTTTTGTCGCAAGTAGGGTATAAAAGCGGGTAAATAAGTCTGCTATACCTCACAATGTAAAGGTACTGTCACGCGCAAAAACGTAATTTTTAAATCGGGAAATTTGAGCAATGAGGGCTTGATATAAGCAATTTGATCATTTTTTATTAATAGTTTTAACCGGTTTAAACCACCGGTTACAGCCGGATTTAACAATACTGGATTTTTCAATTTTTAAAAAAGCCGGTATTCGCGATTTTAACGTTCTACCCGAAAGTGCCGAAACGCGTCTTACAATTTTGCGCCTTCGTTGACTTAAAACGCATCCGACGCTCTTCATGTAACCGCGTTTAAAATTTACCACCCAGCTAACTCCTGTTATTTTTGCAATAAATCGCTTGAAAATGAAGCTATTGTGAAGGTCGTGTGCGACAAAATGATGGGAAAGTCAGAATAATGGGTCACTTCAATTTAAGTTCATATTGACTGCCGTAAGGAATAAATCCAAAAGACCAGTATCAATGTTTTGAAAAGAAAACACGACACCGATGAGACTGTTCGACATGTAGAACGCGAGCGAATCAACCTACCAAATGATATAAGAAATATTCCACTGGCAAATTTTCCCGTTTATATGAACATAAATGTAATATAAAATACTGTTGAAAAATCGTTTATCGCTTTATAACATTCAAAAATAATATTTTTAATGCGCCATGTAGATAATCGAACATCTGCTCGTCTAGGTAAAGTTTGCGTTGTCAACGCGCGTATTAGAAAGCAAAATGAGATTTTAGAAAGTAGGTTGTAATTCGGAACGATATTAATACTTTTCGCGAATTTGGTCATCAGTGAATTATAAATATGACTTGAGATAAGTTTCAAGGTTTATTTAAAAGCTAGTTTCATAACTTTTCATAAATTGGTTCGTTCTACAAATAACGAAATACGTGGAATTTTAGGCGTTAAATAAGCTTAGAACGTATTTCGTTATTTGTTTCTTATTACCAGGAGCGTTCGCCATCATTTAACTAAGATTTAACGATAGTAATCGGGTTTTTTCGTTTCAAAATACCAGAGATGGGCGAAACTCTGAGGTAAAATGGAAAGAGTGAATGAGACGTCACTCTTTCACTCTCCCTCTCGCTTCTAACACTCACTCTGCAGAGTAGATTTCTCCCCTCTTTCGACACTCGGAAGAATGTAGTTTCCCCCTCTTTGGCCACTCTTCTCGATTCCCTCCGGCGAAAGAGGGACACTCTCGAAACTCTCAAGATTCCCCTCGCATTGTTATTCCAGCGCGCTTAAGAAGGCGGGAAATTCGAATTTCAATAGTTTTTTAACTCTTTAATGGGCGGGAAATTCGAATTTCTATTTATTTTTCCGCCTTTAAGAAAGACGTTAATTCAATTATTGTGTTAATATGTAATCGAACAGATCATTATTATAATTATTTATAATTTTTTATTTATTTCACTTAATTGTATACAAATCAGTTTAATAATTGATATTAAAGCAAATTAATCAATGCTGAACTAACATTTCATAAATAAAAAATAGTGTTTTCGGATTCAGTCGCCGTTATGATTATGATTATAGTAAAATAAATTAATACCAACTATAAAACGTTTATATTAAGATTAAAATGTTTTGTGAAAACTGTTCCAGTTTTAGTTTCAGACATTCAGTAGAACTGCTATTTGCTTTTAGGATTAAAATCTCTTAAATTTTTAAAATAGGGTTTCATTAGCATTGTTCTTAAGCTAAAGGAACTGGATGATTATAAGACCCCTTTTCGATAATGTATTCATTAAAAAATACAAAATTTTCCTTCCTAAGCGAAGCGGCGCCTAATGGGCTGCAGTCCTTTCAGCAATAAGACAGCTCTTTTCTTAGCCCCGTCCAAAGACTATATAAGCTATCGCTACATAGACTGGACTCTCAGGCCTTCAAAAAGGTTGACAACTTTAACCACCAGTGCCACCTAGTATCAAGGCAAATAACTAAAAATCCTGACATCTGTTGTTCGCTATTGACAATTTTAAAACGCCAGCGCCACGTAGTTTCGAGGCAAGAAACTAAAATAAAATTTCTGACACCATTCCGGCAAATTATAATATTATCATAAGTAACATAGAATTTATGTTATTGGCCTTGTAAAATTTCGTTTAAATTATATTATATAAATCAGAAATATTTCCACTTTTAAAGAGTTATTTTATTCAAAACATATATTTTTTTTGCATTATGGTTTAATGCAAGTACAAAATAAATTTATTACTTTTATGTAATTTACACATAAATTATTAAAAGGAGATTATAATTATATTATTGGAGTTTTTTTTGGTAATTGTTTAGATAAATAATATTTTTTCACTAAAATCTTTCATAAAAACTCCCAAACGCAAAGTGTATTTGTGACGAAGCCAAAATTATGATATTTGTTGAATTTATATAGGTAGTTTTTTCTTTGATCTTTACAGTATTGGAGAGTGCCATTTTATTCCATCCAAAGTTTTTTCATTCTCGTTGTTTTCTTTATTTTATTCCAATGGTTTAAAATGGGCAGGGTAAGGCTTTGTAGATAACCTATAAATAAATAAATAAATCCAAGAGGTTATGGGTAGCAAACACTCATTTGTATTATATATCATTTCTCCAACTGTCAAAGATTAATTGACTCAGATGACTGACTTCAGACTTCTCATTTCAGGTGGACAAATGAATAGTTGGTTAGGTCAATTCGTCCATGGTTAGGTTAAATAGGTTAGTTACGGTTGTTTAGGTTAGTTTTGCTAGGTTCAGTAAATTAGGTAATGGTAGGTATACTATTGTTAGTGTTATTAGGCTTCAGAATGAGCAGTAGGGCTTAGGAGCAGGGGGCAAATGAGTAGTTGGGTGACCAGTTCGACAAATTAATTGTTCGAGACAAGGTGCTGAATGAGTAGTTGGCCTTATGAACAGTTGAACAAATGAGAAACATTAGAAGTTAAGCAACGGTTTATTGCCGTATACCACCCACAATCCAATCAGTCAGAACGTGTAATTAGAAACTTGGCCTTTATGATTTAACATATGTTAAAGAACATCATGATCTTCGCGATGCTCATCTCCAACAGTTCGCCATGGCTATGCGCTCCGCAATCCATGAAATTTTAAATCAGTGATTAATTTTTTATCGTTTGTCAAAAACTATTTTACTGTCAGTCAGGGAAAAAATTCCTGTAATTTTTTTAAAAAACTGACGGCATTGCAATATTTGCTGCTTAAAGTGGTTTGGAATGCAATTTTCTTTGAAGAGAGCCTTTTCAATATAGATACTGCCATTCTTTGCTAATATATGCAAAATAGTAGCTATTTCAGCATAATTAAGATAGTAAGCAGTCCTCTTTGTTCTTCGGGTATGTCTTGACATTCAATACTTCCATCAGCTGTTATTAAATAAATAACAGTACCTCCAACAGCTTCTAAAATATCATCTATGTATCTTGGATCAGTTATGCCTCCAGTGTTGAAGTGACAAAAATTCCATTGACCCAAGGTTTGAAATAAAAATCTGTCATCCATGATAATAATTCCTGAAGTTTTGCCCTCGTAATAAGGATTAAGTGTATTTCCAAGCCATTTCCACGATTTTACATTCATTTTGTAGTTTAGCTTTAAATAATGGTTTAATGAGACGATAAAAGCTGCTGGTGCTTCACATCAATGAAAAGAGTAAAAAAATTATCCAGCGTTTAAGCTACTGGAGACTAGAGGGAAATTACAGAAAATTTCATAGAATTTGTATTACAGACTTGGTGCTCTTAAAGCTTGGATTGCACCACTGGTTATGTGAGTGAAGGATTTCTGCTCTTGCCATTCAGATGGTTCTTTATCACTCAAACAATCTTTGTAAACTTACAAGCTGCCACAATTCATCTTTATACCAGTCATGCAAGGGAGGAAGTTGTCAGGTTCTCTGGGATCCTTTACAAAGTCAAATTTCTGGTTAAACATCAACTCCGCTTTATCTTCAGATTCTCACTAAATGTAACTGTTAGTGAAAGCTCTTCTACGTTGAAAAGCTGTTTTTGCACTCGAAACTGGTTCATTCCTACAATAGAGGCCAATGTGGTTGAAATGGCTTGAAACTTAGAACCCGACACTCCTTGATTCGCCGATTTGTTGTCCATGGAATTGGTTGACTGAGAGAGTCTATTAGCGGTTCGTTGAAAGATTCGATGCAAAAAAAATTATTTAAAAACGTGACGGTCAATAGGTTAGCATTTCTAACAATAACAATTTCTGGTTGAGCACATTGCGTCACTAGGAGCACATGGTTGCTTCAATCCTTCCAAACAAGCGAAAGCCGTGTCCATACTGAGGGGCCACAACTTGTCTATATTCGGTAGTTAAAGGTTTTCTACACAAATTACAGATCATCTGGTGTTGTTAGATACTCGAGAACCTGCTTGAATAACATCCCATTCACGATAATAGCATGGTCCCGTTTGGCTAGGAATGTGAAGAGCGCTCCAACAGCCGAAGGCTAATGAAAAAATATTTGTATTACTGGCAATTACGAAAATATTTCATTTTATCACGACATAAATACCAAAAAGGCTTCACTGACAACCATGATTTGCAACAACATGTCAACTAAGCGTTGCTTCATAGCAGTTCCAGACTTGGTGTTGAATTGATGTTCTTCAAAAGCCTTGCAAACATTTTATTGTATACAATATAAAATGTTGCAAATAGAAAGATAAACAAAATTAAAAAAGGACTTACAATAACCAGAACATTAGAGATGGAGGAATCCCCATTATTGGTATCTACTGGTGTTTCAAACCATGGTATTGGAGAATAGCTTGATAAGGGACAACTCACTGAACCCTTGACTGTTATAAACAAAACAAAAAATATTATTCAAGAATATAATGGACATAACACAGTACACACACCATCTTTAAAGTAATTGAGCGTTCCTCTTTTGATCTCGAATCATTTGATCCTTTGTATCCATCCTCTGTAATAGTTGATTTTTTTTTCATCCTTGAGAAAGCCGAAGATTGAACTAATTAGAAAGATGGAACTTCCTTTTATCAAATTGTCATTTGTAATGTCAGTAGTCAAGCTTGAAGGTTGAAAAGAAATTACCGCAATCAATCACATCCTGAGTTTTTGTTAGTTGCGTAATTAATTGCTAGTGATGCAACAATTCAAAGATTGAAGGCCATAACAATAGGTTGCAAGTGTACCTCTAAAGTTTCAACAACCTAAATGTGCTACTTTTAGCAATTTGGTGTTTGGTTTTTTGCCCTTTTTCTTTTTCTTGTTTTTTTCCCGTTCCTCGGATATATCCCAATTGATGAAAATAACCGCATAATAAATTCTCATTCTTAAATAACAAGAAATTATTTTTCTTTTGAAACCTGGACAAATATCATATCCATCAACACCTTCTGTTTCTTGAATTAATTTTCTTAGGATATCAGGTTCATGCATTTTTTCATTAAAGACTTTTATGAAAATTTTTTCAATTTGTAACATGAAAGCGGTCACAACGTCAGAGGGAGAAATCAAACCTCCAAAATCTCCTTTTTTATAGGAGTATGCCTTTAGATGGGTGAATGTTTGGCTTTGAATTTCCAAAAACTCTGATTCGGTAAAAAAGCGGCAAATGTTTTTATCAGATTCACACTTATGGGAATCTCTCACTTTCTTTATAACACTGCCTGTCACGTATGACAAAGCATTCATGTCCACCGTGGTTCCAAAAGCCTCAGCCACTGCCTTCCCATCAATTTCTTTAATACCAGAAACCCTTTTCTTCTTTTGAAGGTTTGAGCCAGTGTCTTCCTCTTCTCCTAAATCCTCTCTTGAAACCGTATTTGGTTGTTTATTCAACGACTTTAAACTGAGAAGAATGTCAGCAAAGTCTTCTTCACAGTTTTGGCCGTCGCTGCTCAGCAGAAAAGACTGTGTCAACAACTGCTTAAAAGCGTCCCTGAATTGCATGGCATTTGGATTTTGGCGATTTCCTCCTTTTTGCCGTATGCTGCAAAAATAATTTTCAAGAGGGTCCTGGTTAAACCGCCTTGTAAACAAGAAATTTGCTCCTTCTTGATGGAGATCGTTCCATAGCCCTTTAACGGCTGCTATGGTGAGTAACCAGCCACCAACACAGAAAATCCTGATGCTTGGTTTAGGCAAGATAAATTTGATTGATCTGAGCATTTCCACTGACTCATTTAGAGTTTTATGGTGGGCAGAGTTTTTAGTCATCATTCTCCGAAGCTCCTTGGTAGAATTGTACTTTGAGGAATTGACTGCATCAAACATTCGGTCTACTTTGCTGATAAAATCTGCTGTGTACGCAGCTTCTGCTTCAAGTTTTCCTAAAGTTTAATACACAACAAGGATTATAATTAATACAGCTGAAATTTATGGTAGAAATTTAATTGACGTACCAAATGCTATGCAAGATGACATTCCTGCCGATACAGTGTGGGAGAAAATTTGGGCAGCATCTTTCACCCTCATCTTAGAAAATGATGTAGGGTGGATGTGCCTTTTCTTTAGTTTTGGAGCTAGGCGCAGAGGTCTTGTGCAGTCGTACTGATAGAACTGATCGACATGATGGAACCTCACTGGTTTGCCAAACACTTCCATCAAATAGGTTCGAAAGTTGGTTCTCAGGCTTTTGAGCAAATGGGGAGGATCATAAAGTCCATAAATTTTTTGGCCATGGTGCATGAAAAAAGGTTGTTCCTCGGATAGCTTCAGGCGGTTAAAAAGGGACCTATTCGCTGGACCTTGATCAGCAACAAAATTAATAATTATAATAATGATATCTTCTTTAGTTTGTTATTAATGTTATTACCCATTTGGAGATCCTCACTCAATTCATTGTCCAGTTTCACCTTACTGGCCGGTGAATACTTGGTCAATGAACTCCCTTCATTATCATTGATAAATATATGATTAACTAGCCCTAAAATACAATATATTAGTCATTAATTAATATAATTTGGTTTTTTATGCATAAGAAAGTTACTTGTTAAATCAATGGATGATTTTAAAGGTGTAGATGACATAGGTATTTCTTCCTGAGAAATTTCCTGGATGTTATCTATATTATTGAAAAATTATAAAGGGATATTTAATTAGTTCTATATACTACATACTCAATGATTTACAAAAAATACCTGTCAAACTGTCAGACAGAGAGTGTACTGGTCGGTTTCCAATGCCACTTAAATTATTATCTAAGGAAGATACTTAATGATTAGAATAATAATACCTCCATTAATATGATATTCATGTCATTACCAAATGGGAAAAGATCTCTTCCACTCAATCCATTGGCCAGTTTAACCTTACTGGCTGGTGAATACTTGGTCATAGAATCTTTAGTTAACGTTCTTTTCACTTCAAGTGATGCTGAACTCCCTTCATTACCATTGCCAAGTTACAAAAAGATAATAAATTAGTTCTATATACTCTATACTCAATTATTTCGGAAGAAATACCTGTCAAATTGGCACACACAGGAATTACAATTCCAACTAAAGTTGGAACAGCGTTCCATCCCCGACTTTTTTTAGAGTCATTCATGAAACAGGTAGTTTCAAAATGATTGGCACACACAGTATATGACTTATTTAACAAGACATAACTTTTCTCTTTTAAGTCACTACGACCAGAGTTGGCCACCCAAAACTTAGATCTATAAATTAAAGCAGCTACTTTAGTTTTTGGTTGAATAGAGCAATTTATTATCTCAACAAATAACAAGCTTACCTTTGTTCATCTTTAGGAAATTTAAAAAATGACAAAGATTCCCTATTGTTCCTGGCGTTTTTACAACTTATAAAAGCGCAAAAAGAGCTACTGCTATAGGGTTCTAAAAAGTTCTTAGCCATTGATTATTTTAAGTTTTAATTTCAAACTTAACAAAAAAAAATATTTTGGAGCTTAGCAAAAGAAAACCGTTGAAGTTGAAGAATTTTGAATCATGAAGAGCTAAGTGACTGACAACCAATTTCTTTTTTTTTTAATGAATATTTCTTTGCCTCAATACTTGATGGCGCTGATGCTTGAAAAAAAGCCATCAACTTATACTCCATAGACCACGCCAGTCTATGTAAGCGTAGCTTTATATAGTCTTTGGCCCCGTCGTCGAAAAAGGGTCCTAACATCTTTATCGCTTCCCCCTCGTAAGCCCCAATTGTACGCGTCGGCGAGCGGACTGGGGTTATTTCAAGTGCCTTGTACCTCCTGCCGTTTTTGACAGTGCTATTTCAATAATGGATTTAATCCTTCGTCGTGGCGAGGGAGGGAGAGCGAGCTGACCGGTCGCTATCAATAGAGGGATTACCAATGGGGAAGTCAAAAATAATAACCAATACAAAACCGATTAAAAAGAGTCCATGACGACTCGAAATTGATACATTAATTTCTTTAAAAAAATTGACACCTTAATTAACGTAGTAACATACGATCTGCGCTAAAAAGTTTAATTATGTAATTTCCCCAAATCCGCCAAATCCACCAAATCTTTGGTCCGTTAAATATATATATATGAAGTTTTTTGTTGTTTTATCAAAAGTAACATAAAACATAAGAAAGTAAAATACTAGCAACTCTGTAACCCGTAAGTTTGATACTCTTTGTGATTTGAATTTTTAGTCGATTAGGCCGTCGCGCGAGTCTAAAAATGTGTGTTTTTTTTATATATATTGGAGCGCGCTTCTTAATATTTCAGTGAAGAGATCGCGTGATTTGATGCGCGCTGTCTGAAAAAACTACACGCTCCTAACTTAAACAGTACAATGAATAATTTCATGTTGTTTTTAATGCAAATTCTTGAAAGAATAATTACAAGTTAATACTTGTTTTTAAATTAAAATGACTATTAGTTTCAAACAATGTGTAAACCTGTGGTTATAATTAAGGGGGGCATAAAACGAGAATGAAGGCGCAGAAATACATAATATTGCTTGTTTAAATCCGCATTGCTTAATCAGGATGAGAAAGTACATAGGAAAACGGGGTAAGTTATATTTTTGTATACTATTCCATGTGTCTGGCTCTTGAATTCCTACTTTAAAGTGGCTTGACGAAAACGCAACGGTTAAAATACGTGGTTCTGTTTATGGAATTCTCCGCTCACCGAATACGCGTTTTCCACCACGTGGTTTTGTTGACATTCTTTTTTCGTCACGAGTGAGATGACGTTTAGGTTAGGAAACTGAGGATTACGGGACATTTGCTTGAGCAGTTCGTTTAAATAATCGAGCTAGTCGGCGCTTTCATATTTAACGTAAGCCAATAATAATAATAATAATAATTTAATTTAAGTTATTCCAAAAATAAATAGCCACTGAATACGCGTTTGGTTGTGTAATATATTTCGTAGTAGGATCGTCCTGTTATAAGTGTTTTGTATACAGTTCGGTGGCCCGTCGCGTTCCCCTTATTGAATAATAATAATAAACATGAAATGTAGAAACATTTATTTGATTTTATTTCGAACTATATACACAATTTTATTTTTATTATTTTGAAACACCTAAAATTGGTTTCTAATTTCCACCGCCGTTAAGTCCATCTTGCATCGCTTTTCCGGGGGGCCTTTAAAGAGTAAGTGTTATAGATTAAAACAAAATCTTTTCAAGCGCTTCACTTTCGATTTCATCATACTTTTGTCGTCCTCAAGGTTCAGCCGTCTCATTTGGAGAGGTCGTCGCCTTCTCAAAACGAGGGGACCAACACTGATTGCCGGAGGGCTGGGACTATCCAAGCCACCGAGCTCCCAATACTTTTCCGGGGTTTTGGGGGGAAGTGCGTGGCTAGCCCGGTGCTTGGAAACGTTGTCTAACGCTGCACGCCTCTCGTTGACGGGCAAATCTTCGTAATACTGCGGGGAAAAAATATTTCGGTTAATACGGTCATTAGTTAATTTTGTATATGTTATCTGAAACAGTGTAAGTAGAAGGAAAGTGAGGGCGAGGCGTCAGTCCCGGGGTCGGGGTCAGGTTCGGGATCGGGGTCCGGGATTTAAGGGGTGAAATGAGGGTAAAATCGTCGAAAAGTCAATGTATTTAGGGTATTCCTCGCGACGATTTGTTTTCCCGTATATCAACATATTATGTCCAGGCCAACTTGTTCATTTATCTACGCTTATCTCGAAAGATACTTGAACGTATATCTTATCAAGTTTTATAGTACGGAATAAGTTGAAATGATGTAAAAATTGATAACCTAGGCGGCGCGTGCGCAGATTACCCCGGGGGACGCGGTTAATTTGAATTGAAGTGTTTTGACGTCATTGAATATTCGTTGTTAAAGTAGAATGGAAATATTTTTAAACTTCATTTTAATATCATTGTAGTACGCTTGGCACTTGAACCAATCTCACGAGTATTTCTTAAAACGAATATCTCGATCGCGTTTTATCGTACGAAATAAGTGGAAATTATGTAAGTTGTATGATTAATAACCTAGGCAGGAAGATAGCGCGCGCGTGCGCGGATTACGTGGGAGGCGCGGATTGCCCGGGCGCGCGGTTAATTTGAATTTAAAACATGGATTCCCTCTCCGAAATAATTCATATACCCAAAATTGGAACGCAAGTTTTTCTTTTTAGGGGAATCTCTATGGGAGTTTAACATTACAATAAAGCTAATAGGTCCAGTTTGGGGTACTTTTGGTCCGAAATGGGGTACATAGGGCCAAAAATGGTGACTTTGGTCGTTTTAAGGGTACTTTTGGTAATTTGGTCCATTTTTGGGTACATCAGAAAAGCAGTTGGAAAAACGAAGAGCCTATTTTTTCCACCCATCTCCAAACTCCAAAAATGTATTGCTTTAATTTATTTATCCCTTCCGTAGGTATAAAATAAGATAAAAACCACTTACCTATATTTTAATTACGGTAAATTAAAAATACTTAATTAGTGTACTAAGTTACGTTTAAAAGAACCTTTTGTAACAATTCCAATATGTAAATATAGGTAAGAGACAAGGCTACCATCTATAGAAGCGTTTTACAGTTCATTTAAAAATATATATATTTTTTTTAAATCATCATCTCGTTCGTAATTGCCTTTCTATCTCTTCAATTTTAAAAGTATCCTAATTAATTCTATATTTTTAACATTAACAAGTCTCCAAATTATACCAACTTTTAACCAATTTTCCCCAATTGTACTAATTTTTAACATAATTTCCTAAATTATTCTAATTTTACCATAAGCCAACTTAATTTCAAAACTATTGTCTATTTATGAAAATTGAGTTTTGTACGTATTTTGAATCGTTTCATTTTTATCCCTAAAATGGGTGATTTGTAGGAAATTTATATTATTTTTATTGGCTTTACGATATTTCAAGTTAATTTATAAAATTTATAAATGCCCCCACACTCTCGATCTAGCTCCCTACTATACGTGTCGATTTATAATATCAAAATTGAACCGTCATGAATAATCCATATAAACGTAAAAGACGCGGGCGTCTTGAAGTCCAAGTTTCGTTTCCACTGAAATAGAAACAACAAGAGGAAAGGGTCTTTCTGGTGACCTAACATTTAACATTGCTGGACGTTTTATATTTATTGTGTTCTGTTACTTATAGTCATATGGATTTCCATTCATTCGAGGAAGTTAGTGAAATAGTGGAAGAGTATAATAGGACGTGGTTAGATATGCCAGAAATAAAAGAACATTTGGACGAAATAAAAAAAGCATTTAAAAAAGTGGGAATTGAAGTTAGAAGAAGCTTGTCAAAGGGAAATTGTACTGAGAAATAAAGTTAAAGATATAAAAACAAATACAATTGGATTGAAAATATTGCAAGATAGTTGGAAGGGAGCAGAGAAGTAAAGGGATAATATTGTATGTCATTTATTGGCTTAAGACCTGTTAAATAAAATATGAAATAAAATAAAATATAAAATAAAATATGAAATAAAATAAAATGTAAGTAGGAATACTCGGTGATAATTCTTAACTTTGTCTTAACTTTGTCTTAATGTATGTATTTTATAGGAATTGTTCATTTCCTGTGTCTGCTGACAAAGGGTTAATCGTTTATTTTATAAATTAATTTATTAAATTAAAAAAAATATATATAAATATAATAAAAAGTAAATTACATAAATCCATCGGAATTGATTTGCGGGTGTTCGGGGATTTGATAAACATCGTTAACATTTCTTATTGGACGAGGGTACGTACGTTATAATGCTATATAAAAATAATTTTTATCTAATTGTGGTAAAAAAAAATAGAAAAAATGTTAATAACTTCTAAAAAGTTTTGAAAAGGTTTTGATATATTTCAAAATAAAATACCGGAGGACGCGGTTAATTTGAATTTAAGAGTGTTTTGACGTCATTGAATATTCGTTGTTAAAGTAGAATGGAAACATTTTTAAACTTCATTTTAATATCATTGTAGTACTTAAATATGCTTGGCACTTGAATCTATATCACGAGTATTTTTTTTAAACGAATATTTCAAGTTTAAGTATGAGAAACGTATCGTTCTCAAGTATTGTAATTGTACACGTGATTCCGTATGAGGACCGGATAAATTCCTATATACGTAACGCGATACACTTCAAAATGCGTATACGTAGAATGGAATTAATTTTAAACCCCATTTTAATAAATAATATATCGAAGATCAATAATTTCAGAGTATAAAAAGGGAAAACCGTATAATAGTTAGACCAGATTTCGAAAGTTCACCATCTGTATTATATTGGAAGTGACTCCGAGGAATCTTAAAATGTAAGTAGGAATACTCGGTGATAATTCTTAACTTTGTCTTAATGTATGTATTTTATAGGAATTGTTCATTTCCTGTGTCTGCTGACAAAGGGTTAATCGTTTATTTTATAAATTAATTTATTAAATTAAAAAATATATAAATATAATAAAAAGTAAATTACATAAATCCATCGGAATTGATTTGCGGGTGTTGGGGGATTTGATAAACATCGTTAACATTTCTTATTGGACGAGGGTACGTACGTTATAATGCTATATAAAAAATAATTTTTATCTAATTGTGGTAAAAAAAAAATAGAAAAAATGTAAATAACTTATAAAAAGTTTTAAAAAAGTTTTGATATATTTCAAAATAAAATATAAAGAATAAAGAAATTATACACTAAGGTTCATAGTATAGCTAAATATTAGTTATTATTTCTATAGTGAAATGGCATCGAATAATCTTCGATCTTTATCTGGAGAAATTGATACACCTTCATCTATTACAAATTCGGTAATCTATATAAATAAAATAGTTTTGTATTTATATTATATAGTTACTAAGTAATTATTTTATTTATATTTAGATAATAGGAAGTAATAATGAATCTATTGAATCCAATGTAAAGAAAATGCATCAAGATATTAACTTGGAAAATCCAAAAGATGATTCACCAGTAAGCAGTATTCAGATAATTAAAAATCATAAACAAAAACCGACTGATTACGGTGCATCAAGAGATTATATTTGTTTATCTTCGAAAAAAGGTGAATCATTAAACATCAACAATGCGGTAATTTACTTATAATATATTTTATATGAAAATAATTAAAGGTTTTATAAATGATTAATTTATATTATAGATTATAGGTGGATCTAATAGCAAAATAGTATACGTCCAGGTAAAGTATTGTTTTATTTAGAAGTTTAAATTTTAATTTAATGGTTTATTTTAGAATAACTATATGTTAAATGATTTATTTTAGAATAGCGTTGATACATATGGTGGTAGGACAACATTATAAAGTAGGTATATTGATTTAAAAAAAACTATCGATTAATTAAACATTTTAATAATATTTTTACATAGCTTCGATAGTATCCAGAGATTGTACGATTGTTATTACAAAATGAAACTAATTTATTTTATAATCTAATTTGAATTATTTATCAATAAATATAAAAAATTGTTTTGTTTTGTATTTAAATGTACACATTTTCATGCAAAAAAAAAGTTTTTTTTATCATTTTCTAGTAAGCGATTGTAAATTAGTTATTTTAACTCTTGCTAATTCTAATTCCTAGCCATTGTATTAGTAAGCAGATTTTTGCTCGATCCATTGTTACGTTTGTTATATTTTGTGTGATATGGTTAATGAAAATAAAAAAAGGTCTCGACTAGCTCATTTCAAATGGGTATACGAATACGTTAAATTACATTCCGATATACAAATATATACTCTTTACGTTCAATACGTTTAAATAGCTTTCTAAAATGTAAATATAGGTAGTAAAATACTGCAAAAGCCTCTGACTCTACGTTCAATACGTTAAAATAGATTTCAATACGTAAATATAGGTGAAAAAATACTAGAAAAACACGCATACTATTATTTTTTTTTTAATTTTTGGAAATACACAACATCCCCCAGTTACTTCGCAATATGACGAACTGGCTGCTCTCTTTGTCCCTAACATATCACAATTTAAACACAAATATATGCGTGGTAATGCTTTTAATACACCTGGTGGAATTCTTATACTCAAAATTCTTTTAGATTGGAAATAAACAGCTTTACGATACTTCAAACAGATTGAGTATCCGTCACAGTACCATGCTAACCCTCCGTCAGTTGGAACATGAAAAACTGAACCGTCACAATATATACAGAAGTAGCTACCAGTTCTTAATAATGACGTGATTCCGTCTTTCTTCAATTCTTCGACAGATATTGCATTCACTAGTGGTAAATACACGCGTGGTTATAAATTCATATATAATTCTTATAATAGTTTCTAGTGAAGGCTACCATTAATTAAGAATTAACAACATCACCAAACTTTAACATTACAACTAAATAATTAAATATAAAAAATAATGTAATTTCTAAGCTAGCTTTAAAAATACCCGAAAACAATCTTACTTTTGAAAAATGACTCTTTAATATCATAAATCGTCTGTCATACTCGGAAACAATTATTTGATCACTGATGTCGTTTCTAATATTTCTTCAGCTTTTAAAGAAAAAAAGAAATACTCGAGAATGGTAAAATAGTCTATATTGAAATTTAAAGTGCGTTTAAATTGAAGTGATTCTTATTTTGGATTCCACTTTCACAATGGGAAAAGCGTCTTTCTCAAATGTTGTAATTGTACTAATAGATATGATTTTAAGACCTATTTTAATCAATAAGATAGAATCGTTCAATACTTTGCAGGTATCAAAAGAGGGACTCTTTCAAATGGATAAATCCGTTCGGTCTAATAGTAGATTACGCACCTACAATCCATGATGTTTACATTTAAATTCAAATTATAACGAATTGAAAGTTTGAAGAAAATATTAATTTAGTTTGTAAATTAAATCCTTTTATAGTACTTTGAAGGACTCTTTATACGTTTTGAACTTGAATAAAATTAAAAACAATAATCTAAGATACCCTTTAAAGTTAAATTCCTTTAGAGTTTATCAGTAAAACCACTTACTTTAAGTATTTTTTAATCCGTTCGGTCTAATAGTAGATTACGCATCTATAATCCATGATGTTTTCATTTAAATTCAAATTATAACGAATTGAAAGTTTGAAGAAAATATTAATTTAGTTTGTAAATTAAATCCTTTTATAGTACTTTGAAGGGCTCTTAATACGTTTTGAACTTCCAAAATAAATTAATGTACTAAGTTACGTTTAAAAGAACCTTTTCTAACAATTCCAATATGTAAATATAGGTATAAGGATTGAAAAAATACTTAAAGAAACTCAGCGTAAATTAGAATGGAAATCGGCTCCGGTAACGGTTTGGCAAATTTTAATTCTAATCTCAGGTTACTGTTTTTTACAATATGCAAGTGATTAGCGTTGTTATTAAGCTCCGAGGTATCCAAAATCAAAAAGCAGGCTTTAATTTTCTATTTTTGTTTGAAAATAACCAAAACTATGCAGTTTTTTTTAAAAAGAATCTCGCAAATTATACTAACTTTTAACAAAATATCCCCAATTATAATAACTTTTAACCAGGGATAAAAATGAAACTATTCAAAATATCTACAAAACTCAATTTTCGTACATAGACAATAGTTTTAAAATTAAGTTGACTTATGGCAAAAATTAGAATAATTTAGGAAATTCTGTTAAAAATTAGTAATTTTAATATTTTTATATTTTTATATTTTTTTTATTTTAATTCATTTTATGTTATATTTTATTTTATTTCATATTTTATTTTATATTTTATTTTATTTCATATTTTATATTTTATATAACAGGTCTTAAGCCAATCAATGATATACAATATTATTACCTTTACTTCTCTGCTCCCTTCCAACTATCTTGCAATATTTTCAAACCAATTGTATTTGGTTTTATATCTTTAACTTTATTTCTCAGTACAATTTCCTTTTGACAAGCTTCTTCTAACTTCAATTCCCACTTTTTTAAATGCTTCTCCATTTCGTCCAAATGCTCTTTTATTTCTTGTATATCTAACCACGTCCTATTATACTCTTCCACTATTTCACTAACTTCCTCGAATGAATGGAAATCCATATCACTATAAGTAACAGAACACAATAAATATAAAACGTTCAGCTTAACTTAATTATTAATTTAATTAAACTCATTTATAAATTTTATAAATTAACTTGAAATATCGTAAAGCCAATAAAAATAATATAAATTTCCTACAAATCACCCATTTTAGGGATAAAAAAAATGAAACGATTCCAAATACGTACAAAACTCAATTTTCATAAATAGACAATAGTTTTGAAATTAAGTTGGCTTATGGTAAAAATTAGAATAATTTAGGAAATTCTGTTAAAAATTAGTACAATTGGGGAAAATTGGTTAAAAGTTGGTATAATTTGGAGACTTGTTAATGTTAAAAATATAGAATTAATTAGGATACTTTTAAAATTGAAGAGATAGAAAGGCAATTACGAACGAGATGATGATTTAAAAAAAAATAGATTTTTCAATGAACTGTAAAACGCTTCTATAGATGGCAGCCTTGGCTCAAAAATTTATTTTCCTTAAAAGGTGTTATACATTCGATAAGCAGTGACGAGAATTCCCGTCAATCAGAGTAATATTTTATTAGTATATCTCAAATTTTTCTGAGTTTTCATCAACATACCAAGAAACAAGATCCCCAATGCAGAAAACTACGCGAAAACGCGCCGGTGTCGAAAAACGTGCTCATTCGCTTAAAAACTACGCGGAAAACGCCCTTATACGGAAATATACGCGGTAAACGCGCTCGTATGCGGGAAAGTTCCCGGAAAAACCCCCACTACCCAATGCCACACGCGTCTTATATAACAGTTTATCTCTTTAAAGTATTGAATCACTCGACATAATAAAATGAAGTTTAAAAATATTTCCATTCCACTTTAACAATGAATATTCCATGACGTCAAAACACTCTTAAATTTAAATTAACCGCGTCCCCCGGGAAATATTTTATTTTATTTCATATTTTATTTTATATTTTATTTTATTTCATATTTTATTTAACAGGTCTTAAGCCAATAAATGACATACAATATTATCCCTTTACTTCTCTGCTCCCTTCCAACTATCTTGCAATATTTTCAATCCAATTGTATTTGTTTTTATATCTTTAACTTTATTTCTCAGTACAATTTCCCTTTGACAAGCTTCTTCTAACTTCAATTCCCACTTTTTTAAATGCTTTTTTTATTTCGTCCAAATGTTCTTTTATTTCTTGCATATCTAACCACGTCCTATTATACTCTTCCACTATTTCACTAACTTCCTCGAATGAATGGAAATCCATATGACTATAAGTAACAGAACACAATAAATATAAAACGTCCAGCAATGTTAAATGTTAGGTCACCAGAAAGACCCTTTCCTCTTGTTGTTTCTATTTCAGTGGAAACGAAACTTGGACCTCAAGACGCCCGCGTCTTTTACGTTTATATGGATTATTCATGACGGTTCAATTTTGATATTATAAATGGACACGTATAGTAGGGAGCTAGATCGAGAGTGTGGGGGATAAAAAATTAATCTAGGTGAAAAAAAAATATTATAAATAAATACCGATTCAATATACGAACGAAACTTAATTATTAATTTAATTAAACTCATTTATAAATTTTATAAATTAACTTGAAATATTGTAAAGCCAATAAAAATAATATAAATTTCCTACAAATCACCCATTTTATGGATAAAAATGAAACGATTCAAAATACGTACAAAACTCAATTTTCATAAATAGACAATAGTTTTGAAATTAAGTTGGCTTATGGTAAAATTAGAATAATTTAGGAAATTCTGTTAAAAATTAGTACAATTGGGGAAAATTGGTTAAAAGTTGGTATAATTTGGAGACTTGTTAATGTTAAAAATATAGAATTAATTAGGATACTTTTAAAATTGAAGGGATAGAAAGGCAATTACGAACGAGATAATGATTTAAAAAAAAAATAGATTTTTAAATGAACTGTAAAACGCTTCTATAGATGGTAGCCTTGTCTCTTACCTATATTTACATATTGGAATTGTTACAAAAGGTTCTTTTAAACGTAACTTAGTACACTAATTAAGTATTTTTAATTTACCGTAATTAAAATATAGGTAAGTGGTTTTTATCTTATTTTATACCTACGGAAGGGATAAATAAATTAAAGCAATACATTTTTAGAGTTTGGAGATGGGTGGAAAAAAAAAGGCTCTTCGTTTTTCCAACTGCTTTTCTGATGTACCCAAAAATGGACCAAATTACCAAAAGTACCCTTAAAACGACCAAAGTCACCATTTTCGGCCCTATGTACCCCATTTCGGACCAAAAGTACCCCAAACTGGACCTATTAGCTTTATTGTAATGTTAAACTCCCATAGAGATTCCCCTAAAAAGAAAAAAACTTGGGGTTCAATTTTGGGTATATGAATTATTTTGGAGAGGGAATCCATGTTTTAAATTCAAATGAACCGCGCGCCCGGGCAATCCACGCCTCCCAGGTAATCCGCGCACGCGCGCGCTATCTTCCTGCCTAGGTTATTAATCATACAACTTACATAATTTCCACTTATTTCGTACGATAAAACGCGATCGAGATATTCGTTTTAAGAAATACTCGTGAGATTGGTTCAAGTGCCAAGCGTACTACAATGATATTAAAATGAAGTTAAAAAATATTTCCATTCTACTTTAACAACGAATATTCAATGACGTCAAAACACTTCAATTCAAATTAACCGCGTCCCCCGGGGTAATCTGCGCACGCGTCGCCTAGGTTATCAATTTTTACATCATTTCAACTTATTCCGTACGATAAAACTTGATAAGATATACGTTCAAGTATCTTTCGAGATAAGCGTAGATAAATGAACAAGTTGGCCTGGACACAATATGTTGATATACGAAAAAACATATCGTCGCGAAAAATACCCTAAATACATTGACTTTTCGACGATTTTACCCTCATTTCACCCCTTAAATCCCGGACCCCGATCCCGAACCTGACCCCGACCCCGGGACTGACGCCTCGCCCTCACTTTCCTTCTTCTAGTGTAAAATTACAAATAGAAAATAAGTTATACTTTATCGCACTTCTCGCAAGATTGCCCCTTGAGGGCTGCCTTCTCTGTTTTGGTCCTAGGAGCGCGTTCCTTATATTTGAACGGCGGAGTCGGGGACCGTTTCTCATCTTTCGGAGGGCAACTTTATTGCAAACAAGTTCATTAATATCTAGTGGCGGGTTATTTACTACCAGAAAACATACCGATCGAAATCAGAAACGTTTGACCTGATTAAAGGCCGTTTCATATTTGGGGGTCCCCCAAATCCACAAAGAGCTACTGACGAGCCGACTCCCCAATACTTAATTGGAGGAGTGGGT
Source organism: Leiobunum rupestre (assembly GCF_980474605.1). Classification (NCBI taxonomy): domain Eukaryota; kingdom Metazoa; phylum Arthropoda; class Arachnida; order Opiliones; family Sclerosomatidae; genus Leiobunum; species Leiobunum rupestre. The sequence goes on from NC_143385.1 coordinate 40,271,651, forward strand.
GGACTCGCCGAGTTTCTTGGCGGTCGCTGGGGTGACGACATTCTGTTCCGGCGCGTCTTTTTCTTCAGCGGGATCATTCAAAAGCGGTATCTCCTCTCCATCTACCGGAATTAGTATTAAATTAAACGTTTATCATTTCTTGACGGATAAAGATATTACTACTTTTAGCTTGTTTCAGTGCTTCAATTTCATCTTCAAGAAGCTTAATATTTGAAAGAAGCTCCTTCTCTCGTTCCTCCGAAGCTAAAATATGTTCCAGAAAATATAGCTTTTAAAAACTACTTCCTAAAATTTATAAATTTGCTAATAATTACCTTAAATTTTGAAACGATGGTATTCCATAAATAAAGAAAATAGCTCTATCATTCTATTTTAGGAAATTAGAAGCGTTAAGATTCTACCACGTTCCCTTGATAAACTAAAATTTTAAAATATTTACCCGTCTTCCCAGCGATAAAAATTGTGTCTTTCTCAAAACACATGAAAGTAGAAAGTGGCAAACGACAACGAGTATAACCGTAATTACCGTATATATAGGCGAGGGGGCATAAATGACCTTGGTACCTTTTATAGTTAGATGAAGGGCGAGTAAAACCCGGGCAACTGTTCTCCAGACTTTCAGGCACCTAAATCATTTCGACCAAAGAAAGACAAGTTCGTCGATTGACCAATAAATATTTGGTGTCAAAGAGAGAGGGGGAAAGAACCTCAACCCCTTTTAGGTTGAGATTGGCTGATGGAGTCCAGACATGGAGGCACCTAATTGCGCATCTTAACAAAAAGTAGCGGGGAATTTTAAGTGAAAGCTGTATATTTTGGGATTTGGAAGGAGACTGGAGTCTACTCCCGTTCTCTCCGAATCGTTTCATTATGGAAGGTATGATCCTCGTGACGTATTTTCGTCCCCGCGACAGATTGTCGGTTGTTGGGTTTTGGAAACATTCCATGAAGTTGGTCAAGTGAGGGGGTTAGCCGGGTACAACACCTTTTACACATCAGCTCACACTAGCGTCCTAATATTTGGCGGATTCAGTAAATTGGAGGGATTAAAATCCAAGAACGTTGGTACTATACTGTCCGCCAAAGATATGAAACGCTAGTAAAAACCAGGCCTACAGATTGAAACACGTTTTTTCTATTTATCATAAAAGAATCGCGATAAAATCTAATTAACTGGTGTTCGACTTGAGTACTACAAGCCTAACAAATTAATGAAAAATTATTTTCGAAAAGTAGCTACCTTTATGATCGGGGAAATAATGTGGAAAATATTTGTTACATGTTCTGAAACAATTCGGTACAAACAAGTCGCATCTTTAGAAATTTGATTTCTCCGTAATCCTAGTTGATCCAAATAAGGCTAGTTCTACAGGTGAAAGCTACTCCTGAGATATTAAAATTATTTTAAAAACGTCACGTTAAATTTTTTAAAATTGAAAAATATTTTGTAATTCTTCTATTTGTAAATAATTTGTTTTAAACTTTATAACCATGGACAATAATAACTTTTACATTTATAATCGTTACTTAAATTAATATTAAAGTTAATCAAGTTTTTAAATAAAAATTGAGAATATCGAGTATTTCGAATGATAATTATTTCTTAGGGTTTTTGTTTGACTTAAATAATTCTTATACTTTTTTTAGGGTTTTGAGGTTTAAACCAATACATGGTGACGAATTTTTGAAACTGACGCATTATCAGTAATCATTTCGAAATTTAAAACAAAATCACGGTGTAATATTTAGGTTTTTACACACAATCCTAAGGACTTGTGTATATTAGTTTCACGTGCAGTGTAGCCGATGCCGATGCCGCCGTGTCGCTCATATCTCTTCAAGATTTAGTCCCATTTCACCCAAAATCATTTCTCGCAAACTACTTTTCACCCAATCCCATTTGACCCAAGTCCATTTCACCCAAATCTATTTATCCCAAAAAGATATAAAAACGACATCATACGATTCTTCGAACTTCTAACCCATTTCATGTTAACCGAAACACCAACTGCGATAAACCTACTACTTTAACATCTTAATATATGAAACTTAAAAGAACTTGTTTTTTTAAAAAGATTAAACATGCAATACAAATGTATTCAAATTTAATTTAATTTTCAATCTATTTTAACTTGTTTTTTTTTAAGATTAAACATACAATACAAATGTATTCAAATTTAATTTAATGCCATAAATAAATAACTTTATGAATTTTGGGTGAAGTGGCTCTGGGTCAAACGCTACCACTCTTATCTTTTGGGTAAAGTGGGAATTGGGAGAAGTGGGTTTGGGTCAAATGGGAACATACCCTCTTCAACAGTTAGGTCTAAAAAAGTCTCGTTCGAATGTACATACCTCAGCATCGATAGCCTTAAATAAATTTTTGAAATCGGAGCCGTAGAAGTTGGGCAAATGCCCAATTTACTATTTTTGGTGGTTTCGCTTTGTGTGGTAGATTTTTTTATTTAAAATTAAGTCCGATAACGTTAAAAAAATATATTTGGTTAGGTTAGGATTCGGCGGATCTACAAACTCGGTTATATCAGTAAATATTAAATTTAAGTATAGTTTTAAGGGTAATTTATGGGACCCCAATTTTCGCGGATTTTTATTTTCGCCTGAAAGTCGTTCCTTAATTTAAGTCCGATTTTCATGTAATTTTTATTTTTGAATAGCTGAGGTTTCAATATAACCTAGTTTGCGCAGAAGTAAAAATAAGTGTGACACTCAACGTGTGAGCAGAAGTAACCAGTGAGAGTGACACTCAATGTGTGACCATAAGTAACAAATAAAGGTGTTACTCAACGTCTGGCCAGAATTAACAAATAATGACCAGAGAAGTTTGCTGAATAGCTCAAACAAACTTAACACATCAGGAGGATTGTGTGTATTCTAACCGTCGTACGTCTGTTTAATTTCTGATCTACGTATGGTAGAAGCGCAAAACAAACATGTTTTTGTAAAATGTGATATTATTTACACCCAAAAATCAAGACAATATAGTTCGGAAATTAATAAACGAGGGTATTAATCTCCTTTTTTCTTTGTTTGTAATCGCATCGTGCATTCCATATACGAAGAAGCCTCTTTGCGCTCCTAGAGAAAAAGGAACATCAAACTAACCTATAGTAGAAATTTGACAAACGAAGAGAGTTGTACTTATGTTAATTACGTAACTTTCGACATTCGCGGACTCAGGTTGACGCCATGTAAAAAAACTGACAATGGGCCAGCTTTTTGTGTGTAATCACTATATAGGTAGAAAAATTATTTTGAACAAAGTCTTCGTGTCTGTATGAGTACCTTTTTGCGCAACTAGATGCGGCTTAGCTCTTTCATATATTAGCATTTAATAAGCTTATTTAAACAAAATATGATTACCAACATTTCGCGGTGGAAAATATTGACATATCAATTTAAGGTAATCGTATTTCAATTAAATACCAATACTATCGGGCTCACATTTATTTTATATTTTAGGGTATTTTGTATTTAGGTTTTAGATTTAATAATTGTTAGGATCTATCTAATTTAAAATGAATTTGATTGAGATGTTAATACTAATTATAATTACGGGGGACACAAAAAATGTGTAAGTTTGTATTTCTGTGTATTAAATTTTTGCAGGACCCAATGCACGGCAATATCAGGGCCTATATTTTCCTTCAATTCTGACACGGTCGTAAAAATCCTCCTCCATTTATTATCTTATATTTCCTATATTTTTATCATAGTCTGTGATGTAATACAATATAATAGTTATCAATATGATAACTATTATATTGTATTATAATATATAATATTATTATTGTTGTTATAAAAATTGAAAATTTATTTTGCCCTTTTACGCAGTTTGTATTTTTGGTTCGCCTTAGGATTTGATAAAAAAATAGCTAATAGCTTCAGAAATATTTCGATTTAAATTTTTCCCGTGTTCTTTCCGTTTAGAAAGTGCTTTCTGAAAGTTGAGACGCGTAGGCACCAAGATCATGGTATTTCCCATCGCTTCATTGTATCTTGTCGCCTTAGTGGCTTGACCATCTACGCCTTGGAATTGTCGACCTTCCGCGGGCGGGTCAAATATTGAAAGCTGGAGACAATCCGTCGGCTTCGATTTGCACCAATTTAAGCATCGAAACTTATTGGAAGGGGGTGGTGATGAAGGGCCCAGATCTTGGTATAAAAAGGCAACGTAAACAGGAATGGGCCACAGTTTCTTGTCGATTCTCGAGTCTTCAGAGATATTTTTACGCCGTTTTTCTTAGTCTTAACTAATTTTTTGTCAGTTTCTCTTAGATTTTACTATACGTTTAGAGATTTTAGTCTTAGTTTTTCTAAGATATAGTCATTGCTTCGGAGACCAAGATGTAAATATTTCAATTTTATCCTGTAATTTCATTTCTCTTCCTAAGGTTATTCCAAAGACAGCTTTTTTTATTCTATTAACAGCATAAATATTCCTTCTCTGTTTTATTTTTATTTTTAATGGTAAAAAAATATATATATATAAGAATCTATTTCGCAATTTTTTCTGTATGTCGACAAAACGCGTGCTACACTCTCGTAACATAATGTCAAAAATACAGTAGTTTTTGCGGTTTATTTGACAGTTAGCTGCAGTTTCCGGTAAAAAAACCACATTTTTCTGTAATTTAAACAAGAGCATACTGTTTTTCGGAATAACGGCAATTTAGATTCAAAGTATCTGTAATTACTGTATATTTAAAGGTTCAATACTGTTTAAAAACAGTAAGACGCTGTTTTTCGCATTTTATTTTATCTTGCAATTAAAAAAAAACAGAATGTCGCTGTTTTCAGGGAAATCTTTTTACCGCTGTGATATAAACAGCACGTTGCTTTTCTTAAAACGGCACGTTGCTTTTCATAAAACGGTATGTCGCCTTTATTAATACGGTACGTTGTTTGTAATAAAATAGTACGTTGTTTTTAATAAAACGGTACGTTGATCTTAATAAAACAGTGCGTTGCTTGTCAGAAAAATTCTACATTACTGTCCATAAAACTGTACGTTGCGTTTCGTAAAACCGTACTTTGCTTGACATTAGACAGCACGTTGTTCAAACAGTACATTGTTTGTCAGAAAACAGCACGTTGCTTTAAATTAAACCGTGCGTTACATTTCATAAAACATTAAGTTGCTTTAAATGAAACTGTACGTTGCTTTAATGGAACTGTACGAGTGTACGTTGCTTTAAATCGAACTGTACGAGTGTACGTTGCTTTAAATGAAAATGTACGTTAATTTAAATGAAAATGTATGTTGCCTTAAATGAAATCTGATGGCGTACTATTCATTTCCCAGGGGTGTCTCCAGACGAACTTTTTTGGGGGGCACCGTATTGGTTTGTTCGTTGGAAAAAAAAAGTAAAAAAAAATAAAAACCTCGAATTCCGTGTGGTAAATATCAATTTCCATGGGCGTTTTTCCCCGATATTCCTTTCCAGAAGCTAGTTTTGCCGCCAGAGGTCGCAACGCTTCCGTTCGTATGTTATAATAAATCGTCGTGTTCTAAATTTCTTCAAACTTTATGTTCTCTGGAAAATTGCAAATACGTTGTTTCAATCGAAACAGTATATACAGGGTGTCCACTAAAAATGAACCAGGGCGAATATCTCAAAATCTTTTTTAGGTACGATTTAGAAATTTTCAGGTCACATTGAGGATGCAGGGGGAAACCTACTTTGAAATTTCGATTACCTTGAACCATGTCTTCAAGGTCATCTCAAAATTACCTCGAGAACCGTTAAGCATGATTCACACTATACCACTTAATTGTCTACAACTAATTGTAAACAAGTAAATTGTATAGTGTGAACAGAAAAATTGTAGCATTGGTCACAATTTTTTCTGTTCACACTATACAATTTTCTTGTTTACAATTAGTTGGATACAATTAAGTGGCCCAATTAAGTGGTATAGTGTGAATCCTCCTTTAGTGTTAGAAACTTGGTTCCACTTGGAAAAGTGTTCCATGTGTTGTTTTAAGTCTAACTATCTTTGATCTGGTCGAATTTGACCAATAGGAAGCCGAGAAATGTTAGACGGAAAACAAGAAGGTCATTAAGTAGATTTGCCTAGCAAATTTCAGTACTCTAACTTGAGTATCTTTAGAGCTATCAGCTCCCGAATCTCGTCTTCGACACATTATCAACTTAACGACCTTCTTGTTTTTCGTCTAACATTTCTCGGCTTCTTATTGGTCAAATCTGATCAGGTCAAAGTTATTAATACCTAAAACGTCACGTGAAATACGTTTCTAATTGGAACCAAGTTTCTAACACTAACGGTTCTGGAGATACATTTGGGATGACCTTGAAGACATCGTTCAAGGTCATCCACATTTTCATAGCAGGTTTCCCCCTACATCTTCTATGAGACCTGAAAATTTCAAAACAGTACCTAAAACAAATTTAAGATATTCGCCCTGGTTCATTTTTTAGTGAACACCCTGTATAAATGTCATGGAAACATTACGTAGAATCTAACAAAATAAAAAATGGGTGATTCTAAGTATACTGCTATCATATTAATTTCTAGATCATAGACGCTTATTTGTCATGGACCACAACCCTATGGAATTTAAATGTACTAATACGACCTGGTACGTAGCCTCCACTACCGATCGTTCTGTTACTCTCAAACTGTTTGCGTTACAAATCAAACGTTACGTCAATCGATAAGACATAATGTCGCCATTGTTAATCATTATGAAATTGGAGTTTAAGAAGTTGGTCACAGTGGCGTAGACAAGGGGAGGGTTTCCGTGTCCAACCCCCCCCCCTTGGGCCTACCTTTGACTGTACTAAATTTTCACCCCCTTCTTTTCCCCTTCCTTAACATTTACAAACTTTGACCCTCCCCTTGAGGAATTTCTGGCTACGCCACTGGTTGGTAATTTGCCCATTTCAATGATTTTGGCAGAATTCTATTACACTTTGCAGCTACTGAGGCTAGAAGGGTGAATCAATTTTCCCCATTAATATTTAATTTATTTAGTTTTTTACGATTCAGGTGCAACACTTAAGCAGATACAATTTCCTTATACAGGGCTTTTGTTGCTTGGAAAAGTGGCTTATTTCAAAATCTATGTTTTCTAGAAAGATGAAACTTTCAGTGTACGCTCTCTATACCGGGGACACTCAGTAACGAAATTTCATCGAAATTGTAAAACATTTTCACGTTTTTTGTAAATGTGATTTTCATCGTTTGGTGTTACATGAAAATAGTCAATGAGAAACGTTTAGAGTGTCATCGAAAACGTAGAAATATCGCTGGTGCTAAGAAAAAAACCCAAAAAAAAAACAATTTTTCACCGAAAAAACGCGACTTGAAAAAGCGACGAGTTGGGCAAGCTAAAAGAAATTTCCATTATAATAAGTAAAGTTGGATAATTTTTTTTAACAGTCACAATGTGGAAACCTTTTGTTCAATTCAATAAACAGCACAGTAATATCTAGGAGACAGTGATGGAAGTAGGTGTTAAGCTTACATGATTTAAATTACTTGTGTGAAAAAATATTAGAATTTTCAAGAAAAAGAAAATTTTATTAACCAATTACTAACAAAATTTTGTACAGGATGTATGTTTTAACTTGAACTTTTTTCTTAACACACCATCGGATTGTGTGCACCAAAATGTCCATGACATCTTGTTTGCCACATGAGCGTTTTAGGTCTTGAATTTAAACTAGATAACATTTTTTCTCACGTAATTGAACGATTTAAATCTGACATAGCACGTTTAATTCTATAGTATGAACTAAACATTAGTTAGGAAACCCATGTTCAAAATTGTTTTGTGATCTTCTTTACTGTTTCAATTTCTTCTTTCCGCTTAAAATCGAAAACATTTTTATCAAAATTGCTTGTTCTTTGCTCGTTTTTCTTAGTTCGCTGACAAACATACACAATTCCTAAGTTTCACTTAGTTTAATTTAATCGAAACGCAGTATAATAGGTATTGAAATAAATATTTCATTTCCAATTTAAAATATTAACCATTGTGACCGATATATATCCACAGTACTTTAATACTACAGTACCACCTAGAACGAAGTTTGCTAAGCGACTACCCGCTTGTAGTACCGCTTAAGTGGGGGGCCTTAGTATTTTCACCCCTATGAGCTGCGCTATACGCGAGTCGCGGCTTAGTGAACATCGCTCTGGGCGGTGCTGTTTTTTTTTTAACAACCTACGGTAAGGTTTAAGACTTAGCCTTGGTTACATTCCTTTTTTACAAGAAGTTTGGCATATTTCCATTTCATTGGCTATATTCGGTTTGAAATCTACATACTTATCTTCAATTTAGGTCGATTTGAATTAAAATCAGAAGGTTAAGCCAGGTTTTCATGGTCGATTTTTAGCGGAAATCAAACGGCAGAAGCCGACGCGGAATTTTATTTTTTGGCTTATCTTGTCTTGTCACGTGTGCAGCAATCACCCAATAGCGCGGCGTAAAGTAGTATCTTTTCTTATATATTTTTTTCGCCACAAGGGCTACACGTTTATTTTTTTTCAACAATAGACGTCTTCGAGTTATCGACGCTCAACTGTTCCGCTAAATTTCGACCATGAAAACCAGGCTTTAGTTGCTTTGCAGTAACGTAGAAAACTAAAGTTTTAATTGGGTTAATTAGCCATTTTGCGTCAAACCAAAATTTATTACGCACTGAAGATGCATTTGAATTTCGCATCACATTCAACGTATGGCCAAAAGTAAAGATATGCGTGTGACACTTTCAACCTAAAGTCATAATGAACCCAAAAGTCTGAAAAAAGTGTGAAACTTATCGATGCCGTATATACTAGCTGAAAGACCGCAAGAAGTAAAACCACTCATTACATAGTCAAAACCATGTAACTCATTACATAGAGTTAAGACCACGTAGCTCATTACCAAGAATTAAAACCACGTAACTCAGTACTAAGAATTAAACCACGTACTTAGCAGTTTCCCCTCAATAAGTACATTCAAGAACCGATCAACGCGACTGAGAACGACCAAACGGGTATCCAGGGCCGTGCTTAGGTGTTCAGCGGCCTTGGGCGAAGCGGTCTTTTTCTATGGGCGAACATATTTTAGTGACCCTCGTATATGTACTTTTCAATGATAAAAGTTTAGCGGCCCTGGGCGGCTGCCCCGCTCACCAACCCGTAAGCACGGCCGTGCAGGTATCGTACGTTTCCAAGACATACTCTTTTTCAAATTTAGTAGGCGGAGCTAATTTAAGGGAGTAGTCTTAGTCGACATCTGTCATTATTGTAACGACTTCGGGGGCGGATCCAGACCATCCAGTAAGGGGAGGGGCGATCATGGGCGCCAGCAGAAATGTTTGCAGGGTATGGGAAAATGGCAAGCTAACTAGAATTTGTGTTATAAATTGTCAAAATATTCAACTACAACCAATCAAGGTTTAGATGCTTTACTAGACTTACAACTAAACTATGTAGTCTTCATCAAATAAATATATTTCAATAACTTGAAAAGTTTCTACAATTAATTTTTCAACATTTTCTAAGATCGCCCCCATCGCCCACCCCCCATGGATCCGCCACTGAACGACTTTCTCAAAACGTCATCGGTTGTTTCGTCTGCTGCCTTAATACAAGTCGGGAAAATGCCGAATGGAGGGAAAAGCACTAAATCACCAGAAAAAATAAGGTTAAATGTGAAATATTTGCACGAAATTAGTATAAATGCCGTAAAAAATAAAATTTTGGACGAAAGCAATATTTAATGAACGTTTTTATTGGTGTTTTACTGAAATCTTGGAAAACAACGGCGGCCATGCTTAATGACTCCTCATGAATTATGTTACACTAATGCTAGGGTTCCACTAGCCTTCGTTTTAAATTTTAAGACCGAAAAAAATAGCACGCGTCAAAGAAGAGCAACGGCCGATAAATGCGTTAGTGGAAACCTAGCTTAAGCTTTATTTTAGTATCATTTACCTGCATAGCAGTTGACAACGTCTTTGGTGATGGCACAATTGGAAAATAATATTCCTCAGTCATCGTAATTACTAATGAATAACTTACCGTTTTTCTTGCGGTATACACTAGCTTTACATTGAGATCTGTTAATCCAGAATTAATAATTGCTTTCCTAATAATAATTTCTCTAAATTTGGAGCGAAGCTGAAGTTTGAAAACAATCTGTACTTCCTTCTACACCCGCCATTTTCATGTAAAATCACGTGACAATTAGTTCCGATATCAGTCAATAGAGGGCGACAGAAAAGTTGAAGTGGGCGAGGTTTTCTAAAATAAGTAGTCGGTCTCGCCACTAAAGCCCAAGGCTAGGTTTGGTCGTTCTCAGTCGCGTCTATCGGTTCTTGGTACATTTTACGTTTTTCCTATGCGATATGCGTTTTTTAGGTAGACGTTTTTCGTACATAGTTATTGTATTCTAAGTAAGTGTACAGAGTGATTAAAGTGTTACTAACAATACTAACAATTAATATACATATTAAATAAAATATTGCTCATAGTTAATGTACAGGCTGATTAAAATATTGCCCATATTTATTTACAGTGTGATTAAATATTTATCATAATTGATGTAGAGGGTGATTAAAACTTGCTCATAATTAATGGTACTGGGTGTTTTAAATATTTGTTGTGATTTATGTACAGGAAGGTTTAGTACACGTCGTGATAATTTTCTTGCAAATGTATATTATAGTATGATTGCAGATGTTATTCAAGATTTAATTTCACATGCAAGATCTATTTAATTATGTACACAGTAGTTAATGACTTGAAATTGAACTATAATATGGAAGATGTACTTAAAAATTGAGATTGTGTGTACTCAGATGTACGTAACATCTTAATCTTCAGCTACGTATACCATATTCCTAGAAATTTTGCCACATCTCTTTTAACGTATTAAACCTAAATGTTTGGTATGATAGAAATTTACGTGAACCTAGAATTATTTCGTAAAGAATCAAGCTCCAATTTAATTCAAATTTCTAGTCAACAACAGATGAAAGTAGTTTGTTTTTGTAGGCGACTCTGTTTTATGATATACTGCGCATCAACGTGAGCTGAACTTAAACCTGCCAGTTATTTTTTAAAGCTATATTTTTTTTAAGTAGATGTAGAAGCCACCTACCTTCTCGCGAGAAATTCCTTTCAGTGTTTTAGTCGGTAACTAGCATATTATTTGATAAAAATATAGGGACCCCCTTAAGCCCTGGGGCCCACCTGCTTTGCATGGTCTGCGAGGACCTTTTTTACACCACTGGACGACCTAGATTTACTCTACCCACCTCATCTTTCCTCCGCGATAAACTATAAGCATAAACAACAATGTACACAGAAACTATATCAAGAAATTCATCGCTCGAACCAACACTCAAATCTTATCTAGCTCTATTTAACTCTCTATCTATTTTCAAAACTTGACATTTATACGTCAAATACACAGTTGCGTAGTGAGGAGGGTAGGGGCAGACGCCCCGGCCATCGGATTCTAGAAGACGTCCAATAGTAACTGATAATGATTAGGTTTCGTGGCTGCGCAATTCGGGAAGCTAGGGACGTGGCTTGAATTGTAGTATTTTACCCAGGGTGCCAAATAACTGCTGATACTCTGTTACCGGCCGTTTTAAAAATGATGATAAAAAACCGTGTGTTCTGTTCGTAAAATTCGTTTAACAAGTAATCGGCCTACTCATTCAAAGGTTTTGTGTCAAATTTGTCACGTAAAATTTAAATGTATTTTCAAAACTGAATCCAGATGTTTCCTCATTCCGTAAAACGTCAGGGGGTCGTCCAACCACACACCGCGGTATCGGCTCTTAAAGCCTTAGACACCAATAACTCGCTATGTGATTAATCAGAATATGTGAATAAACACGGATGAGATAATTGTCCGGGCTACGCCAACGGGGGGGATATAAGGGTAAAGGGACAGTCGGACAGAACACCTGAGGCGGAAGTCTGACAACCACGCGATAAGTGGTGAGCGGTCGTCCTCACGCGGCCTTCCACATTCTGGGATTACAGGAGTTCGCCACACTCCCGGCTCGGACAACACTCTAAAGCTTGGTTTACACTAACGAATTTATCGGCTGTAACCTAACTTTGACAAGTGCATTTGTTTTTCGGCCGAAAAAAAAACAAAAAATGGAACGAACGCTAGTAGAAAACTAGCATAAATCCGTTCGCCAAAAATTAAATTTACAGTTAATTTAAGGCTTGTACGAAAAATATTCATATAGCGCGCAGTGAAAATGACGGTTATTTTTGACTTTTAGGTAGGTATATTGAAGCTATCCCGCGACTTTACGAAATAGATAAGAAAATCAGACTTTTTACGCTTCTTCAGTGCGCATTAGCTATGTGGCGTTTACGTTGAGTAGCCGCTTTGCCGTTGGCTCACATCCCAAAATAAGTAACCCTCGTTCATAATTTTAGAGGAACAAACAAATATTTGTGTAATATATTCCCTTCGCCATTCCGCTTTGCGAAGTACAAGTGATTACCCGTGAATCATCCGACAAAGCATTGGCCGATTACGGAGACTTTCATCGTGGATAAAGTTTACATTTTGATCAATTGTGGTAAGTGAATTTTGATTACATTTAATATTATAATGTTAATGATATTAGAATCTGGGGTGTGGCGAAAAGTTTTTGGTGGGCCGAGGCGACACAGTGACGTAGCCAGAGGCGTAGCGAGGGGGGGGGGCAGGGGGTGCATCCGCGTCGGCGCCGTTTGTCAGGGGGCGCAAAAATGGCGCCCAAATTACTAAAACGAATATTGGATTATATATTTAAATTATTGCTAGGGCATACGGGCAAATATGAGTTTTGCCCTGGCCGCCAAATAACCGCACTACGCCACTGGACGTAGCCAGAAATTGGTCAAGGAGAGCGGGGGTTCAAGTATTTGAATATTAAAAGGCGGTTGAGAAGGGAGCGGAAATTTATTACAATCATAGGTAGGCTCAAGGGGGGTTGTCACTAACCCCTCTCCATTGCCTTCGTCACTGAGACGAAACGCACTTTGAGCCAAGTCAAGTCGAGAGGGTGCTGATGAGTGCTTTCTGAGTTTGAGGTGCAAGCGGAATTTGGATTACGGAATTGTATAGTCATTGTGTAAATAGTCTTAGTCGATAATTCAAAATATCGGTCAAAACGCCGCCGATCAGTTTAGTAAAATATTTTCGGCGGCGTAATCGTCGGCCATTTTCGGTGTGGAGATACAGGCCGGGAAGGCAGGCAAAACTGCCAGATTTCGATAGACCAAAAACGGCGAACTCTTTCAAATGTTTTCGTTTTAAAAAAACTATACTGAATCATTTGTTTCATTCGACAAAGTCAGATGAATTAAAATAAATATGTACATGAACAAATAAGGTTTGGAAGTGGTACTATTAGAGTGTAAACTTGTGTGTGTTACTCCGTTAGAGTAAAACGATCAGCTCAACAACCTTGGGTTTGGACGAATTGTGGGCAATTTTTATACAGCTATATATAAGCACAATTGACCTAATAGCTATAAGTAGGGCACTGCATATTCCCTCAACGCATTTCTTATTAATATTTTGGCTAGCTTCTAAACTTTGGAACTGTCAGTCATAGATACCCGAAAATCAGTGCCTATACCGATCAAGTAAGCCTTTTAATGTTTAAATTGTACAAATAATGCTTCATTTTGGTAAAATCCGTTATATTGTTGAATCTAAATATACAATTTTATTACTATAAACACTTTCCAGTTTTAAGTTTTCGAGACCTAAAAGCGCCTTCACTTTTATTTATTAACCAAAAACCCATTTTAAGACATTTTCTCAACAATTAATCTTCTGATTAGGCAAATAGTTTATGACAGAGTACAGACTATCATTATTCAAAACCTGTGCCATACGTCTTTTACCTTACTTTTTACGTATTGCCATCAATAATGTATTTTTAATACCTAGGGATAATTATTATATTGAAACGATCGTCGGTCACTTTGAAAGGCTTTTCCCCCGTCTTGCGCGGAGGGGGGCAAGACCAAAGGAATCTAGCGTCTGTGTCTGTTGATGTCATTTTTTTGTAGCTAATAAAATACCCGAACGATTTGATTTATATTAAACGGTGTAGCGTAGTAGTAGCGTAGTAGTAGCGTAGTAGTAGCGTAGTAGTAGCGTAGTAGTAGCGTAGTAGTAGCGTAGTAGTAGCGTAGTGTAGTAGTGTTGCGTTGCGTTGCGTTGCGTTGCGTTGCGTTGCGTAGCGTTGTGTAGTCTGGATATTTATTGATTTTGAAAATATGTTTCAACCAAAGCCCGTCGGCCCTACCCGATGGACCCCTTCGGGACCGGAGGCCCCACTGAAGCCCTAGGCCCGCGGCATTTGCCGCCCACGCCGCCCTGTAGCTACGCCACTGAATCTCCCTAGGTATAAATAAATACATTATTGGCCATTCTGTCATATTTAATAAAATTATTCAATGTTTCAATCAGACGCAAAACGGCTTTTGACACTTACACGACTTAAAGCTGTTTACAATGCATTTTGCTTAGTGGCGTAGGAAGGGGGTTACATGGGAGTGATCTGCCCCTCGTTTTAACCCTGTATGTCATTGGGAAAAGAACAACTTGAAGAACGGTTTTAATTCATTTTAAATAAATATTTGAAGTCAAGACTTCTAAATGAAGTATTCTAGTGCGGTTTTATATGTCAAAGGCAATTTGACTTAACCCTTTAGTGATAACTTGGGTAGTAGCTTAGCTGATTCGGTGATACCTGAGGTTCTATTCCCTTCAAATTACTCTTGGTTCAGTTTTAAAGGTTTTGTGGAACTATAAATTTTAATACGTTTTAATCATTATGATCTTTTTAAATTAAGGTACACTGCAAAAATCAATCCATCGGACAAAAAGGGTAGTAAAAAGCCTCAAACCCAAAAGTGCTATCATTAATTAATAAAATAGCAAACTATGACTGGTCCAACGTGAGGTGAGATTTTACAAATACGTCGGCTGTTTTTCTTGAAAATACCATTTTTTGACAATTATAGATTAAAAAATAAAATTTAAATAAAATTATTTTTTTAACGGGTTTTAAGGAAAGGCCTAGATTTCAAAATAAAAATATTTGCCGTAGTTGAAATTGTATTTGTGATAGTCATATAATTTTTCTATGAACTTTTTCCTTATTTTGAAATAGCTTAATGTACAAATTTAAAGGGCAAAATAAACAACATCAAATGAAGCTTTCACAAACAGTTTTTTCTTAGATAGTAAATGAATTAACTTATTAAAGACTGTAGTTTTAGAGTATATAAACAACAGAGAAACAAATCAAGTGAAACACTTCGTAACGAAAGATTTTAAGTGATAGTCATGGGAATGCTTATGAAATGAACGTCAAAGGTAATACATGGATCCTCAGATTTATGAAACAAAGACCAAAAGTGCAATAACCGTAGAGGCACCGTTTCGGAAAATTTAACCATTACTAAGAAATAACTGATTTTAAAACAGAAATTAACGTTATAATGACAGTCGGTATAATGGTTTATAACCGTAACTAACGCTTTATACTTACAAGGAGACTACCCGAGGTGTTACACACCGATTTTGTTCAAACTCGGGGCATTGGTAGACCTTCATGTAACTTGAAAAATCCTAAAGGGATTTTATTCAATGGGCAACGGGTTTGCCATGGCAACGAAAAATGTTTTTGACAACATAAAATATCATGAGATTTTGACCGATTTCCCTGTGAAACAAATTTAAAAAAATTATAAAAATGTGACCAATTTTGATTTTTTTCGTCAATTTTTATCAATTTTTTTTATAATTTTGGTATTTTAATTTTTTTTTTCAATTAAAATCGGTCAAAATCCCATGTTATTTTCAATGGGAAAATTTCCATTTTAAGTTGTAAAAAACATTTTTCGTTGCCATGGCAAAACCGTTGCCCATTGAATAAAATCCCTTTAGGATTTTTCAAGTTACATGAAGGTCTACCAATGCCCCGAGTTTGAACAAAATCGGTGTGTAACACCTCGGGTAGCCTCCTTGTTAGTCAGCATAATGGTTAAAACTATGCGAATGGACTGTTTTTAAAACAGTAATTTACGTTATAAAAACAGTCGGCATAAATCCATAATGGTTAAAACTATGCAAATGGACTGTTTTTAAAACGGTAACTAACGCTATGTAAACAGTCAAAATAAGGGTTAAAACTCTGCCAATAGCCTATTTTTAAAACAGTAACTAACGCTATATAAACAGTCGGCATAATGGTTAAAACTATGCCACTGAACTGTTTTTAAAACGGTAACTAACGCTATGTAAACAGTCGGAATAATGGTTAAGACTATCCCAATCTACTGTTTATAAAACAGTAACTAACGCTATATAAACAGTCGGCATAATGGTTAAAAATATGCCACTGAACTGTTTTTAAAACGGTAACTAACGCTATGTAAACAGTCGGCATAATGGTTAAAACTATGCCACTGAACTGTTTTTAAAACGGTAACTAACGCTATGTAAACAGTCGGCATAATGGTTAAGACAATCCCAATCTACTGTTTTTAAAACAGTAACTAACGCTATATAAACAGTCAAAATAAGGGTTAAAACTCTGCCAATAGCCTATTTTTAAAACAGTAACTAACGCTATATAAACAGTCGGCATAATGGTTAAAACTATGCCACTGAACTGTTCTTAAAACAGTAACTAACGCTATATAAACAGTCGGCATAATGGTTAAAACTATGCCACTGAACTGTTCTTAAAACAGTAACTAACGCTATATAAACAGTCGGCATAATGGTTAAAAATATGCCACTGAACTGTTCTTAAAACGGTAACTAACGCTATATAAACAGTCGGCATAATGGTTAAAAATATGCCACTGAACTGTTCTTAAAACGGTAACTAACGCTATATAAACAGTCGGCATAATGGTTAAAACTATGCCACTGAACTGTTTTTAAAACGGTAACTAACGCTATATAAACAGTCGGCATAATGGTTAAGCCTCTGCCAATGGACCGTTCTTAAAACAGCAAATACTGTTTTAAAACATGTAATAATAACAGTTTATTTAACAGCATTCTGTTAGTATGAAAACAGCTCCTTTACTTTCAATAGAACGGTAAGTGCTGCTGTTTTAACAGGTTTATTTTACTGTTTAATTTACTGCTATTGCTGGCATCTGCGAACGCCAGTAACTGCTGTTATTCTAACGGCGTTTTTTCCGAGAGTGTACAATTTTAATTTGCGTATATTTTTAAATATTTTATAGGTCTTTGAGTAATAGTGAGTTATGTGGGGATTTAGCGTCTTCGACGCCAGTCTCCTCCAGCAAGAGGGGCCAGAAGCGACCCGCGGCAGCCTTGTTCGAAGGGCGTCGGAAAATGGTGCAAGACCAAGAAATGGTCGTCACATTCTCGAATGGGTCCTACGGGGGGAAAAAAGTCAATGACTATTTTTCATACGTGGGGAATTATTCGGGGGCCGATGGGGTGACATCGTCCAGCTCCGTCGTGGCTTGCTGTAATGTATGCAGCCGCGAAATTGTAGGAAAGGTCTCTTGCTCCTGGAATCTAGAACGCCACCTTGTAAGTTTATATTGTTGTCGCCCATCAATTTCCTTTGTTAGTTCCACATCGAGATATATATATCGAAGTGGGACTATTGCTATGGACGGATTGTCGTTAAGTGTTGTTGTTTGTGTGTTTGTGTGTTAGTTGTGGAAAAGCGACGACACGGTAGGTGGAGCTGCGAAAAATAATTTATTTATGTATTTTATATTGCTGGCCTGGCCGGGGCTCGAACACAGACAGCCGCTCGCCGCGTAATCTCCTACACCCGACGCCTCTAACAACTGCGCCACACCGCTCTGTACAAAAATTACTCGGAAAATCTAGACTGCGTTCAGGAAGGGTCAACGGAGAAAAATCGTTTTTCCAAAAATCAAACGTTGTTGAGACTGTTGTTCAACGTGATGTAGTATTTTACTGTACCATTTTTTTGCCTTTAAGCTCAACATTAAAATGGCGTCTTCTATGTGGTCTGGAGCCGAAAATATCAAAAAAAGGAAACTTTTCTATTTCTTAATTAATGAAATTTCTAATGAAGACGAAATGGATTTGGATTTATTCCAAATTAATTATAATCCAATGCAAAACTTAAATAAGAAGAAAAAGGTGGTTTTAGGACTGTTAGCATCCAATCAGTTTAAAAGGCAAAGGCCTAAGCCAGTACGAATACTAAATTATGTTGAATTGATCGTGCCGAATTACTTAGATAGAGATTTTAAAAGCCATTTCAGAATGAGTAGACATGCTGTCGAAGTAAGTGAATTATAACATTGGTTTTGCTGGTTTTTTACAAAGTTTGTCATATAAATTTGTTTATCAGCAATTGATTCAGTTAATTGGCGCAGCTTTGTCAACGATTAAGGAATTCTTACGAATAACGCCTGAAAAGCGGGTTCTTGTTTGTCTTTGGATATTGGCCACTCCGGAGTCCTTTCGAAGTGTCGGAGACAGATTCAATTTGTCTAAAGGCAATGCACATTATTTATTTATTGAGTTTGTAAAAATAATGTCGGAGAAGAGGCATGAATATATTTTATGGCCATCAAATCGAAGCATGGAACTAACAAAAAAACATTGCAAAACCAAGTATGGATTTCCAGGGGCCATTGGAGCTGTGGATGGCTGCCACATTGATATTAAAGAGCCTGTCAATGATAAAAGCTCTTATTATAATCGTAAAAAACGAACGTCGATCCTTTTGCAAGGTAACTTTTTATAAACAATTCAATTTTCCAATTAATCATATATCTTAATTATGGACAGGTATTTGCAACGAGGACCTCTACTTCATTGACTTATGCGTTGGCTGGCCAGGTTCGGTGCATGATGCTCGCGTTTGGAAGAACAGCTGCATATATACAGAACTTTTACAGGAGACTAAAAACACTTGTGGTGGTCATCTACTAGGTGATTCCGCATACCCACTAGATAACTTTTTAATGGTTCCGTATAAGGACAATGGACACTTAACTGCTAGGCAAAGGAATTATAATAAGAAACATAGCTCCGCTAGACAAATGATAGAGAGAGGGTTTGGACATTTAAAAGGAAGGTTCCGTAGATTGAAAGGTCTAGACATGTCACTTATTGGGGAGATTTCAGAAGTTATAATGTGTTGCTGTGTTCTCACTAATTTCTTATTAATAAATGATGGAAATGCTGATGTCGAAGAATTTATGGACATGGATCTTGTTACAGCAGAAGTTTTTGAAGAAGCAGATGCGAGAATAGCTTTGCAAGCAGCTAAAAACAAACGTGATTGCATAGCAGAGTCTCTCAGGCTGACTGAGCATTAAAATTTTTCAAAGAATAAAACTTGTATCAGAACAGTTCAATTGCCATTAAATAAACAATTTTATAAAAATATACCATTATTACATTTTTAAAATAGCTTCAGCCATTTTGTTAAGTGCGGCATTTTTTTCATCTAATCTTTTCAGTATTTCTTCTTGAAAATGTTTGGTTTGTTGATAGTTGTTTTCTTCAATTATTTTATTTTCTTTCGACCATTGTTCGAACCATTCAGGTGGGGCAACGGGTAGTGAAGTTTTCCTTTTCTTGTGCTTTTGAATAACAGATGTTTCATCATCATTCATTGAGGACATTGAAGATGATTTTGATAATGAAGAGGCAGAATTTAAAGACAATGCAGATGGTGTACGATGAATATCTGGTGCAGAATTAATTGATGATGTAGACATCGAAGATCGCATTGTTGATGGTGAAGGTATAATGTTTGATGAAGATGTAGAACTTAAAGATGATGTTGAATTAGCTTGGAAAAGTGGTCCCTCAAAGTTACTTGCAATATTTGTCACATCTATAAAACAAACTAAAATATAAAAATTGTGCCAGTATGTATGTGATTTTCAGAAGTTTCAACAACTTTCGTGAAGAAAAAGTTCTTTAAAATCAGTTAAACATAGGTTTAGTTTGGCAAAAGCGCATGCGCCGATGTTGCTGTTGTAACTCAACCAATCTGCTTTACCTCAATATTAATTACTTGCCTATGGACGATTTACTTGTGTATAAAACATTTACAGGTGTTATCGAATGTTCTGCTGAAAGCACTTCATCCATAGAATCAAAATACTCCCAACTTTGTTTTCCTCTACCTGTTTTGTTGGATTTATCTTTTATCTTCTTATAACTATACATTTATTTCCTAATATCAATATTGTTATGTATAATTATTAAATTAAGCAAATAAATAATAGGGGAGAAGTACGAATTTAGCAAAGCGACACTTTTCAGTGTTTTCACTGATTTTTGTGACGAAATAGTTTGGCCAGAAAAAACCTATTTTAGTATATTTCCCAAATCGAGAAAACTGCAAAATATTACGCTACAAATACGTACTACCCCTATTTTCTTCTAGTTAAGCACATACGTAGCTTTAAGGTTCCGCCATTTGGCATCAGAGTCATCACCAGAAAACATGTATCCTTTTTCTTTTAAATCCAAACTAATTTTATCCCATACATCCTTTTTTCTTCTTGAATTTTCCAGCACTTCTTTGTGAGTTTGAAAACAATTAATCAAAAGCAAAATAGAATTTTTAGTCCATTTCTTCTTTGGTAAATGCGCGTCATCAAAACTCTCCTCCAAATTCCCTAAATTAAGAAATTTAAATATATTCTCAAACAAACCTAATATCTTTCAAAACCTTTACCTTCATCGTGATTTTGGAAATCATTGATATTATCATCTTGGGTACTGTCTTCAACAACAAAATCTCCGGGTGAGCGTTCATACGGTGTAACCCCAACTTCAATGGCTTTTTGAAGGCAAGCGTTTGCAAATACTTGATCAAAATTATGTACATAAATTATTATTTTATTTATTATTTCTCTATTATGTCTACAAAAATATCATAGGCATTTTTGATGAATTACGTATTAGCAAATCAAGTAGGCATTGAGGTGGATAGTTCATTAAAGTCTAAGCAAAGGCTTAAATAAAATTACTACTTCACAAAGAAAAGTTCTTGATCTAACCAATAATTAAAGTAATAATTAAAACACAAAATACCTTTTAAAATTTTATCATAGTCGTCCCTTGTCACTTCAAATTGATAAATATTTCCACTATTGTCGGATAAGGCCACCGTTTCATAAGCATTCGCCATTGCAATTTTTTTCTAAACTGCCCGTTGTTGCGTTGAGCGTCGAAAAACCTGCTCTTACTGCCGTTGAGTTCGTTGATCAAGCGTTGAGCAACGTGACGTCAAAACCGGAAACACCTAAAATCGTACAACAAGAAACCGGACTCAACGGTTGCTCAACGTTGAGTCCGTTGAGCCTTCCTGAACGCAGCCCTAGTCTTTCCTTGCAACGCGGGGGGGATTTGTCAAGTTAAGTTGTCGCAATTCTCGTTCCTTTTTCCGGGTTTTTTTACGTATATTTACGGGTTTTTTTACGTATATTTACGGCGTTTTAGGGTCAAGCTAACCTCAAACTTCGCCACCCCCCGCCCTAATTTCGACCCCTGCGGGTCGGACTGGGGATTTGCGGACAACCATATTCCGTTCTCTTTTCGTATCACATAGGCTTTTTCGCCCGACAATTTTCTCCCTCGCCCCTGAATCGCGAGGCCCCGCTGACGGTGCGGTCTGCGGGTCGGACTGGGGATTTGCGGACAACCATATTCCGTTCTCTTTTCGTATCACATAGGCTTTTTCGCCGGAAAATTTTCTCCCTCGCCCCTGAATCGCGAGGCCCCGCTGACGGTGCGGTCTGCGGGTCGGACTGGGGATTTGCGGACAACCATATTCCGTTCTCTTTTCGTATCACATAGGCTTTTTCGCCCGAAAATTTTCTCCCTCGCCCCTGAATCGCGAGGCCCCGCTGACGGTGCGGTCTGCGGGTCGGACTGGGGATTTGCGTGGTGGCACTTTCTATAGCGGTACAAGTAGGTTGTTAACTAGTAGTGCCCGTAAAGGCAGGAGAGATAGATCCGTTAGACATTGCAGCAGAGAGCATATAATATTATATAATAATAATTAGTGTGGCACTTTCTTATCGAAACCGTGCTTGGTCAGAAGTAATAAGTGTGGCACTTTCTTATCGAAACCGTGTTTGGTCAGAAGTAATAAGTGTGGCACTTTCTTATCGAAACCGTGTATGGTCAGAAGTAATAAATAAGTGTGTGTGGCACTTTCTTATCGAAACCGTGTTTGGTCAGAAGTAATAAGTGTGGCACTTTCTTATCAAAACCGTGTATGGTCAGAAGTAATAAATAAGTGTGTCACTTTCTTATCGAAACCGTGTATGGTCAGAAGTAATAAATAAGTGTGGCACTTTCTTATCGAAACCGTGTATGGTCAGAAGTAATAAATAAGTGTGGCATTTTCTTATCGAAACCGTGTATGGTCAGAAGTAATAAATAAGTGTGGCTCTTTCTTATTGAAAGAAACCGTGTATGGTCAGAAGTAATAAGTGTGGCACTTTCTTATGGAAACCGTGTATGGTCAGAAGTAATAAATAAGTGTGGCACTTTCTTTTGGAAACCGTGTATGGTCAGAAGTAATAAATAAGTGTGGCACTTTCTTATCGAAACCGTGTATGGTCAGAAGTAATAAATAAGTGTGGCATTTTCTTATCGAAACCGTGTATGGTCAGAAGTAATAAATAAGTGTGGCTCTTTCTTATTGAAAGAAACCGTGTATGGTCAGAAGTAATAAGTGTGGCACTTTCTTATGGAAACCGTGTATGGTCAGAAGTAATAAATAAGTGTGGCACTTTCTTATGGAAACCGTGTATGGTCAGAAGTAATAAATAAGTGTGGCATTAGTAGAAGGAAAGTGAGGGCGAGGCTCCGATCCCAGGTTCAGGTTTAGGTTCGGGATCGAAATCCGGGATTTAAAGGATGAAATGGGGGTAAAATCGTCGAAAAGTCAATGTATTTAAGGTATTTCTCGCGACGATTTGTTTTCTCATATATCAACATATTGTGTCCAGGCCAACTTGTTCATTTATCTACGCTTATCTCGAAAGACACTTGAACGTATATCTTATCACGTTTTATCGTACGGAATAAGTTGAAATGATGTAAAAATTGATAACCTAGGCGGCGCGTGCGCAGATTCCCCGGGAGGCGCGGTTAATTTGAATTTAAGAGTTTTTTGACGTCATGGAATATGGGACGCGGTTAACGTGCGCGGATTGGGGCGCGGTTAATTTGAATTTAAAACATGGATTTGAGTGTTTTGACGTTATGGAATATTCGTTGTTAAAATGACGTAGAATGGAAATATTTTTAAACTTAATTTTAATATCATTGTAGTACTTACATATGCTTGACACTTGAACCTTTCTCACGAGTATTTCAAACGAATATCTAAAGTTTAAGTATGAGAAACGTATCGTTCTCAAGTATTGTAATTGTACACGTGATTCCGTATGAGGACCGGGTAAATTCCTATATACGTAACGCGATACACTTCAAAATGCGTATACGTAGAATGGAATTAATTTTAAACTCCATTTTAATAAATAAGATATCGAAGATAAATAATTTCAGAGTATAAAAAGGGCTTATCAAGTTTTATCGTACGGAATAAGTTGAAATGATGTAAAAATTAATAACCTAGGCGGCGCGTGCGCAGATTCCCCGGGGGACGCGGTTAATTTGAATTGAAGTGTTTTGACGTCATGGAATATTCGTTGTTAAAGTAGAATGGAAATATTTTTAAACTTCATTTTAATATCATTGTAGTACTTAAATATGCTTGACACTTGAATCTATCTCACGAGTATTTCTAAAAACGAATATTTCAAGTATGAAAAACGTATCGTTCTCAAATGATACTTGAATATACTATAAAAGGGGTTGTATAGGCTTGTGGGATGTCATTCCACGGTTAACTATATTCAATATGCCTAAAGCTCAGTATACATGTCCTACGTGCGCGAAAAGTTTCGCTACCAAGTCCCCCTTAAATCGGCATGTTAGAGAAGTACACGGCGATAGACATAAGTTTGTCTGTGAAGTATGTGGTAAGACTGTTGCTAGATTGGAAAATTTCAAGAGTCATCAACGAACTCATGACTTGAACGCACCCGGCCCTTCTGAACCCATGGACCTGTCTCGCACACCGTCACCAATGCAACGTTCGCCATCACCAACCCGTCCACCTTCACCTAGTCTGCTTCAAGACATTCAACTGCAATCTATCCAACCATCTACATCAGCTTTACCCGACAACCCAACACCATCACCTGTTCCTGCCTCATCAATACTTGATGAAACACCACCAGCATCCCCAAGTATGGTCCAGGCCTTGAATGATACGTTAGCATCTATCCGTTACAATGCCGAGGACTATGATATTGATGCGGCTATGTTTATTGGACGTTATCGAGCTGCTTTTCGTAAATTTCTAATGGAAAGACTTGCTAGTAAACGTGGAATTAAGTGGTTCTTACTCGTAAGATCGATTTATATGAGACCTTTGGGAGGTGAAGAGCAAAGTGCGGAAGTGAGACCCTATTTCCGGAGCACTATGCAAACAACATTAACGCTCGATGTAATTGAAGACCAGCTGAATGACTGTATTGAAACAATACAGTCAGCAGCGGAAAACTTTGAAGCGACAGGTATGTACTAAAATTTATATTTAAGTTATATTTTGAACTAAAACATTATATTTTTGATAGGATCGGGTTGGGTAATTGACCGTGTTCTGTATGTAGAATTAAATGTAGCATCTTACCAACCGTTGCGGGGGTCATCGTATATGGAACTACCTGAAAAACTATCTCGACGTCACGCGATTCTTAATATTAGAAACGAAAATGATGAGAAATGTTTTCTCTGGTCAATTCTAGCTAAACTTCACCCAGTTTCTAAGTTTCATCACCCTAACAGTGTTTCCAAATATACACCTTATGAAAATGAACTTGATACCAGTGATATATCTTTTCCTTTCAAATTAAACGCTACGGAACTTAAAAAATTTGAATTAATGAATAATTTATCAATATCTGTGTTCGGCTTTTCGGGAGACATATTCCCCCTTTACGTAAGCGCTAACAAGTGTTGTAAGGAAAGGGAGGTTGATTTGCTATACATCACCGACGAAACTAAAGATATTGACGATGGGAATAGACATTACTGTCTTATACGAGACCTAGGAAAACTGCTACAGCATCTAACAAAACACAGAAATACAAGTTATTATTGCAGGTAATTTAGTTTCCAATATATTAGTTTGAAATATACTAATTATTTTCTGTATTAGAATGTGTCTTCACCGATTCAGTGGAAGCAACGCTGAACAGCGACGTGATGCGCATATCGAAGAATGCGCCACTCACGGCGTTCAAAAAACAGTTTTCCCTACTAAGAAGAAGACGGTTTATTTTGATAAATATGAGTGGACAGAAAAGGTAAATATAAAAATTATTTAATTTAACTCTTAATGAAATGAAATTATTAGGTGCAGTATGTATTTTACGCCGATTTTGAAGCAATCCTACCGAGAGTTCAAGGATGTGATCTAGATCCCGATATAAATACCAGCAAAGTAAACATGCACATCAGCTGCGCGTATTCGTGGGTGCTTGTTGGACCTAACGGTAAGTTATTTGACAAAATTCCCTTTTAGATATATTACAATAGGATACTTATAGGTGTACCTGTTCGAACCGATTGCTATCGAGGACAAGATGCAACTCGAAGATTTCTGGAGTCTATTCTGGAATTAGAGAAGGAGTTGATGGAACTCATTGAGACAAATGTACCAATGATTATTACCCCGGAGGAGGAGGAACAGTTTCAAGCTGCTACGCATTGCTACATTTGTCAGAAGCAGCTAAATCAGGGAAATATGCCCGCTGTTCGAGATCATTGTCATTTCAGCGGCAAATATAGGGGGCCAGCGCATAACGTCTGTAATCTTCAAAAGAAAGTTCCAGAATTTATCCCTATTTTCCTTCATAACCTTAGCAGGTGAATTTATTAAGTTAATTAACCAGGAAATAAACCTAATAATAATAAATCTTCATAGATACGATTTACATCTTATATGTCAGGAGATTGGTCATTTTAAGGAACAGACACTTGACTGTATTCCTTCCACTAGCGAAAATTATATTTCGCTGAAACTAGGTAAAATATATTTAATTATGAATTTAACCTTAACATTAATTTTATTGTTTTTTAGGGAGATTTCGGTTTTTAGACTCTTATCGATTTTTAAGTGATAGCCTCGATGCTCTAGTATCTAATCTCGTTTTGGAAGGAGCCAGTAAATTCCAGATTGTTAAGAAATATTTTGAAAGTGAGAAAGTTCAACTGCTTTTGCGGAAAGGGGTCTACCCGTACGAGTATATGGACGATGAAAAGAAATTTGACGAGACGATGCTGCCACCTAGAGAAGCGTTTTTCAGTTCATTGAAAAATCAAAATATTTTAGAATCTGATTATTTACACGCCCAAAATGTTTGGACAGCGTTTAATATTCAAACATTAGGTAAAATTACTATAGTATAAATATTTCAAATCTCTTAACCTCGGTTTTCGTAGGGGAATACACCGACCTCTATGTGAAAAGCGATGCGTTGCTCTTAGCCGACGTTTTTGAAAATTTTAGAACATTATCTATAACCCATTATAAATTAGATCCCGCTCACGCTTACACCGCACCAGGTTTAGCCTGGCAAGCAGCTTTGAAGATGACCGATGTTCGCCTCGATCTCATACTTGATATAGATCAACACTTATTTATTGAAAAGGGTAACGCTTTTGTGATATTTTAAATATTATTGTATTTACATTGAATTTTTAGGGATTCGAGGCGGTGTTTCAATGATCTCAACTCGTTATTCTGAAGCGAATAACAAATATATGGCCGACACATATGATTCGTCTAAAGAGAGCAGTTATATATGCTATTTAGGTAATTTACATTTTTAAAAAAAATAAATAATTTTTTTATTTTTATTTTTTTTTATTTTTATTATTTTTATTTTTATTATATTAATTAACTTAATTTAACTTAATTGAAGATGCTAATAATTTGTACGGTGCTGTTATGTGTGAACCACTACCGCTAGGCGACTTCCAGTGGGTTCAGGAGGATGATTTGCAAACACTCAGTGAAAATATTCTAAGTATTCCCAATAACGTTGAAAACGGATACATTTTAGAGGTAAATAACAAGTGTTATAATTATTGAATTATATTTTTAAAGAATTGTTTCCTTTGCAGGTGGATCTTGAATATCCTCCAGAGTTGCATGACTTACATAACGATCTCCCAGTAGCGGCGGAATCTAAAGTTATTACACATGATATGCTATCTCCATACTCCAAAGATCTCTTAGGAAAATTAAATATTAAGGAGAATCAAAGTCTACCAAAACTTCTTCCTAATTTAAATAATAAAGAGAAATACATAGTACATTACCGCAATTTAAAATATTATGTAGAATTAGGTTTGAAAATAACCAAGGTTCATCGAGCTCTAACCTTCACTCAAGGAAAATGGTTAGAAAAATATGTTAGATTCAACACTGAACAGAGGAAATTATCCAAGAGTTCATTTGAAAAGAATTTCTGGAAACTAATGGTTAACTCTGTTTTCGGGTAAATCAATTTAAATAATTTATTGCTGTTTTTTTCCCTTACTTCATTTAATTCTTTAGAAAAACAATGGAAAATTTACGGAAGCATATAAATTTCGAGTTGATTCATAAACCAGAAAGAATGTTAAAAGTTACAAGTTCCCCGCAGTTTGAACACTTTACCATCTTTAATGAAGAGTTAGCCGGCGCTCATAAGAAGAGAGCTAAAATTGTTCTTAACCGGCCTATATTTACCGGATTCACCATTCTAGATTTATCCAAGGAGCTCATGTATCGGTTCCATTATGGATTCATAAAAAATACGTACGGGGACAAAGCATCACTATTATTTACAGACACTGGTAATTTAATTTAATATGCATTTTTTATTTAAATAGTACTAATATATAAAATATTTACAGACAGTTTAACGTACAACATTGAGACGGATGATGTTTATAAAGACTTTGAAGTTCATAAAAACCGCTTTGACTTCTCTGATTATCCACCTTCGCATTTCCTTCATTCTAATCAGAATAAAAAAGCTCTCGGTTATTTTAAAGACGAGACAAATTCGCAGTTAATTCAAAGCTTTGTAGGACTTCGTCCAAAGCTTTATTCTATTAAATTGTACGGGGAGTCTAAGACCGCTGAAGAGATAGAAAAGGAGTTGCGATTGGGGAAATCTTTAGAGTCAATTTTAAACCATAAAAAGGTTTGTAAGGGCGTTGCCATGAACGTTATTAGAAACGTCATCCGCCACGAAGACTATGAACGTTGTCTTTTTAATCAAGAAACCATGTCAGCCGAGATGATGCGTATAGCTAGTTTCAAGCATGAACTATTTACTATAAATACTAGAAAACTTTGTTTATCACCAAATGATGATAAGAGATACATTCTACCCTGCGGGGTTCGTACATTAGCGCACGGTCATAAAGATATTGAAAAATTATAATGAATGCTTGTATTTATGTATATATAAAAAAAAACTGCTATTGCTATAAATTGTAAAAAATTATTTTATTGAATACATTTTGCACATAAACTCTTTAATCATTTTATCGTTTACATATTTATCTTTCTTAAACCTAGACACAATGTTATACATTTCTATTCCTTTACACCTGTTTATAGCAAAATAGATACAGAATGCTCCACACGTATTACTAGAATTACTCTGTAATTGATTAGAATTAAAAGTTACAGTTTTACTGTTTCGTTCAATAAAGTCATTAAATTTAAAATAATCTGGCGGGTTTCCAAAGGAATCCATGAATTCACAATTTTTATGTTTAGAAAAATATATTAGAACCCAGTGTTCTCCAGGTTCAGCACTCGTATCGGTATTTACAATAAATAGAGAAGGGAATATTTTTACGTATTTAGGTAGCTTGTCAGCCGCGAACACGCCTTGAAATATACTTTTAGTACTTAAATCTTTTTCAAGTATTTTAGTTATCTGTAGCGAATCCATTAATTACTGTAATCGAAAATCACGGTTCGATTTTTATCAATTTCAATCAAATTTTGAAACTCGGCGTAAATTAGAATGGAAATCGTCTCCGGTAACGGTTTTGCAAATTTTAATTCTAATCTCAGGTTACTGTTTTTTACAAGATGCAAGTGATTAGCGTTGTTATTAAGATCCGAGGTTAAATTGTACGCGAATAAACAATTTCCGTTAGGGTAATCTTCCCGACTTATCTGATTCCCTTCATCTACGTTCCACTGATTAGTTTGAATGAAAAGATTGCAATACGCTTGAATATATAGATTTTCCTTAAAGTTTAGAGATAACGCCTTATGAGGGACGCTGCTACCGTCAATGTACAATCCAATGCTTGATAAATCGAAATGTTGAAAGTTGTACGGGGATTTTTTCAAATCTCCTAGAAACGCTTTTTGTTCCACAAACCCGATAACAACTTTCTTAGGTGCTTGTCCGGTAAATAAATGATCTTGCACACTAGCCATAAGACCAGCGGGTATAGAAAATGAGGTGCACTCCGAACGAGTTACAGGATATTTAGCGGTTCCATATTGTAACGCCTTGGCTTGAGCGAGCGATAGTTCCGGTATCACTTTAACTTTCCTCAGATAAAGGGAAGCTGATAAAATCTCCACTTTACATTTTACGTCGGAATGAACGCAAAAAGCTGCTCTATTTTTATCGAATTTAAATTTCAAATCAACCATATTTAATAAAAAACGTGGTTGTTGACATAAATCAGTATGGACTACGCCTAACAAGTCAATCGCCCCTTTTTGCGCTAAACTCGCTCGTTTAGAGAAACCATCGTTATCGAAAAATGAATCGAACTTTCCAGGCGTATCCCGATAGAAAAGTGAACTCGTTAAATAACTTTTTTTCGCAGAATCTCCGAACGTTAATAAAGTTTGTATCATACTTTTATAAGCGTAATTTTGACTGGAAGGTGTTACTGATCTTTCATTAAGAAATACGTGGACGTCGCTAAAAAGCGAATGAAGAAACAAATTCTCGGGGGCGATATTGTCGGCTGGAGTTCCGGCGGCCCCACCCGCAACACCTGGAACCGCGGGTTGCGGTAGTTGACCATTATCTTTAGTTACCTTAACTCGAACGTGCAGCAAAGTTTGTGAAAGGTCTATATACGTTTCAGAGTTACCGTTGATAGAAAATGTAATTGATGCGTTATCAACTATATTTGATATTGGATTATACTCAACCCATTCTCCACCAATAATCGAAGATTGTGTCATAGGTACTTGAAACAAATCTAGCTCGGAATTTATACACTCAACTGAGTGTGGGTGTAAAAGGGACATTATGAGAATATATCGGAACGTTTAGGGAACCGTCCTTTCGCTATCCTGCCTGCTGTTGAAATGGCGCTTTTCGACTGAGTTCGTTTCCTTTTATTTCCGGAACCCGTCATTCTTTTAATATGATCCGTAGCTGAAGATGTTAGTCTCATGGCTTCATCAGCTGCTGAAGCTAAAGTTTCCCTTCCAGCGTTAATAGAATGCGATTTAAGCGCTGTTTTAATTGGGACTCCACTAACAACATCGGTCGCTACTTTCGCTCCGGTACTTAAAAGTTTTTTCCCCAAGTAAGAAGCGCCTTTCTTCAGTAAAGGTACCGCGAATCTAAACGCTGAAGATAATATATTTCCTAGTCCATGTCCTCTTTGCACGGCTAAACCTCTATATACAGGTATTCCACCGAAACCAACCTGGTTTAAATAGTAACTTTCATAATCAGTTCTTGAAGGTGAATATTCAGACCTCATGATGTTAACTGTTCGCTCTCTTAAGCTAGAATGAGGGTGTGTCCTGAATGATTAAAGGTTTATAGTGAAGTCCACATTTTACGGGGTTTAAAATGTAATACAACGTGAGCTTTTCCACTATGAAACTGTATTGGCTCACCTAAATCATCTGTTATATTAATCTCTATAGTCTTAATATTATTACACACGACTGGTAGGTAATGAGGTTGTGAAAATATTTTTGTAGTTGTTTTCCCATTAGACTCGGCTTTCTCTTCGACGCTTATGATTCTTAATAGAGGTGCTAAACTATCCCCAACAACGCTATTTTCAACCAGATCAGAATAAACGAATAAGGAATGTAACCCAGCGTTCATATCAACTGGGTAGGGGGTTATCATTGAATTTAAAATGGTGAAATCATTATCTCTTCTATCCTTAAAACCTAGTAAAATCGATAGATCGGGGCCAATTACAGCTCTGATTTTCGGTTGCAATTTAACTTTAATTCGATTAGAATAATTTAAATAAGCGAATGTAACTTGTTCTTCTTCTTGGTTGTGGACGTTCATAACATGTAATAGTTCTTCCGGAGTTTTATAAAAACCCGCGGGAACTTCAATTATTTTATCATATTCGAGAGGGTCTTTAACTAGAGGGTTATCAGTCATTTTATCATATTCGAGAGGGTCTTTAATAACCAATAGATTAGGTTTTCGAACGTTATGCCATGTCCGAGGATAGCTTATTTCCGCTAACCCAACTTCGTACTGTTCCTCAAATCTTAACGGTTCAGCTAAATACGTTCGAAATTTACCAACGCTATTATCTTGGTAATATAATGACGAGGAATCTGAAGGTAGCGTTACGTAAAAACTCATTTTAAATCCACTTCTTGTATCCAAGAATTAAATGTAGGGTCGTAATCTTGCCACTTGACATACAGTTCTACGCGGCCGTCCGATTTTTTCCTCTTTTTTATTACTTTTTCGATTATGAAATAACAGTCTTTTAAATCTCGACCAACAATCTGAACCTCCTCTCGATAGAATACTCCTAAAATGGGGTTAGAATTTAAATCCATCAGCTTATATACAGGTGGGTCACGTGGTAGTCTCTCAGCTATTTTAAACAATTCTGTAGTAAAATTCGGGCTATATTTCTTATCGAAAATTGATAAATTTCTACTTATTCTACAAATATCTCCAATTTCAAACGCGTATGTTAACGGAGGAGAAAAATTTACCGAACCGTAAAGATTTTTCCATATTTTAGCAGAGTTATCTAGAGTAACTTCTGCGGGTTTACATTTAATTGATCTGTGATAACTATTGTTATAAGCGTTTATAATATCATCTAAAACGTCGATATATTTAAGGGTGTTATTCTGCGTGAAATAGCGATATAAACGAGATTTAAAACTTCTAATGAATCTTTCAATAATGGACGCTTTCATTTCCGATCGGGTAGCGAAAAATTTAATGTTCCTTCGTTGTAATTCACTCTGCACTTCTTGACAGACAAATTCGTTTCCATGATCACTTTGAATTCTTTTCGGTTGACGGCCTTTTTCAAAAACGTTACGTAACGCTTCTAAAATTGTTACACCTTTCTTATTTTTAACCGCTACAGCCATAGCGTATTTGCTAAATATGTCGATAATACATAATACATAGCGAGATCCTGAATTATATTTAGACAGCTTCTGAAAATCTGCCAAGTCCGCTTGCCACTGTTCGTCAATTCCATAAACAATAGTTCGATTTCGTTTGAATCGTCTTCTAGCAGGTTTATGCAGCGTATATGTATCCTGCTTTATTAGAAATTGTTTTACTTTTTCCAATGAAACCTTTAAACCTTTATGTCGAGCTGAATTATAGAGCGTTCGAACTCCAGCGAATGACCCTGGGTCTGCGGGGTTAGTATAGATCTGCTCAAGTTCTTTCTCCATATTGGGTAATATTTTGATGTAATGGTATGTAACGCCAAAAAAGGAAATTAAATAATTCTAATATTATAATAACTATGATAATTAATACAGCTGTGATAATTTTCGGTGATTTTGAAAATGATTGTGATAAATAGGCTAAAAGTCCTAAAGAGACCGTTTCTGTACAACCTTCCATTGTAGGCTTATACTATGAAATGAGAACAAAATTATCAGGTTAATATATTTTATTTAGTATGTATCCAAGGTCTTAGAGGACTAGGTGAAGATGATGATAACATTGAACTACTTGGTGGTGTATGAAATACAGCGAATGTTGTTAACAGTGTCAATCTTACAGGATTTTTAATTAAACGTTTTGAAATATTTGACTTATGAATACCCTCGTAAAACTCAGTAACTCCTATAGGATCAATCACTGTTCCAGGCGTTTTTCTCACAGCGTCATACAAAAGATCGATTATATTAGATCCTCCAATCACTTGTCCTCGAATAGAAAGCTCTCCTGAGTTAGTCCATCTAATATATCTCGGATCTTCCGTAGTCGCTCGGTATAATGAAATCGCATCACTAACATAAGTTGCAGGTAGAGAATAAGATATTTGCGCGAACCAAGTTTTAGGTCGTTCAGAGTTTTCAATAACGGGAGAGATTTGCTCTTTACGTACGTAAGTTAACCGTCGTTGGAGAGTTTGATTGTATAATGCTAATTTCTCTGATTCGTTTAAATCTGGATTATCTAGAATAGATTTCATTTCATCATCGAGTGTCTTCTCTTTTTGAAGTTCAGGTGTTTCTTCTGTTTTGGAAGGTGTATTGTTTTTTAATCTCTCCATTACATCTTCAGGTACTAGAAGCATTTTTCGAGCCATCATCGGTTTATAGCTCGGCTTATTGCACTTCCGGCGACTGAGCTAACGATAGATAGCAGTGGCGCTAATAAAAATGGAAGAAAACCACCTTTTTGTACCAGTATCTTTCGTCGTTTTGATATCGGGTTCTTCTTCGACACGTTTCGTATAACCGCGCTATGTTTCTTTAACCGCTTACGATGACGTTCTGACAGTTCAATTGTTCCGTGCAATACATTTATACAACATTCAACGAGAGCCAATATAGCTTCCTTGCTAGCGTATTTAATAGCTGTCTTTCTTTGATTTAGATTACAGGATGTTAGGAAACGTAGAAAGTCTAGGTTTTCCTTTACTCGTTTTGAGACATCCATTTAGAGATTTTCTTAGCCTTTCTTAAAGCGCAATGAACAGTTTCGGAATGAAAAGGGCAGTTTAATTCAACGTCTTCTAGTTCTGATAATTTAGGACAGCCGATATCTTCGATGTTAGTTACTGGAACACCGAGGAGTGTCGATAATACTGCAGCTTTTTCTAAACCTTTAGTGAAAAACGAAGTAGCTTTTTCCGCTATCTGATTGCAAATGTCACGTCTCGTTCTGTAAGGACGTT
Source organism: Leiobunum rupestre (assembly GCF_980474605.1). NCBI lineage: Eukaryota > Metazoa > Arthropoda > Arachnida > Opiliones > Sclerosomatidae > Leiobunum > Leiobunum rupestre. Next base: position 40,305,963 of record NC_143385.1, read on the forward strand.
CGCCGTCATTCCATCGAAGATGACAAATGTTATGAGATATCCATCTGCATTGTCTTTTATCTTCGTTTGAAAGCTCTTTGAAAGGGTATGGAGATTTCAAAGTAAACACTTCCGATTCTTCAGTTTCTAATACTACGTAAGCTAATTCTTTAATAATCCACTCTCGATTAACCCTAAAAAAATTCCCTTCTATAATACACTTCATTTTGGAATAAAGACAGCCGATTCTTCACCCGGTATTAAACCTGTTCGTAGTAAATACTGATCTGGGGTGTGAGGTTTCAAGTCAACTAATAAATACCCAAATTTCCGTGACGTAGCTTGTTGAAACGCATCAATAACGTATTTGCTATTGGTTGGAGATATCTGTCTCGCGAGATGATAAATTGTTGATTTATCTCGTGGTGATTTAAAAATAAATAGATAATGAGCATTTAAATTCAAAGTTCTTATTTCTTTTCCGGGGTAATAAAGGTTTTGCATTAAAATTAGTACGGAGGTGTTTCTGTGATGAGATCCACGAATAAATAAATTAGTTACATCTTTATTATTAGATATCTCGCATAACAAATCGTCTAAAATAACTAAATTCCTAATTTGCGGGTTTAATATATTAACATCGAGTAACCCTTCGTGAAACTCGACTGAAGGTGTGTGTTCTAATATTGATTGAAATAGTTTCGGCTGATACTCGGTATAACACCATATTATCCTCTCCGGAGGAGGGGATATGCATGTCTTCTTATGTTGAATCAACCGTCCCACCAGGAATGACTTTCCGCATTGGGTGGACCCGGCTACAAGCCCATTCATTGGATGTTGTAAGCTTAAATCCATAATGGTTAATGAGAATCGGAACATTAGTGCAATCAATTTTATTAGTTTTTTAACAAGTTTTTAGCATTGCATATTATTAGTGACATTATATTATTTAAAATTTCTTTCGACAATTCACAGCGAATAGTAAACATTTCAATAATATTTTCACAATCTACCGACATAATTATTTCATAAAAATGCAAATCTACGCGCTTAGAATAATCCGTCATGATACAATCATGCTGGAGTTGAGATGGATGATCAATTTGGCAGCCATTGCACGCTTTCTTCAGAGCTTCGTGTAATTGTTTAATTACAACGTTAGTCATCGCCTCCTTTATTTCCTTGATTTTCTTTAAACACTTCTGAATCGACTCGTACTGGTCGAGGAAATTCAACCAAGAAGATTGAGCGAAAGCTACCCCCTCTTTAGTCGGTAACAGTTTTCCATAGTTTACGCCATAACCATGGTACATTTGTCTAACATCTAAAACCTTTTGTTGGGCAAATCTATGAACCGAAAACCGTTTGGTTTCAGAACCTGTGAAAACCCACGAAGTTTCAGCTTCGTTAATGAAATAAGCTTCAATGGCATCTTTCTTTGTCCATAGCTCTTGCAGTTCCGCTTCTGTTAGTTTGATACCCTTTGTTAAATCTAATAGACCGCAGTGGATGGTTTCATCTGCATAAACGATTAACCCTTTGTCAGCAGACACAGGAAATGAACAATTCCTATAAAATAAATACATTAAGACAAAGTTAAGAATTATCACTGAGTATTCCTACTTACATTTTAAGGTTCCTCGGAGTCACTTCCAATACAATTCAGATGGTGAACTTTCTAAATATGGTCTTACTATTATACGGTTTTCCCTTTTTATACTCTGAAATTATTTATCTTCGATATCTTATTTATTAAAATGGAGTTTAAAATTAATTCCATTCTACGTATACGCATTTTGAAGTGTATCGCGTTACGTATATAGGAATTTACCCGGTCCTCATACGGAATCACGTGTACAATTACAATACTTGAGAACGATACGTTTCTCATACTTAAACTTTAGATATTCGTTTGAAATACTCGTGAGAAAGGTTCAAGTGTCAAGCATATGTAAGTACTACAATGATATTAAAATTAAGTTTAAAAATATTTCCATTCTACGTCATTTTAACAACGAATATTCCATGACGTCAAAACACTCAAATCCATGTTTTAAATTCAAATTAACCGCGCCCCAATTCGCGCACGTTAACCGCGTCCCATATTCCATGACGTCAAAAAACTCTTAAATTCAAATTAACCGCGCCTCCCGGGGAATCTGCGCACGCGCCGCCTAGGTTATCAATTTTTACATCATTTCAACTTATTCCGTACGATAAAACGTGATAAGATATACGTTCAAGTGTCTTTCGAGATAAGCGTAGATAAATGAACAAGTTGGCCTGGACACATTATGTTGATATATGAGAAAACAAATCGTCGCGAGATATACCTTAAATACATTGACTTTTCGACGATTTTACCCCCATTTCATCCTTTAAATCCCAGATTTCGATCCCGAACCTAAACCTGAACCTGGGATCGGAGCCTCGCCCTCACTTTCCTTCTACTGGCATTTTCTTATCGAAACCGTGTATGGTCAGAAGTAATAAATAAGTGTGACACTTTCTTATCGAAACCGTGTATGGTCAGAAGTAATAAAAAAGTGTGGCACTTTCTTATCGAAACCGTGTATGGTCAGAAGTAATAAATGTGGCACTTCCTTATTAAAGGGAGAGTGACCGAAAAAACAGTTGGTCTCATTCGATAGAACTCTTTGACGCGCACGCAGTGCCGTTAATTTCCACCCCCTCCGATCAACCCCCGTAAAGGGAGAGTTACCGGGAAAAAAGTTGATTTCATGAGGGTGGGCGGTGGCCAGTCTTTAACATAGGATGGTAAATTATATATCAAACGCTAGGAAATCATATGGCCTCAACAGCTTTTGTATTGGTTTGCCCACCCGGGTATCCTGAGGGTGGGCGGTGGCCACTCTTTAACTTAGGATGGCAATTTATATATCAAACGATAAGAAATCACGTAGCCTCAACAGTTTTTGTATTGCCTACCTGTGTCTACTAAGGGTGTATTGGTTTGCCTACTCGAATACACTGATGTGGAACTAATATTACGGCCTGGGCCGACTTGTTTTTAATATTTTCATTGAGATCCATACTTCCACTTTTATTAGGAACTAGTACACCAGATATCTTTGGAAACGAAGTCACCCGACCAATGCTACCGTATTGACCTGTTGGGGGAAGGGTCTAATTCTTCGGCGAAGAAATCCAAATTAGATCCGGCCGCGAAGAAAGCTAAGCAGGAGGCTTTCAAGCGCCTACTCGTTTACATGGTGGCTGTGGACGGCTTGCCGTTTACCACGGTTGATGGGAAGGGCTTTAGAAAGGTTTTAGAGTTTGCCAACACAGACTTGCACGTCTTTAGCCGGAGGTGCGTAGTCGCGGAGTTGGTGAAAATTGTTGATAAAGAAATTAAGCCGAAAATTAAGGTATCTATAAATACCTTTTTAATATATTATAATTTAATAATCTTTGACTATTTTTTCAATTGTGGCATTTGTAATATTTTTATTTGTTTCAGACCATTCTAAGCAAGGTGGCGCCCGGAAACTTGCATTTAACGTTGGATATCTGGTCCAGCCGACGCCAGCAATCGGTAATTGGAGTACGTGTTCAATTTATTGACGAGGACTTCAATTTTCGAAACCTATTGCTGGCGTTTGCCCATTTTCCAGGAGCGCACACCGGCGCTGCGATTTTGGCCAAACTCAAGGCTATTTTAGCCGAATTTGATCTATCACCGTCTTCCGTAAGAGATTCTATTACTATTCTATTACTGTGGCGAGAATTTAATTATAATTTTCTGTTTTGTAGATATCCTGGGTTTGCGCGGACAACGCGTCCAACATCACAAAAGCGGTGAATTTGTTGGACGTCGTTTCGGAGCCCTGGGAGTTTGGTTCGCCTCCAAGTCCATCGACGTCCTCCACTAGCTCGGACTCCATCAATTATAGTGATTTGGAATCATCACTTTCCGAAGACGAAGGCAGTATCGTTCTGGACGACGGCAAGTTTGATTTCCAACTCGCTAACCAAAGGAAATTTTTCTCTTGTATATATGTTTTACCTCGTTTATAGGATGGGATACGCTTAATCAAATGTTAATTCCTTCAACTTTGCCCGCGTCTCCAACGTCATCCCCGGAGCCCGAGAACCTCCCAATTTTCGGAATGTTTCATGACACGTGGATCCGGGTCCGCTGCATTTGCCACTCGTTGCAGCTGGTGGTTAATAATTCCCTCAAAACCATAGTAAGAGCGGAAGTGATGGTCAAGCGCGTCAACGACTGGGTGACGTTCTTCCATCGCTCCTCCAAATGGAGCGAAGCGTTTCGGAGGAGGTCACCCGGGGGCCTGGACGTCAAGGCCATCGTCGTTACTCGGTGGAATTCCATCTTTATGGCTATGGAGCGACTCGTTCAAGTAAGTGACATTTTGAAACCAATGTCGTGACAGGGTTTCACTAATACTATGTCTTTTTTTTCCTTTTTTACCCTGTTACTGTAGGATGGAATGCTTGCGGCTCTGAAGAGTACCTTCATCGAGGCCGAAGCGTTTCTCGAAAACCTGCCAAGCGAAGATCATCTCTTCCAGATGAAGGAGATACTGAGGTTGCTAAGGCCCATAAAAATCGCCACAGACAACTTCCAGAAGCGAGCTCATCTGGTAATTGGAACGCTTCTGGATGTTTTTGATCAGATCCCGGCGGCGAATGCTCCTTACTTTTTTGATTTTCGGGAGGAGCTGCTGTGCAGATTAAAAACGCGCTTCTTTGAGGAAGTGGTAGACCCGCAATATGTAGTTGCGGCGTTGTTAGACCCTCGAGGGAAAACTGCATTATTTCCCGGTAAGATAAAGCGAATCATATTTTTATCCCACTCCCAGAAGCTAAATGAATGATAAAATTCTACAGCATCGAATGCCATGGACGATGGTTCAAACATTTTCCGGTCACTTGGAGAGAACGACGCGATTCGTCATTTGTCGGAGTTTGCCGCTCGCATCATGCCCGAGGAACAGCATCAGCAGCAGGAGGAGCAGCCTAACAGATCAGGGGGACTCTGGTCCAGGGTTTGAGCGGCCCGTACTTCAGAGCAGCCAGCCACCACGCAACAGCAGTCATTCAAGAGTGAAATCACTAATTATTTGGAGGAGCCCTTGCAGCCGGAGGATTGCCAAGTGCTCTTTTTTTGGAAGACTTACCGAAAAAAGTACCCTGTGCTATCAGAATTGGCTAAGAGGGTGTTGAGTATTCCTGCGGCAAGTGCCGACGTTGAAAGAACGTTCTCGGTAGCGGGTTCCATCACCCGCTTCCGAAGAAATAGAATTTCGATGTCCAACGTTGAGTACCTCCTTTTATTCAAGGAGTGGGGCGTTTTTGAGTGAATTTCTGTAAGTGATGGTAATTTAGTACATCAGGTGTTATCATCGTATTAAGATTATCTTACCTTTATAGGTGAGGTGAGGTCAAATGAGACGAGGTGTAGTGTGCAGTACACCAAAAAAACGGTCCTTTTCAGGACCATTTTCATTTTTGAGAAAAGGTCGCCATAAAATGTATTGGTCAATGGAGTTGAAAGAAGCCTACTTTATATAGATATATAAAAATTTGTCGTGCGCCATTTATGGTGGATTTAATGAGCGAAGGCATGGAGACGTCACTCTCCACAAAAACATTCCTTTCATTACGACAACAATCCGTTGCATTTCAAATTTTGTTATAGGTGTACAGGTCCGTATCCAACGGGGCGTAGGAGAATGCTGATCATTCGCAAATCAACAGTGCGCCCCCCCCCCTCAACCCTAAGAACTGCACTATTTTTAAATATAGGGTAAGGTCATTGTCGCCTCTTAAAAACACTGAGAGCGCCCCCGGTTTCGGGCGCTGTATGAGATGCATATTTGGCCAATCTAATTTCTTTTAATTATTTAATTAATGGAAGTTGTTATTTCACTTCTCCATTTCGTTCAATTCCCAAAAATGGGAAACATTTATTTTGAAATCATTTCTACACCATTAGGCCTAAAAATAAGCGTTTTTGATCACACGAAATTTTGCAAGCAGATATTAAGAGGGTTTATTGGTCTCTGGATAAAAACAGTGAACGGAAAAGAAGGGAAGTGCAGGTGTATTCAATTTTCTCTTAGACGCATCAACTTTTGGGCTCAACATTAATAAAATTTAAGTAAGAAGTTATAATTTATAATAAGTCCACTCTTTATTAAAAGTGGAAAAAATAGAAAAATAAAACGGTAAAGAGTACGGGCGAAAAGCAAAACTCACTAACTTTCAATGCGCGAAAGAATACCGAAAAATAATACGGTAAAGAATACGGGCGAAAAGCAAAACTCGCTAACTTTCAATACGCGGAAGAAAACCGAAAAATAATACGGTAAAGAATACGGGCGAAAAGCAAAACTCGCTAACTTTCAATGCGCGAAAGAATACCGAAAAATAATACGGTAAAGAATACGGGCTAAAAGCAAAACTCGCTAACTTTCAATGCGCGAAAGAATACCGAAAAATAATACGGTAAAGAATACGGGCGAAAAGCAAAACTCGCTAACTTTCAATGCGCGAAAGAATACCGAAAAATAATACGGTAAAGAATACGGGCGAAAAGCAAAACTCGCTAACTTTCAATGCGCGAAAGAATACCGAAAAATAATACGGTAAAGAATACGGGCGAAAAGCAAAACTCGCTAACTTTCAATGCGCGAAAGAATACCGAAAAATAATACGGTAAAGAATACGGGCGAAAAGCAAAACTCGCTAACTTTCAATGCGCGAAAGAATACCGAAAAATAATACGGTAAAGAATACGGGCGAAAAGCAAAACTCGCTAACTTTCAATGCGCGTAAGAATACCGAAAAATAATACGGTAAAGAATACGGGCGAAAAGCAAAACTCGCTAACTTTCAATGCGCGAAAGAATACCGAAAAATAATACGGTAAAGAATACGGGCGAAAAGCAAAACTCGCTAACTTTCAATGCGCGAAAGAATACCGAAAAATAATACGGTAAAGAATACGGGCGAAAAGCAAAACTCGCTAACTTTCAATGCGCGAAAGAATACCGAAAAATAATACGGTAAAGAATACGGGCGAAAAGCAAAACTCGCTAACTTTCAATGCGCGAAAGAATACCGAAAAATAATACGGTAAAGAATACGGGCGAAAAGCAAAACTCGCTAACTTTCAATGCGCGAAAGAATACCGAAAAATAATACGGTAAAGAATACGGACGAAAAGCAAAACTCGCTCACTTTCAATACGCGAAAGAATACCGAAAAATAATACGGTAAAGAATACGGGCGAAAAGCAAAACTCGCTAACTTTCAATGCGCGAAAGAATACCGAAAAATAATACGGTAAAGAATACGGACGAAAAGCAAAACTCGCTCACTTTCAATACGCGAAAGAATACCGAAAAATAATACGGTAAAGAATACGGGCGAAAAGCAAAACTCGCTCACTTTCAATACGCGAAAGAATACCGAAAAATAATACGGTAAAGAATACGGGCGAAAAGCAAAACTCGCTAACTTTCAATGCGCGAAAGAATACCGAAAAATAATACGGTAAAGAATACGGGCAAAAAGCAAAACTCGCTAACTTTCAATGCGCGAAAGAATACCGAAAAATAATACGGTAAAGAATACGGGCGAAAAGCAAAACTCGCTAACTTTCAATGCGCGAAAGAATACCGAAAAATAATACGGTAAAGAATACGGGCGAAAAGCAAAACTCGCTAACTTTCAATGCGCGAAAGAATACCGAAAAATAATACGGTAAAGAATACGGGCGAAAAGCAAAACTCGCTAACTTTCAATGCGCGAAAGAATACCGAAAAATAATACGGTAAAGAATACGGGCGAAAAGCAAAACTCGCTAACTTTCAATGCGCGAAAGAATACCGAAAAATAATACGGTAAAGAATACGGACGAAAAGCAAAACTCGCTCACTTTCAATACGCGAAAGAATACCGAAAAATAATACGGTAAAGAATACGGGCGAAAAGCAAAACTCGCTCACTTTCAATACGCGAAAGAAAACCGAAAAATAATACGGTAAAGAATACGGACGAAAAGCAAAACTCGCTCACTTTCAATACGCGAAAGAATACCGAAAAATAATACGGTAAAGAATACGGGCGAAAAGCAAAACTCGCTCACTTTCAATAAGCGAAAGAAAACCGAAAAATAATACGGTAAAGAATACGGGCGAAAAGCAAAACTCGCTAACTTTCAATGCGCGAAAGAATACCGAAAAATAATACGGTAAAGAATACGGGCGAAAAGCAAAACTCGCTAACTTTCAATGCGCGAAAGAATACCGAAAAATAATACGGTAAAGAATACGGGCGAAAAGCAAAACTCGCTAACTTTCAATGCGCGAAAGAATACCGAAAAATAATACGGTAAAGAATACGGGCGAAAAGCAAAACTCGCTAACTTTCAATGCGCGAAAGAATACCGAAAAATAATACGGTAAAGAATACGGGCGAAAAGCAAAACTCGCTAACTTTCAATGCGCGAAAGAATACCGAAAAATAATACGGTAAAGAATACGGGCGAAAAGCAAAACTCGCTAACTTTCAATGCGCGAAAGAATACGGGCGAAAAGCAAAACTCGCTAACTTTCAATGCGCGAAAGAATACCGAAAAATAATACGGTAAAGAATACGGGCGAAAAGCAAAACTCGCTAACTTTCAATGCGCGAAAGAATACGGGCGAAAAGCAAAACTCGCTAACTTTCAATGCGCGAAAGAATACCGAAAAATAATATGGTAAAGAATACGGGCGAAAAGCAAAACTCGCTAACTTTCAATGCGCGAAAGAATACCGAAAAATAATACGGTAAAGAATACGGGCGAAACGCAAAACTCGCTAACTTTCAATGCGCGAAAGAATACCGAAAAATAATACGGTAAAGAATACGGGCGAAAAGCAAAACTCGCTAACTTTCAATGCGCGAAAGAATACCGAAAAATAATACGGTAAAGAATACGGGCGAAAAGCAAAACTCGCTAACTTTCAATGTTCGAAAGAATACCGAAAAATAATACGGTAAAGAATACGGGCGAAAAGCAAAACTCGCTAACTTTCAATGCGCGAAAGAATACCGAAAAATAATACGGTAAAGAATACGGGCGAAAAGCAAAACTCGCTAACTTTCAATGCGCGAAAGAATACCGAAAAATAATACGGTAAAGAATACGGGCGAAAAGCAAAACTCGCTAACTTTCAATGCGCGAAAGAATACCGAAAAATAATACGGTAAAGAATACGGGCGAAAAGCAAAACTCGCTAACTTTCAATGTTCGAAAGAATACCGAAAAATAATACGGTAAAGAATACGGGCGAAAAGCAAAACTCGCTAACTTTCAATGCGCGAAAGAATACCGAAAAATAATACGGTAAAGAATACGGGCGAAAAGCAAAACTCGCTAACTTTCAATGCGCGAAAGAATACCGAAAAATAATACGGTAAAGAATACGGGCGAAAAGCAAAACTCGCTAACTTTCAATGCGCGAAAGAATACCGAAAAATAATACGGTAAAGAATACGGGCGAAAAGCAAAACTCGCTAACTTTCAATGCGCGAAAGAATACCGAAAAATAATACGGCAAAGAATACGGGCGAAAAGCAAAACTCGCTAACTTTCAATGCGCGAAAGAATACCGAAAAATAATACGGTAAAGAATACGGGCGAAAAGCAAAACTCGCTAACTTTCAATGCGCGAAAGAATACCGAAAAATAATACGGTAAAGAATACGGGCGAAAAGCAAAACTCGCTAACTTTCAATGCGCGAAAGAATACCGAAAAATAATACGGTAAAGAATACGGGCGAAAAGCAAAACTCGCTAACTTTCAATGCGCGAAAGAATACCGAAAAATAATACGGTAAAGAATACGGGCGAAAAGCAAAACTCGCTAACTTTCAATGCGCGAAAGAATACCGAAAAATAATACGGTAAAGAATACGGGCGAAAAGCAAAACTCGCTAACTTTCAATGCGCGAAAGAATACCGAAAAATAATACGGTAAAGAATACGGGCGAAAAGCAAAACTCGCTAACTTTCAATGCGCGAAAGAATACCGAGAAATAGTACGGTAAAGAATACGGGCGAAAAGCAAAACTCGCTCACTTTCAATACGCGAAAGAATACCGAAAAATAATACGGTAAAGAATACGGGCGAAAAGCAAAACTCGCTCACTTTCAATGCGCGAAAGAATACCGAAAAATAATACGGTAAAGAATACGGGCGAAAAGCAAAACTCGCTAACTTTCAATGCGCGAAAGAATACCGAAAAATAATACGGTAAAGAATACGGGCGAAAAGCAAAACTCGCTAACTTTCAATGCGCGAAAGAATACCGAAAAATAATACGGTAAAGAATACGGGCGAAAAGCAAAACTCGCTAACTTTCAATGCGCGAAAGAATACCGAAAAATAATACGGTAAAGAATACGGGCGAAAAGCAAAACTCGCTAACTTTCAATGCGCGAAAGAATACCGAAAAATAATACGGTAAAGAATACGGGCGAAAAGCAAAACTCGCTAACTTTCAATGCGCGAAAGAATACCGAAAAATAATACGGTAAAGAATACGGGCGAAAAGCAAAACTCGCTAACTTTCAATGCGCGAAAGAATACCGAAAAATAATACGGTAAAGAATACGGGCGAAAAGCAAAACTCGCTAACTTTCAATGCGCGAAAGAATACCGAAAAATAATACGGTAAAGAATACGGGCGAAAAGCAAAACTCGCTAACTTTCAATGCGCGAAAGAATACCGAGAAATAGTACGGTAAAGAATACGGGCGAAAAGCAAAACTCGCTCACTTTCAATACGCGAAAGAATACCGAAAAATAATACGGTAAAGAATACGGGCGAAAAGCAAAACTCGCTCACTTTCAATACGCGAAAGAATACCGAAAAATAATACGGTAAAGAATACGGGCGAAAAGCAAAACTCGCTAACTTTCAATGCGCGAAAGAATACCGAAAAATAATACGGTAAAGAATACGGGCGAAAAGCAAAACTCGCTAACTTTCAATGCGCGAAAGAATACCGAAAAATAATACGGTAAAGAATACGGGCGAAAAGCAAAACTCGCTAACTTTCAATGCGCGAAAGAATACCGAAAAATAATACGGTAAAGAATACGGGCGAAAAGCAAAACTCGCTAACTTTCAATGCGCGAAAGAATACCGAAAAATAATACGGTAAAGAATACGGGCGAAAAGCAAAACTCGCTAACTTTCAATGCGCGAAAGAATACCGAAAAATAATACGGTAAAGAATACGGGCGAAAAGCAAAACTCGCTAACTTTCAATGCGCGAAAGAATACCGAAAAATAATACGGTAAAGAATACGGGCGAAAAGCAAAACTCGCTAACTTTCAATGCGCGAAAGAATACCGAGAAATAGTACGGTAAAGAATACGGGCGAAAAGCAAAACTCGCTCACTTTCAATACGCGAAAGAATACCGAAAAATAATACGGTAAAGAATACGGGCGAAAAGCAAAACTCGCTCACTTTCAATACGCGAAAGAATACCGAAAAATAATACGGTAAAGAATACGGGCGAAAAGCAAAACTCGCTAACTTTCAATGCGCGAAAGAATACCGAAAATTAATACGGTAAAGAATACGGGCGAAAAGCAAAACTCGCTAACTTTCAATGCGCGAAAGAATACCGAAAAATAATACGGTAAAGAATACGGGCGAAAAGCAAAACTCGCTAACTTTCAATGCGCGAAAGAATACCGAAAAATAATACGGTAAAGAATACGGGCGAAAAGCAAAACTCGCTAACTTTCAATGCGCGAAAGAATACCGAAAAATAATACGGCAAAGAATACGGGCGAAAAGCAAAACTCGCTAACTTTCAATGCGCGAAAGAATACCGAAAAATAATACGGTAAAGAATACGGGCGAAAAGCAAAACTCGCTAACTTTCAATGCGCGAAAGAATACCGAAAAATAATACGGTAAAGAATACGGACGAAAAGCAAAACTCGCTCACTTTCAATACGCGAAAGAATACCGAAAAATAATACGGTAAAGAATACGGGCGAAAAGCAAAACTCGCTCACTTTCAATACGCGAAAGAATACCGAAAAATAATACGGTAAAGAATACGGGCGAAAAGCAAAACTCGCTAACTTTCAATGCGCGAAAGAATACCGAAAAATAATACGGTAAAGAATACGGGCGAAAAGCAAAACGCAATGCGCGAAAGAATACCGAAAAATAATACGGTAAAGAATACGGTCGAAAAGCAAAACTCGCTAACTTTCAATGCGCGAAAGAATACCGAAAAATAATACGGTAAAGAATACGGGCGAAAAGCAAAACTCGCTAACTTTCAATGCGCGAAAGAATACTGAAAAATAATATGGTAAAGAATACGGACGAAAAGCAAAACTCGCTAACTTTCAATGCGCGAAAGAATACCGAAAAATAATACGGTTAAGAATACGGGCGAAAAGCAAAACTCGCTAACTTTCAATGCGCGAAAGAATACCGAAAAATAATACGGTAAAGAATACGGGCGAAAAGCAAAACTCGCTAACTTTCAATGCGCGAAAGAATACCGAAAAATAATACGGTAAAGAATACGGGTGAAAAGCAAAACTCGCTAACTTTCAATGCGCGAAAGAATACCGAAAAATAATACGGTAAAGAAAACGGGCGAAAAGCAAAACTCGCTAACTTTCAATGCGCGAAAGAATACCGAAAAATAATACGGTAAAGAATACGGGCGAAAAGCAAAACTCGCTAACTTTCAATGCGCGAAAGAATACCGAAAAATAATAAGGTAAAGAATACGGGCGAAAAGCAAAACTCGCTAACTTTCAATGCGCGAAAGAATACCGAAAAATAATACGGTAAAGAATACGGGCGAAAAGCAAAACTCGCTAACTTTCAATGCGCGAAAGAATACCGAAAAATAATACGGTAAAGAATACGGGCGAAAAGCAAAACTCGCTAACTTTCAATGCGCGAAAGAATACCGAAAAATAATACGGTAAAGAATACGGGCGAAAAGCAAAACTCGCTAACTTTCAATGCGCGAAAGAATACCGAAAAATAATACGGTAAAGAATACGGACGAAAAGCAAAACTCGCTAACTTTCAATGCGCGAAAGAATACCGAAAAATAATATGGTAAAGAATACGGGCGAAAAGCAAAACTCGCTAACTTTCAATGCGCGAAAGAATACCGAATAATAATACGGTAAAGAATACGGGCGAAAAGCAAAACTCGCTAACTTTCAATGCGCGAAAGAATACCGAAAAATAATACGGTAAAGAATACGGGCGAAAAGCAAAACTCGCTTACTTTCAATGCGCGAAAGAATACCGAAAAATAATACGGTAAAGAATACGGGCGAAAAGCAAAACTCGCTAACTTTCAATGCGCGAAAGAATACCGAAAAATAATACGGTAAAGAATACGGGCGAAAAGCAAAACTCGCTAACTTTCAATGCGCGAAAGAATACCGAAAAATAATAGGGTAAAGAATACGGGCGAAAATCAAAACTCGCTTACTTTCAATACGCGAAAGAATACGGAAAAATAATACGGTAAAAAATATTTGTTGGCCCGAGAATAATTAGCGGCTGCGGGAGGGCGAAAACGAAGAGGGACAACCGGAACGGGTTCAAGAGAGAGCGAGGGGGGAGAAAACTGGGGGGTGGTCGTCTGCCACGAATTTCCTTCTCACCCTCTTCTCCCCCAAGCAGTGTTGCCAATGTGTGGGATAAATCCCACATTGTGGGATTTTTGGCGATTTTTTGGGCTGTGTGGGGTAAAGGGATTTTTAAGCGAAAATCATTGATTTGGGGGATTTTTGGCCTGAATTTTTGAAAAAGCACTACTTCCAGAAATTCATAAACCGAAAATATCAGACTTCTATTTCTCTAACGCTAGATGCAAGTGCTTGAAAATTACTATTCATATTTTTTATATAAAAATTATTAGTAATTATTATTTAATTTTTTCCCCTAGGAGGGGTTATACAACCAGCGTGTCTGTCTGTGGGTCTGTGGGTCTGTCAGGCCTGCGAACGCGTTCGCATTTTCGGTGCAAAGTGTAATCACTGCGTACGCAGTTTCTCAAAGGGTTGGCAAAACCACCGTGTGACGGTGAGCGTTAACGGATGCATTTGCGGTTTGGTTTGGATGGTGTTTTTTCGCTCACCGTCGTGACGGTTAGGTGTATTACGTTTTTGTAATGTTTATGACAAGGACTTAGTTCTGCAACTATAAGAAAAAGAGACCAGCTTGGAACACCAACACAGGCAGGCTGTGTACACTGTGGTTTATCACTTCACCAAAGGGCTACATACACCCTCGGACAGCTGGCTACTTAAGATTACCCGTAAAGAGCACTCTCAAGCGATATTTAGGCGGAATCAATGGTGAAACTGGTGTTACGGCGTTAATTAAACAGAGGCTGACCACTGAAGCCAATAAATTAGTTCCAAAGCACAGGATTGTATCCTTAATTATTGATGAGATGTCAATCAAAACTCAGCTCATTTTTGACAGAAGACTGGATCATATATTTGGCTTCAAAGATACAACAAGACACGAACAACCCTAATACCAGCAATTCCGAGCCACCAACAGCAACACCCAAAGATCCGGAAGTAGCCAATCAGCTTTTGACCTTCTCAGTGGCGTCGCTAGGCTGTTTAAGGAGGCGCTTGAGCCAACTGAAACATTTCTGAAGCGCCACCTAAAATTTTCTGAAAGTGCCTTCTAAAATTTCCGAATTTTTCACTTGGCAAAAATTTCTTCGATTTAAAAAAATTGCTTTTTTAAAAAGGGCACCAAAAACTTCATTTATTCGGCCTCGATACTTCAACTTTCCTCATCTTTTTGGGAGGGGGGCTTCCCTGCTACCCCATCTCCCTCAATGGGACGACCCTGACCAGGGCTTATGGCTTAAAGTGACTTTTAAGGCAGAGCTGTGGGGGGTTGGAGTCCATTTAAAATACGTCATTCGGTCGCCGCTCGTCCAATTTACAAAGTTACACTATGAATACGTTTCAGTGACGATTTTTGAATCGACTTTCGACCTCCCACACCTCCCTTGTAAGTCCCTTTAAGCGCCACCAATTTTGAAATCCTGGCGACGCCACTGGACCTTCTTGATAAGTGGTATTTCAAAATCTTTCACCACATTAGCGACTTTCTTCTTTTCCAAACAGTTAATGGGGAAAGACCTTTACGACCTAACCCTTTTGGTAATTTGAGACGTAGAACAATGTTAATTTTTCATTTTGCGGGTAGTTACTGACAACCACAAAACAAATGTTGCCATGATGAGAAGGTTATGTGGAACATGCGGAAGTGTCGATATTAGCCATGAAATTCCACACCCACTCGATGATCAAAGACTACTGTATACTGTTGCTAAGTTTTGACCCAAGCCACGCCTTAAAAAACTTGCGTAACAAATTATTAGATGCCAAAAGTCCGGAGGATTCTGACGATATTTCTGGGAAATACGTTAAAAACTTATATGAACTCCAGACGGATGAAAATATCAAGGCAGTCCGAAATCTTAACAGAAAATGCGTTTATCCGACTAATATTCAGAAGCAGAATGTGGAGAGAGCTATGGTTATTTTTTCAGCACCTGTAATTGTAACGCTTGAACACCTTAAGAAACATAGTGGCAGTCATCTGAAGGCATATTTATTCAGAAATGCAGGACCAACAATTGAATATTTGAAAGCTGTCAAAAAGTGGTTTGACGTACATAATATGTGTAATCGTCAGCACAGCATACAATCTCGCAACTTGTACAAAGCATCCTTTCTATCCATGGATGATGAACGTCTAGACTGGCTCCAAACGATTTTGTTAACTTGTAACCGGCTACCTGTTTCTATTTTCAAGAAAATAATCGAAACAACCGATAGCGCTCGTTACATATAGTTTTACGGCTCTCGAATACTTGTCTAGGCTTATCGTAATTGATTAATACGAACGAGTTACAATAAATAAATCTTTTATTTACAATATCTATTAACAAAAATTATTCACACTTACAATGTAATCGAGTCCGTCGATTTCTAACTTGTCATACAGACTTCGACTATACATTTCTTTAATTGAAGATTATTCTAATTTAATTTTTTTTTCGCCCGAACTCCTATCTAAGTCCTGACTCCGTGCTTTCTCTTTTCTCCTTCTCACATGGGGAACAAACCTTTATATTCTGTCCGCGTGACGTCATAAACCAAAAAATTAAACTCGGGGCGAGAAAACTGCAGCGGAGCAGGCAACATCTGGTGGAGGTCGCCTGAACCGCTGCATCCCCCCCGGAAAAAAAACTTCGCGTGGGAGCGGAATGATGGTGCACGGAGGTTTAGATGTGACGTTTCTTTTTATTGCCCATTGGGCAATTGCGGACGCGATGTCTCTTCTGTCGGCATTTGTAACAGGTCATTTAGGTTTCATCGCCCGGAATATATGGACTGGTAGGTGGTGGCTGCTTCCTGGTCACTGCCATCACTGGTACCGGGATGGAAGGAGCGTTCCTCGGAAGGTTGGAGAACGTTTGGCAATTGCAGGCGCCACATTGATGTGGAGCGGCACTGGAGGTTTGATTGATTGGCGGAGTTAGTGTTGTCAAAATCGGGAGGTCATTATCGTGGTTTGGTGTCATCATTGGAGGTTGCGCTAGCTCGGTATTTGGTCGGGGAGGAAGGTCCTTTTTTAGGGAGGCTTTTAACTGGTCAATTACCGACCTCTTGGTTTTGTTCCGAACGGGTATGTCGGATATTTCCGGCACTGTTGGGGGTGTTCCTTATGGAACGTCTTCCAAGAATGGAGCACTGATGTCATCTATTTGTTGGAGTCCGAGCTCCAGGAGAAGCGTGTCCGGCAAACCAGGAGGGGAAAGGAGTCCAACGTTTCGAATGTCTTCTTCGTCATCGGAGTTGAAGGACGACAACTGGTCGCCATCTATTGCTACGGGTCCACCATGGGTGGAGAGCCAGCATTTTGTTGCGTGCGGCGCACCTGATCCAAGTGCCGGGTAGTGGCGAAATCCACCGTTGCCGTAGAGGCAGATTGAACAAGGGCAGTATTGCAGCTGGGCTGGTCTCATTGCCCAAGGTCCTAGTAATAAGACAGAGCGCCTATCCCGAATAACCAAAAGGTTGTTCAGCGTGATGACCTTGGAGGAGATCTCAATTTGTAGGTGTTCGATGCGTCCTAAAAGGAGCGTCATCGGGAAGGTGGGCGCTCGTTTCTTAAAATTTTCTATATGATCGTCGTGGGTGGGCATGTAAACTTCGTAGCCCAATTCTGCCGCCAGAGTGTGCGTGATTGCCTCGAAAGGGTAACTGAGGTCCAAAAGAGCGGGGACTATTACTGATACTTCTTCTGAGGACTCATGGCAAAACGCCAATACTTCGTGGGTGGTTGCAACTCCCTGCAAGAGAATGAGGAAGTGTTAGTTTTTTATTCCGGCCTGTCGTATCCGCTCCCAAGGAGGTTTCGATACGGCCTCCCGGGTGAAGGAAAAATTAGACTTCAATAAATTTAGTATTTTATTAGTTTTTAAATATCGTTCGACGTCTGCTAGTGATCGCAGGCGGCAAGTCAGGTGTAAGGGTGGAAAGTAATATATGTCTAATACCGGCCCTTCCTTGGTTACTGTCTTACGGTAACACAGTTCCCGAATCCAACCCAGAGTCAGGGGTTTTAACCATCTTTCATCGCCCTGCGGAGTGTCGACCTCTGGTTATTGGTCATCCGGGTCTCCGGGCAAAGATGACCTTGACTCTGAGTCAGAATCACTGTCCGAAGAAACTGAAGATCTTGCCGCAACGTCGTTGATGTCCGATTCCTCTGGAATCGTTGGGACCTCGAGCGTGGAAGGCGGTTCCCAGGTGTAATCCTGTTCAGTCGTCGGCTCTTCAACCTCGAATGTGTCCTCTTGTATTCTGGGTTCGTGAGTGGATTGAGCGGAACCAGAAGGTTGTGGATCTGCAACGGCGATGTCTGCCTCATCAGGAATTATTACATCGAAATTTATCCAATATAGTTTCAATTGACTGATGTGCTTTAAACCTCGGCTGACGTTGGTCAAGTCGTCTTCCAATTCGTACACGAGTGGGGTGACTTGTCGGATGACACAAAATGGCCCTACCCATTTCAGACTTAATTTCGCGGCATGATATGTCACGCCCTGGGAAAGATCGTTTGTCTCCAGCCACACGAGTGTGCCCACTGGAAGCTCCATGTCCTCACGTCGTTGATCGTAGTACTTCTTTTGATGTTCCTGTGCTCTTCTCATGTACATCTTGGTTCTTTCGAGGTCATCGTGAAGTTGCTTGAAAGAACGTTCGTGGTGAATGATTTCCGGGGGATTGTTATCGCTGTCCAGGGAGTTCCAGGGAAAGCGTGGTTCACGGCCCATATTTAAATAATATGGTGAACGGCCTGTCGTGTCCTGCGGTGCCGAATTGATGGCGAATTGCAAGAATTCCAAGGACTGATCCCATTTTCGATGTTCGTTTCCGACATACATTGAAATCATTTCATCAATTACGCGATTCAAACGCCAGAAATATCTAAAGCGTACCCTGGCTAAAGTCTTATCCCGTCCTCTATGTGCGGATGTTGGGTGGTCATGTAATAACCGGAGAGTTTCTTTTCGAAAACGCAGCGGTAGCTAAATTTTTCGGGGTAACGTTCCCCACGGCCTACGGTATAGCACGCCATTTCCTACTTCGAAAAGTCTTCCCAATTTCTCATTTCCCTCTGCTAACTTATCCATAATTTCCCTAGTTTCCGCTTCCTCAAATTGAGCGGGTTTTATGTCGGATAAGTCAAATACATTGAACATAGCGTGGGGAGGGGGAGGCAATATCACATTGTCCCCCTGATTGTTGAGATTGACATTTCGAAGCTCCATTGCTGCCAGACCGAGAGGCGCGCGTCCGCTACTACGTTTTCAACTCCCTTTTTATAAACTATTTTGAATTGAAAGGACTGCAAAAACATAACCCATCTTACTAGGCGTGCGTTCGGGTCTTTTACGTTATATAACCACTGCAGCGACTTGTGATCCGTCACTACAGTAAATGGTAAACTTTCCAAAAAACATCGAAATGTTTTGACGCCCCAATGAATGGCTAAACATTCCTTTTCCATTGTTGTGTAACGCGTTTCGGCAGCGCTTAACAGTCTGCTCGCGTATGCCAACGGAACCTCAACGTCGTCTTGAATCTGACTTAGCATCGCGGCCACTCCCAGGTCAGAAGCGTCCGTAGTCAATATGCACGGACTTCCTGACCTATAAGTCGAGAGTGGGCCAGCGCGATATATCGCGTCTTTTAACGATTCAAACGAGCGTTGCTGTTCGGGTCCCCATTGGAAAGGAATATTTTTTCGTTTTAGCCTATTCAGTGGTTCGGCTAAAATCGAGTAATTCGGAATAAAACGTGAATGCCAGCCCGTAAGACCGAGAAAACGCTGGACTTGTTTTACGTTACGAGGCGCGGGAAATTGTTCGATAGAGTCGAATCTAGATTTGTCAATATGAACTCCCGTCTCGTTAACTATATGTCCCAGTATTTTAGCTTCGGTTCTTGCGAAATCGCATTTTTCAATCTTTAAAGTTAAACCGACATTTCTTAATTGTGCTAACACATATTCTAGATTAATTAGATGTTGATCCCAGTCATCGGAAACTACGAGAATGTCATTCAGATAGACACATATATCAAACTGAGCGCCATCACGGAATAGTTCGTCCACCAACCGCTGGAATGACGATGGCGCATTTGTGAGCCCAAACGCCATTACGTTGAATTGGTATTTACCGGACTCCGTGATAAAAGCCGTTTTAGGTGCGCTATCGGGATGCATTTCGATTTTCCAATAACCGGATCGTAAATCTAATGCAGTTATAAACTTTGCTTTTTTCATTCGACAAAGCATTTCTTAGATTCGCGGAAGGGGATACGGGTCTTTTCTCGTTATTTTATTCAATTTGCGGTAATCGACACAAAATCGAATTTTACCGATTTTCTGATATGCTAACACGACGGGAGACGCCCAGGGGCTAGTCGAGGGCTTTCAACATTTGTTGAATTTGCTTTTTAATTTCACGCCGTTTTTCTTCACTAACCCTGTATGGTCGACTAGCGACGGGTGGTGCGTCTTCTGTGTGTATTTCATGATAGACCAGACTCGTTTTTCCTTCTTTTCGAGAAAATACTTCGGGAAATCGTAATAATAGGGCTTTTAAATCCATACGACGAGAGTATGGCAGATGACTTTGGTTGACTGCTTTTTTAATATCCTCTATAACTAGAGGCGGCGGACCCTTTTGCACTTTATTCTTTTCAAAAACAATCTCCTGATTTCCGAGGGTACACGTACCTCGACCGAAATCTATAACCACGGAGACTGTTTGTAAAAAATCACGACCCAGGATAAAATCACATAGAAGGGATGGTACGAGTAAAAATTCATATTCGTAGTGTCTTCCTTTTATGGAAAACGACACTACTGCCGAACCTTTAGTAAACGTATATTTACCATCTCCTAATATGATACATTCGACCTCATCCTGAGTGGGAAAATATATTTTATTGCCTAATTTTTCTTGAAGTTCTCACCATTGCTCTAAACTCATAAACGAGGCGTCCGCCCCTGAATCTAGGCGAGCAATGCGAGAACCGTGTAAAAAATCAACCTTAATCGCTATAGGGGGTCAACCGATTTCTTCTGAAAAGCGCCTAATTTCTTTTCGGGTTTGTTTGTTTTTTGTCGGGGGCGTGATACTCGTTTTTTCGCTCCCCGTTTTCGTTTGATGGCGACAGACAATTAGGTGAAATGTGTCCGATGCCCTGGCAATTATAACATCGGACCTTCAAGTTATTACCTCGTGGTTACGTTTTGGAAGATACGTCGTTTTGACTTGGAGCTATCGCTCCCGTAGACGATTTTTGATTGTGTTTTCCGCTACGCGAATTGGAATTACCCTTTTCGCTTCGATTTTCGCGGGGCGTTTGGTTAGGCAGACCTTGGATTAATAATATGACATCTGGTGGAGGTCGCCTGAACCGCTGCAAACTACATAGAGGACATACAATACAATAAACAACCATGCTTTTTCACTACGGAGACATTCCATGCTGTCTCTTACCTCCAAATCAACCACAGATTTGGCATACGTACTGACAAAATGCCTTACAAGTGACGCTATTGAAATGTTTTTTAGCATACTTCGTCAGAATGCTGGAGGAAACGATATGTTGGATGCGAGAACTTCAATTTTCAATATAGAAAAAATTTTACACAAGGGAACTCTGAAGTTTAAAAAAAAAGCATCCGCAAATGTTACACCCATAGAAATCTCATAGGTAACTAGAATGCTGCCGTGTAACTGGCAAATGGCCCAAACGCCGTGGCAGACGACGCCAGATCTCAGCCAATCAGAGCTCAATCGCGGTTCTGCCAAGAATTTAATGTCACCGGAGAGAATGACGTCACCTATCTCCCGCTATAGTAACGGAACCAAGGAGGATTATTATCCTCCTTGGCGGAACCACTCTACGGCCTCTCATTGGCTGAAGGTTCAAGACGAACTGGCGTCAGGCTCCGCCGTAGGCGTCAGCATTCTAGTTACCTATGAGATTTCTATGGTTACACCAGACTGAGAGTTTCACTGGGATGGACGCTCATAATTTTGGCCAACTAGATGAGGAAGAAAGAATCATGCCTGAGAACGTTGTACTACCAGTTATAGTTACTGGCAACGAACCACTTTAAAATTGGCAATTGTGGCTTATGCAAGCTGGTTTTGTGGTACAGAAAATGGAGCAAGCTGAATTTTGTAGCTTGTGTCTTGAGTGCATTTCCGGACCCTGCTCAAATTCACCACTTTTAGACTTAATTAAAACTAGGAGCAACAAACACAACACCCCACACAAGGAGAACGCAACTCGTCAAAAGTCGTGGATTTTCTTGCGTACGTTTTTCATTGGGTAGACGCTTTAGCGCCTGCTGCCGTCGGAAGGGGAAAATTCGGAAATTGTCTCCCCCTCCCCACCCGTAAAACGTTCATCGTAAAGGCTCGTGACACTCATCCAATGAAATTCGTACACAACCCTTCGTTAGCGTGTTTAAAGGCTAGCTGCGTTCTCCTTGTGTATGTTGCTCCTAGATTAAAACATCCGACAGAGGGGGCCCTTAGTTACCCAAATATGGATTTTGTAATGGTTCTTTCTGTAGTGTTGAGCTTCATTGAGGCAGCAGTTCCTTATTTACGAGAATCACCAAGAATTAGTGAAAATATAAAAGCTCACGTGTTGCCGAAACTTTCCAGGTGTCCAATTTTGCAGTGCAAGCTTATTGTCACTCATGCCTCAATATCTGCCAAATTTATCTGTGACAAAATAATACCACCCGTAGTTGATAACTGTTTGGGGTTATGTCAGGGCCTATGAAAGGGGAATGGTGCCTGGCAGCACGGAGACATATATATATACCAGACTTGGAAATAGTGATATTTTTTACGGGGGCCCTGCGGGCTCCCGACCCCCCTTAAGTTTGTTTTTATTGAGAGCCACTGGCCCAAGCGGGGGGGGGATTAGGGGAATTTTTTTTAAATTAGATAGGGAAAATTGAAAAATAAAAATTGGTTACGTTACTTACATAACATTTATTAACTATAAAACCAGCAAGTATATTATAATATCACACATAGTCATTTGTAACGCTAGATCCCGCTCTCGTATAGGGTACAAATCATGTTCCAGACATTTCCGTAAAATGTTTAATAAATATTTTTTAATTAAATTGAGAGCCCCGGTGGCCCGCAACCCCCGTTCGAATGATTTATTTTAAGAGCCCACTTATTTTTATTAAGAGCCATTGGCCCCAAGACTCCCGCTAATTCCAAGTCTGATATATACAGCAGACGACGACAATTCAGCAGACGCTCTTGAGATCTGACCATGTAACTGATTACTTTATTTTTATATTACTTTTAATTTATTAAACTTTAAATATTAATACACAATTTACAAAGGAATAAAATATCAAGGAATTAATTACCGATTCACAAAAAGGGTCCCCGCGATCTTCCATCTAACTTTCGCCCCATTTGCGTTTTAAACCAGGTTCCTAAATTGTCTGAAACCTTGGCTTTTGAACAGCTGCTTAGCTTCCTCTCTTCCTCAAAATTTTTCAGTTATGCCCAGCATGGCTTTCTACCCAAACGATCCTGTCTCTCTAGCCTCCTGTCTGCTTCTAATCGTTGGTCAAGTTGGCTTGATCAGGGCTTCACCGTTGACGTAATTCTTCTGGATTTTAGAAAGGCGTTCGACTCCCTCCCCCACGCCGCTATTCTTTCCGCCCTTCAAGACGCCGGTGTTTGTGGTGATGCGCTTGCTTGGCTCGCGGATTACCTTTCTTCTCGTAAACAGCGTGTTGTGATTCACGGTGAAGTCTCTGATTAGGCTGATGTCCATTGTGGTGTCCCCCAGGGTTCTGTCCTTGGTCCCCTTCTGTTTAACGTCTTAATTAACTCCCTCCCTGATGTTGTCCGTGATGCGTTCATTGAGCTCTTTGCGGATGACACTAAATTATTTCATTGTATAAAATCCTCTCCTGATTGTCTGTGTCTTCAATCTAACCTTAACGCTGTTGTTCTCTGGGCCGACTCTAAGGGGTTATCTTTTAACAGCGACAAATGCTCCGTCTTACACTTAGCAAGGAATAACCCCAATCACACATATTTTATTAGGGATGCCTAAATTAACACCACTCTCTCTGAACGCGATTTAGGCATTATTATGGATCCTTTTCTGAAATTCTCGAGTCACACTAATAAAATTTCTAAGAAAATTCGCTCTATTACTGGTGTTGTCCGTCGCAATATTTTCTTCCGCTCTCCTAGGCTAATTCGTACCCTATATAATTCCCTAATTCTCCGCCACTTGGATTTCTGTTCCACAATCTGGCGCCCTCGTCTCCAATCGGATATCCTTGCTCTCAAAATGCCTTCGCTAAGCTTCCCCACAAAATTTCGTCTCTCCCTGCCGCCTCTCGCTTGCAGTACCTTCGCATCGACCCGGTACATCTTCGACACCGTGTTAATGATCTCTGTTTGCTTCACGATTTTTTTTATAATAACTTAAATCTAAATTTTGACGATTTCTTCTCTCTTAGTTCCTCCCAAACTCGGGGTCACTCACTCAAACTCTCCAAGCCCCGAGTTCGTACCGCTCAGCGTCTAAATCATTTTTCCTGTAGCGTGATTAATGATTGGAATTCCCTTCCCCAAGAGATTGTTTCTATCCCCAATCGCCACACTTTTCGCCGCCATGTCTCTGCCTTTTTTCATTTTAAAGATACCTCTCGCGTTACTTGATTTTTAACCAATAGTTTCAAATTTACTAATTTGTTTTCGTCTCTCCCTTTATTTAATTTTTTTTTTTTTTTGGTTTTGCGTCTTTCTGTAGCGATGCTCAAACAAAAGCCCACCTGAGGCTTATTGAGCAATTATATAAATAAATAAATAAATTACCATAGCTCAAATTACACAAGAGCCAAGAAAAAAAATAATTCATTTGTCTTTTTACAAAATTTTGGTAAACCCATTTATGGACAAATTTTGCATTTCATTAGATTAAACTGTGAAAATGTGGCTGAAGAACCTATTATTTTATTACAATGGTATGATGTTAATTTCCTCCAAATATATGAAAAAAATTGTTAGAACAAAAGATGTCTGCGCATTTAAAATGTCATTGGTGGTAGAAAAATGCATTTTTATAACATTCAGTAAAAACATTAAATATGTTTGCCATCTGCCAAATTTGGTGGAAATCAAAGGTATCATGTGATTGCTTATTCAATTGTTCTATTTTCTCAAATATATATATATTTTTTTCAACTCCTTGACTTAATTGTTAAGTAACCTATTATAGTAAACCCTTACGAAAAAACATTCGAAACCAATCAAATTCAAATTGGGACCTTATTTGCACCAATTCGGATATGTTAGAGGCCAATTAGGGAACACTTGGAGATGAAATTTACAATTGGTACCAATCTGACCTTAATTGAAACCAACTTGTTATAATGAAAATTCCAATTGGAGTATGCGCAACACAATTGGAACTAATTAGATATGAAAAGGTCCCCAATTGGAGTGATAATGACCACTAGACTCATTTAAACCATTTCATACTTTTGCCTCAAATGGTATCCCAATTGAGACCAACAACCCGGAGGTTGGATCCAAACCTTTACGAAAAAATTAGGTGGTACCATTACATTACCTAGTGGTTCCATTTGGTTTCCTGGTGGTATCTAATGGGGTTGATATG
Source organism: Leiobunum rupestre (assembly GCF_980474605.1). Classification (NCBI taxonomy): domain Eukaryota; kingdom Metazoa; phylum Arthropoda; class Arachnida; order Opiliones; family Sclerosomatidae; genus Leiobunum; species Leiobunum rupestre. The sequence goes on from NC_143385.1 coordinate 40,331,306, forward strand.
GGACAACTGTTAATTCAATGGGGTCTATATGGTGTTCTAATGGGCACTGTTGGTACCATTTGGAAATCAAATGGACTCCAATGGTTCTTGATGGAAGTCAACAGGCTCCGAATGGTTCCTGATGGAAGTTTTGAGGCTCAGAATGGTTTCTGATGGAAGTTTCCAGACTGCGAATGGTATCAGTTAAAGTTTGTTTGTTCTAATGGTTTCAATTGGAACTCAATGGGCTCCGACTGTGACTGGGTTTTCTTTAGGGTACCATTTGGAAACCTAATGGGCTCTAATCATTGATTTAAATCACCTATTATTTTTAAATGTCAATTTAGTGAAAATTCTAGCTACAGCCCTGGGTTAATGATAGCCCACTGCCATACTTTTTCAGACATAATTGCTGCGAGTAAAATTAATTTATCCAACAAATACCAAACTTGTTTTTTTTTTCTATTATAGTCTCCTCAGAATTGCTTTATCATCCAACTAAACTGACTGTAATAAAATTAGATAAAATTTATCTTTAATATTTCCATGCAAATACATCCGTCTTAAAGGTAAATGCAAACAGTAACCAATTGAATGGTCTCCCTAATTACATTTCTTGAATTGTAACAGTCATATTCATTACTGTAAACTGTAAAAATATAATGTTATCTGCAAAGTGTGACTCAGTTCAATAACTACTTAACTATGATGTAATCATTATAATTGTGATTTATCCATTACACTATGTAATGTTTAATTCCAGTGTGAGTACCAAAACGATGTAATATGAAAAAATGTTTTTTTTTCTTAAACTGGGGTGTCACGACACATGGACAATTAGCGTAATTGTGTTAACAAACTGGTTTGTTGATATAACACCAAATTTAACCACTGTAAAAATGCAATTGGAACCACTATAAACCTCCAATTGGAACCACTATAAACCTCCAATTGGAACCACTATAAACCTCCAATTGAACCACTATAAACCCCTACACTGCTATTGGAAAATCTAAATATCCCATTTAAAAAAAAACACACACAATTGGAAAAAAAATTCTACAATTGGAATAATGAAATATCCCATTTAGAACCAATAAGCAAAACTAATAAACTCTACAATTGGAAAATTAAAATATCCCATTTAAATACAATAAACAAAACCAATTGGAAAAAAAAATATTCTACAATTGGGAAAACAAAATATCCCATTTAAATACAATAAACAAAACCAATTGGAAGAAATAAATTCTACAATTGGGAAAAAAAATATCCCTTTTAGAACCCATAATAAACCAATTTAATCCATCAACAATACCAATCAGGAAACAAATGGGAATGGTCCAAAAATATAAGTGGAACCAACTAATTGTTACCAATGTGTAAAAAACAAATGGTTTCTATTGATTTTTTTGTAAGGGAATGCCAAAGCCTATCATAGTAAGGAATAAGCAAGATCAATTAGGGATAAATATATCCAAATTAGAGATATGGTGGTATAAATTGAGCTCTATTAGTCTCAATATTTGAATTATAGGTTTCATTTGGAGATCGATTGGCCTAAAATTTGGGTTTATTGATCTCTATGAGATTGGTAAAAAATTCGGATCTATTTGTCTGAATTGGGATCTTTCATTTTCGATTGGAGATAAATTGGAGATCTATTGGTCCCAATACTGGCTTTACTGATCACAGTTGGACATCTAGTGGTCTAAATTAGGATATATTAATGCCAATTGGTATTCCACCATTCCCACTGGGTATTAATTGAACTCACAAGGAGACGACCCGAGGTGTAACACACCGATTTTGTTCAAACTCGGGGGTTTGGTAGACCTTCATGTAACTTGAAACACCTTAAAGGGAAATGTCTCCATAGGCAACCCCCTGTAAAAAATTTAAATTTTTGAAAATGCTAAAAATAGAAAATATAAATTAGAAAATAATGAAAAAGTTCGAAGTTGATTAAAATCTTTACAGGGGTACCCTTACATTTGGTCTGATTCCCATGTTATATTCAATAGGAAAATTTCCATTTTGTATTGTCAAAAACATTTTTGATTGACATGGCAAAACGGTTGCCTATGGAGACATTTCCCTTTAGGGTTTTTCAAGAAACATGAAGGTCTACCAAACCCCCGAGTTTTAACCAAATCGGTGCGTTACACCTCGGGTCGTCTCCTTGTCAGTGGAGGATGCATTTGTTCCAATTGGGATATGATTTTTCCAAGTTGGGTATTGTATTTCCAATTAATCTCCAATTAGAGCCATCATATTCCAATTGAGCCAAATGAGAGACCCATTGGCCACAATTTGAAACCAATTGGTGTATATTGTTTTTTCTGAAGGATATATTGGTACCAATTGGTATTCCACCATCCCAACCGGGGATTAATTGAACTCAATGGAGGATGCATTGGTTCCAATTGGAAAATCAATAATTACCAGTGAGTTCCAATTGGTATTTGATTTTTCCAAGTTGGGTTTTGTATTTCCAATTAATCTCCAATTAGAGCCATAATATTCCAATTGAGCCAAATGAGAGACCCATTGGCCACAATTTGAAACCAATTGGTGTGTATTGTTTTTTCTGAAGGATATATTGGTACCAATTGGTATTCCACCATCCCAACCGGGGATTAATTGGACTTAATGGAGGATGCATTGGTTCCAATTGGAAAATCAATAATTACCAGTAAGTTCCAATTGGTATATGATTTTTCCAAGTTTGGTTTTGTATTTCCAATTGATGCCCAATTAGAGAAATCATATTTCAATTGAGTCAAATGAGAGACCCATTGGTCACAATTTGAAACGAATTGGTTTATATTGTTTTTTTCATAAGAGTTCATTCAAATTTTATGTTCGTTACACTAAAATTTTAGTTGCATCACTTTAAATATCAGTTTAACTACTTGCCATCAAATAGTTTTAAATCCAACAATAAACGTCTGATGAAAAATTCCACATGTTGGTTTGTTTACATTCCATTCTATAAGCACGTGATTTTCACTGGCGCCTCAGCGGTGGCACTTTTGAAAATAGTCGATCTCCGCTGGAAAAATCAATTAGAAAATTTTGAAAAGAGTTATAAATCATGCAAAAAGGTTTATTCTACCTCTGACATCGACGAATATAACGAATAGCTTTCAATAATTTGCTTAAAGTAATGAAAAACCATAATCGTTCCATTCAATTCAATGCTAATAGTTAGGTCCGGAGGTGGCCCCAGCGCCTCCGTAGCGGCAAAGAGCGAATTTTGAAATTTTTTATCTTTTGGGTAGGCCGCTTGGTGCGAGCGTAGTGAGAGCGCGAAGTTGGCCATGTTTAGACAGTTGCGTTATTTTTCTGGGCATAGAGAAAAAAAAATGGAATTTAGGCAGGAAAAAATGTTCGGGTCGTGATAAGTCTTTTAAGGATTCGCTCAACCTGTTGCTCACAGACAGCACATGAGTTGGATTTAAGCAATATGTGATTATTTAAGACCATTATTATTATTATTTCTTTATTTGTCCAAAAAATAAATTCACATTTTTTTTAACTTAATCCTCAATTGGGTTTTTCTTACGGACAAAATTCCCCCTTAGTTAAGCAGTGCTTGTGTTTAGGGGGGTAATTTACATGGATAATTATTTAACATTTTTTAATACAGTTATTTATTATATTTAAGACGTCACTCTCCGAATTTCAAGTTAGATTTTAAAAAAAGACTTCAATTTAGCTTTAAAAGAATTCATCAACAACGCTGATTTTACCTCAGTATTTAACTCATTGAATAGCTTTGGTCCTTGAAATATAATATTTCTACATACTAAAGATAAGTTCGCAGTAGGAATATAGACATTTTGATTTGTTGGAATAATTTGAGATGAGTATCTACTGAAGCTTAGTTTGAATATTCATAAATAGTTAAAGACTGAGTGTTATTATTAAACAAAAAAGGATAATTAGATTGACAAGCCATTGATTGTAGAAATAAAAAATTACAATATACAATAAAAGTAACTAAATTATATATATAATTTGAAATATATATAAGTTGAAAACAAAAACCAGAAACCCAATGCTTCGAGATAAGTTTCTTGAGGCCTACAGGGAGCAAAGAAACAAAGTTGTTAACTTAATTCGTAATACTAAAACTAACTACTTCAAAGAGAACCTATCTAAAGACCATAAACCACGCCATTTCTGGAAAACAATGAACCCCTTTCTTAAGGGAAACTCTAAAAACAGGTTATTACCAAGATAAAATATTAAGACAACTCTACTGAGGACCCTCAAGGTGTGGTGGACTACCTCAATATGTATTTTGTTGATGCTGCTGCGGAACTGATCAATGATCACCAACTATCAACCCAAAACCAAAGTGATAACCAACGATCTTATACTATGGACAATAACCAGCTCTCCCTAATCAACAAGTTAACCACCCTCGATTCGGTGACGGAGGATCAAGTCTTCAAAGTCTTGAAGTCTATAAAGCACAATAAGGCTAGTGGCCCGGATAACATTTCCCCAGTTATCTTAAGAAACCTTGCCGCTATTATCTCTTAGTTTATTGCAGACCTCATTAATATGTCCTTTTCAACGGGTATCTTCCCCGACATCTGGAAGATTGCAAAGGTTATCCCAGCCTATAAAAAAGGCGACAAAGACGACCCGGCTAGCTATAGACCTCTTTCAGTCCTAGATGCACCCTCAATCTGCTGTGAAAGACTGTCCAACAAAAATATAAATTCCTATCTTGAAGATAATAAGTCCTTATACTGGAATCAGTCTGGTTTTCGACCTGGTCACTCGACTCAGACTTATATTTAATCTTCTCGAAACTATCATTCAACACCTAGAAAATGGACTGTATGTGCTAGTTATCTTCATCGATCTTACCAAAGTGTTCGACACCATACAACATAAACCATTATTACAATCTCTCAGTAAGATTGGAATTGATGGTACTGCCCACAAATGGCTACAGTCATATCTCACTTATCGTCAACAGATTGTATATCATAATAACCATACTTCAACAACCCAACAAATAAAACATGGGGTGCCTCAGGGCAGCGTCCTGGGTCCCCTCATGTTTAATGTATATTCCATGGACCTTCATAAGAGCCTTATTCATTCTGTAGCTAATGAATACGCTGACGATAATGCAGTCTCATTGGCCAATGCTGACCTAACTACACTAATTTCTAATGGCGAAAGTGATTTATTTTCACTTGAACAGGCCTTGACCAATAAAGGCCTATGCCTTAACAAAGTAAAAACTAAAATGATGCTTTTCTCCCATAACCGCAAAAAGGCTGCAGCTGCAAACGCCATCTCCTCTATTTATAATGGTACTATCGCTAGAACGACTACCTTTAAGTACCTCGGTGTATACTTTGAAGAATCTTTAGACTGCTGGCATCCTCATATACAGTATATTCTTAGCAAAGTCAATAGCAGGCTATGGCTGATGAAACCTCTTCAAAGTCATATCTCAACCGACTCACTTAGATTAATTTTTAATACCTTCATTAAACCGATTATCGATTATGGCATAATTTTTTATGCGTCTGCTACTAAATCTGACCTTACAAACATCCAGAAAGTACTAATTACAGCTTCAAAATTAATTGCTGGCTTCCCAAAATTTTTCTCCTTGACTGAGGCTAAACATATTGCACGTGTTAATTCCATTTATTTTACATACTGGTATAACCTTTTAATTTTCATGTATAAAATCAAAAATAAACGAGCCCCTCAATACATCTTAGATAAATTCCCGCCTTCCCCCCCTAATATTAATACGAGAGGTGCTAAAGATAATTTTTACATTGGAAAATGTGTTAAAACATTTGGGACAAGGACTCCGAAAAGTGTTAAAATAGCAGGTTCTCAAAACTGGAATAAACTTCCGAATCCGTTAAAAGACGTTGAGAGTATTAACCTCTTTAAAAAAATAATTACCACCCATTATTTGACTCATATTAACTCGTCACTCTGGTGATTACTATTATGTCATTTACTTTTATATAAATCACTCGTAGAACTTTACTCATTTAATTTAATTGTAACTGGACTTATAAGATGATCCAATAAAAATCTATTATTATTATTAGTTAATAACTTAATCCTAGTAACTTTTAAATTGTCATCTTCACGTAGAAAAATGTTGCCATTGCTTACCCTTACCAAAATATAAGTTGGCTAAAAACAACTTACGACAACTTGTATTTCAACTTGGTTTTCAGTTTGTATTTGGGACAAATGCCTACTAAAAAATAACTTAAATCATCTTTATTAATCAACTTATTTCCAACTAAACCAGAATCAACATTTACATTTAACTACTTAAAAGCAACTTAAAAATTATATGTAACTTCCTGACTAATTAAAACCAACTTAAAAATAATATGAAACTTCCCGACTACTAAAAACCAACTAATTACAAACTTAGAAAAAGAAGTATTTTCCTACCAACTGAATAACAACTTATTAACCCTTCAACTAGTAACTTGAAATATGCTGACAACTTGAGCCTACTTAATACCAAGTTAATATCAACTAATAATGTGTATACAAACTAAATATAAACTGAAATCCAACTTATTTTTTGGTAAGGGTATACCCATACATATTTATAATTTTTAGATTTCGCCAATTGTTTTGTTTCATATAATAACTTTTTAATAGTCGGGGTTAGCCATAGAACACGCCTGTCTAGTAAGCGAAGCGTATATATAGTCTTTGGTATGAACTCAAGTGGAAACATTTGGAATTTCCCAATCCCAGGCAATTCCCTTTTTACAGGCCCTCCGTAGTGAAAGGTTCGCACCCCTCACTACTTCCTGTCTTTTTTATTTCGTTGCCCCTAAGAGGGGGAAACGGAATTATAATTTCCCTCTGAAACGGGTGTTGGTGATAGGATTACCTCGATGTGTTCATAAAGGCGCGAGCTTGGTGGAGTATGCGCTTGAGGCTGTGTAATATTGTTTTTGGTTGTTATCCGTGGAAGTACGGTTATAGCTTACTTCATTTGAAACAGGTAGTTTTGTTTTTATAGTTTTAGTAGATTGATTAAATAAGTTATTTACGTTGTAATATTGTTTTTGGATTTGTCTTAATTTTTTATTCGTATTTCTATAACATTTTTATTTTTAATTTGTATTTTTATGAAATTCAATTTATATTTCTGATGAGCTTTCTTAGGATATTGAGGTTTCCTAGGGAATATTTTTGAATTGGTTTTTCAATGAAATATTTTACTATTGATAGTTGTTGTTTTGAGGTTTATTTTCAAATTTTTTTAAATTAAATTTTTATTTCTTGATTGGAGTACTATTTTATTCACTTACCAGGACCAGTTTCGGGGCCATGTAGCGAGTGTCTATAAAAGTTATTTTTATTGAACGCCTTTCTTCCAGTGGCTTCCCCTTTCGCTTTGTAAACAAGTGTAAACCCTTACCAAAATATAAGTTGGCTAAAAACCACTTACGACAACTTGTATTTCAACTTGGTTTTCAGTTTGTATTTGGGACAAATGCCTACTAAAAAATAACTTAAATCGTCTTTATTAATCAACTTATTTCCAACTAAACCAGAATCAACATTTACATTTAACTACTTAAAAGCAACTTAAAAATAATATGTAACTTCCTGACTACTAAAAACCAACTAATTACAAACTTAGAAAAAGAAGTATTTTCCTACCAACTGAATAACAACTTATTAACCCTTCAACTAGTAACTTGAAATATGCTGACAACTTGAGCCTACTTAATATCAACTAATAATGTGTATACAAACTAAATATAAACTGAAATCCAACTTATTTTTTGGTAAGGGAACTTAGGGAAGTGTTATTTTTCAATAAAATTAATTATTATTTTACCAATGTAAGCCTTATTTACTCCATTGAAAACGCAATTCTATTTTTTAAATTTTTATAAAATAAAATCAACACTGAGGATTTGCCGCTTGTAAGAACCTTGGATTTCACCTATGTTTTATATACAGTAAACGAAATGTATTTATCAATCTCGCATTTGCGGAAGCATTCTTACCAGTTCATGTATTTCTGTTCTTACTCTATAGGTGATAAGCTAGTTTTAAAAATTCCTCGAAATGAATTTAGACGAGGGAAGAGACTTGAGTTGCTCTTTGTTCGGTCCAGGGAACTAAAAAAAGGATTATCTCTCTAGGGGCCCCTCTTCGCTCGGGTCTGCCCGACCGTCGTAAACTTTCATAGCCGAATTTTCGTTTCTACCCTCCAGCAGTTCATCCCCCTTTGGATGGAACACTTCTCGATATCTCGGTTCCTGTATCTTCAAGACATGCTGTCCCCTTTTCAAAACCGGCCAATCTCCCCCCCCTGCCTAACCTTGAAAGTAATTTTGAAAACTCCCGCAAAAATACGAGGTCGCCACTATGCAGAGCGTAAATATGGAATCACTTTTTAGAAAACAAGTGAGGTCAATACCGATTTTTTTTCGGTGATATAGTGCCTTTAATATATATTTTAGAATTTTTAAGTGTCTTATAAATATCATTTGCTTTTAAACCCTTTAAACCAAGAATCGCGCGATTTTTGGTTAACAAAGTAAATTCTTATGACAGACATATTTTTTGCCCCCTTAGGTAGCCTATAGGAAACAGTTATATCAGTGGTATCAAATATTATACCTATTTTCTTCACTACGCCTTTCAGTATATCAAAAATTTGTTCTCTTTTTGTTTCCTCAATGCCAACTAGCTCTAAATTGAATGAGAGATTCTCTTGTTTTAATTCGTTGAATTTTTGGTCAATGTCTATTAATTTCATTTCTAATTGTTTATTTTTAATTTTAAATCTTCACTATCTTTTTTGATTAAATTTACATCATCTCGAACTGTGTTCAAGGCCTTCAAAAAGTCGTCTATTTTGTCTGAGCAAAACTGGATTGACGCCCCGATGACATCTATTTTGTCTAATTTGGTCTCTATTATTGTAATTTTGTTCACCTTGGTTTGAATTTCATCTAATGTAACCACTTTATTAAGAATTAGGCTTACATTTTGCGTTAATTATTGAAATTTGTCTTCCTTTGGATTCTCAATTGTGTCATTGGCGTTTAGTAGTTTTTTTACATTCATACCCTTACCAAAAAATAAGTGGTCTAAGAACTATTTAAGTTGGTTTTAAGTTTGTATTTGAGACAAATACCAACTAAAAACCTACTTAAAAACCACTTAACACCAACTAAAAACTTACTTAAAATCTTACTTAATAAAGACCACTTAAAGCCAACTTAAAACTTACTTAAAATGTTACTTAATAAAGACCACTTAAAGCCAACTTAAAAAATAATATGTTATTTTCTGACCACTAAAAACCAACTAAATACCAACTTAAAGAAAAAGGCATTTTCCCACCAACTTAAAACCAACTTATTACCAACTTAACTAGATTACTGAAATATGCTGACCACCTAAAACCAACTTAATATCAACTTAAATGTGAATACCAACTAAAAACCAACTTATTTTTTGGTAAGGGTATGACATTTCCAATTTTGTTTACGACTTCCCAATTTTCTTCAGATTTAATGGTAGTACATGAAACGTGAAAATAATCTCTTCGGGGTTATTTAAAGTTGCGTTGCATTTTCAGCACACTGACATTTTTTTTGGGAATGAGTGTTTGTGTATATCTGTGTGAGTCAGTATCACTGAAAACACCTATCTATATTAGTCAAAGTTTTGGTAGTGGATATTCTCTTGTAAATTCTAATTAAGACTATTGAGGTAAATTTCTATAAAAATAACTTGACAATAGTCTGGAGCTAAAAGACCTAAAGTTAATTATTTTAAAAGAATTAAAAGTATCATGTGTATCAATAATTTTGCCATGATAATTTAAATGACTGGATTAGATATCTTTGCAACATACAAAATATTTATATGATATTAAGAGGAGTCTTGTTATAAGTATATAGAAATAATATCTTTAATTCTTAGAAATGTATATTGTAACCAACATTTGTTATAAAAGACTCCCAGGTATCATGTTTGCCAATAAAAGTGCCAAGATAATTTAAATTACTGGATTAGATATCTTAATCGCGTAAAACAATGTATTTAAAGGACATTATTAAAATCCTATTACAAGTGGTTGAAATTTAATATTGGAAACTTTTTGAAATTTAGTTTGTTTTATTTAAATTAAAAACGATCATAATAACTGTTAAGTCTAAATTTCAAGTACTATCAAATTTCCTAAAAGACCATTGTGTTTTGTCTTTGTTAAAAAAGCCTAGTTATAAGTGTTCACAGATGGATGATTGTTGGTACAAATCTTTAAAATTAAAAATATTTTTGATAACCATTAATTTAAAGAAGTTCCTCCTGCTTAATATATTTTTGGAATTCTCAGTGATGTTTTTTTGAGTTTCGGTGTTCATGTTATTGTAATGGAATTTGCTGACTTAATTAAGTATTTATGGCTTATATTAATATCATTTGGTAAGTTTAATATGTAAAAACAATTTATATATAGATGTAATTAGATAATAAGTATAAAATATATTTCTAAAAGAGAAGTATCCATCTTATAATAATAATAATAATAATAATAATAATAATAATAATAATAATAATAATATAGGCTAATATCCAAGGCACCACCTTAGGCCCAAGTCAGCTAGCGACTTTTAATGCTAGTGTTATATTATCGTGAAACATGTATGTTTCGCAGGTTCTTTCTGCGTTTCCAAAGTACAATAGAACTATTGTACCGAAAAAGTATGGTTTATAAATTAGTAAATGTAGTTTAGTTTCTACATTGGTAAGTAATACAGTTTTTTACGTCTATTATGGTACATTCAATTTATAATTTTTGTTTTCCCTTACCAAAAAATAAGTTGGCTAAAAAATATTTAAACTTGGTTTTAAGTAGGTTTTAAGTTGGTATTTGAGACATACCAACTTAAAACCTACTTAAAACCAACTAGAAGTAGACTTAAAACCAACTCTGATTTTGCTTAATGGAGGCAACTTAAAACCAACTTAAAACCAACTTGAAACTTGCTTAATAAAGACTACTTAAAACTTACTTAATAAAGACAACTTAAAGCCAACTTGAAACTTACTTAGTAAAGACAACAACATGTTTAGTGGGTGGCCTACCACCAGGGTATTTGCACTGCAGGCAAGTCAATATAAAGGCGGACTGACAGAAGCAAACCTAGGCCTTTAAACCACTTAACAACTACTAAAATATACATATACATACTCCCTTTAAAACTATATATTAAGGGGGGCGCAAAAGCGGCTAAATACCCCGGGCGCCATTTTCTCTCGCTACGCCTCTGCTGGAACAACACTAGTCACAAGCATGAAATGTGCCCGAAATATTCTGTTAAAGAGTGACCCTTGGACGGATCGTTACAAAGTACCCTCGTAGGTTCTTAGAAATATAAATACGTTCTTTGCATATTTGGACGAGCGTAGTTATTTAGTACAAAAATATTCGTCAAAACATTTTAAACCTTCTCGCGATACAAGCACAAACTTAAAGCCAACTTAAAACCAACTTAAAAATAATATGAAATTTTCCGACCACTTAAAACCAACTAATTACCAACTTAGAAAAAATAAGAATTTTCCAGCCTACTTAAAACCAACTTATTACCCCTTTAACTAGTTTCTTGAAATATGCTGGCAACTTGAGCCTACTTAAAACCAACTTAATATCAACTAAAATGTGTAAACCAACTAAAAGCCAACTAAAAACCAACTTATTTTTTGGTAAGGGTTAATTCAATGAGTTCACTGTTAAAAGCCAAATTTATAGTGAAACAAGCATTTTGTCAGTCTTTATTTTTGCTTAGATAGCGCCACATTCTCATAGATATTTGTGTCTCGGCAATGGACAAAAAATTGTCGCTCCGTATGCTTAAATACCAACCCTCCCTAGATAGCGACAGTTAAAAATTCCATCCCGATTTATTATAGTCTATTCCAAATCTGAGAAATTAAAACTAAGTTATTAAATAGTAATTTAATTAAAATAAGATTTCATTTCATCGCAGAAGCATACAATAATAATTAATAATATTAAAAAGCGTTATTATTTCACTGTATAATGGCTCAAAATGTATTGTATGTATTCATTATTCTACCAATGCAAAATGTAAAAATTACATTGTTCAGAGATATTTACTTATTCATAAATCATAGTTTCTTATCTGAAATAGTTTTAGGAAGGGCTGACGAAGCCCTTACCAAAAAATAAGTTGGATTTCAGTTTGTATTTAGTTTGTATACACATTATTAGTTGATATTAACTTGGTATTAAATAAGCTCAAGTTGTCAGCATATTTCAAGTTACTAGTTGAAGGGCTACCCTTACCAAAAAATAAGTGGTCTTGTAACTTTTTAAGTTGGTTTTAAGTTGGTATTTGGAACAAATGTAAACTAAATACCAACTAAAAACCTACTTAAAAACCACTTTACACCAACTTAAAACCAACTAAAAGCTTTCTTAATAAAGAACACTTAAAACCAACTTAAAACTTACTTAAAAAGACCTCTTAATAAAGACCACTTAAAGCCAACTTATAACCTACTTAAAAATTATAAGCAATTATCTGACTACTAAAAACCAACTTAAAACCAACTTCAAAAAATGAGTATTTTCCAGCCAACTTAAAAACAACTTAAAAACAACTTATTACCTCTTTAAATAGTTTATTAAAATATGCTGGCAACTTGAACCTACTTAAAACCAACTTAAATGTGAAAACCTACTAAATACCAACTAAAAACCAACTTAAAACCAACTTAAATGTGAAAACCAACTAAAAACCAACTTATTTTTTGGTAAGGGTAATAAGTTGTTAATCAGTTGGTAGGAAAATACTTCTTTTGCTAAGTTTGTAATTAGTTGGTTTTTAGTAGTCAGGAAGTTACATATTATTTTTAAGTTGCTTTTAAGTAGTTAAATGTAAAAGTTGATTCTGGTTTAGTTGGAAATAAGTTGATTAATAAAGACGATTTAAGTTATTTTTTAGTAGGCATTTGTCCCAAATACAAACTGAAAACCAAGTTGAAATACAAGTTGTCGTAAGTGGTTTTTAGCCAACTTATTTTTTGGTAAGGGAGCACTTTGACTCGAGGTTCATTGTGCCACTTATAGAAAGGTAGAATCTGATATATTTCACTAAGAATTAACTGAGAATATGCAGATGCAATTATTGCAACTGCTTTCTGTGTATTAAAGAGGGAAGGGAGTAGATAAACAACTCATGGTGCATCATTACCGACAGTCAAGTTGTGTTGCTCTTTAATGACTACGTTAGTCAGGTCATCAAAATGCTTGTAATGTAATAAATTAAAATAAAATTATAAAAGTGTATCCATAAAATATTTGATTATAAACTGTATGATATTTTAAACTTTTATAGGATTTCTGCCTCAACAGATAGGTTCGAACAAAATTCAATCTATTCATAATGTTGGTATGTATTTTATTGCCATAGTGATGGTTGATAAACTACAATATAAGCTGATACCCTTACCAAAAAATTAGTGGTCTAGGAAATACTTTAAGTTGGTATTTGGAACAAATACCAACTTAAAACCAACTAATTACCAACTCAAAACCAACTAATTACCAACTCAAAACCTACTTAAAACCAACTTACAAATAATATGTAATTTTCTGACCACTAAAAACCAACTTAAAGAAAAAAGTATTTTCCCATCAACTTAATAACAACTAGTGTATTGAAATATTCTGACCACTTGAGCCTACTTAAAACCAACTTAATGTCAACTAAAATGTGTCTACCAACTAAATACCAACTAAAATCCTACTTATTTTTTGGTAAGGGGATATTGTAGACAGGTCGGCAAAATTGACTGCAGGGCACCCTTACCAAAAAATAAGTGGTCTTGTAACTTTTTAAGTTGGTTTTAAGTTGGTATTTGGAACAAATGCCAACTAAATACCAACTAAAAACCTACTTAAAAACCACTTTACACCAACTTAAAACCAACTAAAAGCTTTCTTAATAAAGACCACTTAAAACCAACTTAAAACTTACTTAAAAAGACCTCTTAATAAAGACCACTTAAAGCCAACTTATAACCTACTTAAAAATTATAAGTAATTATCTGACCACTAAAAACCAACTTAAAACCAACTTCAAAAAATGAGTATTTTCCAGCCAACTTAAAAACAACTTATTACCTCTTTAAATAGTTTATTAAAATATGCTGGCAACTTGAACCTACTTAAAACCAACTTAAACCATCTTAAATGTGAAAACCTACTAAATACCAACTAAAAACCAACTTAAATGTGAAAACCAACTAAATACCAACTAAAAACCAACTTATTTTTTGGTAAGGGCAACCACTAATTTTTGTTGTACTAATGGAGCAAATATACGGGAGTACGTAGAAAGTTAATTGGCAGCTTAAACCTCCAGTTGGAGAATGGAAAATAAATAAATAGCAAATCCCACATTTTTGAAAAATTATTGCAAAATCCCACATTATTAAATTAATAGAAATAAAAAATAGCTAGAGTAAGCAGATTATTCTTCACAATACAGGACACATAATACCCTACCTATGAAATACCAATCTAAGTTCACGATTTCTGGAGGACAAGCTGGAATACCATATGTACTACTATTATCAAATTGTAATTATTTACATTACTAGAGTTAGTGCTATTATTATTATTAGTAGGGGTTGGGTCCAGCCCAACCTAGCACTTTGACCAGAGGCCCATTGTACGGCCCTATAGTCTTTTAGTGGTAAGCCTTTTCATGCTGGTAATTCAATCGCATCTGTTTAAAAACCTAAGTGTGCCTCTCTCTCAAATGCTGAGATACAGAGCCTCATGCCTATGAACAGTTTTAGGAAGAGGAATAACCATATACCCCAACCTTCCTGGTGCTAGCTGTTAAAGGGGCTCCAAAGTTCGGTGGTAAAATGTGTGTAAAGTGAGTAAAGTGCGAAATTTACGGTTGACTCTGCCTGCCTCTACCAAGGCCGAGTGAGGGGTGGGGGGGGGGGGGAGAAAAGCATGCTCAATTTTCCTTTTTTTTTGCCATTGAACTTTGGAGCCCCTTTAAGTTCATCCTTTACACAGATATGCTAGTGTAGTGTTGAAACCACACTTTGAGGTGGATAAGGGTTGGTTAACTCAATTTTTTTTTTGGGGGGGGGGGGGACCTCTCCAGTTCAAATGAATAAATAATTATGATAATGGAGATATCTTGCCTGTAAATCTTGATTAAGACGCTTGGATCTGAATGGAAGTCGAAATTACCCACTACGAGACTTAAAATTGTTATTGCGCCGCTGTAACAAACAGTTATCTCAGGAAAACATACAAAATTTCAAACTTCATGAGAATTCCTTGACACATAACATTTGGTCTGATTGAAAATTATAAATTAATTTTTCAAGTGAGAAACGTTCAAGGTAATATAAGGTCTGCGTCCATACTTAAAATAGTCGGAATAACATAATTATGTTATTCCGACTATTTTAAGTATGGACGCAGACCTTATGAAAGAACCTAAAATACATTCAAGTTGTCGCGGCTATTTTGAGTCAGAATGCTAACCCTTGACTTTGAATAGTGTTTTTTAGATTACTGATCTGAAGCCGATTTAAAAGTCATAAAATGTTTAAACATTTTATGACTTTTAAATCGGCTTCAGATCAGTAATCTAAAAAACACTATTCAAAGTCAAGGGTTAGCATTCTGACTCAAAATAGCCGCGACAACTTGAATGTATTTTAGGTTCTTTCAGGGCCGTAGCCAGGCTATAGATGTAGACCGGGCGAACCATAATTTAAGAAGGGCGAGTAGTATTCAGTTCTGTCTTTATAGATTTAGTTTGAGGAACGCCAGGTCGGGCGAAAAATATCCCAGTACGGGCGGCGCTCGTACTGCCCCCCCCCCCCCTGGCTACGGGCCTGGGTTCTTTGAGTAGGCTTTTGGTTGTGGACGTCAAACCAACTTTTGGACCACAATTTGACATTTAAATTACTACGTTGTGTTACACGGGTACCCTGCATAGAGATGGTGAAGTTTCTTTTTGGAATTGGTACAACTCAGTCATTCCATGTTAAATACACAACTCGTGCAACTTTGGATTGTAATTATCCCTTACCAAAATATAAGTTGGCTAAAAACCACTTACGACAACTTGTATTTCAACTTGGTTTTCAGTTTGTATTTGGGACAAATGCCTACTAAAAAATAACTTAAATCGTCTTTATTAGTCAACTTATTTCCAACTAAACCAGAATCAACATTTACATTTAACTACTTAAAAGCAACTTAAAAATAATATGTAACTTCCTGACTACTTAAAACCAACTAATTACAAACTTAGAAAAATAAGTATTTTCCTACCAACTGAATAACAACTTATTAACCCTTCAACTAGTAACTTGAAATATGCTGACAACTTGAGCCTACTTAATACCAAGTTAATATCAACTAATAATGTGTATAAAAACTAAATATAAACTGAAATCCAACTTATTTTTTGCTAAGCGTAACCAGGCAAACTATGGATAAAATAATGGTAAAATATTATTTTTTTAAAATTTATTATTCAATTCAAAAATGCCCACTTTTGCACAGATCCCCCTAGTGCCTAAATGCCCAATGCAAAATATACCACTCCCAAAAATGATAACATACTACTCCATTTAGTTGCAATCCCTTACCAAAAAATTTGATGGTTTTTAGTTGATATTAAAGGGGCTCCAAAGTTCGGTGGCAAAATGTGTGTAAAGTCAGTAAAGTGCGAAATTTACGGTTGACTCTGCCCACCCACGGCCGTCTCGAGATCTGCTTCGCGCTCATAGCGGCCCAGGCAAAGATTTCCTCTCCTATGTATTTCCGCGAATACCTTTTTTTAACACTAGGAGCGCTGTCCGAGCCCCCCCCTTAAATGTAAAAAATCAGCGGGATATTTAATAGTTTTCTATGGCGGTAAATTCAACTAGTTAATCATTTTTGCATTGTTTTTCAAAAACTTCTGGAAAGTTTGGGATATACAACTTATGATTTGATCTTTATCTAATAAGTTTTCATTTAAAACATTTATTTAATTAAAGTAATATGCTTATATTGAGTTATATTAGTTAATTGCTAAGCCTAACCAAAGTTTATTTTGTTTTTCACAGGTTTCAAGTTTTTAAGTTTTCAAACCAGTATTCACATTTATTTTATCAGAATTTTAAATAAATAACCAAAATATTATTCATATTATTTAATAAATAGCTTTATTATTCTTTAAATTAAGTTCACATTTCTCAAACTTTAGTTTTAAAATCAGAACAAGTGTCCATTCTTTGCTAGAAAATTATTTTCCTCAATATCTAGAAAAAGTTCAAACCGACTGCGAGAAGAAAATATTGACAAAGGAAACATATGAATCTATTAGAATAACTTCATTGTCTACAATATCTTGCGTGTCATACCTCCTTAAATCTGGTTTCCAGTTTGTCTTGACAAGAATCCATCCTTAAGAGATGCACTATATCATTATTTATTTATTTAGAGGTTATCTACAAAGCCGCATAGGCCAACTTATGTGTAGACTTACAGAATCGCAGGATTAAAAATGAACAGAATATAAAAAATTGTATAAAAGTAAGCAAAAAAAATAATAATAGTAATAATAATGAGATATATACAAATAATTAAAAGCAAAAAGCAAAGCCAACATTAAGAAAACAATGAACAAACGAGTAAAAAATAATTACGAGATCATGACCAGGCAGATAAATGTTCAGATAATAAATAGCGGAATTTGTGATAATTAGATTGTGTCACAATATTTGATGGCAAAGCATTCCAATCGGTAATGAAACTATGGGAAAAATAATTTAGTCAAAAACCTAAAACATCTAACGTTCCCCAAGACAGCTTCACAGATCTATCAGCCATGATTGATACTAGACTCGATGAATTTTCCACTATTTTTAACGGCAATGAAGTTACATTACCATCTGAAGTTACTGATGCTTTGGACGGCTAGCAAATCCTAGAAGAAAAACATTTTTGCGAATTGTGCCTAATTCTGACTCACCATTTAAATTATCCGACAGAGGAAACCTTAGGTATCCCCAGCAAAGCTTTATCATGTTAATGGCTAATATTGGATATAGTAACAACATTCTAGAGAGAGCTGTACCCTATCTTTGGGATTCACCTGCAATTTTAAAAAACATTGAAATCCACTTGTGGCCAAAAATTGCTCTATGCCCTTACATCCAATGTGATTTGAATAATAATCACCCGAATGAAATTGCTGATTTAATTTGTAGAAAGGTCGTACCCCTAATTATCACAAATATTACCAAAACTCTGTCCGCAAAATTTTAGAAAGTGAAAGAACTTGTGCATAAGCCTCTTTCTCAAAAAGTACTCAAGTTGTAAATTCGAAATTTTTCCTATCTATTGTTTAGTTGTGTATCATTCAGTGGAAAATCCACCTAGTTTTATTATATTTATCAGATTTAAATACCTTCCAAGTTTCCATCACTATTTTCATTCATAGAGATCTTCCCTGGAAATAGTTTGGAGAGAGAGGGGCAGCAAAATAAGCTCTAGCTACACCACCGATTTACAATTGATTTACAGGATTTCAAAAGCAATTTTATTAAAAAATATGGGTTAATTGCTCTAGAAATTTTAAGCAAATATAGGCTTTCATATTTATGAAGTTAAAACTGATGTAATTCAGTTTTACAGGAAATTTAAAAAAAAATGGGTTTGCACATACCATTATTATATTTTCCAACTTTGTAATATGATTTTAAATTCTTTTAATAACGTGCAAAGGGAGGAATATCAAAAAGTTAAAAAAAACAGGAATAGTACTAGTCTAATTATAAGACAACATTAAAAATAGCACAAAAATTATGAAGTATAGGTGGTCACTTGGTCACACAGTATTTAGTTATCTTAATTTTTAAGACCATTTTCATTTTTCCCAAACTTAAAAGCAGATTAGACAAATTTGGAATCATAACACAACTTGTGTTAACAAGTAATAATTGAAATATTTATTGGTGCTAGGAATAATGAAAAGGCAAGCGAAAACATCTGATGACAAGGATTATGAGAATGAATATTTTTATGAATATGAAGATTATCCTGCCCCAAATTATATTTATAAGAAAAGAAGAAAATATATAAAAAGACTGAAACCTATTTACTATGAATATTTCGAACCTGCAATATACACAAAGGGTAAAACGTTTTATGAAAATCAACCTATTTATGAAGATGATTATAATTATAAAACTATGAAAACCTCAAAGCATCTCTATAACAGGGGAAAACCAGAAAAATATGATAGTAAATCCAATTATAAATTAGTTACAAACATAAATTCAGGTCAGGAGATAATGGGAAAATCGAAGAGAGTTAAATCAAAGGGCAAAGTAATGAAAATTATGAAGGTAAACACTATGAAAAAGGTTAAACTCGAGAAAATGAAACCTAAAACAAAATACAAAGGTGAAGAATTTGCGATAGTTAATTCTGGTCGTAAAAGAAAAGGAAAACTTATTAAGAAGAAAAAGAATAATTTAAAACTAATGTCGAAGGAGATTAAAACTATTCATGTGAAAGAGGAAATATCCAAAAAAAGTAAATCTAAAGGCAATCTAATAAAAAAGGAAAAACCGAGGAAAAATAAGAGTAAACATGAAGAAAAAGTCAAACTAATGAAAATGACTAAGCTTATTTCTAGAAAAAATGGGAAAAAACCTCAGAAAGATCAGAATAAGAATATGGGGGAAAATAAAAGTTATATCAACAAACATGAAAAAGTATCAATAATTAAATCTGCTCATATGAGAAAGGAAAAACCTGAGAAAGGAAAATCTGAAAAAGGCAAAACAATGAACATGATTAAGTTAACCTCTATGAAAAAGGAAAAATTGGAAATAAATAAGAATAAACCTAATGGCAAAGATGAAGAAATTATAATACTTAAATCTGAGAAAGATGTACATAAAGAAATGAAAATAATTCATTCAAATCTTAAGGAAAATGAAATACTAAAGACAGATAAAAATTATTCGAATGATAAACATGAAGCTTTGGAAATCCTTTTTAACAATATGCAAAATCACAAAGAAGATCAACTTGACAAAATTAAAAATTACAACAAATTTGAGGAAGAAAATAAAGGAGATGCGCAAAACCAAATTAACAAGGAAACAAACTGGGAAAAAGATTCAATTCAAATTCTTACAGGAAGTAAAGAAAACTTTGAAGAATCTCTAATTTCCAAAAATGCACATAAAATGGAAAAATATCTTGCATCATTAAGAAATCGTTGTATTAGTAAAACCAATTGGCAACTGAAGAATAAACTAAGCTTATACTATATTAAATTGAAAAACCACAAGAAAGATAAGTGTTTCAACAGAAACATAAAGGATATCAGAATTAAAATGAACAAGAAAACAGGAAATCAAAAGATTCAATATAACTATTTAGCTGCCTTTTACACGTCCATTCTAAATCCTGTAGGCCCTGAGAAACAGCTTGGAGATACTTTAATTTTAAAAAATGCACGCAAAATTGAAAAATATCTCAATTCATTAAAAACTGAACCTAAAAAAGAAATAAACTGTCCATTAAAGAAAGAACAGTGTAACTAGGACTTTTACAAATTAAAGTCAGAAAAGAATGTCAGGCGTATAATGCTAACTTTTATAAAAAATTCCCTTTTAAAAATTGTTGTTGCTTCTCCATGTAAACATCTTTAGAAAGGTATTAGTGCAAATAAATTCGATTTGTTTGAATCTTCAGATTTTAAGCTGCTAAATACTTCTTTCCAAAAAATTATCTCAACTGTTTCCCCCTTGGGCAAGTATGCTACCAGAACTTTGACAATATAATGACAAACTGATTTGTCACCCTCACAAGCAAAGTAAATGAAAGTATTTATTTAGTAACCTACACAAAATGAACTGGAGGTAGAGGAAAAAAACTAAGTAAAACTGATGGACCCATCCACATCAACATCCACCTCTGGCCTCCCTCCTCTTTATGAGTAGCGAGAAAATCGCATCTCTTTTAAAAAGTGTTACATAACTATACAAATTTTATAACACAAAGAAACAAGTTTTACAAAAAAAAAATAAGTATTGAAAATGTTTTTTATAGTTACCAGGATTTGATCCCCATTTTCGTATGTCAGCAAGTTACCATCAAGCCCCTTATAAAATGTATGAAGAAAATGGGACTTAATGCATCAGTTTGTTAGCAAACAAAAATATTGTTGAAATTCACTTAAATTGCCAAGGTTTGTTTTTCTGAGCTTTAATTAAAATTTGAATTTAACTGATATTAAGAATGCAATCATCATTTTCTTTCTAATTTTCAAGTAAACCGGATAAGATTCTTTAACAGCCAACCATAATGTTTAAGATAGTTCTTAAATAATCTTGTTGGTTATTGTCCTTTAGCACCACACTACTCGAGCCATTAAACCCATAGCTTTTATTCAATTTCAATTTTGAACACAAAATACCAAATAAACCATTTACACAATTTGCATGATAAAAAAGTGGAAAAGATACTGCAAAAAGCAATTTAACATCAAACATCAGAAAAATGTGTAAATTATCATCCCCTCCTTTTGTGAAAACCTATTGAAGATGTAGCATTTCTACAATTTTCATCTATGATGAAAAGTATTATTGAAAAATTACACATTTAACATAAACAGGTTAAATCTTTTATTAAATAATGATGTCGGTGTTAAGACCAGTTGTAGCGCCAGAATATTTTTCATTGTAGGTGAATTAAAATGGGTCTTTCCCTCATGAATGGCTGAAAACCAATTAACAAAATAACACTTAGCAAGTTATATTAATTAATTTAATAAAATATATCTTTAAACGAGAAAAAGTAGCATTTATATGAGGAAAAAAGTATTGCTTATATTGGTGATCCAACTAAAATGCAAATTGATGCCTACAGTTAATTTTTGCCAATCTCTTTACCGCCCTCTTCCTAGAATTTTTATGTAGACTACAGTCTACCAGTCTACTTATCCTGAGTGTGGCACTGTCATTCGTCAAGACTAGTTTTATGCAAAACTTGTAGAGGTTAGCGGTAATAGTAAGTATAGGGAACTATTGGCTTGTGTGGCATAAAGGGTTAGCTACCACCCTCCTACGCAGCATTGTAATCCAGCCACCTCAATTAACCGCAATTAAAGTTGCTATGGATTTTCAGAACATTTAACAATAAGAAAATTCTCGATTAATTTATATTTCATTTGATCAGCCATACCACATACGCCAAACTTCAGAAGCTAGATCATACTTGGTTTTGAGTGTAAACAAATAGAAGAACAATGATATTCGATTTGTGATAGAAAATATGTATCACGTAAAATAAAAAAAAATTGGAATATGCTCTTGCAAACGTTTTTCATGAAAAATTAGAATAAAATGGTATGACAGTCTACTGAACCATCTTTTACAATGATTTTATCATATACACTACTGTAACCCAGCCAAGTTGCTTGTAGCCTAAGGTGGTGCCTTTGGTATTAGCCTAACTGATTATTATAACTTTGTTAGTATCAGCAATAAATAGCTGATGTATCGGCTGTACCCATATCAGTGCATCCCTACTGATTATATTTATTAAATTTAGCTTATTTAGCTAATAGGGAAGTTGCCTTACTAAGGGTTTAAAATTGTCAAAACCTATTTAAGCACTATTTTTACTCTCTACGTGAAAATTAGTTTTTACTATACCACAATAAACATGTGGCACTTAAACTTGAAACTGAAGGTAAAGGTCGTAACGCATTTCACCCGCAACCTAGATTTGTAGGATTGCCCATGTTGAAAATAACCACAACAAGATAATCTGAAACAATGTTGGTCCTTTAATATTTCAAGGTAAGACTTTACAAGTCATTTATCTGACAGAATTTAAATTCCTTCTTGATCTGCCTCTTCCTCATTATCAAATTCGCCATCCTCATCAGCTGTGGCTTCTTGATATTGTTGGTATTCAGAAATGAGATCATTCATGTTGGATTCGGCCTCAGTAAACTCCATTTCATCCATACCCTCACCAGTATACCAATGCAAGAAAGCCTTTCTGCGGAACATAGCTGAAAGGGAACATGGAAACTTCATGTTTATAAAAAAATTATCAAATGGAACCACTATGCCACGATTAACAAACAAGCAGGGATAATCTGTAAGAGAGGAGATAACTTTATTGTGCACAAGCTACACATTCTCTATACTCATTTCTGGGCTTAATATCTAATGTCTTGTTTATTACAGTGGCATAGCTTTTACTTGGGGTGGGGGTACATAACAAACTAAAAAAGGTATAAAACATTTGTGCATATAGCCAGAATTTTCAATACTGGGGACAAGCCCCATAAGTAATTTTTATTAAAGATTTTTTTAAACACCTAAATGAGGTTAAAAATAACAAATATAAAATAAGTTCATACCAGTGAACTGCTCTGAGATTCGTTTGAAAATTTCTTGGATGGCTGTAGAGTTACCAACGAAGGTTGCAGACATTTTAAGTCCTTTTGGCGCAATATCACAAACGGCTACCTTGACATTGTTTGGAATCCATTCCACAAAGTAACTATATTAAAAGTCATTCAGTTTAGTATCACCACTATTAAAACCTTGCCAGTTCTAAAACAAATAGCTAATGAAAGGAAAGTTCAAAACATACCTGCTATTTTTGTTCTGTACATTGAGCATTTGTTCATCAACTTCTCTCATACTCATGCGTCCTCTGAACATAGCTGCTACAGTGAGATATCTTCCATGCCTGGGATCACAAGCTGTCATCATGTTTTTAGCATCAAACATCTGAAAAGTCACAATTGTTGCAATAGCATTAATAAACAAATATTCATAGTAAAAACAGTTAGTCATGCATTTGCAAGTCATAAAATACAAAATAAATGATATATTTGTTACCTGTTGAGTTAATTCTGGAACAGAAAGTGCTCTATATTGTTGGCTGCCTCTTGATGTTAATGGGGCAAATCCAGGCATGAAGAAATGCAGACGTGGGAATGGAACCATATTTACAGCTAGTTTTCTAAGATCAGCGTTCAATTGACCAGGGAATCTCAAACATGTTGTAACTCCAGACATTGTAGCTGAAACCAAGTGGTTTAAGTCACCATATGATGGACTTGTGAGTTTCAGGGTACGGAAACAAATATCGTATAGGGCTTCATTGTCAATGCAGAATGTTTCGTCTGTGTTTTCAACTAATTGATGAACTGATAATGTCGCGTTGTAGGGCTCTACGACAGTATCAGATACCTAAAATGAAAGATAAGATCCCATTAAATTATTAGTATTACAATAAAGAGTTGGGAAATACACACCTTTGGCGATGGAACAACAGAGAAAGTGGTCATGATACGATCTGGGTACTCTTCTCTAATTTTTGAGATCAGAAGTGTTCCCATTCCCGAACCAGTTCCTCCACCCAATGAATGTGTGAGTTGGAATCCTTGTAAACAGTCACAGCTCTCTGACTCCTTTCGAATAACATCCATAACACTGTCTACCAATTCTGCTCCTTCAGTATAATGGCCTTTAGCCCAATTATTGCCAGCACCACTTTGACCTGAAAAGTCAAAGTCAATTGTAGGCGTGCAATTTAGGAAAGTATGGAAAAAAATTATATGTCCAAAAATATGGCCAATTTTCTAATGCATGAAATCCAGTGCAAGTAAGTTAAAAACTTTTGCCTATCACTACCATCACATTCCAACAGAAGTGACAATCAAAAAGTGAATGTCACTAAAGTCGCTCTATGACTTGCGCCTGATTAGCCTAGCTAAGCTGAGTGGAAAAACTACATTAAAACCACAAATTAGGTAAGTTTTGATATATTTATATCAACTGAAGCTTAGAATTTTAAGAACTAACAAAGTAACTTTCTTACCAAAAATAAAATTGTCTGGCCTGAAGAGCTGCCCAAATGGCCCAGATCGCACTGAATCCATGGTACCAGGTTCAAGGTCCACAAGAATGGCACGAGGAACGTATTTTCCACCTAAAATGGAATTTGCTTATAAACACTGAATATTATATTATGCAGATAATTTCCATGGTTAAAAAAATTTAACTAGTACCTTCAATGGCAGAAGGTGAAAATTTTAATTGAATACCTTTTAATGTATAAAATCGGATACTAATTTACATTAACTAACTTATCATAAAAAAGGGCACCTGTCTTTTCCTTTAAACCAAACAGACGAAAAAATTTTAAATGATTTTAACCCATTAATTTAAGCAACAGATAAAACGTTAACTTTTTCATAAAATAAATTAAAAAAAAATCACATCCAAAATCTCCTATAACCAGAAATCGTATTTTAGATATTAGTCTTCATAAATGTTTATAGGAGAATAATCAGTTACTTAAAAGTACTAAGATCTCAAAAATATGAAACCATTTTACTTTACAGAAAGCGTCTTCAAGTTTGTTTGTTTCAAATATAACTTCAAATTAATTGTATCAATTTCGTGCAACTAAATTTACCATACTGTTGAAGTTCTTGAATACGTAAATTGACCTCAATTTTTTATTTTTATTATTATTACTGTATTACAATTAAATTATATTCTATTTAACCAACCACTTCTCAGTCTTGTAACATTTTTGTGGTAGGGAAATTTAATAGGACAGGTTTTCAGAAGATATTCTGCTAGTGGCTCTTTATTCATTGATTTAAACAGAAAATCTAAAGGGCAGAGGAGCTCAATCCATAAATCAATATTATATGTACTGGGAAAAAAAACAGCGTCTTTTAAGTTTTCTAATTTAAATCAGCATCAATAATTCATGGACAATTATTTTCTGTGCTATTTTTTCGGCAAACTGTTTAATTTATCTTAATGCCATTTACATAAATATTACTATTGGCTATTCGAATGCTTACATACCAGAAGCTTCATTGTAGTATACATTTATCCTCTCTAGTTGCAAATCTGAATCACCATGATAAGAACCGGTTGGGTCAATTCCGTGTTCATCAGAGATTACTTCCCAGAACTACAGCAAAAAGAAAAGGATTAATATTTTTATATCAGTATATCACAACTGTTTTGTGTGTATTCAGGTTTTTGTTATTATATAATTTATAAATTATTAATTTGGGGAAAGAACTTGTTTTAGCCGTCTCGATGTGATGGATCTGACTTTTGCTGGACTTAAAGGGAATATGAAGGTTTTAAAAGTTTTTATTGGCCACTCATTATAAACAAAGCGGCTCATGAACAGGGTTCAAAAAAATTATGCTTAATGAATTTCACTTTTATTTAAAAAGTAAGTATTTAGATGTCTCTACAAATACATAAGATGTTCTAAAAAATTAAACATGGCTTAAATTTAATTTTATTTACACAAATTAAAGAGCATGCTAAAACTTAAATATTTAATAATATTCCTATTTAGATAACATTTAAGACTACATAAGACTTTTGGTCAGTTAATAATATGAAATACTAAAGTATCAATATGCTTTTAGCAGAGTAAAGGTGATAAATTTCCTTAATTAGGATGTTACAGAAAAATATAAGTCCTAGTTTCCAATTTCCTTATTTTTTCTTTAAAATTTACGCCAACAAAGATCTAATAACCCCATTAGCACCTTAAGGAATAATATCGGCTAGGCTAATTCGTAGCTTGCTCGTGGGTGTGGCCTGTGTTCGCTGCCATGGTAACGCGTATAGGTCAGCCATGACAATAGGGCGCCCATGGCGGTTACGTGATTATTTCGCGGGATCATGTGGTGTTTCGCGTCGTGATCTGTGACTTGAAATTTGTCATGGCGGCCGTTTCAAGGCGGGGCTAAGCTACAACGTATGCCTACGACGCTACAAGCAAGCTACGAAAACCAAGTCTTCTATCGACTTTTAATGCCTTTAATTCAGGTGGACGGCGTAAAATTGCTTAGAAATAATCACTCTTATTATCTTTAACCTCAACAAGTTTTAAAAGAAAGGATAAACCGTAGAACTCGGGGAAAACTCCTTTAACCAGTAAAATTACGCAGAAAGTGTTTTTCAGTTTTAACCCAGTGCCACAAGCTGGGATCGAACCCACCTCCTCTAGCACCTCACTCTAATTATTGTGTATCCCTCTATTTTAAAAACAGGAAACCAACAATTGCCAGATTAAAACAATCCCTTTTTCAACAGGAAACATTACTGCCAATGGCCGCCATGGCAGTAAGTTAGGTGGTCTGTCAATTAAGGTATGCATGAAAATAGTTAGAAACACCCAAGGGGGAGAGAAGGTGGAAATCAGATAATATACCATACAATCATTTTAATCTAAGTAATCATTTGATAACTATAGAGTAGTTCCATTCCATAGCTTTAGCCATGGCCGCCATTTAGGGCGTAAACTTTATCTAAAGTATGGGTGACATCCTGGCAATGTCACAGTGCAATTTTATTTATTTCTTGCAAGAGAGCTGCTCAAAAAGCCCTAACACGGCTTATGTTTAAGCATCGGTACATAATGATATGAACCCGTACAAAATATAAATAGAAAATAAAATAAATCAGTTATTCATGGCAAGCGGCTCTTACTTCCCAAAAACTTTTAAAACCACCAGGATTTTTCTAACTGATGTTTAAGCCAGTGTATTAGAAAAAAATACATTTAAATGAATTTTCATGGATTAGCAAAACTATAGTTCCCTTGTGCAACCCTTAAAACATTAATCAAGTCAATAGCTTCTTAATACGGGTGACTGGTTCCTTGACGTGAAATTTTGTCACAGAATAACCCTGGGTTAAACGAAAATAACTAGATTGGCCAATACTACTATTTTAGTAATTCCAATAGGAAATTACGTTTCAAAATCCGTCCCAAATTACAAAAGCCCTTTGGGCCACACCCCAGTAACAACAGATTGAACAAAAACATTGTATGAATCTGGGTCTACTTTATTTTTTTTTTGGCCTTGGGTTAAGTATGAAGAGGTGTCATACCATTTTAAATAACTGAGTCAGATTATTGCACTCATAGTTAATTTGTGTTGGTTATTTTATTCAGATTTTTGTGCAGTTCGTATTGCGCAATGATAAAAATGCGTTTAAATCAGAAATAAATTAAAAGGGTTTCAAGCATTCTTTAGAGCTAATAAACCATAGTAAAAACTTAACACAAGCGAATTTAAATCATAACAGTAAAGTTTAAAAACACTAAGAAATGGTTTACTGCATATACAATCTATTATTCTTTTATTCATTTAGGGTAACTCCAGACAAACGAGTATTGATAAATAATATTATACAGAAGAGCTATCACTCGGTAATCGGTACCTCCTAGTTTTAAAATCAGTGTTAATTCTTGATTCCCAAATTTACATTATGTAAAGGAAATTAAATTTACTAAAACTGAAAGATGTCAAAAATTAATTCTTACTTTGGCACCAATTTGATTTCCGCATTGTCCGGCTTGAATGTGCACAATTTCCCTCATTTTAACTTAAAAGTTTTGTGTATTTAAAATAACACAGATATATCTAGCACGCAACGAGAAAACGAACTTGTCGTTACCAAACTTCAACCGTCAATGATTTTCAAATGAGATCGGGCGCGGTCCTTCACTCTTCGCTTTTATCTGCGCAGGCGCGAAAATTTGCCGCAACGAACTTTATGACGTCATGGGGTAAGTGGGACAGTCTGATGTAAGGGTTTTTAGGACTATTCTGTGCAGAACTTCCATTTCAAGGGTATTTTCGTAGGAAAAAAATAAAAATTAAATAAAAACTAAACTTATTTTGTTATCGCGTGGGAACTAAACGCACTTGCCATTGACAGTGGATTAAATATGGTGGGCAAGGAAAGGGTTCTGCTGGTTCCGCCGTTTTGATTGTGTTTGGCCGTGTGGGAACACTGAGATACTGCGATTGGTTCACCCCCATACTAATTTTAATAGCATGTAAAATTTTACTTATTTTCTGCATTGGTTTCAACGTCAAAGGTATAATACGTAATAGGCTAGCTCGAGTTTCTATCAAGTTCCAACGTTCGCTCGAGCTTTGAAAATTGTTCTAGGACTTCAGCAGAAGTAAATGAATCACCTTTACATAAATATCCCAGAAATATGGGGTGCATTTTCCTTATTAAAATCTTGTAAAAACTAAAAAATGCAGCATTACGGAGTTGATTTACGTATTTTCAAAACGAGCCTGAAAGAATCTTAGGGGACTGACTGGACTACTTTGCATCTCTGCATGACCTAGCAACGTAGAATTGAATTAAAATATGGGTGGGGGACACCACGTAATTGGGTTTTCGAGGCTTGTGGCAGGGCCTCCTTAATCCTTAAGGCTGATACGCAGTGGCCGGTTAACAACAACCCGGGACCCCAGGGTTGAGCTTTATTATGGCCCCTTTGACATTCGAGCTAGGCCCATACCTTTTAGATAATGTTAAAGGGGCTCCAAAGTTCGGTGGCCAAATGTGTGTAAAGTCAGTAAAGTGCGAAATTTACGGTTAACTCAGCCCGCCTCTGCCAAGGCCGAGTGAGGGGTTGGGGGAAGGAAAAAGCATGCTCAATTTTCTTTTCTTTTGCCACCGAACTTTGGAGCCCCTTTCAGCATTGGTTAATCCACCACTGTTTTTACGGTTACAGCCATAGGGCACCACACTCCGCAGGGGCACTGTCAGCCTCCACCTTGCACAGAGGAGACTTTTAATTTTTTTTCTGGAACGGTTTACAAGATAAATTTTGAATGACCTCGAACATATGGTTCAAGGTCATTGAAACTTTTATTGTCCAAAGACCTCTTGCGAACTGAAAATTTAAAATTATTGTAAAAAAACTAGAGTTATTAACGCTGGGTAATTTTTAGGCATGTTTTTAGGGGATAACTTGTATACTCTGCTCGGACATAACCCTAAACAATATGCAAAAGAAATCTTTATATAAAAAATAATAAGTGGATTTTACCGTATTTGCTGGGAAGGATATTTTTATTGACTGGGCATTTTTTTATATTGCTATATTTGGCATTGGTAACCTTACGCTTCCTAATTCCACCAAACAAAGTATATCCATCGATTAATAGTATTAAAAATTATAAAAAATATTTCACATGGTTCCAACCAGCATTAACACATGCAAGAGCAGTGGGTCTTCTTATAAGAGATTCTTGGTCGACGTTTTAACTACGCTCATTCCACAAAATCAGTGGGTGAAAATGTCCCTGTCCTACGAGGGGCTGATCACAATCCGTAATCGGTGTACAAGCCTGTAGCTTTGACTCTACTAAAGTGATTACGTAATTGATTGTAGATTTAGCACTACCAAAGGCTGTACTCGCTGTAATCGGTGTACAGAATTTAAGGAAGTGGCTAGCCCCTCGCTGTCCTATCTTGTAGAGCCCGACGCCGATGTAAAATTGTCGGCAGCGGCGTTACTCATTTTCAGAGCGTTCAGCGGCGACCAACTAGTTTCGGTAGCGGCGTACGGTTATTTCTGTTCAGCGGCATCAAAGAATATAAAAAATTGAAAGTAGGAACAAAAACCATACTAGAAATAAATGTAACCTGAGATAAGCTTTGGAATACTATAATTGTGACATTGTCTGGCTTTGATGTTTTTTGGAAATAGCACGGCGTCGCGCTGAAGAAACCGCGGCGGCGGCAGCGTGGCACGCCGAAAATGAGGAAAAAAGCCGTCGTGGCGGGGTGAACGGCGGCGGCGTCGGACTTCTACTGTCTTGCGAAGACGTTCTTCCCCTACGTTGTTTTATCTTAAATGGCCACAGAATCGTTTGCATTTCGGAAATAGCGCTTGAAAATTTCTAAAGTGGGAAAGATGACGTAGAGAAAATGAACATTCATCAGAGAGGGTTCAGAGGGGAAGAAATATTCAACCACTGACTTTCGAAATGAACCTAATTTAATTTTGAAGGAAATACACTTTTAGAAAAAGTAAAGCTTTGGCGCTTTTGAAAAAAAAAAGGATTTCAATTTACAAAATAAATACTAACTTATGAAGCTACAAAATGAGCTAGTTTAGCAATTACCAAAATTAGCTTTCTTAAAAAATTTAATTGTTGAAAATTACGGTTCTTATTTTATTAGAGCGTCGGAATATGAAAGCGTGTGTGAAATAATTATGATGCTCCAACACGCCGTCCTTGGAATTGGGGCACTTATACCATTGTTTGTTAAAATTATAATGTTTCCTTTTAAGCGCGTAAAATTCTGGTTCACGCGATCTTCGTTTCGTGGTTCAACTTTTATATTTCGAACAAGAGTCGTAGGCGCAGGGCGTACGATGCGAGACAAGGCCAGATGGAGATAGTACCGTCTCGTTCTACTTGGTGGCTTTTGACAATAAAATAGTAGTACGTCACAAAGAGAGATCAGTCGACCTCCGCTTTTAAGGAAAGTACGTTTGCCTCCTCCGTGAAAATCCTTATTTGGCGTTTAAAGATCGTCTCGCTCAGAGTGTGGGCATTGCCAGAGAGGTATTTAAAAGGGAATGAAAAGGTGACGTCACGAAGCCCTCGAAGCGCTCTCCAAATATTAAAATCAAAAGTGAAAAGAATTGAAGAGGCGGAAAAATTAGGGCGAAACTCGCAAAACGCCCACGTGTATCTTCTGTTCTCGCGTGAAGGCTCATAAATTAGAATGAAATATTGAAGAATTATTCTAGAATTAAACGGATAATGTACTGGTTACAGTAACACAATTTAATTTCTATGGATTTATATATTTATCATAAGTACCATAATCACGTTCACTATTTTTAAACGATTAAAAGAAATAGAAATTATACCGAAAAATATTTTCCTAAAAAGACGAGACTTTTTGTTTTAACGTAATAGGCGCTTAAATAAAACATCTTCCCAGAAATTGCCAAGAAGTAATATTTCCGACAGCCACTACTCATAAGTTACTATTTATATAGTGCTTGTTGAAATATTAGAAAGCTGGAAACTTATCTCGAACATAACATCGGTTTTTTTCTAAGCCTTAACATGCCAAAAAAGTTACCTGGTTAAAAGGAAACACTTGTTGCATACCTTACTGCAAAAGTAATACGTTTAGTTCTAAAGGAATTAGTTTTCATCTTTTTCCGAAAGATAATTATATACGAAATGAATTAACTCTGGCTCCATGCAAAGATAATTTAAACTCGTACCCTAGATTCGAATACCGAGAGCTTTCCAATTGACGGTTTTGTAACGAAGTGTTTACCCTTTTCCGGCACGTGACCTCAGAAAAATCAGGCTCCATCGGTTGCGGTAAGGCGCAAACCATGGAGCGATTTTTTTCTGAGTTCCGGCGGGAAGTGGGTAAACACTATCGGCAATGCGCGAGAGAGTGATTTCGAATCTAGGGTACGAGTTTAAATTATCTTTGCTCCATGAGAAGCCTTAAAATTGCCCGGTAATATAAAAATATTCCGTATAATTTTAATTATTTATACCATACGAGGATGATAATAATAATATTATCTTCTTATACTTAGTTTTAGTAACATTATATATTTTACCTTAAAATATATTATCGAAAATTAACATTCGTATGTGAGCCGACGCATTCTCATGAGGGCAAAAACGCGTCTCCAATTGGCTTAAATATTACTTTTTGGCTAACCATTTTAACCGTTTAACCAACCGACCGGAAATAGTTCCTTCCCAGATGAATTTAGAGAGGGGAGTAAAAACCGAGTATCTTTTATTGAAGCGTCCATTAGCGCTACCTTCTGTTAAAACCTGTCGGCAGAAATCTGAATTCGGTGATTTACCGTACAAATCGAACCAAATCCTGTTCTCAATTCTCATAAGTAACATCAGAAATTTATAGTAATTCCCTTTCAGAGAAGGGGTTATAATAAATTTCAAAGAATCCAATTTTTAATTAATTTAAAATTGAGTTTAAGTTCTATCAAGAATGTATTTATTTATACTCAGGGAGAATGAATATGTCCGGATTATTTTTAGCGTTTTTTCAATTCCAACCGTTGGGGCCCCCAGTATGCTCCTCCGCTTTAATAAAATCAAAGAATACTGCAATCTCATTGATTCTTAAAAATTACGTTTTTCGACGCGATTAACGCTGCTGCGAGGACGCAAAAAATAAGACCGCCTCCTCCCCCCCCCCCCTAGCGGGACGGGGTTAGGGCCTCAACGTGTCCGTCGATGGTCTCGACATATCCATTCTCCCTGAGTATAAATAAATACATTCTTGATAGAACTTAAACTAAATTTTAAACTAATTAAAAATTGGATTCTTTGAAATTTATTATAACCACTTCCCTGAAAGGGGATTACTATAAATTTCTGATGTTACTTATGATAATTGAGAACAGGATTTTGTTCGATTTGTTGCGAGTAGTTTCGTGCGCAAACCAATAGAAAACGTTTATACATAGCATTATTCTTTAATCTTATAAAGATGTAATTTTTGGGTTGTGACATTTTTACGTGCAAAAAATATTGGATATACACGTGAATATGTAAATAATATTATTCTAACTACGTTTTATAATAATTTACATCTATTGGTTCTAATCATTTTCCCCTTCCAATCTAGTGCACCTCATCTACTGAAAAAAATAATTTTTAGCAATATTTTCTCATACGTGTGATACTCTTTTGTGACCTTTATGATTACATAAAAGTTTTGCTAACCTTAGTAGTCTGTACATTTGCCAATAAATAAATAAACAAACATTATTTAAATGCAATGTGTCAAACCTTAAATTTGGTTCTCTCGCTTTTAAGAGTACGTTTTTGTACCAAGAATTCGAAAATGGTTTTCAAACAGGGCGAGTTCTGGGCCACTTGACGGGTTATTAAACTTTGGAATTTTATTTCTAGCAGAACCTATTACAGGGAAAAAAATGCCGTTTTTCGTGGCCTGTGGTTCGACTTACTCTCAAACTTTCAATTTAACCGCATGAAATATTAAAAAAAAAGTGCTTTACCAGATAGGTTTAGAAGGTTGGCTTCATATTCGACGGGAAAACTCGAGCTGTCAACGCTAAATGGTGTTTCCGTTCAATTACTTCCAAGTATGAACACAACTTGTTTATAATCACAGAGTTCTTCTAGCCTCAAATACGTGTATTTAAGCGATTTCCCCCACTTGGCGCTACTACGATCTGCTTCATTTGTGCAATGATGCAAACCCAACGAAAGGCGGAAGTATCGCTTGAGCGGCGACTGAACTTGACAATGGAGTTAATAATTTTGCCCATTCAAGGAACTTATTTTCAAGGCGTTTATTCTATAAGTTTATATCATATGTAACATAATTACTCATAAGAATGCCCATAAGTAACATAATAACACTTACAGGAGACTACCCGAGGTGTAACACACCGATTTTGATCAAACTCGGGGGTTTGGTAGACCTTCATGTAACTTGAAAAACCCCGAAGGGAAATGTCTCCATAGGCAACCGTAGTCTCCTTGTTAGTATGACAATTAGAAAAATTTAGTACCTAACTGATTTTTAGGGTTATGGAGCAATCATGATTTAATTAAGCACAGAGTCCCCCAGTGTCTTAATATGCCCAAGCCGAAATATGCTACTACCAAGGGCGATAACATTCTACTCGGGTCGGTTGCTGATTCGAGTCGAAGCTGGGCGAAAGTGTCTGTACCGAAAAAAAAATTAGCATTATCAAAATTGGAAATGTCATACTTATTGTAATTATGTTACTTATGGTATGCCTCTGTATAACATTTCAATAGAAAACAATTCAATGAGACCTTGTTTTCCCACCGAGAAAACCGTTAATGTTAAATTCTGATATTCCTTGTGCTATTGAAAAGGTTACCATGGAAACAAAATCTGTTGATCTCGAGTCACGAGCTAAAATATGGATTTTCAAAACCAGAAAAGCGCGAGGAATGACTAGGGGAAGTGAGTCTTCACAAGATAGGGAAACAAATTTTATCCCACTGACTATAGGAATAGGCTTATTATAGATTTATGGTTATTCTTTATCGTATAAAGGGACATCCTGTAATGGCGACTAGCGCGAGGCAAATGTTTCATTGGCAAAGCTCTCGGTATTCTAGAAAATGTCGTCTGCTAAATAGTGCTTCAGCAAGCAAACTGGAGAGGGAGCTTATTGTAATTTCCAATTTTTGTCTGCTATGATTAAAATTTCCAGTATAGGAAATTGAAATCTCTGGTATATTTTACCAACATAGTTATTTAGTTCAAGAAATGTTATGGAGAAAATAACTTTATTAAAATCAAACTCTACAAATTAAAATTAACTTTCTTAATGATAGCAACGTTCATAATGTTAAAAATAAAAAGAATACCAGTTTAAGTACATTAATACAATCAGGGTGCCCTATATGTGAGCAGTCCATTGCAATTTACAGTGTAATTCGTCACCAATTATTGCATGGCGGTCACTATACAGCAGACGGGCTTCCGTTGATATCCAACCGAGGGCAGGTCACTTTCTTGATTAACGACGCACCCCTCGAAAGATTAAATCCGATTTACTCGTGATTATTTTGATTAAATTCAATTTAATCACGATTATGGTGATTAAATCACGTTTAATCATGATTACAATGTTCAAATCTGATTTATTAAAGATTAAATGATTAAATCCTGATTGAAACGATTAAATCGTGATTAGTATGATTAAATCGCGATTAGAAATTAGAACGAGAATCAGAATGATTATATTGGTGATTAGAGTGATTATAATTGTGCGTGATTAGAACGAGCGGATTAGAATAATTTTATATAAAAAAAAAGTAGTACCTATTAGTAATGTTACCTTAATTACTGCTGTGATAACTCGTGTTACAAAGCTGTAGAGTTTTTCGGATGTTTTAAATAAAATGTGACAAGTTATTTCTAATCATTTCAATTAAACACAATTGCGATAGATCCATCAATATTAATAATTAATATCAGATTAATATTAAATTATCGTACCTTAGTTTTGATTTTAAATATAAAATCTCGATTCAACCGATTATATTGATAAAATCGTGATTGAAATGATTAAATCTCGTTTAAATCGCGATTAGATTGATTAAATGGTGATTAGATTTTTTAATCTTGCTTACCCTGATTTAATCACGATTTCCCTGATTTCATCATTTTACTATGATTAAGACGCACCCAAAATGGAAGTGACCTGCCCCTCGTATCCAACCAAGGAAGATCTCCTAGATCTTCCTTGATCCAACGTTAAGATAGTTATATCAAAAGTCAAAATTTTAGGCAGAGTAGACCGGTTTCGCCGTTTGGGGTTCATCAGTACTATGGAGGAACTCTGGCCTTTCTCGTAAATCTGCAAGACTTCCTACACAGCACTGATGAGCCCCAAACGGCGAAACCGGTCTACTGTTGGAATCTCTCGCTTAAATTTTTACTTTTTATTTAAGTATATTTATGAAAAGGTTTAGAAGTTAAAAAACGTTGGTACAATATACGGAACAAATCAAATTCGAGATGTAATTCGTAATTATAAATTGTGCAAGAAAAAAAAACTAACAAAAATCTTGAATCTTTAAAGAACTTTGCAGAGCACATCCAAGACAATTAAGTTACATTTCACCTATTGAATTCTAAATTGGCAATTTTGTGTTACAAAATGGTCGAATATTGCATGATGGTAGGATGTGTAAAGAACGGTAAATTGTCTCGGAATTTTCAGAGTATATTCTCTGAAAAAATTATATACATTGTTTTAGTTTTTTTCCAATTTTATCTATAGATTTTTTAAAGAAAGAAAAATATTTCAAATTTTATCTATAGATTTTTTAAAGAAAGAAAAATATTTCAAATTTTATCTATAGATTTTTTAATGAAAGAAAAATATTTCAAATTTTATCTATAGATTTTTTAAAGAAAGAAAAATATTTCAAATTTTATCTATAGATTTTTTAAAGAAAGAAAAATATTTCAAATTTTATCTATAGATTTTTTAAAGAAAGAAAAATATTTCAAATTTTATCTATAGATTTTTATTGGAATAAAAAAAATTCCAATTTTATCTATAGATTTGTATTGGACAGTGACGGCGATCCCGTGGGGGCTCTGGGGCTCGAGCCCCCACAGGGAAAAACCAACGAGGGCTGAGCCCCCACAGAAATAAAATTGAGGAAAAATAGCAACCAGGGAAATATTTATTATCTCACTGCCTTTATTTGGGTCCGAATTCAGTCTTTTTACAGAAGCTATTTTGAGATTGCAGATGCGAGTAGCGTTAAGATATAACCGTGAAATTAATTTCGATATTATCAATGTATTCATTGATGGATTAGATATTAAAAAAACGCTTTAAAAAAATATGTATAGTAATAAAAATTTAGAGCTGTACATTGTCGTCCTTAAGTTTTAAGTATATGAATTTTTGGATGAAAAATTATGGCCCGTGCCCCCACAGAAATATTTTCCGATCGCCGCCGCTGGTATTGGAATAATAATATTTCCAATTTTATCTATAGATTTGTATTGGAATAAAAATATTTCCAATTTTACCTATAAATTTTTATTGGAATAAAAATATTTCCAATTTTACCTATAGATTTTTATTGGAATAAAAATATTTCCAATTTTATCTATAGATTTTTTAAAGAAAGAAAAATATTTCAAATTTTATCTATAGATTTTAAAGAAAGAAAATTATTTCTAATTTTATCTATAGTCTTTTATGGCAAGAAAGATATTTCCAATTTTATCTATAGATTTTTTATAGAAAGAAAAATATTTCCAATTTTATCTATAGATTTTTTAAAGAAAGAAAAATATTTCAAATTTTATCTATAGATTTTAAAGAAAGAAAATTATTTCTAATTTTATCTATAGTCTTTTATGGCAAGAAAAATATTTCCAATTTTATCTATAGATTTTTTAAAGAAAGAAAAATATTTCAAATTTTATCTATAGATTTTAAAGAAAGAAAATTATTTCTTATTTTATCTATAGTCTTTTATGGCAAGAAAGATATTTCCAATTTTATCTATAGATTTTTTAAAGAAAGAAAAATATTTCAAATTTTATCTATAGATTTTAAAGAAAGAAAATTATTTCTAATTTTATCTATAGTCTTTTATGGCAAGAAAGATATTTCCAATTTTATCTATAGATTTTTTATAGAAAGAAAATTATTTCCAATTTTATCTATAGATTTTAAAGAAAGTAAATTATTTCTAATTTTATCTATAAATTTTTTATGGCAAGAAAAATATTTCCAATTTAATCTATAGATTTTTATGGAAAGAAAAATATTTCCCAGTTTCCATATATAATTATAGATTATTTTTATGGCGAAAAAATGTTTCCAAGTTTTAGTTCGTGATTCATGGAAAGTTTCATAAAATGTAGTGGCAGTGGACGCCGCTGCTTCTACATTGTAGCGTCCTAAATAAAACCTGGCGCAATGCAATTATGGATTAATGTTATCGATCGTTAACAAAGCGTTGTTAACGCTTTCATGTCATTCCCAAATAAAATGGCTGCTATTTTACGCCGCATTGTCTAGACTAGAAGACGGAATGGTCAATTCAATAAGGCGTCCTATGTGTCGCCAGGTTCAAAATGTCATTAAGGGGAAAGGGTACCATGACCTTTGTCTCTGGTCGCATCATGTAGAGTATACATTTTTCTTTAGTGCTTAATAGAGTTTAGGTGCTAAAGTAAATTAATTATAACGTATGATTATAATTTAAACTAATTTTACTAATACTATTTTAAAGGGAATATGACTTAATAATAATCAGCTACGATAATACCCAAGGCACCACCTTAGGCCTAAGTCATCAAGCGACTTTTGAAGCCATTAATTCAGGTTACAATGCGTAGGAGGGTGGTGGCAAGCCCTGCATGCCACGAGATCGAGCCAACAGCTCCCTACACTAACTATTACCGTTAACCTCTAGTATATCTGTTTTCTTCAAAAGGTTCGTGGCTCCCTCTATGCCTTTTGATATTTTCAGCACTGTTTAGTTTAGGCAATCCCTGAAATTGTTCGCCTCCCGACGTTAAGGTTATATTCCCTTAAAATAATAGATGAAAATTTGGTTCCGATGGTCAGCCATTCGTTAAATTTGGTTTTTTTCGCGCAAAATTTGAAATAGTTCATAGTTGGAAGTGCAACGTTAAAGAAAAAAATTATTCCTTCCAGATACTGCAGACAGCTAATAGCTAATTAACTTACACTTTTCTATTACAAAATGTTTTAAATAATAATAATAAATAGATAATTGACGTATAAGATTTGCATGTGATTTGATTTTATGTTATTACACTCATATCTCAAAATGTCATTTAGAGCCCCTTTGAGTTTTTCTGTATCAACCACTGCAGCGAAATCATTAAAAAGGCCCACAAACAATGTAAAAAAATATAATACGGTAAATACACCAAGAGAGACCAGAAACTAAAATATATTTCTATATTTGAAAAGAAATACAGAATTTCTGCTAGAAATCATTCATTGTACAATATTTATAATGACTAGAGTAAGAGCCCTTGGATTTTTTTAGAAAATAGGAAAATAGTACGGCGTCGCGCCGAAGAAACGTCGGCGGCGGCGTGGCGTGCCGAAAAAATCAACTATCGGCAGCGGAGCGCCGAAAATAAGGGAAAAGCCCTACTAAGTGTTCGTGAACTCTTTAGAATCCGTACCTTTAACAGTACTAAGTACGCGAACTCGGTATACAGGTCATCCGACAGTGACTACCCCTCAGCGGTACCAAGGTTCAAATTATCGTACAAAACGATAATTATCGTATGGGTCGACAAGTTGCGACGACGATGACAATCTTCAATCTATACAAATTATCATCGAATTTTGGCAGCACCGTAGGTACATCATTTTCTGTTGGGCGTCAGCGAAGCTTTCCGCCAAGAAGTAGACAGGCTGATATTCCGTTATGGGATATTTTTGATTTCCTGTCAACTGCGGCTCAAACGGGCGAATTTCCGGTTTCCCACTCAAAGCGTACTGCAAAAGAAATACACTAGTCAATATTTGACGGAGCTACAAATGAGTTTTGAAACAGCAGAGAAATCGATAACGCGCGTTACGAGTCGGCATCATTAAAGGTCTTTCACCCCTTCGAAACATTTACTTCTCACGTAGATTATACTATCTTGTTGAAAGGTATGTTTAAACGATGTAATGATATAATTTTAATAGATAACTATATCAATCGATGCAATACGATAATTTCAATAGATAACTATATCAATCGATGCAATACGATAATTTCAATAGATAACTATATCAATCGATGCAATACGATAATTTCAATAGATAACTATATCGATCGATGCAATATCATTTCAATAGATAACTATATCGATCGATGCAATAACATAATTTCAATAGTTAGCAATATCTATCGATGCAACATAATTTCAATAGTTAACTATATCGATCGACGCAATATAATTTCAATAGTTACCTATATCGATCGATGCAATATAATTTCTAAAGATAGCTATATCGATCGATGTAATATAATTTCTATAGTTAACTATGTCGATCGATGAAATATATTTTCAATAGATAACTATATCGATGGATGAAATATATTTTCAATAGATAACTATATCGATCGATGAAATATATTTTCAATAGATAACTATATCGATCGATGTAATATAATTTAAATAGATAACTATATCGATCGATGAAATATAATTTAAATAGATAACTATAACGATCGATGTAATATAATTTCAATAGTTAACTATGCACTCTTTTTAGAAACGTTTCCTGGGCGCCGCCATTATCGTACAGACAACCAACGAGCAAGCCCTCCACCGCAGAAATTTCATGCCCCCCAAACCGGTTTTTTTTCATCACCCTCCCCGTAGACTCTAAGGTAATGGCGGTCGATTGGGAAGGCGCGTTTAAGAGTATATCTATCGATGCAATATAATTTCAATAGATAACTATATCAATCGACGCAATATAATTTCAATAGATAACTATATCAATCGACGCAATATAATTTCAATAGATAACTATATCAATCGACGCAATATAATTTCAATAGATAATGATATCGATCGATGCAATATAATTTCAGTAGATAACTATATCGATCGATGCAATAAAATTTCAATAGATAACTATATCGATCGATGCAATATAATTTCAATAGATAACTATACAGATCAATGCAATAATATAATTTCAATAGTTAACTATATATCGAGGGGCTAACCACTCTTAGAAAGTCTGTACACCGGATTACGCTTCGATTAGCACTGCCAAAGGCAGGGACTTCAAAGACTACGTGTAATCCCATTAGTACAGTCAAAGGTACGGCTCTGTACACCGATTACACGGAGTAATCAGCCCCTCGCTATATATATCGATGCAATAATATGATTTAGATAATTAACTATATTGATCGTTATTCATTAATAGCGAGCAAATAGTGTAGATGTCGGCAAATTTTATGGCCTAAAATTTATAGGCCTTCAGCTACTGAAAGCAGCCTAGTAGTTTATCTTCTTCATTAGCAGAATGACTACCAGGTTGCGTTGATGGTGATAAATACAAATGAATTTTAATCCTAAATTTCCAAATAAGAATCTCCAGTTACGAAGGGAATGTTTTTAATAGTCAATTTGATGTTCGGATTCAAATAAGCGTGAGTTATCAGCATTAAAGCAGAGAGTATTCGTGACCGAAAACTATCGCTACGCCCCCTTTGGTTCGCCATTGTAACTTAGATAGGTAGGGGCTAAAGCAGACGCTATTAGTTTTTCCTCACCGTTATTCGTAAAATCGACTTAATAAATAATGATACTTGCGTTGTAATATAATTTTTGCATCTATTGCTTATATTTTGTTAAGTTTATTTAACAAAAAACGTTCTTATGATTATTTAATTTGTCTGTAACCGACACTAGCTACATTGGATAAGCTGGCGCCGTTACGCCACCTAGACTCGTTTCGGACATGAATAGTAGAGGCGTCTCTCTTTCTAAAACCCGTCGTACAATCTGATGTGTTTCTCTTTA
Source organism: Leiobunum rupestre (assembly GCF_980474605.1). NCBI lineage: Eukaryota > Metazoa > Arthropoda > Arachnida > Opiliones > Sclerosomatidae > Leiobunum > Leiobunum rupestre. Next base: position 40,373,351 of record NC_143385.1, read on the forward strand.
AGCGCGTTTGTTTTTTTGTTTTTTGGTTGAGTAATTTTCTCCCTGTGTGCCTGGTGATAAGGTCTTGTTGCTATGTACACCAATCCCCGCTACTTGTTATTCTGTCTCCCCCCCGCGATAAAATTTTGTCTTTAAAAATTACCGCTAGTCACGATCGTTTGATGGCGCTAGTAGTGTCACCATTCGCGAATAGCGGCGCGCGATTTAGGACGATACAAAAAATTCCCAATATGTTTAATTTTAATATATTTTTTGTATCGGAACGATAAATGCTAGCTGGTGAATATGAGTTTCCATTATTTAATATCCGTGGCCTTTGCTAATGACAAGGCCTGAGCAGTAGATTCGACTTACATGCGCACCTAGCGGGAAGTTGTGGCGAATTTGAAGGACCAGAAAATATTTAATTTTTCTAGAATGCACGGTCTTTGATTAATTACGTAGGTAGTGACTATACCATCTATTTTCTGTGATAAAGATGATAAAATTTCAGTTTCCTCTAAGCCAACTTAAGGTAAAGAAACGTCTTACATATTTATTGAAAATTAAATATTTCAACAAGTAACAAACGAAAAGCATGAAACCGATGAACAAACAAAGGTCGGAAGATAATATGTCAATAGAAAAGGGGTTTGTTTTTGTTACACATCGATTATATCAGATATCTTGTTGGAGACACAGAAGAGGCCGGGACGCCGTTGGGATAAATTCCAATACGATTCCATCTTGCACAATATTTACCCAGGGTTGCCAGATTCAAAGCGCTGGATTATCGCACCGAGTTTCGATTTGGATCGCACTAGATTAAGAAGACTGAAAACAAGTTACTTAAACCCAAAAGATATTTAAAAATAAAAAAAAACAGTTTGTTAAACTTATTATGACGTATAATTTTGCTTTTTTTTATGTACGAAAAACGCGTCAGAAAACATTTTGTGAATATTTCCGATTTGTGGCGACAATTATCACGCCCCCAACAAACCGCAAGACCGTGTTTGGAAGTGGGAGTCTGGAATTTGGCAGATAACCTTTGCTTAAGATGCAATATTTAAAGATATATAAAGGTTTCCGCTCTAAAGAAAACATTTTATACACGGATCGTACTTTGGATCGTATTTTTGCCGTACGATCCAACCTTCGGATCGTATATCGTACCGCGGGTGGAATTATCGTAAAATACGATCCGGATCATACATCAGGCAACTCTGTATTAACCTGAGAACTGATACCGCTCTGTCAAATTGTTACTTTCACTACCATCGGGGACGAAAGAGACGATATTTCTGTCTACGATGGCGAAACGATGGGAAATAGGCGATTTTCTACACGCACGGAGGACAATTCCTTGCCAAACAGCAATGGAAATTTTCTGAGTTTTTTGTCGATGTTCGATGAAACATGAGATTCATGGACAAAATATACTCCCTGCAGGGGCGTAGGAACGTTCTAGAAGTTGGAGGGGGCAAAGTGAAACCAAAAGGGGTCTGGAGAATGGTTCTGAATTTTTAATGGAGTGTACTTCTACGAATGCATGTTTACTTTTTACTACTGTGAAAATTGGCGGGAAAAGATTGAAATCTAAACACAGTTGAGGTTCTATAAGCTTTATATGCTTTTAAAATGATAATTTGAGCCTTGCGAAGATTTAAATTGACCAAAAAGTTGGAGGGGGCAATAAAATTATTTGCCCCTCCCATTAAAAATCTAGGGTGGGCATTGCCCCCCTTGCCCCCCCCCTGGTTCCTACGCCCCTGACTCCCTGGCTCGACGCTTATTTAATATCACTGTTGATGTTAAAAAGGCCGGCATTCTATTAACGGTTCTTTCTGCAAGCTTGGATTAATAATAGTAGTTCCTACCGGGATATATATCACTCTAGCGTTCCGCGTGCATTTCCCAAGTGTTTGTTACGGGTTCTGCCTTGTAGAAGGCTACGTGTTACGGCAGTTTCGCAAAAGTCATTTGCTTGTCAGGTTTTTCCAAGTGATATATCCAGGTAGGAACTACTATTATTTACCCTAGCTGCAAGAACACACGATCTACTGGTAGAGATCTTGTATCCAGACCATATTTCCTCAAAATCTTATGATAAAGTGAATCACAAAATTGCAAAACACTATGATCAAAAACCTTCCCGCATTATCGAGCGTTACCACTTCCACAGCCGCAGTACGGTTAACATGCCGATACCAAAAGCACGGTGGAAGGCCAACATCCGGGTGGTGAACTATTAAGGTTACATCACCACCTTAGCCACCTAAGTTAAATATCTGAAGGGTTCGGGATGCAATACTTCCCCAGCAAACCCAAGTTAGTCCCACGGATATCCACTAGATATCCAGTTTGGACATTTTGGATATCCGTATTATATCCAAAAACCTGCAGATTACGCCCAAGGGACGTACTAAAACCATCCAAATGTCCCAGGTTTCTACGTCCGTGAGACGTCCACCTACCCTGGTAAAAGACGTCCAGTGGATACCAAATGGATGAAATCTGTACATATTAAGGTATGCTTAAGGACGTCCAATGGATATGCCTGAGATGTCCACTGGACCTGGAAAAGGACGTCCAATGGATATCAAATGGATGAAAACTGTACCCAAATATGTACTTAAGGACGTCCAATGGATATGCCTGAGACGTCCACTGGACCTGGAAAAGGACGTCCAATGGATATCAAATGGATGAAAACTGTACCCAAATATGTACTTAAGGACGTCCAATGGATATGCCTGAGACGTCCACTGGACCTGGAAAAGGACGTCCAATGGATATCAAATGGATGAAAACTGTACCTAAATAAGTACTTAAGGACGTCCAATGGATATGCCTGAGACGTCCACTGGACCTGGAAAAGGACGTCCAATGGATATCAAATGGATGAAAACTGTACCCAAATATGTACTTAAGGACGTCCAATGGATATGCCTGAGACATCCACTGGACCTGGAAAAGGACGCCCAATGGATATCAAATGGATGAAAACTGTACCTAAATAAGTACTTAAGGACGTCCAATGGATATGCCTGGGACGTCCACTGGACCTGGAAAAGGACGTCCAATGGATATCAAATGGATGAAAACTGTACCCAAATATGTACTTAAGGACGTCCAATGGATATGCCCGAGACATCCACTGGACCTGGAAAAGGACGCCCAATGGATATCAAATGGATGAAAACTGTACCTAAATAAGTACTTAAGGACGTCCAATGGATATGCCTGAGACGTCCACTGGACCTGGAAAAGGACGTCCAATGGATATCAAATGGATGAAAACTGTATACCTAAATATGTAGGAAAAAACATAGGTGACGTGTTGCAACGTCACAGTGTCATGTCCCTATTGGGTAATGGGTTTTTACAGACAAATGCCCACGCCCGACATAGTTAAAACCGGTCCAAACCCAAGCCCACCCAATATGCAACTTTAAAAACCCGCCCATTTCCGGCCCGAAAACATTTGTCCCCAACCAGCCTAATCCAGTTTAACCGGATGCTCGACTCACCTCTAATTACATGTATTGATCAGCCCCTCGTCTCTAACTAGCAATTCATGGGATATATTGAAATCTGAAGCGCCCCTCATAACGAGGTGCACATAGGCGCGCTCGTTCTTCGCCTAATAGCTAAAGAAGCCTCTGGGCATATCTGTTATAGAATATAATTGTTTAATACAAAAATTATAACACTAAATTCTAGAATTTAAAACCCCTTTAAGGCAAATATTGAAGCAATATTAAATGTGTAGATAAAAATAATATTTAAAGTATTAAATTGTTATTATAAGGGTTTTTGTGTTGATCTTCCTATATAATCGCATTATTTTAAGACAGGGATAGCCAACCCGCGGAAAAAACGCATCTGTCGTCTGTGGAACTTCGGGAGACTCGTTTGCGCGGATTTTCAAGTTATGATGATATTTCATGAGAAAAATATAACTGTCAAGTTCTTGAGGTATTTAAAAAGGTAATTTAAACCTTCAAAGTAAGAAAAAAGCCATTAAATAATCGACATTTTTCTACCCCCCCCTTGAAATTGTGAAGGGGCGCCAAATTGTTTTGAAAGGGGTGCTAAAAACCTGTCGATGAATGGGGAGCCTAATTCAACATTCAATTTTGTACCCCCCTTAATCCAAAACGTTCCTACGTGCCTGATAATTACTTCAAAATATCTATTGAGCAGTTAGATATGGTTTCAAAGTTTTTTTTATAGGTTTCAATTATCTTTTTAAATATATCTCAAGCATTTGACAAATATTTTTCTCTGAAAAATAGCACAATGACTTAAAAATACGCAACAACAAACCAGTTTCTCGACTTTCCTGAGTTATAGCAGACAACAGATGCGTTTTTTCCCCGTTTCTCCATCGGCCCATGATTAAGCCTAATTTCCGCCGATAGGGAATAAAATGGAATAACAGCGCGAAATCTACAATGCGGTTGGAAGTAGCAAAATAATAATTAATTTAAATTACATTATTTGGATTTACGTAATATGTCGTGAAGAACACCTTCTACCTTAGATCCACACTTAATAAATGTTTAATTATTAACAATATGCTTTCAAATAATAGAAATTCCCGCAAAAAGAAATGATGTAGAACCACGAGGCACGATGTCACTTAACCCTTGACTCCTTCTAGCAAACAACGTATCGACTTTGTTACTATTACAAGAGGGCTGTACAAAGGGGATCATTTTTACCTCCCCTAGGAGGGGTTATACAACGACCGTGTCTGTCTGTGGGTCTGTGGGTGGGTCTGTCTGTCTGTCAGGACTGCGAACGCGTTCGCATTTTCGGTGCAAAGTGTAATCACTGCGTACGCAGTTTCTCAAAGGGTTGGCAAAACCACCGTGTGACGGTGAGCGTTAACGGATGGTGTTTTTTCGCTCACCGTCGTGACGGTTTGGTGTATTACGTTTTTGTAATGTTTATGCGTAGGTTGTGAGTGTTGAATTTGTTGTGTTTGTGTTCTGATGGTTGTGCATGTTGAGTCTGTTGTGTTTATATGGGCGTTTTCTCTCCAACTTCTTCTTAATGACTTTGGGACGGACCGAGTGCTGAGTGTAATGCTACCTCTCAACGTCCAATGGCAGGGTTTCCACCAGATGTACACGGTATTCGTCTTAGTATCAATTTGCGATCGCATCGGGCGGGATTTGAACCCGAGACCTCCTGATTGACAGGCGGACGTTCTACCACAGAACCACCGACACTTGTTACGCCTTATTGAAAATTAGACCTTCAGCTTTATCGGAAGCGTATTTAATAGAGTCCGAAATTTTGGTTTAATTGAAATAGAATTGAAATTGAAATTATTGCATCGAAGAAATTCTAATTTAGCGTTTCTCTATTGATTAAAAACAAATGCGCCACCCAGGTTTCGAACCCAGACCATTCGGCTTGGCAGTCGAGCGCTCTACCACAGAACCACCGATAGCTGCTTAGATTCACTGAAATTAAGACAGGCATCGTAAGCATAATAGGTAATAAAGTCTTTTTTTATTAATGAATTTATGAAGGCCTAATCTGGTATTTTTTAAAGGTTAAATCTTGTTTTAGCGCAGTCAGCCGAGATTAGAGGGTTAAAGGGTAGACCCTGTGGGTGGTCCACTTTTTTAACGACCTATATATAGTTCTGTTAATTCAAAGGAGATAATTTAACGTTAATTGCTTTAAGAGCTGGCGGTTAGTCAAGTGGCTCTCTGTGCTTTGTTGATGGTAAGGTTTTTGCTTCTTGTAAATACATTTGGTGTGGATATTTGGATATCTACGATTTCTAACGCAGTCAATGATTTCTTGGGTGTGCGAGTCATTATATGATATTGGAAATTGGACGGCATTGGTCTTTTTCATGTGGTATGCGTCACAACGTCAACAGGAAGTGAACGAGTCGTCCACTACCAGATATCTACGGTATCTTCATCAAGGGCGAGTGTTGAAATAAAATGAGCGTTAAAGATGCGGCAAGTATTTCGTAAGAGAGTAATTCCAAAAAGCCTCTGTAGATATTTCTTTCATTAAAATTTGCTTCGTATTATATTTAACTGATAAACTTGTTCTGTAAAAGGGTTTAATTCAATTGTGCATTGTTATAGTACGTCTAACTTACTGTTGTAACTACTTAACTTATGATATTCTGAATAAATTAAAATTGGTCGTTTCGTCTCAATTATTTTAATTATAATTAAAATTTTATACCGGGCGGGATAGAAATGGGTTAATATTTTTAACAAATAACTCTAAATTGCGGAGATATATCTTTAAGGGTTATCTCGATAAATTAATACCACTAGGGACAATTCTTCCGAGGAGAGGTATATTTTGGCTTGCCAACTTGTCTTCTTTAATTTTCGGTAGAAGATGTAAGGGCTAGTAGCAATAATCTGTCCCAGCTGCTTGAATTATGTCCTGACATTTACAAATGTACAGCTCTTGGACATAGACGTCATTCACAGTTCCATGAAATCCGGCATTCTGGACATCTAGTGGATGTTCTCCGAACATCCATCAAATTAATCGATATTTTAGATCTAAGAATGTACATCCAGGATATGTCCGAAATGTTTAGGAATATCTTTGATTTATAATGGACATCCGGGAGATGTCCCAAATGTTTAGCGATATTTTGAATCTAAAAATGTAAAATCCAGGATATGTCCCAAATGTTTAGCGATATTTTGGATCTGTAAAGGGCATCCAGGAGATGTCCCAAATGTTTAGCGATATTTTGAATCTAAAAATGTACATCCAGGATATTTCCCAAAGTTTTAGCGATATTTGGGATCTGTAAAGGGCATCCAGGAAATGTCCCAAATGTTTAGCGATATTTTGGATCTATAATGGACATCCAGGAGATGTCCCAAATGTTTAGCGATATTTTAGATCTAAAAATGTACATCCAGGATGCCCATTATAGATCCAAAATATCGCTTACCAATTTCGACATCTCCTGGATGTCGAGATTGGTAAGCGTTTTTTTGGATGTACTTTAGATATTAATTCTAAAATATATTATTTTTGTCACGTCCCAACGACATTGTCTGGATATCCGTTTGGACTTGGACGTATAATGCACTTTGAGACATTCGTAGGACGTCCCAGGGACCACTTGTGTTTGCTGGGTCAGGTGGTGACTATGGCGGCGATCCCGTGGGGACTCTGGGGCTCGAGCCCCCACGGTGAAAACATACGGGGGCAGATCCCCCACAGAAATAAAATTAAGTATAAATAGCAATCAGGTAAAAATGTCTTATATCACTGTCCGAATCGTTTTTTAACGAAAGTTATTTTAATATTGAAGATAATCAGGTAGGCTAATACCCAAGGCACCACCTTAGGCCCAAGTCATCTAGCGACTTATAATGCCTTTAAACAGCTGGCCGGGTTACAAAGCGTAGGAGGGTGGTGGCAAGCTCTTCATGCCACGCGAGCCCACAGCTCCCTACATTAACTATTACCGTTAAACTCGACAAGTTTTTATGGAAGGGGCAACCGAAGAACTCGGGGGAAAACCCCATAAACCAGTGGGGAGAGAACTTGCAAACTCAACGCAGAAGGAGTAGTTCCGAGTTTTCACCCAGTGCCACAAGTAACAAGTGGCAGGTAACATCTAATTCTGGTAACATTAAAATGAAATAATCATAAAATTTATTTCAATAGATTCGTCCAAACAGAAAATCGCGTCGCCGTGTACCCGGTTTAACCCAATTACCTAGATAGCCTAAAATACCTTATGTGACCAAGAAATACTCAATGGTCTAGCCTTGATCCGTCTACAAAGAGATTTTTCTTAAATTTTGTGATCATTGAATTCATTGACGAATGAGGTATTAGGTAAGAAAACGTTTTTAAGAAATATAATAATAAAGATTTAAAACTGTACGTTATCTTGCTTAAGGTTTAAGTATATAAATTTTTTTAATAAAAAACAATGCCTGGGCCTCCCGCAGGAAATTTTTTCCGATGGCCGCGGCTGGTTGGTGAAGATGTAAAGCTATGGAGGGAAATAGACTGCACTTCCCTCAAATTAAAGGTTTGTAAAAGGCAGCAGCCTTTCTGTCTATTAATGGTTGAAGGTCAGCTCTTTACCTACCTGCAGAAAACAAGGGTTATTATAATCATGGACTAACAAAACGTTATAATCCTGTTTTAAAAACCCCGCTTTTTCACTACCTGGATAGTAAGGGAAGCGCATACGTTTCCCCTATACTATTGTTCACATTATACCGTACGAAGACCGTGTTAATTATGAATTTCGAAATAAACAACATTATAATATGCAAATTAGATTTAAATTTGAACCACTGATTTCATCTGTATTATTAATGTGGCGAATTTTGAAGTAAAGTTTTACAACGGTGGTGCAAAAACCCAGGTATCGTTTCCCCAGTTTGTACGTACAAAGTCATAGTAACGTTAAATACAATGACGCAATAACGTAGTACAGAGGACCATACAAACTCGAAGAAGATTCAAGTCAACAGAAATAATCTTGGTATTTTAAACCTATCTGTGGAGACGATGTTTTTATTTTACTTTTGAACTATAGGTATAAAAAATCGATAGTAGTTAATTTTTAGTTTTTGGCCATGTAGCGTTGAGAGGATGCCTCTAGAAAGATACTGGCGAGGGGCTAACCACTCTTAGAAAGTCTGTACACCGGACTACGCTTAGATTACCACTGCCAAAGGCAGGGACTTCAAAGATTACGCGTAGTCCAATTAGTACAGTCAAAGGTACGGCTCTGTACACCGATTACGCGGAGTGATCAGCCCCTCGGATCCTGGCCATAGAATTATCCCTGCAGTGCTATGGCAAATCACATTAGAAGAATACCTTGAATTAATACGACTGCCCTGTGTATCACCTCACAGACACTGCTCAAATAATAAGTTGCATGGTAAGCAACACTCCATTTGTATTTGACAGTCCGGCGAAGAGGGAAAGGTCTAAAGAATAGGCGAGCGAGCAAAGCCCGTCGAAAAGTAGCGCGATGTAGTACCGTTCGCAAAAACATGTTTTGCGGGACGCGTAAATGCAAGGTGAAGCATATCGAGGGTAAGGAAATTTCAAGGGGACAGGCAGAAGAAATACCAGGCCTTTAACGTTTAATGCAATCACATTTCTTTTACAGTGGTTGCTTTGCTTTATCATTATTATAGCTTTGTTTCAGAAGACCTATCGCAACCATCGCCCTGCTTAACGTGCATCGGATCGTTTCGAAGAAAAAATCCTAATTATAGGTCACGGACCAAATCTGACCAATGTTTACCAGACGAACAATATGGGTGATTTAACTGAAATGGAATTAAAAGGATTTCTCGTCATGCAGCTAACAATGTAAATTACAGAGCGTTCTAGAGAAGGACCAATGGTTTGGACAGGTCTTCGAAATTGACCAGTAAACCAGCAGCATAAGTAACATAATTCAAATAGGTGTAACACTTCCTATTCTTAAAAGGAAACAAATGTGATGTGGGGGAAACTACGTGGCAGAACTTGATCAAACTGCACTGAATCTAGTGCGTTGTACGATAGCGCCACGAGTAGCCTTTCTTTGAACTAGATAATCCGACATTTTCCCCCTTTTGCTAGTATCACGGTCATCAGTTTACACTGAAAATTCGGGCCTCTCAAATCCAGTCCTCCAGTCAGAATACTGTCATACATTTCTAAAATTAAGATTATGGACATTAGTGCTCCGCACGGCTCCGGGTCCGAACTTTCTCCGGCTCCAGCTCCAGTTATAAAGGAGCTGGCTCCGATATTTTTTTTAGTAGTTTTTCTTAGGTTTTATTATTTAAAAGATTATTAGTAAACAATTACTTTATGTCTTTGGAGTAGTCAGTGGCGTCGCCATTGCCCCCCTAAATTCCAAATTGGCCCCTCCAAAATGTTTTCAAAAGTAGTAGTAGTAGATGGGCATTTCGCGAGTTTTCAGTATCTGTTTCACTCCTTCCCTTGAGTGTAAATCACCTAACACCAATTACTCACATCACAGCCGAAATTAATTTGGACTAGCTCTATAATTCCTTGAATGGGCATGATCACTATACAAATAACGACGAGCGTGTAAGAGTGATCGTCCTTCACTGATATTAGCGTGAGAAGAGCCGTTCCCTCGTGGATCTTAGAACCGAAGCCAAGGAGTGAAATGCCACCTAGTGCTCTATTTTAAAGGAAAACAAACATCCCGTGCTCATTAACACAATTTTCGAGATACCGATAAAAAACATAATTTAAGGGTTATCATCTCTCAACAATTTAAACTGTTGGTTTAAAAAAGGAACGGATACATAAGATAACATTCATTTTGTGTTTTGGGCTCTGAGGTTTTTTCAATCATTCCCAAACAGTTCGATTTCATAACTTGAACAATATCTTAATCTTTATATTCCATTAGATTTTTTCGATACTGGAATATATATAAAATAGACTACCGATAATTTCACACAACGAAATAACGAACAAACGTGAGTAACCTTGAAATTCTGAATTCAAGGTTATTCACGGACATGATCAGTTCCGTATAAAAAGTTATTAAGCTGATAGTATTCTTCACAAATTTCCATGAGTTGTACCATAAGTAACATAATACTGTAAGAAGGACAATTAATTTCTCCCAATGATATTTTTTTTAATAATAGAGTGTTGTCGTCTGATACGATTTGGAAAACTTTTAACGTCACGGCTGTAGTGTTAATAGTGGCCGCCATGACAGTTACCGTTTTTTATCAATAGGCAAATTACAATGGTGACGTCGCGGGGTTTCAGACGACAACACTCTATAGTCTGTCTCGGCAATGACCAGTGGCGTAGCCAGGGGGGTTTCGTGAGCCCACCTTTGACTGTACTAAATAAATCATTACATCCTAACGACAGACAACTCTCCTTGGGTTCAATCGGAACACATTTTAAACTTTATTTTTGTTTCTGAAGGCAGTTTTGTTCGAATTTTAGACCCGCACGCATTTTGATTCGTATATAATGCCGTAAAGATGTTTTTCGACGAATTTTCGGTTTAGAATATTCCGATCACGCAATCACCCCGCGACAGACTATCATTAACCGACATAGTACATTGTCATACTTATGTAAATAATTAGCTAGACTCAGTAGCGTAGGGACGTTTGAAAAGTTGGAGGGGGCAAAGACACAAATCCTGAGGTCCCTGGGTAAAAGCAGCTCCCCTTGCTGGAAAAATGGTTTTTGGAAGCCAAAACGTCACAAGCTAATTTCGTATATATGTGTTATTTCTTTATTTTGTAGTAAATTGTGAAAAATTAAGTACGATTTGATAGAAAAGGACTAATTTTTTAAAGTAAACTCTCTTTACTATGAAAATTACCAAAATAATTCACTGTATCTTTAATTTGTAAGTTTTAAGTTTGGAACCGACCAAAAGTTGTAGGGGCAATTACACTAGTTGCCCCTCACAGTTAATTTTTGGGAGGGGCAATGCCCCACGGCCCCCTCCGGCCAGGCTAATACCAAGTCACAACTACGGGCCTAAGTCATCTAGGGGGGAGGGAGAACGGAGGGTATGCCTTGAGGGGGGTGGAAGATAAAACGAAGAAATAACGCCTTGTAGTGAGGAACGGAAGAACTATGTAGCACTGGTCAAAGCTAGTGTATGTTTTGATTTTCCGTCGTTCTGTGGAGACGCTATCGCCATCTACCTACGATATAATACCAGAGACTTAAAAAAGAGCCAGAAAGGGCAATCATAAATAGTCTTTCATGCGGTCGATTTCGAGTCCATCATTTATTAAATCTGAAGCATAAGAAAGTACAAGGAGTGTCACACTTTTGGGAATTATGTCACTTTTGGTAGAGTTGAACTTCGCTTCAAAACATGGGCATTTAAGTAATTTAAGTTTATTTTCAGTACTTTGGGAGCCTATGATCTCTTCTGGTAGGGTAACTGAATTGTCGCTTTCCACGCTCGTACTCGTACTAGGGCGATTTAAAGCGTCTTCTATTTCCATCGATGAATACTACGAATGTGAGGTTATCAAATAACCGTTACTCAAATCGTACACTTATTTAAATAAAATTGTAGACATTTATTTTTTAAAAAGTGGAACTAATTTATCAACCGATAACGAATATTTTGTGAATTGTTTTATTTTTTAAGCGGAATTTATCCGGTGATTATTTATGGGAAAAAATATTAGTATACATAAAAAGTCATTGTAACGTTAAATTTTCGATTATTTTAAATCTCAAGATAATTTTTCTGGTCTTGATTGGTCCAAAAAGGATGCAATTCCAAGAGACCACGTGACCCCACTCATATTTAAACTGGACTCAAACTATTTTGAAAGAGTCTTACAAGTGCGACCGAGGAGAGACTCGGGAGAATAAAATTGAAGACGGGTGTTAAGACACCGCGGTTCGCGCGCAACTTGTCGGACTAGGGTTCTAGTGCGTGTTTTTCCGATAAGTTATCCCGAGAAAAGAAACGGCTTCGGATCCGTAGCCAACGTGGCCGCGTGTCCATTTCTCGCGCCACCGTCACGACACCAATCTCTGATGGAACTCAACGCCATCCTGATGAGCGCCACCGTCACCACACCAAATAGTGCAATTAAACTCTGGTGGCATTCATTTAAAACTGTACCACATGGTTAAGACGAAAAACATATATCTTCCCCTGTATCTGATATTATCGTGAAAAAATATGGGTTTTAGAACGTGAGTGAACAGAAAGTGCCCATCTATGCCCCCAACTCACCTTCAAAAGCTCCCAAAATAATGTATAGGCTACTAAGATAATCCTTTTTTTCGATCTACTTTCACGCTGAAATATGCTAAAACTATTCACGGCTCATAAGTACAATCAGTAATTAAGTTGTACAAAAACGAAATAGCTATCAAAACCTCGCTTTTTAGAGTCGCGGGTTCACATTTATTTTCTCGTGATTCAGTGTTCAATTTCGCGGAAATAACCATCCACAGTTGGGAACCCTATCTCTCACACGCGCGCAATATAAGGGAAGAGTAGCGACCAATGAGGTATAGATATCCAAATCCACCTTCCAGGACCTACCGTTTCGCGGTACAGTATTTGCTGAGTTGGAGAGAGTTAGGCTTAGTAAATGAAATTAATGAAATCGTGTTGACGCCATCTATGGTGTTATTGGAAAAGTGAACCTTAATATATTTTTCAAAAGTGTCTGCTTAAAGAAAGAGATGGCGCCAACACGATTGGATAAAGTTCTCCTAGTCAAATAAAACGTGACCCGCGAATTCAGGATTTGTTTGGATCTCTATTTATTCTACCTCATTGGTAGCGACACGACCTCCGGATAGTTCCGATATCGGCGCGCCACCACGTGGAGAAAGGGAGAGAAAAACAAACTCCGAGGAGCTACACTTTCCCTTTCACTGTAAATAATAAGTAAGAAATCCCAAATTACATGGTTAATTCGTCTTTAAGATAAAAATGAGTGAACCAGCTCCGAAATTTAATCGGAGCCGGCTCCTCTCAAATTCTAGAGTCGAATTTTTGCTCTGGCTCCAGCCCCGGAGCCGGATCTGCGGAGCACTAATGGACATTAAATGAACTATTGTATTTTATTGTATCAGACATATTATCAGCGACAAGAGGCCAATTCTTTGTTAACCTTATTCATTCACGTAACCCGCGATTCAATGGTTTATTCCCTGAAAATAGTGAAGTGCACTTTTACACCCGGCCCATGCGTCTTAAAGAAATGCATCCCAATGATCCAACAAAAGAGTGCTCAGTCAAAATCATTCGTCTCTGGCTCCAGTATCTAGTTTCTAGTCTCCGACCTCTGAGACCGGAGACTTCTAATTTCATTTGGGTCGCCGGAGAGTGGAACCCTGAAGCCCGGAGCTTCTTTGGCTCGCCGGAGAGTGGAACCCTGGAGACCGGAGCTACTTTGGCTCGCGGGAGAGTGGAGCCTTGGAGCCCGGAGCTCCTTTGGCTCGCCGGAGAGTGGAGCCCTGGAGACCAGAGTTCCTTTGGCTCGCCGGAGAGTGGAACCCTGAAGCCCGGAGCTCCTTTGGCTCGCCGGAGAGTGGAACCCTGGAGACCAGAGTTCCTTTGGCTCACCGGAGAGTGGAGCCCTGGAGACCGGAGCTCCTTTGGCTCGCTGGAGAGTGGAGCCCTGGAGACCGGAGCTCCTTTGGCTCGCTGGAGAGTGGAGCCCTGGAGACCGGAGCTCCTTTGGCTCGCTGGAGAGTGGAACCCTGGAGACCAGAGTTCCTTTGGCTCGCCGGAAAATGGAGCCCTGGAGACTGTTGTTCTTAAGGCCCCTAATCGTAAGACCGGAAACTATGTACAATTGAAACCCGTGTTTGCAGTCAGCAATGAAGATTCTACATACTTCAATGTTTAAGCTAGGGGTTTCGTTTTCCCCTAATTTAGTGTGTCAAAGGTTGATTTTCGATGAGTCCATAATGAAAAGGGATAATAAAGCTAAACCCTAAACAAATGTGAAGAAATTAAAAAACTTACTAATAGCTCGTACCGATAGGTCTTCGAGCAAACAAAAACGCGAAACTCGGACCAAATATATCTTCTAGTGAATAATTAAATTAAATTAATCCTTTACAATGCAGTCCATAGGTGGTTCCTTTTAACTTAACAAAGGTTGATTTTGCTCTTTTTAAAAATCATTTTCCGTGCTATTTCTTCGCAATTCCGAATTGGAATCTCTATTCTAATTTTACCAATATAGTTATATAGTTCTAGATGTTACGAAGAAAATAACTTTATTAAAACCAAAATCTACAAATTAAAATTCAACTTCTTGATAATGGAAACGTTCATAAAGATAAAATAAAAAATAGAACAAATTTACGTATTGTTATGAAAAGGTTTTGAAGTTAAAAAAACACTGGTACAATATACGGAACAAAACAAGTTCGAGATGTATTTCGTAATTATAAATTGTACAAGAAAAAATCTTGAATCTTTAAAGAACTTTGCAGAGCGCATCCAACAGAAGTTGCATTTCACCTATTGAATTTGAAAATAGAAAATATTTCGTAAAAAAATTATCGAAAATTACATGGTAAAATGTGAATTTACTTTGAATGTCTCTAACAAGAGTGTCCACTTGTTGTTTAGTGTCCACAATCTCGGCGCTTTGAGTGTAAGGGTTGTATCGGACGGTAAATGGTCTCGGAATTGATAGAGCATATTCTCTGAAAAAATTATTATTTATTTATTATATGTTTCCAAGATTAGGTATAGATTTTTATGGAAAAAAAGTGTTGCAAGTTGAGATTTAAATTCTTTTTATAAAGTAAAAAGGTTTCCAAGTTTAGTTATAGATTACCTTTATGGACAGAAAAAAAGTTTCAAGGTTTAGCCAAGAATGTATTTATTTATATTTAGGAAGAATGATTATGTTGCGACAATCGCCGGGCACGTTGAACGCCTTTCCCCCGTCTCGCGCGGGGGGAAAGACAAAACGTCACCGGCGTTTGATTACCATCGCGTTAGGT
Source organism: Leiobunum rupestre (assembly GCF_980474605.1). NCBI lineage: Eukaryota > Metazoa > Arthropoda > Arachnida > Opiliones > Sclerosomatidae > Leiobunum > Leiobunum rupestre. The sequence goes on from NC_143385.1 coordinate 40,388,843, forward strand.
GACGTAAATTTTAAGCAGCCAATGAAATACCGGGACTATTCGTTTTATTTTAAGCGGAGGAGCGTACTGGGGGGACCAACGGGTGGATTGAGAGAAAGGCTAAAAACCGTCTCGACATAGACATTCTCCCTAGGTATAAATAAATACATTCTTGGTTTAGCTATAGATCTGTTATGGAAAGTAAGTTCGTGATTCATGGGAACTTTCACAAAATGTGTGCAATAGTACATAGTATAGATTCCCAATAAAATTATGGATTTTTACCGCTTTCATGACATTCTCAAACGAAACTGGCTTATTTTTATGCCGCATTGTCTAGACCAGAGAATAAACGACCTAATTATAGGGCTGTGCGATTACTGGTTTTAGGCAACCGAGTCGATTATCGAGTATTCGAGTCGAGTCGAGTCGAGTAATCGAGTACTTGTAGGGCCATCTTTACATGTTGTTGGGCCCCTTATTTTTTGGGAAGGGCACCGAAACGCTCCCTTAAAATAGTAAAACCTATTAAACTACGCCCTTCAAATTTCATAACTTTAATATGCGCCTCTCCAAAAATGTATTTGAGAAACAAATAGACGTTTTGACAGCTGAATTTTTTTTCTAACAATTAATATTCAAAGACATTAAAACTAACTAGGCTAAAGAAGGTTTATAGGTGAAAATAATTGCTATAATATTCTTAATTAGATAGGTCATATTATATAAAATAATAAGATTTTTTGGTGTACGAAAATTCCGTAGATAATATTCGCCCACCGAAATTCTGTACACGGAATTTTCATTACCGGAAATTAATCCGTATGCGGAATATTTCTTACGGAAAATATTCGGTACCCGGAATTTCCGTTACGGAAAATATTCCATAAGCGGAATTTCTGTTACGGAAAATATTCCATAAGCGGAATTTCTGTTACGGAAAATCTTCCGTACACGTAAATTTCGTTACAGAACATTTCGCTAACCTTATTCCCAAAACCGCATAGCTCTTTAAGATTTGTGTACATACTACATATATATCTGGTTTTGGAAATAAGGTAGCGATTTTCTCAAGGAAATGTTTTATAAAGAAAATTCGCTGTTATAATATATATTAGAGAATCGATTGAAATTCAAAAATTAAAATACTGCAATCGTTTAATCAATAATCAAGATGGTCCTTCTCTTGCCTAATAAAAAATTACAACTGAAGTTTAAAATTTAACTTGTATCTTGCGATATATTTCGTACCCCCCTTGAACTATCATTTTCTATCCGCCTTGAAATTGAATTTTATTGTACAATTTGACGAGTCGGGTTATGGAGTACTTGATTAGGAGCTGGTTTTATTCAAGTAATTATTAAATTAAATTTAAAAAGAGTATAAAGTAACTTTCAATGCTGAATATTCCTTTAATTTAAATGACCCACAGTTTTCACAACTTTGTAGGTACCGTTTAGTGCCCCCCAAATAATTGTAAAAACCCTTCTTTGAACTTTCAAGCAACGAGGATAGAAAAAACAAATACTCGACTAGTTTAGAGAGCAGCGTATTCGAGTAATCGGGTACCCGAATATGCAATTTTTTAGTACTCGGTAATCGACGAGTATTCTCCAATTAGTTATTCGAGGGTCGAGTTCGAGTACTCCATGCCAATTGGCGAAAATTTTTTCCCGACTTATTTAATGTCAATGGCAATTTTTGACTTATATTTAAGTTAAGATGTCCTATTTGCCACCAAAATTTCCCTGACTTTTATACTAGTTTTTGAAATTGCGTGGCTTTTATACTAATTTTTGAAATTCCCAAACATTTCCCTAACTTTTGAAGTTCCCTGACTTTAGGAGCCACATTGAATTTCCCTGAATTTTCCAGATACTGTGGCCTGCGAAAGATTTACTACACTGGTCCCTTCCTATGACTTTTAACGCTTCTGTTTAGTTGTTTGATGAGATGGTAATCCGTTAAATTGTTCGGGGCGGAGGCAATTTAGAGTGATGTAGTGGAAGTAGAACAGTCGAAGCGCTATTTCCCAAAATGACGCATTATGGTTAGGTTTCCTTTTTGCAGTATTTATCATTTATCTATTTAATTAAATAGATTCATGTATTTATTTAATATAATTATTAGAATAGTTATTATATCAAAATTATAACAGATCATTTATTATTTAATAAAAATAATATGGCAAACACCGACTCAGTGTTTCTTCCAAAGTATCACCGAGGCTTGGCGTTTCAGAGATAGTTTCTATGTTTTATTTGATAAAAACCATACATGCATTCGATAGAATCGCTCTCAAAAGATCGGAGATAGTATTTTTATTCCAGAAATATTTATATAAACTTAAATGACATCATTTCCGAATTCGTTCTTATTGGCTTAAAAGTAATAGACTCCGCCCCACGTTGTCTCTGAGTATACCGTGGCTAATGATAGAGTTGAATATTCATGGGTTAAATAGATTCATAGTTGAAGGTTATATTCCCTTTAAAGCTGGTTACACATTCTAGGGGACTTACGTTGGTACACGCAAATAGCAAAATTGTTTCTCTTTAATTTACTTTAAAGGGTCACTGAATCGTTGTAATATTCTAATTGGTGATATGAGCTACCACGAGGTACGGAAGGGGAACAGCTACTTGAATTTAAACTGCAATTCCTCAATTGATTTTGTGACTCTCACTAGAGTAAAAATACCGCGACGTGCCTGTATAGCATAAGCCTATCATAAGGTCCCCATAAGCAAAGGTCTGGGCCAAATTTTTGACGATCACATACCAGTTATTAAGAGGTAGTTATTCAAAATCTGCACCTCCTAGTGGTTATGTTCTCAACTAGGCATTTCCCCAAATGTAATGATGAATGCGTAGAAGGCGTGCGCGAACGTTTTTAAACTTAGAACCACGCGGGAGAAATCTCCGCCGCCAGCCCTTAGCACCGTAGCCAAGGCTTATTCAACATTTTATCACTTTCAAACTTAAAATAACACTTATCGTTGCAAAATGATTAATCAGAAATCAGAACTTAAAACTGGCTTTTAGAAATAAGACAACTTGTTTCTGAAGGTATTTATTTTTCAAATTTGAGATTTAGACGCGTTTTGTATGGCATTTATCAACCCGAGCGTGACTGCTCTACCAAGTAAGAAAATATTTTAGACGTAGGAATTTGGAAAACGAAGATGTCGCTACTGCCCTATCGTCGTACGTTAATTTTCTTCTCACATGGACAACGCCGTTAACACGGGCACCTATGGTAGACCTTTGCTTATGGGGACCTTATGATAGGCTTATGGTATTAGGTATAACCAAAAGTGGATATTAAAACCAAAAGTATATTTTGATATTCGAATCCAGCCTTTGGCCGTACACCTCTTGTAATCTGAGGCCTCCCCTTTCTCCCTATTGGAACTAACCAATCAGGCTTTAGCTTTCTCACGTCATATGTTTATTTTTTTTTCCAAAATAGTACGATCCGACACTAGCGATCCCAGCGTAGATTCTTTGCAATATCGTCCGTTTATCTAAGCCTTTGCTATTTGACGTTATGAGTTATGACTGCCCTAGTTTCAAAAGTTTGTAGTCCTACATCACGAAAATCTTAAAAACTATGAAAGTGTTACATTGAGTTTGCTGGTTTTTGCAATCCGAACTTTTCTTCCGCGGCATTAATTTAATTAATTTCGCGAATCGAAATCCTACCTACAGTAACCGACAACGAAATTATTCTTGAAAAGTAAGACACGCGACCAATAATTTTTTAAAAGAAAATTGTAAATAAAAAAAATATTTTTAATTCCCTAAAGATTAAATTTATATATTAACTCCGATACAATACGAATTTAAATTTAAAGGCGATTTAGGAAGCAAAATTATCGGCTCTATATTTTAAAGCCCATTTTCGCATGTTCCTGCGCGATGACCGTCAATAGTAACCTTACACAAAGGGGGATGGAAGCAATTTGGTCCTCAGGTTACATGGAGCAAGGAAAGGGTGACGAAGTACACTTTTTGTTTTAATATCCACTTTTGGTATAACGGATATTTTTTAGCCTCAACGTTCGCCATCCATAGATAAAACCAGCCTTAAACGTTGTAAATATTTAAGTCGAAGCCTATTTATGAATAAAATAGGATAGGGTAGGATGCGGCGTAGATAAGTCCAAACAAACCAACATCCAGTAGTGCGACATGGACCTGACAAGGAAGAAGATCCTTTCACAGAGGTAAGGACATTAGCATTGGCGGCGCCAGTAAAAGGCCGGGTTAGGCTGCGGCCTACTTGAGTAATAATAATAAAGTTCTAATAAGGGGAGTCCAAATTCAAATTTAAGGACCCATTATTTTGCAAACCAAACTCCCAAAATATTAGATTTTTTACAAATTATTTAGATTATAAAATATTATCTTCTATCTTTTTCTGTTGTCTGCTTATAGCAGAGCACTCAGCAGCACTATAGTTGGCTTGTTCTATTATTGAGTGAAGCAGAGTAGCACACGACGTTGTATGGACCAAAGTACAACTAGACTTCGTTTTTGGCTTAGTAATCGTCTTTGTAATTGCAATGATAACATAAACGAACTACTATAATACTATTCCATTGTCCATGAACCATTTTTCCACCTTGCAAAGAGGGCAGCACGAATGATCGCCTAATTCAAAAAACAATTTCTGGCGCCGCCATTTTTATCGCTTTTTTTGCTCAAGTTTTTGTGAGTGAGAACTTTGGTTTATAGTTTTTACCAGGAATTCATACCTCGAACTTGGAATGGTTATCCGGCCGTATTCCCTATGGTAAGATCTCGGGGACCATTTTCAGAGACGTGTACCACGGACTGTAAATTTTAGAGGACGAGTAAAGCGTTGCCTTCCCCTGTAGAATTTTGGTTTCCCCGTGCATCAATCACTTCGAAATAGAGAGAGAGAGTCCGTCAAGGTCATTTGTACCAGGCATAGAGCTAGTCCCCCCCCCTCATCACGCATGTTATCTGGAAATCTGGCCGACCGAAATACAAGCGCTTTAGTTTATGACCTTGAGCGACTTCCGTCAGCCTGATCGGTGAACGGGGCGTAAAATAACTCGGGAATACCGGTCCTCTAAAATTTACAGTCCGTGCGTGTACAGAGAGAATTCTCTCTGCGTGTATGAGAATAAAAAATCGCCCCCTCGCACGCGTCTCCCCTCTTTAGGAGTTTTTACCCCGCGCAACCTCCCGTTTTTACAACTGTAGTTTTTTGTTGTTCGACTCCCCGGCCATTTCGAAATTTAGGGTTTGAAACCCCACCATTGATAGCGACGGGTCAGCTCGCTCTCCCGACCTCTCCATGTGGAATGATTAAGTCCGACATTGTTAGCGCTGTCAAATTGGCAGCAGTGACAATGCCCTTGAGAACCGCGAAGTCCGAATGACGAGGTGACCGTCGCTATCAATAGAGCGATAGCGAAGGGAAAAGCAAAAAGATGTTTGAACCCTTTTTCGACACAGGGGGATGAAATTATCTGAAACTATGATTTAATACCATTGAAAATCGTATGAGAAAACACGTATGCTCTGACGTCAAAATGATGAAAAAAAAACGGTCCCCTAGATAGAGACGGAATGTATGAATTCCTGTTTTTACATGAAACAGCACTTACTTGTTAGAATAGCGTTATAAGTTGTTTTGGTCATAAATCAGTAAGTATTGATCCCACCCCCCCCCAAAAAGGTTATATTGGCGCCAATTATACATTAAACTCGTAACTCTAACGATTTATGTTTATTTTTCCGTCTATTTTGGCAGCACCGTACGCACCTCATTTTCTGCTGGGCGTCAGCGAAACTTTCCGCCAAGAAGTAGACAGGCTGATATTCCGTTATGGGATATTTTTGATTTCCTGTCAACTGCGGCTCAAACGGGCGAATTTCCGGTTTCCCACTCAAAGCGTACTACAAAAGAAATACATTAGTCAATATTTGACGGAGCTACAAATGAGTTTTGAAACAGCAGATAAATCGATAACGCGCGTCAAGATTTAGGGTCTTTCACCCCTTCGAGTGTAGTTCCGTATTAATCATTGACGGGACCCTTACCCTTCAACTTCTTGGGACCCCTTCGACATCCCTTTCCCCCTCGTAATGCATGGGCCCCTAGACTTCAGCCTAGTCAGCCTCTACCGAAGTGAAGAAATTTTTTAACGCCTTTAAACTTCGAGTACGAAACTCTATTCACAAGTGAAAGCTATAATTTCGCCCTCTTTTGGTTGACGTCGAAAATTAGATAGGTAGCGTATTAGTGTTTGGCAGCTAGGAGCAACAAACACAGCACCCCACACAAGGAAAACGCCACCCGTCAAAAGTTTTGCATTTTCTCGCGTATACATTTTTCATTGGTTAGACGCTTTAGCACCTGCTGCCGTCGGAAGGGGATAATTCCAAAATTGTCTTCCCCGCCGCCTGTAAAACGTTCCGCGTAAAGGTTCGTCTAATGAAATATGTACACAACACTGCGTTAGCGTGTTTAAAAGCTAGCTGCGTTCTCCTTGTGTTTGTTGCTTCTAGTTGGCAGTCAGTAGCGAATCTAGAGAGTTATTATGGATGAAATAGAAGATATTAAAGCTTAAAATTTGTATTTGTTTATACTTTTACACAGTTTTGTTTCCTCTAATTTGACAATAGCAGACGCTATATCAAAGATGCTACCTCAGAATAGCGTAGCTCTCAACTCGCACTCGGATCAAGTAAATATTAAGTCATCATTCATGCGAAAGCCATTTCCCAATGAGAATAAGAGGAGGATTTTAGGGCATTTTGAACTAAGATTTAAAAAGGAATAGTTTTTAATCTATTTCTGAAACAATCCAACACGTGGACTTTCGAAGCAATCGGAGCGGCTAATAAAAACGACATTACTACCCATTAGGCTAAAGGACCATGAATCCAAGAAATAAGTGTAATATTTATGACTTAAAGGCTGACTACATAGTTATTCAGTTTTCTGTCTTTCACTGGAAGTTGTCTCGCTGCAAGACACATGTGCTGCGCAAGCAGCCAGCTTCCAGTGTAAGACAGAGCTAACCGAATAACTATGTCATCGGCCTTTAAGACCTGTTCACGTGTTCTAACTAGCTAAGAGTCAATACGAGTTGGTTAACATGAGGAAAGAGAAATTTAATAATATTATGAAGATTAAATCCGTCCATAGCCTTAATAGATAGTTCTATATAAGCATTAATGTATTCATTTTAAGAGGGAAGACTACAGTGGTCATTGTCTACTTTCGCGCTATTTCAAGCTGAACTCTTAATTTTGTATTTTAACTTATAAAATTTTTATTTCAGTGTAAAACAGCCTCTTGTTTAGTGCCTAAAAATGTTTTACAATTTTAAATTTAAAAGTAATTAAGTTATTACGTTTTAATTCGGACCCAAGGAGCTAAACAAGTTGGGCTACCCCTTACAACTACCCTTTAGTTAGGACCTTAACTAAAGTTAACTATTAATATTACAATTATCAAAATTGTTTTAAGCACTAGAGGAAGGTTCAGCCTAATAAGAAAAATATAATTCAATTATGTAAATGTTAAAACAGAAACGTTCAGCTTGAACGAAAAAGAGGCTTTTACTGTATTCTTCCCCCTTAACCATGAATATCGAACTACCAACTGGGGCTCAGGTGGATGCTGCCTTTGTGCGCTTTATGTAATCACTTAATCGAATAAGGAGACAGGCGTTTTTGTTGACTCGAACCACAAAACGTTTCCGGGATTGTGCGATTTAACCGGCGCGGAGAATGGCTCGTGTTTTTTAGCAAAATACCTGCACTCTAACAAAATTACTTGATAATCATAAATAAAGGAATTTATTATTAATATTCTTACCTATTTTCGTTCAATCAAAAAGATATATATTAAAATTTTATAAACTAAATTTCGCGCTAAGCCTTGGCACTGAAAGCTAGTCAAGTTTGAAAACGTTGCCCTTCAATACCATTTTTGAACGTCAGCGCGTGACCGACGTCATAATAACTAAGCCCCTCCCATCCTAATGCAGTTCGATATTCATGGTTAAAATGAATAAATTCATAATATAAGATTATAACCTTATAAGAAAAAGAAGCCGACCAGTTCAGGAAAATAAAATGAACGTCCGCCATTTTTGGTGTGGAGAAACCAAGGATCCTGTATGTTAGAAGGATAGGTAGCCCTCCGGCCAGCCCGTGTTTCAAAACGCCGGCAGCACCGTCGATATTAAGAGAGCCTCTAAACGTACGGGGACGTCTTGTTTCTATTCCGTCAAGGACAAATTTTGGCGGTGCTTCCTCCATGTTTTGTCCTTGACGGAATCTAAAGACGGATTCTCTATCACGCATGACCCACCGACGGCGCTGCCATTTTTCGTCCCTCGCCTCATATCCTTCTAACATATAGTATCCTTGGAGAAACCGCGTACAATTCGCAGCCAGGCAAAAGAGATAGCAGTGTTGTCAGATTCAAATTAGGTTTGAAAAATACCGAAAATTAACATTTTTTTTGTGTACACGAGAGTGTCGAGATAAATATTTTAATTTCTACTAAATAGCATCTTACCTGTAACTCTCCAAACGAAGACAACAGACCAGCTCCAAAAGCTCTTATTTGACCATTTTGTTTACACAAGCCGAATTCAACAGTAAACCAGAAGCACTGCGAAAAATAAACCAAATTGTTATCGGCGATCTAAAGCTTTCGACTAATTGCTAGAGCAGAGGTGTATCATATATCTCTTACGAGAGAAGTATCCTTTGACGCCATTGAAACGAAAAATGTGGCTTCGCAGGCTCAGGCGAAATCGCGCATGTTGCTTAAATCCGTCTGCAGAAGAGGCTTAAGCCAAAGTTTAGGAAACCAAAGAAACTGAAAATGGGCCAAATCAGCTTGTTTTATGTGCGCCCGAAGAGGGCATATAACTAGAAGCAAGCGCTAAGAATTTTTTATACGTGCGCTACACGTTTTGTGACCCCTTAAAAATTTCATTCGGCTTCCATCACAGAACTAATTCTTAACACAAAAGTAACCTAACACGTGGTTTTTTAAAGTTCTTTCGTTGGTTTTTGCTACCTACATAAATTATAAATAAAAAAAAATTTGGGCCTCCATGTAGCTTTTGTGAAAATTTCAGGTAGGCTACAACCTACTTTAGCCTACTGCATATCGATGAAGAAAAATTGATATTTTTTATTTATAACCCAGCAGAAGGTGCAGCAACGGGTGGACCAATCCCCATTTCGCTCGTGGGAGCAAGAGTGGATGCTAACTCCAGCTGACACCCTACCTACGTAGGTAAAGAGTCAAACACTTTGGAGAGACCTCTTAAAGGGGAATGACGGGCACACAGCGGTCCACATAACCCGGCACAGCTTACACCGGAGATCCCGGTTGGCTCCAAAAGGCCGGGAAACAGGACCACCATGCCTTCATACTCAGAGGCCCCCTCCCCCGCAAAAATCTCTATGAGCCCCCCCCCCCCCCCTTTTTAATTTTTTATGGTTAGTGGGGGCCCACCCGAAGTTCGAGGCCCCCCCGCACCGTGGGCCCTGTGGACCATCAGCTACGCCACTGTTCATATGGAGGCACACCGCCCCACATCAGGCTACCCAAACCTCCGAGGCGGCCAGTTTGCCTGGTCCCTCTCCGTTAGCCTGAGCCAAAGCTCAGTTTCCAGCCTAAACCTGACCGAAGTCGGAGGTAGAGATAGGGCCATTTGATCAGAGTTAACATCTCCCAGTGCGCCATGCCCTTAAGGGTTACAAGAGCCGGACCCCGACTCCCCGGTAAAGCCACCAGTTATTGCACGGTTTGGGTAACCAGGTACCAGCCTGGATTGTCCCCAAAATCTATTTATAGTTATCTCCGGTTTTAACGGCTGTCATTGGGCGGCAACAGTGTCGGCGCCAAAGTGTTCCTAGGGTTTGGCTTACATTGTTAGTTTTGTTAATTTTCCGGAAAAATAAAATGCGGAAAAATACAAAATTTCAACATCAATTACTTTTTAAGGGTTTTTAATTTTTTTAACGTTTTATCGATAGAAAATGTTTAATAACAGTAAACATACTACAAAACATTAATAGTGTTACATTATTAATCAGTTTAAACTAGTCTAGAGGTTTAGTTTTACTTTTAGATTCGAAAAAATTAGGCGAAAATGACGCTTTATTTAAATTTGCAAACAATATTAGACTAATCATGGAATTAAAACTTTTTTTTATTTTTTTCGGAAAAATACGGAAAATTAAGGCCTCGTTCATTTTCCGACTTACAACACTAGTTTGGCTTATCAAATTTGGGCCCTCTTTTAGGTCTTCACAACTTTTGCACAAGCTTACGGCCCCACAAATTAACTTAAAGAAACACTTCGGGGGCCCTACAAATTAATTTGTGGACCTGAAGTAAAATGAAAAGCTGACAATAGCCTGCTTAGCCCACCCCTTGCGACACCACTATCAGGATATTCTGGGTTAACAAAGGCCTGGGCCCAGGGGCGTAGGAACCGGGAGGGGCAGGGGGGGCAATGCCCCTCCCTAGAATTTTGCTGGGAGGGGCAACTAATGTTATTGCCCCCTCCAACCTTTGGTCAGTTGAGATCTTCAAAAGACTCAAATTATCATTTTAAAAGCATATACAGTTTAAAGAACCTCAACTGTTTTTAAATTTCAGTCTTTTCCCGCCAATTTACATAGTAGTAACAAGTACACATGCATTCGGAGAAGCTACACTCCATTAAAAATTAAAAACCATTCTCCGACCCCTTTTTATTTATCTTTGCCCCCTCCAACTCCTAGAACGTTCCTACGCCCCTGCCTGGGCCCGCCCTCGGTAACCCTGCTCAAGCGAAACACATTAGCAGTATATGGAAATTCAATAGCGTGACCAGGATTTTCGGGGTCGGGGGAACACAATTGGTTTAAAAAATCCCTAAAACCATACTTTCCAGAGGGAATGCGAATGTCTAAATGGATACTTCTCACGAAATATATGTCAGATACTTTTGACAAAAGTATATAGACAGTTTGTAATTATTTAGGCTTGGTTGTAGAAGATATTTGAGACTAGATCCTACCGTGGCTAACTTCTCAATGTACTCGTCGGGTGATCCTAACGAAGCCAGTCCTATTTCTTGGGCGAATCGGGCGAAACTGGGATCCGCAAACAGAGGAGCGTGACCCAACAGCTCGTGACAAATATCTCTGTTGAGAACAACCGTACCGTTAATCGACCAATTTGTTTCGTTAATTGTAAGTACGTTGTGACTTGACGTACGGTTCTGGTGTGTAAAACGGTCTCGTATGATGACGAATGTACTGCGTCGAGTGGAACACTCTGAAAGCCAATCCGGCCAAGAAATCTCTGGAGCTCAGAAGACCCGCTACTGGACGCAGAGTGAAACCGGTGCAATCTGGGATGGCACGAAAAAAAATATTTAATTGGCGCGATAGACTGATAATTTTCGCATTTAGCGACACATTGTTATTAGGTCACATATGCTAATATACATTTTACAAAATATTTTAAAATATTCTTAGTCTTACCAGATAGCGCCAACAGTCGGAATCGTGGGAATGTAAATATCTTTCAGAGTTTTCTGATAATAGGGATGTAATAAGTAAATTTATCCGCTTGTGGCGTGACCGAGCTAATGGTTTCTTATTTCATCGATAGCCTTGACAATGTGTATTTATTCCATTGGTAGTCTGGACAACCCGTGTTATAAAAAAACAGCGTCGTCTAGTTAGGGGATTTTTAGCTCGATCACGCGACTAGCGGCGAAAGTGTTTACTTATATCCACGTTATCGAAAAACGCCAAAAAGGTTTTTCATGTTTCTTTTTGTGCCGAATTTTTGTTTATAGTTATTACATAAAACATCGCTTAAAATAGACTGTTAGATGTTGTTATTTCATAATAAGTAAGTATTTAATATCGAAAAAGCTCAAATTGGCGCGATATAGTAAAAATGAAAGCGTTAAAATTATTAAGCAATAAGGGTTTCGTTCTGCATGTTGGAATGCTTTTAACCAATTTGTTAATCGGTCTTTTCTAAATCGTAAGAATGGGATCGCCGTGGCCTAGTACCTTTCAAGAAATCAGACACATCTTGAAGTTGTGGGATATTGTCTTCCCTGTAGCCACAGTTTTCGATCATGAGCGGGAAAATGTGGTTGTGCTCGTGGCAGGCGTGGGTCGGGTACAACTTCGTCAACTCACGGAACACCTTTCCCCTGAAATTAAAAAAACATAATCGTTTCTGATTCAAATCCTTTTTGTTCGAATCAAATTTCCATCACCTTCGTTCTATTTTTTAGTTAGGTATCATGAATTGTTTAGGTTTATTTAATATCAATTAAAGGGCTACATAAATCAAGCGGAATTTGGGGTGGTTCCTTCCCTTCCGTACCTCCTGATAGGAAATCCGACTAATCAAAATTTAATTTCTTGGCCTATTTCCGGACACTTACACGTGAAAATATGGAAATTTGGGCTATTCCGTGGCCCTTTAAAATACAAATAATTAGAGGATGAAGTGTTTTCCTCTGCTTCTTCAAAATATAATATTATTTTTAATTATTATTTTTATTTAATATTATTATGGATACGTTCAGTAACGCTCATCAAAAACATCGATGAGTAATCGATGCCAACATTTTGTTACTGTACGATTTTTCGCTTTTCCGATTTGACGTCACGATGGGCATAAATTTTTTTTTTAATGTGTTGATGTCAAACGCGCGTCGGTGTTTACAGTTTATCTGGCGGAGGAGTTAAAATTATACAACTGTAGTTTTAATCAACAATTCCACTGGTTTGGTCAAAGGCATATTATTTAATTGGAATGCCTCAGCTACTGCAATGGCCGTTTTCGCTTTCAAAATAAAAGACTGATCGTTGCAACAATCAAGTATTATGGTCGTCAACAAATTCGTCATTTACTAACTCATTAATTATTGAAAATATTTTTCGCTTCCTCTGATTTTCGGGCCCCGTAACATTTATAGCCGCTATCTTCGAAAACAGCGCTGACTAGAAACATGGACTAATTAGTCCATGCTAGAAATAACACCGTTCAGTAACTTCCTACGTCACTATGACGACCAGCTCTCATCAAGTAATAACCGCTTTTACCCAGATTTGCGTTACTGAACGTACACTATATTAATAAGTATTATAATATTTTTTCTGTCGGGGGAGGGGGGTTAAAAGGGCCGTGCTGAGACATTTCGGCAAATCATGTCATCCCGGGCAAGACGATGGGCCCTATCGTATCCTATAAAGCATGTTTGTGGGCCCTTTACCGCTGGGACCCGGGGATTTTTCCTCTCCCCCTTTACAGTAAACCACTACAGGAAATTCCCTGCTGATCTGAGTAGTTACATTTCGAATATTGGATTCAAACACGTGGGGTGTTTAAAAATGGAATTTAAAGCTTTAGCAGAATTTCAGAAATTTTAAATAGCCAAAGTGATAAGTTTATCAACTGCTAGATTATCGTCTGCTTCAACTTATATTCATTTGATTTTATGGAAACATATATTTCAGCCATTTATTTTTCAAATAATTGACGAGGTGGGTCGTTATTGCTATTTAAACGTTTTAAGAATACAGTTCAGTTTTTCAAGCTTTAAAGTTTTAGTTGAAATATTTAATTTGATATCCTTTATAAGAGGAAAACAAATGGCTTACCAAGTTTCAGTTTCTTCTTTAGTGTAGGTCACATGGGGAATTTTCTGTCCACTATGACAAATTAAAGAGGATTTCAGTAATTTTTTACTTGACCTTCAAAAACGCTTCGAACCTTTTAGATCGATTTTCTTTCATTAATTTTTTACCTTTTCAAATGCATTATCTTTGGTGCCAGTTTCACATAACCCATATAGACTGAGTAGGCTTTATAGTCTAGGGCCCAGTGGCGGATACATATGGGGCGCCCCCCCCCCCCTCTTGACGTGGGCGGCCCAGCACCAAGCGCGCTTCACAGCAAGGGGAAGGCGCGCCCTCGATGACTTGTTATTACACCCATAGCTCAAGATGTCTTTTAGCGCCCCCCCCCCCCCTTGAGTTTTTTCCCAAAGGGTCCGTCACTTCGAGGAATCGTGTACGAGATTCCGAATCAAGGAATCAATATATTCCGTGATTCGTATGCAGGGACGAACTGGCTAGTAGTTGGCCCCACCGGCTATGCAATGGTGTTGGCCCCATTTCCCATTAATGCCAAATTTTTCCTCTTTGGCCCCCAATTTTAGTTGGGTGCGATCACGGTACGTGATTCATAAACTCGACTAGGATTCCACGATTTTGAAGATTCTTATATTTTGTTAAATTCTCGAGATTCTCAAGATTCCTGATTAGATTCTTGAGATTCGGAATCACGGAATCAGGGCCCGTACAAGATTCCTCGAAGTGATGGACCCCCCGGTTCTTTCTATATCCAAATTATAGATTTATATTTACCAATCGATAAGTTAAAAAAAGACTAGTATTAACCGAGTTAAAAGTAACTATAGATTCATATTAACTCAGATTATTCAACGGGTGATAAGTAACAATATTCCTGTCAGTGGCGTACCCGTCTTCAAATTGGAAAGGGGCGCTAAACGTGTGGCGATGAGGTGACAAAATATTATTTGTCAATGTTTACTATAATTCTATACGTAATTGAAATAAGACTTAACTGTACGTCTTATCTGTCTTGTCAGGGGAAGATTCGAAATCAACATAGTAGGGGGTTTCTTTTCGACTGTTCTCGGCCTAAATTAAAGTGTTGTCTTTTTACTCTAAAACGTTTTATTCGCCCGTGCCGGGGATGAGAATTACTCCGTCGCAAAAACTATTCGCTTGTTCCGGAGTATTGGGGCTACTCTTTTTACTCCTTCTGAAGTCAATCGGATTTTGTCGTCTGCTAAAAAGGCCACAGGCAGCCATTTTGCAAAAACATTTTTACTCAGACTGGACCGACTTAAACTATTCGCCACTACAGAATCAGAGTAAAATGACGTCATAGCCTTACTCTTCTTACCCAACTCCGAAATCCCGGAACAAGCGAAAAGAAACCATACAGGGTGTTTCAAATGGTTATGTAAAAATTTGAAGGAGTTGTAGGGGGTGAGTTGAGAAGTATGCCGGTTTTTCCCCATTTTCCTAAAGAGCGCCAGATAGGGTCAAAGTGTGGCCTACTAGCCCCTGGAAGTAGGCTGCAACAAGGGCAAAACCAAGCAGCAGGGAAATGCCAACAATAAGTAAAAAAGAACTTTGTAAACAAATCGAGGTAACCAGCGTAAAAGATTAAACTTAAACAGTATTTAAAGTCGTGATGGACCGCGATTTCTCATCACTTTAAAACTGTAACAATGGAGTTCACTTCGGAAGAACTGGCGGATATTCATTTCGTGTATGGATTAGCAGATGGCAATGTTTTGGCATTCGCAAATACATTATACCCCTGAAATCGCATTTCCCTGCGGCTTGGTTTTGTACTTGTTGCAGGCTTGCAGCCTACTTCCAGGGGCTAGTAGGCCACACGTACTTTGAAGCTCTCTGGCGCTCTTTTAACTCATCGTAGGAAAATAGGAAAAAAAACAGGCATACTTCTTACCTCCTTCAAATTTTTGCATAACCTTTTGAAAAACCCTGTATATTAATGCCAATCTAATTATAAATAAACACAATCTTATGACTTACTACTTGTAAAAATAAGCGATGTCGGCGAAGTATTTCCTCCTTTCTCTGTACACTTTATCGGTGAAACCCTACAAGCGCGTCGATACATATCATTAGTTTGGACCAATGATTTAATAAGAAAAAAAGTATTTACCGGGTGATCGGAGTCCAATTCGGCGCCGTAGCTTAAAATTTGATTGGCGAACTTATCCAGCTCGTGAATCTTTCCAGGAAACCACGGAACAGTATCTGCAATGGCAAAAACACACGGCTTTCTTCAAAAACATTGTAAACGTATCAATTTCTTAATTTGAGATTTTATATTTTTGCTGTAATAATGTTATAATAAAGCCATATACTAACTGATAACAATAATTAGTACTTGTAGAGAATAATACTAGTCCTCAGTAGCTTTAACCATGGTCAACGTTTGCTCTCTATGGGTAAACAGGGGTGACGTCAAGTGTCGTCGTAATTCCAAACTGCTATTACTGTATGGCGTTGAACTATACTTCATCTAAATACACCTTCTTAAAGATAAAAGTGTGACGTCACAACACGTCACCCACGATTTTTCCATAGTTTAATAGATGCACCCAAAATGGTGGCCACGGTCAACGCTACGAAGTGGTATAAAGACTAGATGACCGCCTATTTTGAGTTTACCTAGGAATATTCCTAAATTTTTATAATTTTTCAAATGCTTTCTCGATTATGGTCGAATCACGGTAGAATCTCATTCCACTCTTCGATTTACGGTCGAATCTACCAATCTCATTCCACTCTTCGATTTACGGTCGAATCTACCAATCTCATTCCACTCTTCGATTTACGGTCGAATCTACCAATCTCATTCCACTCTTCGATTTACGGTCGAATCTACCAATCTCATTCCACTCTTCGATTTACGGTCGAATCTACCAATCTCATTCCACTCTTCGATTTACGGTCGAATCTACCAATCTCATTCCACTCTTCGATTTACGGTCGAATCTACCAATCACCTTTCAGATTTCAAATAAATTAACCTAATGGATGAAAAAATGAGCGAATAAGTAGATTAGTCCATTATGAAAAGGGATAAAAAAGCTAAACCCTAAACAAATTTGAAGAAATTTAAAAACTTACAAATAGCTCGGCTCGTACCGATAGGTCTTCGAGAAAACCAAAAGACTCGGACACAAAAAGGTCTTCGATTGAAAATCTAAATTAATTTAAATAAAATAGCCAGAAATTCCAACGGTTTTATGGCTATTTTATTTAATTTAATTTAGTTTTTCAATCGAAAACCTATTTGATCCGAGTTTCGCGTCTTTTTGTTTGCTCGAAGACCTATCGGTACGAGCTTATTAGAAAGTTTTTAAATTTCTTCAAATTTGTTTAGGGTTTAGCTTTTTTATCCCTTTTCATAATGGACTAATCTACTTATTCGCTCATTTTTTCATCCATTGCATTAACCTAATGTTGATTAAATCTTCTAATCTGAACAAAACATTGGAAGATCCCATATTTTGGAGTCATTTGTGGCGGGTGTCTTTAAAAGGAAATATATCAACAAACCATCAAACAAAGCTGAAGGAGGAAGTGGCCACTATTGGAACTTTTGATCAGGGTGACAAAAAACAAATACAAATACCGTAACCACAAAAACCCATTTAACCATTTGGAAATGAAGGCTTCAGAATACGTACACCTACTTTGTACTGGATATATTTAAAAGTTGGTCATTTCTTTAATTTTAAACCTTAAATCTTTTAGTTCTTAACGAATTCAACTTTACCGGGTCTTAAAACGGCTCGCGTTGTTATAACTAATGGTTAAACTATTAAGAAAGCTACTAATGATCTTTGCGAGACTGGTTAATCTATCATCTTAATGATCTTTCAGAATTTGGTCGATATTTAATTGGAAATACCGGCGTTGTCCTTGTGGTCTCTGGAGATGATTTGCATGTAGATAGATCGGTCCTTGATGACATCCAAGGCCTCGTTCAGGTTGCCAGTCGTCGGGTTGCAGATGACCATGAACTCGTACAAGTCCGGAAACCTCTTGGACGATCGCGATTCGATGTGATGAAGGTTGACTTGATTCTCCTGAAAATAATACGGTATATGTTAATAATGTATTTATGAATAAGGAGAATGACTATATTTTGAGGATATTTAGTCTTACTCCCAATCCACTTAACGGTCTGCTGGTATGCCCCTCCCCTTACGGTTCAATCAAATCAGCCCGCTATTTTATTGGTTCCCTAAAACTGAAACACAGCAGGTGACGCCCTCCCTCAGGAATGGGGACAAACTAGACCATGCTGGTGTTCTGGGATAGTCTAAACATGTAAGCGCCGCGTGGCTAAGCAGTTGAATAAAATGTTTTTGAGATAACTTAGCCGTACTCATTACAACAAGAAATAACGAATAAAGTAAGGTGTCAGAAGATAACGAATAAAATACCTACCACTGCTCCACTATCGCCTCAAGCCTGGCCCACCCAATTAATATTCTCTAGAATATCGCCTGAGTGTCCACCGATTAAATATTACCAAGAAGAAATACTTTTGGAAAAGGTTGCGATACGTACCTTGAATATGCGAAGAGTTTCAGCGAGGGCTCCGACTTCCTCGCGGAGGGAGAAGATGACGGACACCGTTTTCTCAGCCACCACTTCCATGATGTAACTGGTACCTTTTTTGGGGATCGGCACCTTCATTGGGTAGAAATTAAAATGAAGCTTCGAGTAAATATACCACGTTCGTAAACGCGTCAATAACTAATCCTTCGATAAAAAAAAACCTTATCTCTATCCTTAATTAGGGTTGCGTTAGCCTCGCTTTCACCCGATAAAAATCGAGACAGACGTTCATTTGGATTTTAGGCGTAATAAATTCACTGACCAGAAATTATGATAATTTTCAATGTAAATATGCCAAGCTTGCGATATAACACTTTTAGGTGCGAAGTAGTATTGAATTACGTCAGTCATCGCCTGCTTCATTTTATAACTTCCTGGGTCGAGTTAACAAGATTATTTCAAGTTTATCGTTACTTTCATTAGGTTAATTGCACTTTAATTTTTAATTCATCGTTCAAATATCACCCATTGTGCTGCAAGAATATTAGTTTCCCGCTTCTGCTGCAAGAATTTTCATTTTCCATTTCCACTTGGCAAACCAGCGGAAATTTAAATTAGACAGGTTAAGCCACCCTTTTGAAAGCGAGTAGGTGAAACTTATAGGAGTGTAGACGTTGCTTTATTATGTACAATCCAACCTCCTACAAGTTCTCCCTACACGTTTTAGAGATAGTGTATTAACCTTTCTGTTGTCTACTACTTGGAGGGTGGATTAATAATAATAATAAGCTTTCTATTATCTACTACTTCTGTTAAATAATATTTTACGCTGCATATTTTGAGTTTTTATACTCGGCTAGTGAACATGAAATGGAGCTTTAAAAGAACTCTAGCTGTAACAGAAAAGCTTGAAAAAATTCACCCGTGGTGCTACGGTCAAATAAGAGAATGCTGTCATCGAAATATATACCACCGTCATCTTAATAAACCGACGGCACTAGCGACTTCAGCGCACTTGCGAGGCCATTGCAAAATTACCTCATTTACAAGTAATCTATAGTACATTTGTCTGTTTAGGATACATTTTACTGTAAGCTATTCACCGAGTGACGTCATAAATGGGAAAATCGCCTTCTTGGCGAGGCGCAGTCAAAGGCTCCGTGAGACGAGAGAACGAGCGAATACGAAACGTCGCTGAAGGAATATGTGTTTCGAGTGGCTCTCGGTAAACCTTTGACTAGGAAGTGTCATACTTATGATCAATATGTTATATATTTATGGTACTAAGTAACAGATCTTTCTTTACAAAGTCTAGAACTAGAAATTCGTGTTATAGATTTACCTGTTGTGGATATATCGAAAATTGAAGCGCCTACTGCACCTAAGGGGTAATTCCTTAAAGGGAATATCACCTCCATGGCTTTCTTTACTGAAGACCCTAACAATTTTAGGTATTACCACTGTAACAAACCACTAAGCAGCACCAAAAACGTCCAAAGCCCTAGGAGGCAGCGGACAATATTGTAAACCTTTGACCAGTGCGACAGAAATACTATATATTATATTCCCTTTGATCAGGGTATGCATTTCCATATTTATGGTGGATCACTTAAGTTCACAATTCTCCCACCAGGTTTAACCGAAGCATAGACGTTAAAGGCCGACTACATAGATCTTCGGTTTACTCTGTTTTTCAGTGGAAGTAGGCTTACTGCAATACACGTGTGCCAGGCAGTCAGCCTACTTCCAGTGAAAGACAGAGTAAACCGAAGATTTATGTAGTCGGCCTTTAAAAGAAAGCTGCGGCGTCTTAGCGGATGATTTTCCGTTTTACAAAATTATCCTTTCAATGTAATAGGCGAAACTATAAAGTAAATTTAGGCTTAACCAACTTGTTAAAATGGGAAAACAAAATCACGTGACTACCATATCACAGCCAACTTCGATTCGGTAACTCCTGTTCATAGTTGGCCGCCCGTGCACCGATAAATAAATAATATTCCTTCCAGATACTGTAGACAGCTAATGAACTTCCACCTTTTTATTACAAGAGGTTTTAAATAATAATAATAATTAGATGAATCGATAAAAATTTACACCGTCATTAGCAAAATAAAATGAATAATAGTTCGTATTTCTTAGGATAGATGGCGCTGCTGTTCTCCAGAAAGTCTTTTCAGCCCTCCTGGACTTTATAGTTTCGCCTATTGGTGCAAATGCCTAATTTGCACTTAAGAGCGTTGCTATGGTATTTACATATTCTCGATTTCAATGTTAACCGCCGAGGGGGAACGCGTATGAGCGATGACGTAGCTTCATTATGCACAGACTCTTAACGTTACTCGTTGCCCCACGCGTTGTATAGCGCGGGCTAAGCCTACTTACGTATTGTTGATTTCAAATTAAATATTCCATTAAAAATAAGTGCAAAATAATATCCTGGCGAGAATAACTTTGAAGCTAACGATAGAACCTTCGAATTCAAATTTATTTTTCGCACATCATAGTTCGGGCTGCTGCAGATAAGGATAGGTCTAAATTAGCGGTTAGCCAACGACCCTGGTTTCGGGTTACCAACTGGTGTGGAATTGAAAGTGATAGCTCCCATATCGCAATGCTCAAGTAACCGTACGAAAGGGACATTAAATTGAACACTTTCTAATCTACATTATCGAATAATTTAATTCGCTCTTGATGGTCATATTTCTTTTCCTGCGCAACGGATTAAAAGTTGTTTATGTACACAAATCGTTTGCAAGGAAACAAATTTATTTAGAGCGAAACCCTTAAGGTCGATTTCAACGCTTTTAAGTTACGTTTAACTCTAGACAGTTTAAGTAGGTTCAAATGCCAGTTTAGACCAATAAAATTGAGATACACTAGCCATGAAAACTGGTTTCAAGCTATAGTGTGAACGTGGCTTTTAGTTACGCTAAAAACGTGAACGTGGCTTTAGTTGCGCTAGAAGTGTGAACGTGACTTTTAGTTACGCTAGAAACGTTCATCGTCATCAAACGTCATTCGAAAAAGGCGTGGCTTAGACTAATACGTCACAAGAATACACACTATAAAATTAAGAGAAACTCGCCATGAAAACTGCTTTCAAGCGATATTGTGAAATAAATATTTGTTTTCCAAATACGGTGCTTTAATTAACTAGCTTAATTTAACTGATTTTTTTCTGAAAATACCACTCAGTCTACACAGATCACGGTAAATCCAGTTTAGGGAAAAACCAGTCCAGTTAAGTATCATTTCAGGGTAGGGCCAGTTAAGGGAAATACCAGTCCAGTTAAATATCAGTTCAGGGTAAGGCCAGTTCAGGGAAATACAGGTCCAGTTATAAATATCAGCTCACTTTGAGGGTGGGGCTACAGAATCACTTGTTTTGGGAAGCGGGAAGGTATGTCTAAGTCACGTGATGGAAGGGGAGGAGCTAACTGAAATTCGGATCAAACGTTTTAAACGGTTCTGGGGCCCTTAAATATCAGTAACGGGTATTTCCAGTTAAAGGAGGTATATTTATAGGAGATTAACGAATTTCACATCTCTTCCACCAGGTTTAACAGCACTAATTGCGTTAAAAATAGCGGTTTAGTTCATACTTTCTTTAGGAGAAATACTATCCCGGTTAAAAATCCACTCTGTGAAATATCTAACTGTGCCGTAATTGTGAATTGTGGTGTTTACAGTCAAAGCTACGATATTTGAGTCAAAGAAGGTTCAACCGACCAATCCAAGAAATTGAGTTTGTGCCGTTGTTAATTATTAATTGGTACTACTGTCTCCGAGTTCACTCTGGCTAAAATAATTACGTCTCTGAAAAAATGCAAAATGTCAATTGGCGAAATGTCTACTGTCCAAATATCTACTGGCAAACTGTCAATTAGAGAAATATCTACTGGTAAAATATCTACTGGCATTTAAATGTCAATTGGCGAAATATATACTTGTTAAATGTCTACCCGCAAAATTTATAATGGCGAAATGTCTAATTACAAAATTGGCACCGGCGAAATGTCTAATTACAAAATTGGCACCGACGAAATGGCTACTGGCAAAATGTCAAATTACCAAAATTTGCACCGACAAAATATCTAATTACAAAATTGGCACCGACGAAATGGCTACTGGCAAAATGTCAAATTACCAAAATTTGCACCGACAAAATATCTAATGACAAAATTGGCACCGACGAAATGGCTACTGGCAAATTGTCAAATTACCAAAATTTGCACCGACAAAATATCTAATTACAAAATTGGCACCGACGAAATGGCTACTGGCAAAATGTCAAATTACCAAAATTTGCACCGACAAAATATCTAATTACAAAATTGGCACCGACGAAATGGCTACTGGCAAAATGTCAAATTACCAAAATTTGCACCGACAAAATATCTACTGAAAAACAATGCACCGTCAAAATGTCTACTGACAAAATGCCTACTTACAAAATGATATTAGCGGCTCTCTTGGTATCTCTAAGCGTGATTCGAGCGATGATAAACTTGTGTTCTT
This sequence comes from Leiobunum rupestre, assembly GCF_980474605.1. Taxonomy (NCBI): domain Eukaryota; kingdom Metazoa; phylum Arthropoda; class Arachnida; order Opiliones; family Sclerosomatidae; genus Leiobunum; species Leiobunum rupestre. The sequence continues at coordinate 40,411,586 of NC_143385.1, forward strand.
TTAAAACGTTTGAAATCAGCATCCGCCTCGAAGACGTGTTCGTGGTGAAATAGAGCACTTTCGCCTAACCTCACCGAACTACAATGAACTAACTCTTTTAAATTTTTAACCTCTATAATAACTCGGGGCTTCTCGGTGATAATATCTATAAGGATATCGATAATAGCAAATCATTGGAAGCGATAATTTAAATTTTCAATTGGCACAAGTATCTGCTACGGGTTTTACAGACCGCCTTGAAGTGAGGTCGCTCTGCTCTTAACTCATTTATTTATAAGAGTTCTGGCTTACATCATTCGACACACCGGTTTCGTCAGTTGCACCGAACTATTGCGGTTTTTTTTTCATATACGGGAGACAGGTTTTCCATTTGAGTTCTCGATAAATTTATTTTTTGTGTTGAAGAGATTAAGCCCCAAAAATAAACGTCTGGGGCCAACGTGGAGTTGGTAAATTTAACTACAAGTTAATACATACGAGTTAAGCCACACTCTTGAAAACGTGCAGAGGAAACTGGTAGAATTATTTCATTGTTTGGCACTCAACGAATTATAATTATGGGACAACTTTATTTATTTTATGAAACTGCTCTAACTTTCTGATTAACAATTAAAACATTTTTATAAAAAATATTCTTACGCAATGTAATCTTTACATATAACATCATTAGGCGGAGTAATGTGCACTGTTAATTGTCAGGCGTGATGCTGTATATCCTTCCGCGGTTCGCCTATGTTGAAAAATGCCTCGAGCCGGCGATGGCACATGTTTAAATTTAATTTCCTAGATGCATACTTCTCTCGTAAGTGACATGTTATTAAACTTTGCTTTCACGTACAGATTACACTCTCTTTTAGTGCCTAACATCGGTTTAGCCATTTTAAATTACATAGTTAATTAAATAAAATTAAATTAAATTAAAATAAATTAAAATAAATTAAAATAAATTAAAATAAATTAAAATAAATTAAAATAAATTAAATTAAAGTAAATTAAAATAAATTAAAATAAATTAAAATAAAATAAATTAAATTAAATTAAAATAAATTAAATTAAATTAAATTAAATTAAATTAAAATAAATTAAATTAAATTAAAATAAATTAAATTAAAATATTTTAAATTAAAATAAATTAAATTAAATTAAAATAAATTAAATTAAAATATTTTAAATTAAAATAAATTAAATTAAATTAAAATAAATTAAATTAAAATAAATTAAATTAAATTAAATTAAAATAAATTAAATTAAAATATTTTAAATTAAAATAAATTAAATTAAATTAAAATAAATTAAATTAAAATATTTTAAATTAAAATAAATTAAATTAAATTAAAATAAATTAAATTAAAATAAATTAAATTAAATTAAATTAATTAAAATAAAAACTTTAAATCAATAATATAGGTTAATTGGTATTTGTCTTAAAATTAAAAATTAAAAAGATTATAAATTTTGTAAAAACCAATTCCAGAATCGGATTAAAATCCGTCTTCGCGTTTGTCTTACACGCTTTACTGAACGGACTTAATCTATCTATCACTGTACCCTTGAAAAACTAATGGTCCTTTTGTGTCTAGGAGGAAAAGTATGCGTTTAAACTGGGGAAAGGAAGATATATAGTTGCGGAGGGTTGGGTTGGTGACTGGGTACAACGCGTACGGGTCTTTTATAGCAGGAATAAATTACAATCGTTTCACTGCTCTACTGACATTGAAATGAAGTTATTTATTTTTGCCAAGCCTCGTTTCTGCTCGCGGTTTAACCAATTTATTCGTAGCGCCTTGAAGGCTTGAACTGATATTGAAATTCGATAAAAACAACTTTTAAAGGGCAATGGGTAATAGTGAGAAGCAATTATCCTTTCTGAGAAACGTTGTCTGAAAAATGATGTTTGCTTTAAACTTGTATTGAATTTTCGCCCATTCACGAAAAAACAGTTTGGGCCTACATGGCCGACCTATACGCGTTACCATAACAACGAATACAAGCTATACCCACGAGCAAGTTGCAAATTGTCGGTAGTGATACCAGGCCTGTAACCAGCCGCCAAAGCTCGGGGGCGCTCCAATTTATTTGGGGCTGCCAATGCCTTGATACTAAAAATCGTAATTTTTAACTCCCACTCCTGAAATTAGTAAATATACCGAGATTGGCTTTATTTTGCTATTTTTAAATTATGAATTTTGCCTTCATTGAAAACAAATTATTTTATTAAAAATTCAAGTATCCGATATTAGATGGTAGTTGAGCAATCGATTCTTTTTTGTCGGTCGGGTTGGGGATGCTCAAGTATTCATTTGGGGGCGCTGAGCATCCCCTGGCACCCCCCTCATACGGGCCTGCATGATGCGCTGTATCCGTCCGCGAGTTTTGCAAGAATTTCGCTTCCATTGAAAATAGCATTGAGCTTTCGAATGTACACGTGTCATTTTTTTAAATGGATACTTCTTTCCTAACAGAGATTTTATATACTTCTGATATGATATACTATTTTTATTTGAATTAGAGAGCGGAAAAGACTGTAACGATAGCCTTTTTTCTTAATGAATTGCTTTCATTGAGGGCAAAACGATCATTATGGCTTTATTGTTAACAACATTGGTACGTGACAGAACACATCCTCCGTTATCTTTATTTTCCAAACACGTTCATGAATTTTTGGCTTTTCCGAAGGTCTGGCACACATCAAAACTTTATTTACCCTGAGCCCTCCTGTTCGCCTTCATGGTATGGCATTGAAATTATGAACGAGGAAGAGTTTATCTCCGACTGTGCGGCAGATGGCGCTACACAACATTAGCGGGCGTTCTGACTTCTACTTAATAAGTAGGTGTTTTTTGCCGATTTGGTTCAAAGTGGGGCGTAATGTAGACCTATGAGATATGAAATTTCCCAAAAGGAGACGTTGGACTACCCATTCGATTTGCCATAGCAACCGAAAATTGTTTTGACCACTTAAAACAAAAATAAGATGTTTCCCTTATTTAACCAAAAATTGTTACAATTTTACCCCAAAAATGTTCCAATCTACCGAAACTTGAGGAAATTTACCTAAATGTGGTCCAAATTACCCATATTGTGATTTTCAATTTGTGAAACCGAGAAAATCCCATGATTTTTTAAAAGGATATTTTTGGGTTTTAAGTAGTCAAAAACATTTTCGGTTGCCATAGCAAATCGAATGGGTAGTGCAACGTCTCCTTTTGGGAAATTTCATATCTCATATAGGTCTACATTATGCCCGACTTTGAACAAAATTGGAAATAAACACCTCGGGTACTCTCCTTGTGAGTGTTAATTGAAACGTGCAACCGAGGGATAAAGCCGCCTAATGTTGTGTAGCGCCATCTGCCGCATATATAGTCGGAGTAAAAATCTTATTCATTACGGTATTGTAGAACCAAAAATTAATAAACGATAAATTCAAATGAAAAAAACTTAAAAATCAGATTAGATTATTAATGGCAAATAATAAATAACAAAACAAGAATTAAAGACATTACAAGTAGCTGCGGAATTTTTCCCGAGATTAGAGTAAGGTCAGGGTTGATTTAATAAAGCTCAAGTCTAGGGTCCCTGCTGGTAGTTAATCCGTCATATTTTTATTTTAAGGGGCCCCAAATCCTAAAACATTTAACATTATCGAAAACCTATGCGGTTAATTTTTAAATCAACTCTACTGAAATTCATTCAATTTGAAATTTTAAGGATAAATCAACTTATTTTGATAGTAATTAAAAAGGGGGACATGAATTCCTTCTATGGGATCCATAATAGGGGAACCAGCTTAATAATAACTAAAAATTAAAGGTGCCCCACAAAATCAACACCAACAGTAGGCACTTCAATAAATCATCTTCAAGGAAATCACCAAGAATTAAGTTTTCCATTATTTCAACAAGGCACAAGCACTACATAAACAGTAACTTGCAGGTCCTGGCTCTCGGATATATTACTTCGTGGCAATTTCTTTGAAAATGTTTTATTTAAGCCCCTATTAGCGTTTTCGTTTTCTTAGAGCCACGTTGCACTCAACGCGAGACGTTCATAATCTGCTTGATATTCGTCTGCTAAGCTATTTGTAAGACACAAATCGTCAGCTTATAGCTTCAATTTATTATATTAGCTTTTCGCGTTGTACGCTATGTGGCTCTACTTACTATGCAAAGACTATATATACGCTTCGCTTACTAGATAGGCGTCTCCATACAAAAAACTTGTTAACACTTTCGAAACACGGGAGAAGCCTTTGACCAGCCGTTAGAGGCGCCACTAGTAGCACTGCTGAACAGGCTTGGAAATAAGCGGTGGTCACTGGGTCAAAGACCAGTTTATTAATTGCTCGGACCAGTTTTTTTATTCAAAAGCTAGGGGTTCACTGGTCCAGGGTCCAGTTTATTAATTAAAAATTATCTACAGTATTATTAACCAAATGGTCTACGTGACCACTTAAATAATTCAAGAGTTGGGAGTCACTGGACAAATAGACCAGTTTAGAAATAAACCTTATTTCGAAGCCTGCTGCTGAAGCGCGGGGAAAATTCTGACCAGCGTCTGCTATCGTATGCAAGTTGAGCCATTGAACACGCCAGTCTATGAAGCGAAGCGTATATAAAGTCTTTGGTACAAGGTCATGCAGAATGGCGAACAAAAAGTCTTTCAAATGAGCAGCGTTGCCAGACAGACCATAATTATGGTACAATTCAATAATTCTAGCCATATGGTACGCCTATTTGCAATAATTTTAACAGACTGTACCATATTTTCAATAATTCTTATAGATCTTACCATATGGTCAATAATTTTCGAACCCACTAACATTTTACACTAAAGGTTAAATCCGAGGTTAAATCTTGACGTCGATAACCACAATTTTTGGTGTTTTGATCTTTAAAATTAACTTTTAATTTTTAAAAGCTGGCCAAATTCTCGAAACAAGCTGGTGAAATAATTTGGCCAAAATTTAGCCATAAATACCTTTTTTACATCTGGCAACATTGCGAATGAGCTTACCTTGTAATTATTATTGTAAAGAAGTCTACTGTTGTTCATCACGAGTCACCATGACAAACTTTAGACAAAGTTACTTAAGTGCAGTTACAAAAACTAACGATTATCTTTATAGCCACAAAAAATGAAACTGAAAAACGCGTGATGATCTTTGCGCGAGTGTTTTTACGATAAAAGTAAAGTTTTCGTTTTAATTTGATCGTGTGTTTGTTTGAGCCTCAATTTCCATTTGGCCCAGAGATATGGGTTAATATAATACCGGAAATCACATTCGTTTCTTTAACACTGTGGTATAAACATATAAAGATAAAAAGATTAAAAGTTAACTCGATAGCGAAGTATTTAATCAATGCCGAATTTAATATAAAACATTTTTTTTAATATACAGGGTGTTCGGAATTGCACTGACTGGCATTTTTCTCAAAAACAACAAGAGTTAAAGATGAGAAATTGTTAAGGTATTATTTTTAATATGGGAACGCTTTATTCAAATTTCCAGAAAAATTGGAAAATATTTTCACGTTTTTCAAAAATGTATTGTTTGGCGGGAAAATAAAGTTCGTTTCATGGAAAAAGACCAATTTTTCACGGAGGTACGAGCTGATGAAAACAAGCTCGTCATAAGAGACAATGGTTTTTAGAGTTTTGTACGTAAATGTCCGAAATGGTATATTTGTTTATTTTAACAAAATGACATTTTTATTTATCCAAAAATGCATTGAGGCCTACTAGTTGAGGTATATATTTTTTAAATATTAGACCTACTAATAAAACATTCCCTTTTGGTTTTGTACAAAAGTCGGCTTTTTCAATAATATTTAAAGGCCTAGGATTTCTTCTGCCTGTTTTCCTTTAAGTTTTCTTCCCGCCGCGCAAATATCCTGGTGGTAGGCCAACCGCGGAACACGTTGGCCTACCACCAGGATATTTGCGCGGCGGGAAGAAAACTTAAAGGAAAACAGGCAGAAGAAATCCTAGGGCTTTAAAGCGAAATCTTTCCGATTCAAAACCATTCTCTAACGATTTTGAGTCTAATCAATTGTGTAGCTTTATTATCGTGAACAGCGCGCTTTTATGGTAGAGTTGTATTACGGAGATATCGATCGTAATGCTTATAGAGTTAGTGATTTGTTTTGTATTCGCTATACTGACCACAGAACAAGCCACAAAATCGTTATTCGGGCTGTTCGAGACTTCAACGACAACGGAGACGTTAATCCCAGGTTCCGTGGAGCAGGTCGTCAAAACCTCATTCTGACTTAATTTACTGCGTATCCTCAAGCAAGAGTTAGAGGCGCCAGTGGCGATCTTGGTTTGTAAAAGTATTACGTGTGGATCACTCTTCGCAATCACCACGTCCATCCGTTTCTAACGACCCTCCACCAAGCTCTGCACGAAGGAGATACGGAACGTCGATATGATTTCTGTAATTGGATAATGATCATGTCTGATGAGAACCCAAATTTCCTCAATCAACTTCTGGTGACCGACGAGTGTTCCTTTGCGAGAGATTGGCCTTTCAACAGACTAAATAACCACATGTCGAGTGATGACAATCCTCACTGGGGTTTCCCTCATCATCACCAACAACAATTTAGACTAAATGTTTGGGCAGGTTTGGTCGGGGATCGAGTTATCGGCCCATTTTTTCTTCCAAATCGTCTTAATGGACCAAATTACTTGGACCTTTTGCAGATCGAAATAGCAGGTGCGTTATACGACATTCCACTGGCCACTTACAGACGACTATAGTTCTAACATGACGGTGCGCCACCCCATCAACGTCGAGGTGTTGTGGAGCATATGAACAACGAGTTCCCTCAGCGTTGGATTGGTCAAAATGGTCCCGTTCAATGGCCTCGGAGGTCTCCAGACCTAACGCCGATGGACTTTTTCTTGTGGGGTTTCATCAAAGCACAAGTTTACGTGACGCACGTTTAGAACATCGAAGATTCACGAGAGCGAATCGTTGCAGCCTTCGGACTTCTCACTCCTGATATGATTGCACGCTCGTTTCGAGATATTGCCCATCACGTGCCGAAAATTCTATCGCGGCTAACGTCGGAATCATAGAGCCTCACTTGGAAATGTTGTGCATTTGGATGAATAAAAATATTTTTTAATTTAAAAAAAATTAACCATTTAATCCATTTCTGACATTTATGTACAAAACTCTAAAAACTAATGCCTCCTATGACGAGCTTGTTTTTTTTTCATCGCTTCGTTTCTCCGTGAAAGATTGGTCTTTTTCAATGAAACCACCTTTATTGTACATTTTCGATAGTTCTCTACAACTTTCTCGTTGAAGGTTTTCTTCTAGCATTTTCCCGCCAAATAAAACATTTTTGAAAACGTTTAAATATTTTCCGATTTTTCTGAAAATTTTAATGTAAAGCGTTCCTCTATTAAAAATAATACCCTAAACATTTCGCAACTTTAACTCTTGTAGTTTTGGAGATAAATACCCAGTAAGAGCAATTCCGGACACTCGGTAGAAATTTTGCCGTGCAAAGAACGCGACGGGCTAACCACTCTTAGAAAGTCTGTACACCGGATTACGCTTAAATTAGCACTACCAAAGGCAGGGACTTCAAAGACTACACGTAATCCCATTAGTACAGTCAAAGGTACGGCTCTGTACACCGATTACGCAGAGTGATCAGCCCCTCGAAAGAACGGTATTATGGGACTTAATTACAAAATAGCGATTTTTTATTCAATGGAATAATAAAACATCTTCAGGGAAATCGCCAAGAAGTAATATATCCGAGAACAAGGACCTGAAAGTTAGTGCTTATTGAAATAGTCGAAATTTTTAACCTGCACACTATGCAACAATTGAATATGACTATATTTTATCCTTCTAAAGGTATTTTGAAAAATCAACGGGAGCCTGCGAAAGTACATGTTTCAAGCGAATAACGTTATCAGGATGGGTCGGTTAATACTTCTACGATGAAAGATTTATAAATATTTCATACTTATGGTATAGCTAACAATCTTTGTCACAAAGGACCGTATATAGCAATAGTACATTAAATTTGAAATTTTGTAAATTATTTAATTCATAAAGGCCATAATATTAGATCCACATCGAAAGGATAAATTTCACGTGGTACACATCACATGGGAAAAAGTTATTTCCTGAAATGGTGAAGTGAAATCTCACTTTCGCGGAAGCCTACGCATATTTTTTCATTCGAGGTCCGGAAATACCCCTCGACTATTGCCACCGGAATGATACTGGTTTAGTTAGTTAGGGGGGAACAATACCTAACCAACGACCTAATATCAAGAACGCATGGAAGTACTAAGAACTATGAATGAAAGAATCGTCCCCTGCCCTAAAATCCGTCATTAGCGCCATCTGGAAAATACCAAAGTGAGATATCCCCCCCCGCTCTGATTGAAGATTCAAAAACGGAGGTTATTATGTAAGGGCCAATGGCGAATCCTGATTTCAAACTGTCCCCTAATTTAATCGAATTAATTATCAAAACGTCAATTGAGAAGGCCGACTTTGGCGATTTAAATACCTGTTTAATTTACAACACAAATCCAGGCAGCTTTTCTATTGTAATTACACTAATAAACCATGTTTATTTGCCACGTATTCCAAGGGTTAATGCAGACACTCAAGGTAAGAACATTATAGAATTTGATGACTGAAATATTATAACTCCAAAATATTATGTAAAGGCAAATAGCTAACAGTATTAAAATCTAAATCTTGGGCCTTAGGCCTTGGAGTTTCAGGCCAAAGTTTTTGAAATAATTCATAATTTTTTTTTAAATAAATTTGGCTTTCTAAGATTACATTTGATTTTGTAATTACTTGTCTATGATCTAATCGCTTTAAAATTTTTACTTCGTTATTAATTTCTTCGCGAGTTTTAACATTTTTCTTGTGTAATAAAACTTCACTAGATACGAGAGACTCCATTTTCTATGACTATTGGAAAATGTAAACACTAGAGGGCGCCAGTCAATTCCCCAAAAACTGAGAAGTATATAACTTCATGTTGCCCACATTTCACTTTTTCATGGTTCTTAGTGCCTCCATGCGTTCTTGCTAATATTGACATTTAAAGGATTAGTTGTTGAAGATAAATCTCACTTTCGCTGGAGCCTACGAGTTTTGTTTTTCTTAGGGGACCAAAAATACCCCCTTCATCCATTGCCAGCGGGACGACACTGGTTTAGTTAATTAAAGATATCTAAGTCGTTGCTTTTTTTTAGAAAAATGCCCAAAATCGGGAAAGGGGGTACAGTTGGGCCCCTAAGTAGTTTACGGCACTGAAACTGATATCGAATGTAAAGGGTTGAAGGAGGTTTAACATATAAAAAAACTAATCCGATAAGTCACTTGGATCAAAAATTACACGCTGCGTAAAAATTCGCCACAGACGCGAGGGGGCTTTGATTAAAGGGGCCACCAAATCTCCGCTAACTAATTTTAACCCGCGGAACTTGGTTTACAGGTAGCGGTAACCCTATTAAGTGTTCCTGGAAAAACGGCGTTGATATGTCACTCCAATAAAAAGATATGGAAGTTGTTGCAATTTAGGACGACAACGACAACATTTACAATTATCTGACGATTGCAATAGATCCCCCTCGATATATACATCGATGTGGATATAAAAACAGAACCCTTAAAATGAAGGAAAAATAATTTCAACTTAACGCCCCAAACGCCAATAGAAGTATTAATTAATTAACCAAAAGCAATTCATTTTTTTAAGTACTTGATTGGAAATTCTTGTAAAAAAAATTATCCGTTTGATTATACTGTTTAAAATTTTCCATTACTAACGTTTTATGCATTATAATTTCTGACATCATTACCATCATTATTATTGCATTACGTCTACGTTTCGGAGACTCATAATCAGAATGAAGAACTAACGCCCTACTTAACGAGTGTCGGATCGTTTCGACGAACAAATCTTTATTATATTAAAATTCACGAACCAGATCTAACCAGTTTTTACCAGAAAAACCAAACGGGTGTTATAACTGTGAACGGAATTTCAAGGATTTCTCGTTAAGAAACTAACAATGTAAATTACAGTAATACGCCTATATTAAAGGGTGGGTAAAAATTTGACCCTCCCTGCGAAATTAGAATTTATATGGAGACGAAATTCCCGTCTTGTGTAGTTTCGTGTTTTCGGTTTTAAATCGTCTGCGTTTCAGACGACGTGTAACGAAATAGCAGTTTCTTTTAGCGTTTTCAATTGAGCTGCTCCGAGCGGTCTCGGAACAGGGTTGGACATAAGGATATATCTTAATTTATTTTACTAGTAACTGACTAGTAGGGGTATAAAAACAAGAAGGACAGCCAATATTTTGCTTTAACCGTCAGAATTAAAATAGGAGTTTAGTATCACTTGAGTTACATGACTTTTACCGATCACCATTTTTTTTAAAATGGGATTGATGAATGATGAATTTATGATACGCCATATTCGCCATTATTTCTGAATATAGGTAATACATTTTTCTCGGATCGCCCCGAAAAACGAAATGGTTTCACGTTTTCCATTGTTGCTCCCTCGACACGGAGTTTTCAGATCGCTCCGATCGCCAATGGATCTTCATACACTTTTGCTTAACTTTCGGTGGTGCCTTGCGTATTAGCCTAGCTGATTATTATTATTATTACGAAGATGGCAGACGATACACTGTACACATCTCTCAAAAATTAGTATTTCATTGGGACTCTGGGAGCAATTTAGATCAGTCCTCCGAGCACCTCCGATCTAGAGCGATGACGTAGTAGACAAAATCGGGTCACTCTCGGAGTGGTTCAATGGAAAACGCTATTATTGGTCTTTCATATAAATTCAAATTTTGCTGGGTTGGTCGGCATTTTTACCTACCTTTAAGTTTTAATATAGAGCGTTGGAGACCAGTCAATGGTTTGGACCGGTCTTGTGTTTTGCTTTCGAAATACCGTTTTTGAAATTGGTCAGACAAAGTCGGAGCTGGCTTTTGTTAAGGGACACAAATGGTGTCGGCACGAAGCCTTAGACACCACCAAAGAAATAAAAAAAGTAGAGGTATATTCTTCGAAAAAGGCATCAGAAGAAACTTTCGCAAGTGGCGCGATGTACCTAGGTGAACTATGAGCTGTGGCGAATATAGATATCGCTAGTTGGCGAAATCTAAATTGGTAGCTCGGTAATGTGGCTCCGAAACCGCTTAAATTTAATGGGCCCAGTAGCAATTGTCGCCTGCCCGACGGCGCCGATTTTCGGTTTAGCCGACTGTCTGACGGCGACTATTTCGAAGCCAAAATACATTCGGGAAACTACTCTTTTGACTGGTACTATGTCCGCCCGAATTAGAGTCGGGGAAACTATTTTTACGGCAAAGAAATTACTTTCCGACTAACAATGGGTAGGTATTACGACTCAATATTGCAATGATACCCAACTCCATTTCGGATTCATAACCGACCGCGTTTCGGATTCATACCCGACCCCGTTTCGGATTAATACCCGACCGCGTTTCGGATTCATACCCGACCCTGTTTCGGATATCCACCCGACCCCGTTTCGTTCTCATACCCAACCCCGTTTCGGATTCTTACCCGACCCCGTTACGGAGTCATACCCAACACGAACTCTTTGGAATATTAAGATGTCTCTAAACGTAAAATTCTGGTATGAACCTATAAAAACGTATCGTATTAATACATCCAAAATTCAAAATTTTAGCCCGAGATTCCAACAGTAGACCGCTTTCGCCCTTTTTGGGGCTCATCAGTACTGTGCAGGAACTCTGGCTGAACTCGGAAATCTGCCGATATCAGTAAAACTAATATACATTCAGAGTGCCCTATATGTGAGCAGTCCATTGCAATTTATAGTGAAATTCTTCACCCATTATTGCATGGCGGTCGCTATTCAGCAGACATCTTTTACGCTCGGGCTTCCGTTGAATTCCAACGTTAAGATATTTATATCAAAATTAAATTTTTTTTAATTTTTTAATTATGTTCAGATTTCCAACATTTCGGTAATCAGGCCCGAAACAAGTATACCACCGACAGTTATTTGAACAGTCGGCCAATTGTAATCTTTACCGTCTACAAAGAGACCTTTAATGCAACGGTCGGCCGACTGTCGGTAATCAGGCCCGAAACAAGTATACCACCGACAGTTATTTGAACAGTCGGCCAATTGTAATTTTTACCGTCTACAAAGAGACCTTTAATGCAATGGTCAGCCGACTGTCGGTAATCAGGCCCGAAACAAGTATACCGCCGTCCGCCGACAGTTATTTGAACAGTCGGCCAATTGTAATATTTACCGTCTACAAACTTTGGACTCTTAACCAACTGTATTTCGGCGCTTATGTGCTACTGGGGAGTGTAGGGGGGGGGGGGGGGCAAGTTCAGTCACAGGCTACTTTCCCCATTCATTCCTTCTCTGCACAATACAATGCGGAGAGGGCAGGCAGAAAGTGTACCGTTCGCAAAGCAGGCAGGACGCTCAACCTTCTCCAAAAACATGTTTTGCGGGAAGTGTAAATGCGAGGCGAAGCATCGAGGGTAAGAAAATTTCCAGGGTGACAGGGAGAAGAAATACTAAGCCTTTAAAAGATCGATAGATGGCGCCATGCGTCCCACAATTGACCCAAATCAGAACATAATACTATTTTTGTCTTTCCACCTATCCCACGAAAGAAGTTGACTTTGGAAAATTACTTCCCTTCCAGCAATGTTATGATTTTGGTCCGAAAAACTTTCGCGCCGCCCTCTGCCCAGCCACTTGTAATTTGCCCTTTAAAGGGAGATAATTCCATTTTCTCATCCTGGTACGAGGTGTATAGTAATAGCATTGGGAGATATACGCTCATGGTAGAATTTTCTACTACGTTGCTTTACCTTCCCGGTTGAGGTTATACCAAAAGCGACATAAGACCCAAAAGTGTGTATTTTTCTCGACGGACCTTGTGTCAACCAAAGAGTATAAAAACTACGTAACCTAGAGATATAATGACGGTCGAAAGCAGTAAATTAAGTTGTAGCGACCGGGGGGAAGGCACTCAGTGAATTTGCACTTCAAATTTCGGTACCGCAGCGCCACTACGGCAGTATTTAGTACAATAAATAATAAAACCGGAGAAAAATGGCAGTTACGATGTTGCGGAGGTGCTAAATTTGGCATTTTGGATATTTAATTGTCTAATATCTGTCAATTCAAAAAAGTGACAGTAATTGGTTACTGTTTCGTAATTTTTTTAGTTAGAATTTGTGGATTCGTTGTTTCGGTGTTTATTTTCAAAAAGTGAAGAATAAGTCGTTTGTTCTCTAACGTTGCCAAGTCCTAAAGGTAACCAATTCCTTAAGGAATTTTCAAGAATGTTGAACTAAATCAAAATGATTGCCACTTAAAACTGCCGTAGTGGCGCTGCGGTACCGAAATTTGAAGTGCAAATTCACTGAGTGACTTCCCCCCCGGTTGCTACAACTTCCTTTACTGCTTTCGACCGTCATTATATCTCTAGGTTACGTAGTTTTTATACTCTTTGTGTCAACCCTACCTTTGTGCCTTTTGAAATATCTACTGAGACAGGGTTGCTACAAATGTTTTTATTCAAATTCCCTGTTTCCCCTGACCATTTTAAGAGATTTTCCCTGACTTTATGAGGTCAAAATTGAACTTTTATCAGCAGTTAATAAATTTAAATTGACTTATATATTTCAGTAAAAAGGTTATTATAATGTTGAAAAAATTAGCCAAACTTTGAACTTTCATTTAAATAAATGATAATCAAAGAATTTATCAAACATCTAGAGTAAAATTACCTTCAAAAAGTGTCAAGATAAAATTAAATTCCCTGACTTTTTTTGAATTTTTACAAATTCTTAAAATCCCAGGACTTTTTAGGCCCATTTTTAAATTCCCTGATTTCCCTAACTAGTGGCAACCCTGTGAGAGACTACAAAGCTAACTGGATGGAAGCGATCTCTTTGGTTTATGGGTTAACTTGTCTAGTTGTGCATAGAGATACATTCTAAAACGCCACACTTGGTGGCGCTGGAGTGGGGAAAATTTTAAATTTTCGTTACTTATTCTTTAAAACCTCTCCTAAACTTTCGTTTTACTTCGCGACAAGTTCTCAGTGGAAAATATCCCGATCTGACACCCTTTTGCGCCTTATGTCACTTTTGGTGATACTCTCTCTAAATTCCAGTTTGTCCTTGTCGAGAATGGAGATGGAAATTTGAACCCAGCTCCACTGTTATGATTACATAAAAAACTGTTTAACGACTTTTTTGGTGACGAACCAAATGTAGCAAATTTAAATTTTAAGTGGGTCTTTACTCAAAAAGAGGCAGCATTCAAAAACTTTTCCCGGGCGTAACATAATAATAATAGTAATAATAATAATAATCAGCTAGGCTAATACCCTAGACACCACCCTCAATATGCCACTGGGTAGGCAAAATAAGTCCTCCACCCCTTTTGTCGGGGAATTTAAGTTTAAAAACTTATCAATTACCAATCAGTTTCAGTGTCACTTTTGAATTCAGCTTTTCATATACAGGGTGTTTCAAAATGTTATGCAAACATTTTAAGGAGTTGTAGAGGGTGAGTTGAGAAGTATGCCTGTTTTTTTTCTATTCATTTTCCTACCACGAGTTAAAAGAGCGCCAGAGAGCTTTAAAGTGTGGCCTACTAGCCCCTGGAAGTAGGCTGCAACAAGCGGAAAACCAAGCAGCAGGGAAATGCGAACATTAAGGTTTGGGTTCGTGTGATAGGTAATAAAGGACTTCGTAAACAAATCGAGGTAACCAGCGTAAAAAAGTAAACTTAAACAGTATTTAAAGTCCCTGCTGCTTGGCTTTGCGGTTGTTGCAGCCTACTTCCAGGGGCTAGTAGGCCACACTTTAAAGCTCTCTGGCGCTCTGTAAACTCATGGTAGGAAAATAAAAAAAAACAGGCATACTTCTCAACTCAACCCCTACAACTCCCTAAAAATTTTGGATAACCTTTTGAAACATCCTGTATAGTCTTTGCTAGCTGGACACAGAAAGGTTCCCAACCCTGGCAAAAAATCTCCGTTAGGCTTAATACATGTTTTTTGAGTCAACGCTTTTCAGCAGGGTTCGTTGAATTTATGAAAATGTACGAACGTAGGTTCTCTAGCAATGTCACCAGCGCTCCAAAACTATATTTAAACCGAAAAACTAAGCGAATTTATTTTCATTTGCGAAAACGATTAGTGGATTTTTGGTAGAATTTTCAAGTTCAATAAAACAACGAAAACTGATAACGTAAAAAGTTAACATTGGGCTATGTATTTCCTTGGTAAAGGTAAAGCATAATTATTTCAAATTTATATAGGTTTTACTTGTAGTCCTTCTACTTGATCATAGTATTTACTATTAATAATTTTTATTTTTATTTATTAGGCGCTTATATAAAAAAATCTTTACTGTTTATATAGTGCTTGTTGAAATAATGGAAACTTTTCACCTGCACGGTATGAAACAAGGTTTTCCTTTTAATCAGGTAGCCGTAGCTGCTTTTTTCTGACATATTAAGGCTTGGAAAAACACGACGTTCTATTTACTGTTTTACAGGTGAAAAGTTTCCATTATTTCAACAACCACATATAAAAAGTAACTTTGCAGGCGCCTATTACAACTCCGTTTGAATAAAATTATTGATTCTACTATTCCATCTACGAGCAACAAACACAAGGAGAACGCAGCTAGCCTTTAAACACGCTAACGCAGTGTTGTGTACAAATTTTATTGGACGAACCTTTACGCTGAACGTTTTACGGAAAGGGAAAAACAATTTCCTAATATACCCCTTCCGACGGCAGCAAGCGCTAAAGCGTCTAACCAATGAAAACTGTACGCAAGAAAATGCACGACTTCTTACGGGTTGCGTACTTCTTGTGTGGGGTGCGGTGTTTGTTGCTCCAAGATTCCATATTATGCCCCAAACGTTTCTTTAATGCATTTTCACGTTCTTTTTTTTTCTAATTTTAAATGTTCGTTTTGTTTGGTGTGTATAATATTTTCCACAGTCACAAGGGATTTTATAATCGATATCCGTATAGTCATCTATATTTTCCTTATATATATTTTTAACTTAATAAATTTTAAAATATTATAAGTTCTATTTATTTTAATTATTTAAGCTATCTTTATTTTTTGGCTAATTTATTTTTATATGTACCTGTTTTTAATAAAATGCTTTAAATACCATAACTTTATAAGTGGGAAATAGTTGGTTTTGTTAAGTTCATAAATCATTTCGTGTTGGTCGCCTACTTTACTTTTTCGCCAAATTTAATTATCTATTCCACTTTTCGGAGCTCTGGTAAATTAAAGATCTTGGCAAATGGACGCTGGTTTGAAACCGCGAACCAAAATGAAAATTACAACTTTTTTTTTTCCGGAACCACTCTTTGAGTCGATTGCCTGTAAACATACTTTTCAGTTATACGGAATCATTCTACCTTATTAGCAGCGTTGCCAGGTCCCAAAATTGAAATTATATTATCGAAGCCTAAAAATTATCGAATTTTCTAGTATGGCCAACTTTGATTACTCGGTATAGGATGGTAGCACTTGATCATCGTTGGCCGTTGAACTCAGACAGTCACACACTTCCATGTTCCACGGCCTATTTCGTTCCTACAACACCCTTGATTAGTCAGCCGTATGGGCGAGTCTAAGAAGAAGGTACAAACAAACGAGTATAATATTTCCATTCTTAGCCTATTAGGAGTAATATAACAGACAGGAAAGGGAGTTTTTAAGTTAACAGAAAGGAACTTTCTAAAAATTTCTTTAATTATCGCAAAAATAAAGGAAATATAATAAAATTATCGCAAAAAGCATACTATATAGTACGCGATTGAAATTATAGTATGGGAAAAACGAAAGGTAATATTATCAAAATGTACTATAATTATACTTCGGCTGGCAACGCTGCTTATAAGATTTCTATGGATCGAGTAAAGTATTTTGCAGGAGATGGTATGTATGGTATTTTATGAAATACAGGGTTGCCATCTATTTGCAAAGTGAAATAAATAAGAAAGAAACATTCCTACCACGCCATTGCCCACTCACCAACATCAAAAACCTCCGCTTGGGGTAAATCGCTACGCCCTCTTTTGGTTATTGTCGAAACCTAGATCGGTAACGTTATTAGAGTTGGCAGCCAGTAGCGTGAGGACTTAAATTATAAAATAAAATCTATTAGATTAATTAGGCTATATTGTATTTTAATATAGTTTTTCGCCATTTTGTGTTTTTTCCATGATAACACAGCGTTATCTTAATTTTTCTCTAATTTGACAGTAGCAGACGCTAGATCATAGGCGCTACTCATGGGGGTGGAGGAGTGGTTAGCACTTTCGCCTCGCATCAAGAGGAACCGAGTTCGATCCCAGCTTATGGCACTGTGTAAAAACTCCGAACATCTCCTTCTGCGTTGAGTTTGCAAGTTCTCTCCCCACTGGTTTGGTTTCCCCTTAAATAAAAACTTGTTGAGGTTAACTGTAATAGAGTAATGGCAGTGCTACGTCACACGACGTCACCCATGCTTTTTCCTATTCATAAAAAATTCGCGCCCACAATGGCGGCCATGGCCAAAGCTACGGAGTGCTACTATTCTATAGTTAGTGTAGGGAGCTGTTGGCTCACGTGGCATGCGGGACTTGCCACCACCCTCCTACGCTTTGTAACCCGGCCACCTGAATTAATGGCTTTAAAAGTCACTTGATGACTTGGGCCTAAGGTGGTGACTTGGGTAATAGCCTAGCTGATTATTATTAAAAAAAATAATAAAAAGAGCACCATCTAGACTTGCTTCAGTCGCGAATGGAAATAACAACCATTCTTTTTCCCGGAAGACAACAGCGTGGTCACGGTTAAAGGGGCTGGAAAGTGGGGTTTTGAAATCGTCCAGTGACGTGATATCTCCAAAAAAATCCGGACCCTGCTTTATTTTCTTTTTTCTCCGCTTGAGGAATTTGGCTCTGACGGAGATGTTTTGAAAATAGTGAGGAGCGACCCGAGAGAGACTAGTGACAGGTATTCATACGCGAACTAAGATATTCGGGCCTTCGTGGACGTGGTTTTGGTTCTGGTATTTTAATATTTATTTAATTATAATGAACGAGTTTAATTCAAATAAAAAACGGAAACGTGATGATACGAAAATATCTCTTGTTTTGCTGAATTAGATAAATGGGAAAAGGCAAAACAACTGTGGTTGAGTTCTAAGGTTTATCAAAATGCTCCAGTGAAACCAAGGTCCATAGAAATTAGCTTCTATTCATTTAGCGTTTTTTTACACACTACTACCAAAAGACCTTATCGCTCAAATGATTTTTTCGTTAAACATTTGTTGTTCACTAAACTGAATCTCATTAAAGATTAACGAAATTTTAAAACTTCCTACGAGCTCCGCTAACACTAACCAAGACCACGCTGGATTTCATCATAAAAAATCCCAAAACAGCGGTGCCTGTTTACGTCTTCGCGAACTTGAGAAAAAGTAGTTCTACACGCCAAATTTCGTTAATGACGTCACGGATGACGTTTTTCAAAACCCCACTTTCCAGCCCCTTTAACAGCGAATAGAATCGATAAGGCATAACGCGATATTTTATCAAAAAAAATCCGATAATAAAAATGGTCTAATATTTCAGCAAATATCGTTCGTCTTTTCTTTGGCCGATGATTGCGTATGATCTCTAGCTCAGCAACAGCCTCCGAGACCGATTTCGGGAGTAATTCGAGACCCTATTAAAATGCAATAGCCATCGACTAATAAACCAAAACAGTGTCATCATACGATTTAATCGCGGCGATTTATCTTAAAGGGGAAACGCCAAGATTTAGCCAATAACACAAACACCGAATTTTAGAGTGAAAAGGCAAAACCGCGTTAGAAAATATTAACCGGTTATATTACGACAGCAGTTCCCTCTTCTGATACTTTAATCTAGGAGCAACAAACACAAGGAGAACGCAGCTAGCCTTTAAACACGCTAACGAAGGGTTGTGTACGAATTTCATTGGACGAGCGTCACGAGCCTTTACGCTGAACGTTTTACGGGCGGGGGGAAGACAATTTCCGAATTTTCCCCTTCCGACGCCAGCAGGCGCTAAAGCGTCTAGCCAATGAAAAACGTACACAAGCAAATCCACGACTTTTGACGGGTTGCGTTCTCCTTGTAAGGGGTGTTGTGTTTGTTGCTAATAGCTTTAATGAACAACGACTGGGGCGCGGATTAGCTTGTATAAATTAGGGCTTGCAAAGTATTCGTCATTTTTCGATTCGACCAAATTATTTGGTCATTTTTAGGCTAAACTATTCGCACCGACAAATCGAATTCTAGTTTTTTAAAATTCTAGAATATCAAATAGTGAACTTTGAAAAACCGACTATTCTATTTAAAAAAAATTATTTGATTTTGTCGATTTTAATCCAAATTTATAAAATTATTTGCTATTTGCATGAAATTTCTACCGCCAGAGGCCACTAAATTAGGAAACCCAAATACCTAGCGCTCTTTTCTGCTAAATACCTAAAAAAAACACTATTCGCACAGCCCTAGTATAAATTTGTTTTTTTGCGTCACCGCCGAGTGGCTCTGTGGATAGAGTACAACATTAATGCGCAGATATAGTTTTACATTTTCTTACCGCTGGGGTGCTCTTAACAAGCGTTTTTTACACACAATCCTAAGGATTTGTGTGTATTAGTCTCACGTACAGTGTAGCCGTTGCCGCCGATGCCGCCAATGCCGCCGTGTCGCGCATACCTCTTCAACGGCTATAACTAGAAGAGTCAATGATATCTCGTTCGAATGTACATACATTACCATTGATAGCCTTTCATAAAGTTTTCAAATCGGAGCCCAAGAAGTTGGACATTTTCCCAATTTACTATTTTCGGTGATTTTGCTTTATGTGGTAGATATTTTCATTAAAATTAAGTCCGATAACGTTAAAAAAAATTTATTGGATAGGTTAGGATTCAGCGGACCTACAACTTCGGTTATAATAATAAGAACTTAATAATCATCAGCTAGGCTAATACCCAAGGCACCACCTTAGGCCTAAGTCATCATGCGACTTTTGAAGCCCTTATATCAGTAAATATTAAATTTAAGTATAGTTTTCAAGGTAATTTACGGGACCCCAATTTTCATGTTGTTATATTTTCGCCTAAAAATCTACACACAGTTCCTTAATTTAAGTCCGATTTTCATGAAAGTTATATTTTTGAATAGCTGTGGTTAACATATAACCTAGAATTGCAAAAACGTTCCTAACATTTAATTCTAAGTAAGGTTTTTTGGGCAGCGTATACGGACCCCCGCAATTTCCAACATTGTAAATGCGCGTGTTTATAGAGGTCTACGCGCCCGTTTCCCTCTGGCGTTTTTCAAGGCCGTTAAGAGTGGGCCGCGCTTTCAACGTATGAACAGAAGTAACAATTAAGTATGACACTGATCTACCTAGTCTTCGGCGTATGACCAGAAGTAATAAGTGTGACACTCAACGTAACAAATAAGAGTGATCAGAAGTAACAAATAAGTGTGATAAGAAGTAACTAATAAGTGTGATCAGAAGTAACAAATAAGTGTGATCAGAAGTAACAAATAAGTTTGATCAGAAGTAAATAATAAGTGTGATCAGAAGTTACAAATAAGTGTGATCAGAAGTAAATAATAAGTGTGATCAGAAGTTACAAATAAGTGTGATCAGAAGTAAATAATAAGTGTGATCATAAGTTACAAATAAGTGTGATCATAAGTAACAAGTGTGATCAGAAGTAACAAATAAGTTTGAAACTGATCGAACTAATCTTTGTCGTATAACCAGAAGAAATAAGTGTGACACTCAACGGCTGACTAGTAGTAACAAATAAGTGTGATCAGAAGTAAAAAATAGGAGTGACACTGATCGAAGGAATCTTCGATGCTTTCAAAGTATGACTAGAAGTAACAAATAAGTGTAAATATGTATATATGTGTGACCGTGGATATATATTGGTTGTGATACCGGTGTTGCAGGGTGCTGTGATTAGCTCAAACAAACTTAACACATTAGAAGGATTGTGTGTATTCTGACCGTCGTACGTCTTGTTAGTTTTAACTGAGTTAGGATATCCCTGAATAAATCGATGTATAACCTATAATTTATTTATTTTTACTTAGGAATAATGGCTATGTTAACAGAATCCGGGGGCATTCTACATACATTTTTAAGTATAACCATGGAAAAGCTAAAATTAATTTTTAAGTATAACCATGGAAAAGCTAAAATTAATTTTTAAGTATAACCATGAAAAAGCTAAAATTAATTTTTAAGTATAACCATGGAAAAGCTAAAATTAATTTTTAAGTATACCCATGGAAAAGCTAAAATTCATTTTTAAGTATACCCATGGAAAAGCTAAAATTAATTTTTAAGTATAACCATGGAAAAGCTAAAACTAATTTTTAAGTATACCCATGGAAAAGCTAAAATTAATTTTTAAGTATAACCATGGAAAAGCTAAAATTAATTTTTAAGTATAACCATGAAAAAGTTAAAATTAGTTTTCAGTATACCTATAGAAAAGCTAAAATTAATTTTTAAGTATAACCATGGAAAAGCTAAAATTAATTTTTAAGTATAACCATGGAAAAGCTAAAATTAATTTTTAAGTATACCCATGGAAAAGCTAAAATTAATTTTTAAGTATACCCATGGAAAAGCTAAAATTAATTTTTAAGTATAACCATGGAAAAGCTAAAATTAATTTTTAAGTAAAACCATGGAAAAGCTAAAATTAATTTTCAAGTATAGTCATGGAAAAGCTAAAATTAATTTTTAAGTATAACTATGGAAAAGCTAAAATTAATTTTTAAGTATAACCATGAAAAAGCTAAAATTAATTTTTAAGTATAACCATGGAAAAGCTAAAATTAATTTTTAAGTATACCCATGGAAAAGCTAAAATTAATTTTTAAGTATAACCATGGAAAAGCTAAAATTAATTTTTAAGTATAACCATGGAAAAGCTAAAATTATTTTTTAAGTATAACCATGGAAAAGCTAAAATTAATTTTTAAGTATAACCATGGAAAAGCTAAAATTAATTTTTAAGTATAACCATGGAAAAGCTAAAATTAATTTTTAAGGATAACCATGGAAAACCTAAAATTAATTTTTAAGTATACCCATGGAAAAGCTAAAATTAATTTTTAAGTATAACCATGGAAAAGCTAAAATTAATTTTTAAGTATAACCATGGAAAAGCATAAAATTAATTTTTAAGTATAACCATGGAAAAGCTAAAATTAATTTTTAAGTATACCCATGGAAAAGCTAAAATTAATTTTTAAGTATAACCATGGAAAAGCTAAAATTAATTTTGAAGTATACCCATGGAAAAGCTAAAATAAATTTTTAAGTATAACCATGGAAAAGCATAAAATTAATTTTTAAGTATAACCATGGAAAAGCTAAAATTAATTTTTAAGTATACCCATGGAAAAGCTAAAATTAATTTTTAAGTATAACCATGGAAAAGCTAAAATTAATTTTTAAGTATAACCATGAAAAAGCTAAAATTAGTTTTTAAGTATACCCATGGAAAAGCTAAAATTAATTTTTAAGTATAACCATGGAAAAGCTAAAATTAATTTTTAAGTATAACCATGGAAAAGCTAAAATTAATTTTTAAGTATAACCATGGAAAAGCTAAAATTAATTTTTAAGTATAACCATGGAAAAGCTAAAATTATTTTTTAAGTATAACCATGGAAAAGCATAAAATTAGTTTTTAAGTATAACCATGGAAAAGCTAAAATTAATTTTTAAGTATACCCATGGAAAAGCTAAAATTAATTTTTAAGTATAACCATGGAAAAGCTAAAATTAATTTTTAAGTATAACCATGGAAAAGCTAAAATTATTTTTTAAGTATAACCATGGAAAAGCATAAAATTAATTTTTAAGTATAACCATGGAAAGGCAAATTTTTTAAAATTAATGTTTAAGTATAACCATGGAAAAGCATAAAATTAATTTTTAAGTATAACCATAGCAAAGCCAAAATTAAATCTCGTAGTAGTACATTATACTACGAGGCTCTGGATCTTTCGAGATCCTCCCCATCAAAATAAAGAATGCTTAAGACTCTTGAACGTAAGTGGTGTTTTGTCTGAAACTCGGCTTCCATCCTGTAGTTCTCTCTATGGCATGCAGATGGCGAGAAATACGTTTGAGTCCCTATTAGGGCAGTGGTGGATCATGGAGAATAGTGCACGACAGACGCAAACGTGTCGCTATCACTAGATTAATTGCGAAACCATTAATTTGCAAATGTAGCGTGTAGTCTTAGACATAAGGCGATGAGTTGGTTAACGTTCGGTATATTTTGGGCCATGACCAGTTTATTTATTTGAGTAGCTGATTTACCAATACGCTGAGTGGGGGTAAGAAGCACCAAAAATGGCGTTGGTAAAACCAAAGATAATTTAAACTAGTACCCTAGATTCGAAATCACTCTCTCGCGCGTTGCCGATAGTGTTTACCCACTTCCCGCCGGAACTCAGAAAAAATTCGCTCCATGGTTTGCGCCTTACCGCAACCGAATGGATGGAGCCCGATTTTTCTGAGGACACGTGCCGGAAAAGGGTAGACACTTCGTAACAAAACCGTCAATGGGAAAGCTCTCAGTATTCGAATCTAGGGTACGAGTTTAAATTATCTTTGGTAAAACTAACGACGTAAGTGACAGAATCTACTCAAACTTATAGATCGTGGTAGATTTCCTCCCTTACACATTATGATTTTTCATTACATAACTTTCAGTCGTTAACTCTTTTCGATCCGTTTAGATTCCTACCCTTAAATATTGTATTTTCTGTCGTTACTTCTTACCGAAAGAAGTAGATTCCTACTCTTACACATAGATTTTTCATTATTTAATTTTCGGTCGTTAACTCTTACCGATCGAAGTACATCCCTACTCTTACACATTTTGATTCTTCGTTATATAATTTTCAGTCGTTAAATCTTTGCGATCGGATTAGATTCTTACCCTTACAAATTTGATTTTTTCATTACATAATTTTCTGTTATTAACTATTAAATATACGAGTGAACATCCTCCTCTTAAAGTTTTCGATATTAAATTATATAGCATTATTGAAAATTGCGTAATATACTTACATCAGAATTGCTCATGTGCGCCGCTTGTCCGTTCATTTCGAGGTTCATTATTTATTTTTACCTTCTTGACTTGAAGCTCCTTCGGAATTAAAAAATTATGCAATAGTATATCTTCAGAAAACGGCGCTGCTAGTACTAGAAATTTTGAATGGAGATAACGAAATTTCGAATCGCTGATCTAGCTAGCCCTCGATTGAATTGATACACTTAATTTGGGCCTCGAGCTTAACTTTCAAAGAACGAACTTCTTTAGTTCTTCACGACACTCTCTTGCAAGGGCGATTGAAAATTGTCTAGCCGCTCCAGGCACAAAAACTTAAAATCTAGACGCTTGTAACTATAGGAAATCTTTCACAGATAATAGTTAACTGATGTGGTATTACAGTGAGTAGATCGTCAACCTATTAGTGACGCAGTCGATGCTCTTTGACGTTAATGTTAGTAGAGAAAAGGGGGTTTAATCGAAGATAATACAATACGAAATCAGTGGCACCATCCTTCGATATAGCCAGGGCTTCTTAACTAAAGAAGGTTGTATTTCGGACGCTTTCGGAGTGCTCATAACTCCGACTAGTTTTAGAAAAAATTATCCTTTTTTATACTTATTGCACGGGAGCAAGTAACCTACTTAATATTTTTGTTAATTATATTGAGTAAAGATAGCCATAATGTGTAATAAATAGTTACTGTTAATATGTATTTATTATCTAAATAATAACAAATGTTGTTAGAATATTTTCATAATTTCTCGACCCCACAATGGTTTCCTAATTGACGCGAGCTTCCATTTATCCGCAATAGTGGGCGTCCTTCACCCAGGCGCAGGGTAAAAGTGGGACACACGATTCTATAACTAGTATAGCGCCTCAATCCAACCTCCTAAAAGTAAAATAACCATGATATAGCCAATGGCAATTTCACCCCTCAAAAAAAGTGGGAGTGAAAAAACATGTTTTCGATTTTGGTACATGTACGTGTTTGTAATACGTAAGTACCCGATAATCTATATAACAGTTGATTAATCGTCTTATAAGATTCCACTATTGCTGGGTTCACTAAAAAGGTCTACTAAGATAATGTATTACAAGCTAAAATAAAAGGAAGCATTTTAAGGGAGTATTCTTATAGCGAACTTTCCTCTGAATTAATTATCGTTTTTAGGTTAGATAAAGCCACCTAGTGGTCAACGCGAGAAGTTCATAAACTGCCGGATTTTCCGATTAAAGCACAAAGTGGCTGCTTAGCAGATTATGAACTTCACGCGTTTTCCACAGGGTAGCTCCATGTAACCTGAAAAAGGCTAATTATTTAAATTGATTTTTCAGTAAGATGACTAGAAGGGCACATGATTCACAAAATAAATTAATAAAAATGTTCATACGCCATTGCGTTTTTTTTTTCAATTAAATGTAGTATAACCCAAGCAGCGAAGATCAAGCTTCCGTCATTGGTCACTCGTGGCGCGACCGTAGAAAATCTGTTGCGGGCGTACACCAGAGCATTGAGTTGAGAATAATAAAGAGCCCCAAACCGGATTTTCTCCATAGGCTTTAAGCTTACCATTATTGGCAACGGGACTAAAAATCAAGGAACGTTATCAAAATATGCCTGACAATATTAAGCAGCCTTTAACAGAGCGCTAATTTCTCGTGGACTTGCAGTCTGGCGCGAGACGAGAATGCATTGTAGAAGGTAAAAACTGGGAACAACTCCTTCTGCGTTGAGTAAGCAAGTTCTCTCCCCACTGGTTTAAGGGGTTTTCCCGCGAGTTCTTCGGTTTCCCCTTCCATAAAAACTTGTTGAGGTTAACGGTAATAGTTAGTGTAGGGAGCTATTGGCTCGATCGCGTGGCATGCAGGGCTTGCCACCACCCTCCTACGCATTGTAACCGGGCCACCTGTTTAAAGGCTTCAAAAGTCGCTTGATGACTTAGGCCTAAGGTGGTACCTTGGGTATTAGCTGATTATTAAAGATTTTGATGAAATGTTTCCAAAGGTTATTCATATGTCGAAAGTTAAGTTAGACACGTAGTTAGCAAAATTGATAAACAATGGTTTAAAGCTAAAGATAATCAGTGTTTTGAATTACTTGACTACATAATCTTACATTACTTTGTGAGATTTTCTATATTTACTGGAATAGAGTAGATAGATATGCCCTAAAAGTGAAACAGTAAGCTAGCTGCGATGTTGACAGATTGTTATGTTCCTGTTTAACTTTAGTTTAATTACAAAAAATATTATAAAATTTAAAACGATTTACTTGGGTTATTTATGTTCTTTAACTTGCAAAGTAGTCTTTCAATAAAATCCTTTTTAAAATTTACTTTGGTAGTGTTTTCAAAACAATTCGTAAATTTTAAAATTTGCGCGTCTTTTAGGCTATTAACTATATTATTACTCAGTATCGCGTCCACTTATCTCATAATTTGTCTGTGGAAAATAAATGTTTTATTCTCTGCCATGGAGGCGCTAGCGTACAGTAGGGAAAAAACCGGGGTAGACACTGTACAGCTAGACTTTAAACACGCTAACGCAGTGTTGCGTACAAATTTCATTGGGCGAACCTTTACGGTTAACGTTTTACGGAAAGGGAAAGACAATTTCCGAATTTTCCCCTTGCGACGGCAGCAGGCGCTAAAGCGTCTAGCCGATAAAAAATGTACCCAAGAATATGCACGACTTTTGACGGGTTGCGTTCTCCTTGCGTGGGATGCTGTGTTTGTTTGCTCCTAGCTGTACGGATTTATACCATTGGCGAAGCATAGAGTTTCATAACTCCCTTAGCGCAGCTAATATAGGATCTCTCTATACTTTGCTTCAGGGATTGATCTAAATGAGTCTCTAAACAGCGTAGATTTTTCTCTATCTGACTTTGGAGTAACTTATAGCTCTGTTCGCCGTTACCTTCGCCGTTTACCTATTCACAAGTCTCCGGGCCCTGAAAACCTTCATCCACGTCTATTACGCGAAGGCGCATGCATCAAAGCTTCTCCCCTCATGGAAATATATCGCCAATCACTCCAATCTGGTAGGCTACCAGCCATATGGAAACAGGCCAATGTTACCGCTCTCCGTAAATCCCCCACTTCCTCCTCAGTTGACACTTTTCGGGGTATAAGTTTGCCGTGTATTCCTTGTAAACAGTTAAAGACACACGTTAGAGATTCTCTTGTTTCTTTTTTATCTTCTCGGGGTTTTTTTTCTCCGAACCAGCATGGGTTTCTTCGGCGACGTTCGTACTTTACGAATCTTTTAGCCACTTTAGATCTCGTCACTAAATCCTTAGAGCATGGTGAATCTGTAGACCTGATATATCTCGATCTGCGTAAAGCCTTCGATACCGTTCCTGATTCCCTCCTTATCCGTAAATTAGAATTACGCGAAGTCCCCCCTTTGCTAGTTAACTGGATATCTAATTTTCTTAACGAGATAGTTCAACGCGTGACATTAGGGGATGTCGTTTCCTCCTGGTGTCCCGTTAATAGTGGTGTTCCTCAGGGTTCGGTGTTAGGACCTACATTGTTCGTCATATATATCAATGATCTCCAGTTAGCTATTCGGGAGTCCTTTATTAGGCTGTTCGCTGATGACTCCAAACTTGAGCGCAAAATCAAATTACCCCAAGATTGTCTATTGTTGCAAAGTGACTTAAACGCTTTGGACTCCTGGGCCTCAACAAATGGGATGAGTTTTAACCCTGATAAATCCACGGTCCTCCATTGTGGTCCTAAAAATCCCCTTTTCCAGTACCGGTTGGGTGGTCGGGTCATCAAGGATAGTGAAATTGTTCGTGACCTTGGCGTCATGTTGGATGGAAAAATGTTGGGCACCACTCACAGTCGGGTGGCTTCTGCCCGCGGCCTACATGCCCTGTATGTTTTAAAACGTTCGTTTTCCCATTTCTCTATCGGGTCCTTTAAGGTGTTATATCAATCTTATGTCCGTCCACATCTCGATTATTGTTCGAGTATTTGGTACCCTCACCTGGTAAAGGATATTGAGAGGCTTGAGAGAGTGCAACGTAAGGCCACGAATATGGTCTCTGGCCTTCGTTCTCTGTCTTACCCTGAACGTCTTGCACGCCTTGGTCTATGTCCCTTTCGAATAGGCGTCTGAGAAATGATTTGATTGAGGCCTTCAAACTAATTTATGAGTTGTATTACGTCCCGGCCACCTCCTTCTTTACCATTCGCTGGACTGGTAGGAAAGCTCCTACGATATGTAAGGAGCGTAATGCTTGTACCTCGCGCCGTGTTTTCTTCACACAGCGTGTAGTAAACTCATGGAATGCCCTCCCTTCCCTAATTAAGATTAAATCCTCTAGTCGGCTTGACAAGTTTTACGGGCGGTAAATATCTATCATGTATATAGTTGTATAACTAGACAAAGAAAAATAATTATTTATATTTTACTTTTCCTAACAGTTCCTTTTGCATTATCCATCGCCATTCCTTTGTCATTGCTGTTATTTCGTTCTTATTTTTGTGTAACTTTCAAGGTATTTTATATTATGTCCATTCCCTACTAAAGCAGGGCGTAACTTTCAAGGTATTTTATATTATGTCCATTCCCTACTAAAGCAGGGCGCAATAAGTGTAAACTTTATTTTCCTGTTTAATAAACTTTATTATTATACACCTCGCAGCAGGGTGAAAAACTCGAATTTTCTACTAAATTCTAGACTGTCGCGCTACGAGTGAGTTTTGACGGCAGCTTGACCTTGCCTTTTAATGTTACACTCCCTTTAAACGATTAAGTTGAAGTTAAATCCGACTAATATTACTAGTTGAAGGAGAATATAATATTTAATTATTTGTAACGCCTTTTACATTCTAATTAACCTTTAAAGTTTACGAAGAGTTTTTCCTTCTAAATTATTTGGTCTTGATTCCAAATATAGCAGCTGTTCTACCCATAGAAATCTCATGGGTAACTAGAATGCTGCCGCCTACGGCCGAGCTTGTCGCCAGTTCGTTTTGAACCTTCAGCCAATGAGAGGCCGTAGAGTGGTTCCGCCAAGGAGGATAATAATCCTCCTTGGTTCCGCTACTATCGCGGGAGCTAGGTGACGTCATTATCTCTGGTGACATTAAATTCTTGGCAGACCAAATAGGGGCGCTGAAGAAATCTTGTTATACCCATAGCGAATTCGGACAACACAAAAACATCTAAAAATAAAATTTACCCGTTTGAAATTTGAATAATGGCATTGTTACACACTTTATTTTGGCGCGAGAAAGTCTTTTTAAAAGTTAGTTTTAGTGACTGAGAGGGAAGAACGTAGCCCCGTTTTGATTATAGGTATTAGGTAGAGGCTTGCGCCGCCGCTAAACGCCGCCGCCGCCGATAATTTTAAACGCGCCGATCGCGCCGCCGCCGATTGCTCTAAAATCGGCGCACGCCGCCGCCGCCGATTGCTCTAAAATCGGCGCATGCCGCCGCCGCCGATACAAAGAACGGCACGCCGCCGTTTCTTTTTTTCTTTATACTCTTTTTTTTGGTATATTAAGCTTGGTTTTCATTTACGCGAAAATAACTATATTTGAACACGACGTCGAACGTCCAATTTTGGTTTTCGGATTTCGGTCGACGCAGAGTAATAGAATTTTCACTTAGCGTCCATAGATTCCATCATTGCTATTTTGGCTATAGAGAGAGTCACTAATATAACCAAGGCTTATCCACATTTTAATTATCTTTAAATTTAAATGTTGCTTGGTTTATCGATATCTTTTCTAAAATCGCAATATAATAATCAGTGGCGGACTGGGTCTAATATTTTTTGGCTGCTAGGTGACTAATTGCCCCAGCTTTAACACCTATAACGCTACCATGTTTACGGAGGCCCACTTCATGAACGGTCCATGGGATCCACGCCATCGGGCAGGTTACCTCTATGGCCAATCCGAGACTTATAATAATTTTTTACTTTAAATTCAATTAATGAAGCATTTGATATGCTGCATTTTAGACGTCCAATACGTTTATAAAATCACATCATGATACCATAAATTATATTTAAATGGAAAATAACATATCAAATAGCAATATGTTAATGAATTAATTTAATAAATAAAAATCTTTGATATTAAATGAGTCTATCAAACCATGGACACCGTATTTCTTACAGTGTCCATGATCAAACACAGGGGCGTACCGAAGAGGGTCGGTTGGGGGGGGGAGCTGGGGGTTTTGCCAACCCTATTTGAAGGGTTTCTCAGAGATTTTTACAAGGGGAGGGGGGAGGTGCTGATGAAGGGTTCAAGGAGTTTTTTTTCAAGGGGGGGGGGGAGGTGCTGACGGAGGTCCTCGCCGTTTTGCCAAGTGGGCCTCGATTTGCCAACTTTCCAAATTATTGGGGGGGAGCTCCCCCCTTGTCCCCCCCCAAGGGTACGCCTCAAACAGGCTACTTCAATTGGTATCCAAGCGGTTTCACCCAGAACATAAACGAAATGCTAGGTTTGGCACCCCCCCCCCCTTCGCTCCTCCGGTTCCAGTGGGCGCCCACTCGGAAATTGCTCCCGGGCGAAAGTCAGCTTAATCCGGCCCTGTTGGCAGAACCACTCTTTGAGCTCTGATTGGCTGAGATCTGGCTATCGTCTGCCACGGCGTTTGGTCCATTTGCCAGTTACACGGCAGCATTCTAGTTACCTATGAGATTTCTATGGTTAAAAGAAAAACAGTTTAATGGTTTCACCCAGAAATAATATTAAAAGGCAACTCAAGTGGCCATGTAGGGGGGCGCTTGATTTGGAGCTATATGTTTTCTTCTACAAGGATTTTATACCGTTCGAAAACCTTATTCTCCTTGGTGGCCACGCGGTGCAATTTATCTCTCATTCGCGCTAGATTCGCGAATTTTTCGATTTTCTTAGATGAGCTCACCACCAACGAACCCAGGATTAAAGGCTTAACTTAATTTATTTATTATGGAGAAATGAACTGAGTTAGTTTCCGAGAGTTTGACGTTGACATTTTCGATTTAACAATGTTTTGGTAAAAATTATCAATTAATTGAATATTTTCAATGATGGAGGTTGAAACATTACGCCTTTGACGCGATAATTGTCTGCCGCTAGCTTTACACACTTGGCCCTATATCCCGTCTCCCTTAACAATTTCCCAATCATTATACCCCGACATAATATGTTTTATTACATTTTTTTTGTATAAAGGATCCGATTTGTCGGTTAACTCGAAAACTTCATTTTCCTCGGCCATTTTCGCGACTAAAGAGTACATGGATTTAGCTATAGGCTTTGTGCGTAGTTTACATTTTGGTCATAATTAACGCCGCCTACCGACCGAGTTTTAAATCTTATATATGAAAGCTGTCTGCTCGTTCAAAATTATCTCTGCGCAACAGCTGAAAGTAAAGTTCAAACAAGGATCCTATATGTTAGAAGGATAGGTAGCCCTCCGGCCAGCCCGTATTTTCAAAACGCCGTCAGCGCCGTCGATATTAAGAGAACCTCTAAACGTACGGGGACGTCTTGTTTCTATTATTTCAAGGACAAATTTTGGCGGTGCTTCCTCCATGTTTTGTCCTTGACTGAATTTAAAGACGGATTCTCTATGGCGCATGACCCACAGACGGCGCTGCCATTTTTCGTCACTTGCCTCATATCCTTCTAACATATAGGATCCTTGGTTCAACCACAGACCTCTAACACCTAGGTGTTAGGTTATAGAAACGTAGAAATTCAAAAGTCGTCTGCTGTATATTCACATAATTTACGGTTGTTAAGGCATGGCGTTATATTTCCTAAGCTCGAAGCCTATCGCCTAAGAACCGCGAGAGGCTGATACCAAGAACGCATAGAGGTACTAAGAACTATGAAAAACTTAAATGGTGGCGCCATGAAGTTATACTTTTCCCATGGCTTAAGCCTAACTTGGGCCTTAGTGTAATGGATTTTTACATGGAGAGAGAGAACCGTCGACTGCTGAGACTGCTTCTGAAAGTATAACAAGGCAGCATGGGCGAATGTTAAGGTTCCAAGTTCTTAGTACCTCTATATCAGTGGTGTAGTCCTAAAATAAAAAGAACCGGGGCGCTACCTGGATACGGCCAACTTTGATTTCGCGCGTAACTGAAGTTGGCTGTACCGGCTGCTATAAATGTACCTCCAACTTCGATTTTTAGCGGGATCGAAGCTGGCTGTACCTAGGTAACGATTTGAAATTGTTATGGTATTTTCCTGCGGGCAAAATTTATCATAAATTCCCACACCCTTTATTCGAGAAAAATGATTTACGAAATAGAAGCAAGGCGCGCCCTGGAAAGTTGAAAAAAAGAGGCAGGGCGCGCCCTGGAAAAATGGAAAAACCAAGGTGGGGCGGGGCCCTGCCTTTGAAAAAAGCACCGGGGCGACGCCCTGCCCCGCCCTGGCCCGACTACACCACTGCTCTATATGCGTTCTTGCTGATACCAAATAAATGCGGCAAATATGGTTCTGCTTTTTTTTACAGAGGGAAAGGCTACGGCAGATAGCGCATGCGCAGTCGTTCTTTTTATCTATAAGATAATTTACCCCTCTGCATGCAGTGCATGGCCACTTGCGTTGCCGGGCCCTTAATTTCGTAATATCATTAATATATCTAGCTATGAATATACAATAGCAATAGCCTCTCTAACCTCCCGCTAAAATTTGGGTTGGGCTTATCTAGTCACGTGATCAATAATGTCTGCTCCAACCGAGTGAGGAGCATGCCGTCATTTCCTTCAGTCTCCTGATTGGCTGAAAACGCGTCACTGGTCTCGAAAGTTGCCACCCAAATCAAATCGACATGATAGAAGGGCTATATCGTAGGGTTGGATATTCATAGCTAGATATATTCATGGTAATATGATTTCCCTCCAAAGTCCAAATATACTGTTTTACAACCTTTTCTTTCATTAGCGGCGTGGACCTGTGGTACGTTAAACTTATGGCTTATTCAATTTTAAAGGGCCACAAAAGCGTTAAAATTTCACTAATTTCCCGCGCTAGTCTCCTGACATAGGGCTAGAAAAATGCCAAATGATGATTAGTCGAATTAACGGGTCGGATTGCGCAAATTTATCTACAATTCGGACTGAAGTTTTTGAATTATTATGGGAACGTTATGCCTCATTTTCTCTTTTTGTGCGTAGTCCATTAACTCCATTTTCCACACACCTCTTATGTAATGGCGTTTTTCTTTGGGTTGCTCCGAAACCGCTCCTTTAGAGAGCGGACGAGAGTACTTTTCCAATGATAAACGTAATGTTTTTCGGATCAGTATTTTTGGCGCGCTTTTCCCAATGAGAAACAATTGTTTCTCCAACTTTCTTGTATAGAATTCAGACGCGTTTTATTAGGCCTAGAACGCTGTAAAAATGAGTCAAAAAGTGATTTTCGGCAGAAATAGCACTACGGACACCTGAAGCTTCAAATTCCGCGACGAGGGAATAACACATTTCACGGGTTAATCGAAAATTAACCCTAAACTATAATTTTTTCTTATTAGTCTACAGTCTACATTTACATTACAATATAGTAGAGGTAGTAATAAATTTATGTACTTCTTCATTTGAAAATCTATGCACTACATTTTTAATAAATCCCTCAATTTTCGGATGTTCCGCTTTATCCTTAAAAATATGTTCAAAAAAATCTTCCTCCTCTGAACTTGATGAAGATTCTAATAATAACAAAATAATTCGTAAATCTTCTTCTCTGACCGCCGCCATTTTCCACAAAACTTGCTCCGAATCCGTTGATCCGTCACTTATCTCGGATCAACAGAGATCAAGAAATCAGCCACTCTCTCGCGGAGCAACGTCCCAATGGTAAACATGAATCTCTGCGGGATCACGCAAGGACCTTCGGAGCACTCCGGGAGCAGAGAGAGCAGCCCAAAGAAAAACGCCATAAGTCATAGCCAAATTTATTTATTTTGGCCGTGATCGTGACTCATGACATTGTGTTAGAACTCTACCTGAGAACAAAAGTCAAGCAAGTCTAAAAACCCTATTTGAGAAAACAGATAAAATCTTTGAATTAATGTGCACGAAATGGAGGTTAAAATTACATTGAAAAATTAAGTAACAAGTCAGCCTAATTAAAAAACACTCGAGTATTCTTATTTTTTTTACTCTTTTAAAAGTCAGGTATCTCGACTGGTTTGATCTTGGGGCCAGTGGTCAGTTTTCAGGTAGCTGATATAACCAAAGATAATTTAAACTCTCTCGCGCGTTGCCGATAGCGTTTACCCACTTCCCGCTGGAACTCAGAAAAAATTCGCTCCATAGTTTGCGCCTTAACGCAACCGAATGGATGGAGCCCGATTTTTCTGAGCTCACGTGCCGGAAAAGGGTAAACGCTTTGTAACAAAACCGTCAATGGGAAAGCTCTCAGCTTGGAGGAGTATTCGAATTTAGGGTACGAGTTTAAATTATCATTGATATAACCAAGAATGTATTTATTTATAAATAATTACATTCTTGATATAACTAAACGTAGCAGCCCTTTGCTGATTTCATTACCTCCTCGATTATGAAATTCGAAAATCTATTGCTAGACATAAACTATTATTCGCAGTGTTTTGTTTAATTAGGGTTAGGTAAAATTAAGTTAGATTACTATAATAATAAGTTAATATCGTTTATCTTCAATTACTTTGGATAACGTTTAATCAAAAGTGACATAATTACGTCACTTTTGGTTTAATGAAAATCGAGAACAGTTGCTACGTTTAGTCTGGGAGGAGTGGAGCACCAGGTTAGCAAAGTAGCAGACTACAAAACAAAAACGACGTCAAGGGTCTTGCTCTGTTTTCTTGAATCTTTCATCATACTTGCGTTAAAATGATGAGTGGTTTGGAATTCCTTTAATATTATTTAATCTGAACATTTATCTAACTATCCTGTTCTAAAAGGAAATCAATGTAAGCCTTGTCAATTCCAATTTAGTAATTGTTTTTACGTGATCATTAAAGAATGAGCTTGAATATAAGTAAAACCTAATTGTTTGTTCCACAGAAAATTGAAGAATGGCAACTTCTAGCATTGAAGATAGTGGTGTTGTAAGTATTTACTAGTTACATGGCGCACTTTGTTCTTTTTCCTTCAACTTGTTTTTTCAAAAGGGGTTAATTCATATAGGCCCTTGATATTAGAGATTGAATGGCAATGCTTCTACGTTATAGGGTCGAGCCAAGTTTTTTATATGCCCACATATTGTAGAGGAAATTTCATATGATAAACAAATTTTAAAATCTATCAACACATTTATGTCTTTTCATGTTATACAATTTTTAATACTCTTTTGAATCAGATTGGCTCTTAGGTGATTTAGGTTGAATGAATAAGTGTAAGTAAATTTTTTTATTTTCCAGGTCTTTTACCATCACAGTAATGTGCAGGTTTTAGTTTCAAGTCATCATAAATCTGATGATGTATACTGCAATGGTAGCATTACTGTTCTAGAAAAAGTATTGATATATATATTTACCCCTATCATTTTGGTGCCTCTTTTGCTCATTGTTATTACTGTTTAGACTGGAATAGCAATTTTAGAGTGGAAACCGGATGCTGGTACAATGGTTGATGAAGAATCTGGCTTAGAACCGAAGATTCTAGATTGTGACTGGGAAGATTTGAGCAGTTCAGCTAGTGTTGGATATTCCAATAATACTGGTATGGTGAACTCTGTTTTTGCAAAAGGGACATAAGAACCTAAAGTGTGTTAACTCTACCTTTGTGCCCTTTATGATATTTACTGAGAGCTAGTCTCACAATAGACTACATAGCCAACTAGTTGGAATAGTATTAGCAAAGATATATTTAGTCTATAGTCTGGTGTGATTTTCTCTCTTCGTTTTACTCGCCGGTAGACATATTATAACCACCATTCGTTCGGATGCTGGGGTAATGTGGCCCGTAGGCTTAGGTTGAGCAGGGTTCATACAGACCTGGAAATATCAGGGAATCCGATTGTTGACAGAAAAGTCAGAAATTCCCATTTTTTTTGTTAAAATTGGGAAATTTATGAGGGTTCAGAAAGTTTTCCCTATTAAATACAAATTTAATCCATAATTTTTTTCTTATTAAAGATTTGACATTATTTTATGTTTGTTTGTTAAAGTAAATGAATGAACTTATGTTAAGAATAAAATATAGTTTAATTACTAAGGATCTAATACTAAGCTCTTTACATTGTGAGTCCTTCCTCTAGAATGCCTATTTCTCCCGCCACCACATTTTACCCAGTCCGTGCTTCCCCCTAGCGGTGGTAATGTTAACTTATCATATTAAATACTTTTATACACTACAATACCCCTCCAATACAAATAGTATGTTGTTACATTTACAATCAATTATTTAAGTATGTAATCTTTAAAATTCTTGGGCAAATGTTTTTCACGTTTTGGACGGTTAAGCACTTCGTAGTCAGGATTTTTAGAAACATCTGGCAATTTCATTGGTCTTGCTGGGATTATGCTCGATGTTGTTGATATCAGATCTTGTTGCTTTGGAGTAAGGAAATCCAAGTGTATTTGAATAGTACGTTCCATATTTTTGTTGCTCATTTCAGGTATCTGGATTTGACTAGTTGATTGATTTGACCTTTGAGCTTTGTTTATATTTTCGTTGCTCATTTCAGGTACTAGGATTTGACTGGTTGATTGATTTGATCTTTGAACTTCTTGATTGGGTTGTTGCGATTGTGACATATTCTGTCCTGTAGCTGCAATTATGGTTTTAGGAGCTGGTCTTGCAATAACTGGAGTCTGGATTGGATATGAATGTTGTTTTTGACTTGCAAATTTATTTTGGTATAACTTGTTTCCTGGACGTATTTGATTAATATGCCTTTTTAGTTTTCCATGAGACGTTTCCATTTCGAACATCATGTTTCCCAAAGGAACCTGGATTTTTCCAATGATCCACTTTGGGCCTTTACCAAAATTGCGTAGCATTACTTCTTCTCCCATCTTATAATGATGTTGGTTTGTACTATCTTTATTCTCATCCTTTCTTGTGGACTGAAAATTTATTGGGTTGCATAGGCCGATTCGTGATAATATGTTTCTTCCTAACATGCATTCTGCCGGTGATTTTCCGGAAGCATTTGGTGTACGTCGATAATTTATCAAAATGCATGCTATTCTTTCTTCCAATGTACCTTTTTGGAATTGCTTTAAACCTTTATTTATAGCGTCAATTTCATCCGACTGGCCCCCTTGTACTTTCTTGAGTGTAGTTTTCACTGTTCTCACTGACCGTTCAGCCTGGCCATTTGATGCAGGATGGTATGGTGCCGTCTTAATGTGATTGATGCCATTGCGTTGTGTGAAATCACTGAATTCCTTGCTAGTAAAACACGTACCATTGTCTGAAACCAATGTGGGCATAATGCCCAATCTTGCAATGTGTTTGCGAAGGTTCAATATGACTTCAGCTGAGGTTGTGGATTTGGTGATGTCCACCTCCAACCATTTTGTATAAGAATCAACGGTGACTAAAAGATATTTATCTTCGACTGGTCCCGCAAAATCACAGTGTACTCTTTTCCAAGGTCCATCGGCAGTGGGCCAAGCCTGGTACTTTGCTGCAGGCATTGGTGCATTTTCTTGACAAATTTTGCAAATTCGTGCTGCGTTTTCCAAATCCGCATCTATCTTTGGCCACCATACTGTAGCTCTAGCCACAGCTTTCATAGCCACAATTCCTTGATGCGTGCTATGTAATTCTTCAATTATAGCTGTTCTGTGTTTGGATGGTATAACAACTCTATTACCAATTAAAATAACATTTCTGATGTTAGAAAACTCATTTTGTCTTCGATGATAAACAGTGATTTCGTCATTGAGATTTTTCTTATTTGGCCAACCGTCAGTCATGAACTGTCTGACCTGCTGTAGTATTTTATCCAATTTTGTGGCCTCTGCTATTTTCTCAATGGGGATTGGAGAGTTATCCACCGTTTGTACAAGGAACACATACTCAGCTGGCAAAGGTGTAAGAGTATCTTCTTTTATTGGTAATGGTAGTCTGCTCAACATGTCCGCGTTGGCATTGTCCACTCTTTTTTTGTAACGGATCTCGTATTGATATGCAGATAGAGTTATTGCCCACCTTTGTAATCTAACCGCTGCCATGGCTGGTATTGGTCTGTTTGGTGCTAGCAAATGTACCAATGGTTGATGATCGGTATAAAGGTAGAATATTCGGCCATAGACATAATCTTTGAATTTGGTAACTCCAAAAATGATTGCTAATGCCTCCTTTTCTAATTGCGAATAGTTTCTTTCCGCTTTGGTTTATGTACGTGATGCAAAATAGATTGGTATTTCCTCACCATTTTCCATATGAGAAACGACTGCCCCTATACCTCGTGGGGACGCATCGCATGCCATATACACATCTTTCGTCAGATCATAATGGGCTAATATGTTTGATGTTTTAATTGCGTGCTTGGCTGCATTGAATGCAACCTTGTGTTTCTCCGCCCATGACCACGGTGTCTTATTTTCAAAAACCTCATATAAGGGTGCAAATTTTATCGATGCATTTGGAATAAATTTACCATAATACATTAGTAAACCCACGAAAGACCTTAATTGCTCAATCGTCTCTGGTTCTGGTGCCTTCATTATGGCGGTCATCTTGGCTGGTTGTGGGTGGATACCTTCGGCATCCAATTTGCGCCCCAAAAAGTCTACGGATGTCTGGAGAAAACAGAATTTTTCTTTTCGTAACTTTAATCCATTTTCCATCAGAATACCTAATACTTCATCGATTAGTTGTAAGAGATCTTCTTCAGTCTTCCCGCCTAAAAGGATATCATCTTGGAATGGAGAAATTCCCATCTTGTTACGGAATATTGAATCAATGTGCTTTTGAAACAATGCCGAAGCAGATGCTATTCCAAATGGAAGCCTGGTGTATCTAAACAAACCCAAAGTTGTGTTTATCACTGTTATGTGTCGGGATTCTTCATCAAGAACTATTTGATTGTACGCGTCGCGCAGGTCTAATCGTGCAAAGATCTTGCAACCCGCCAGCGTAGCAAAAATATCATCAGTTTTAGGCATAGGATACTGAGCTATGTGTAACGCAGGGTTAGCTGTGGTTTTATAATCCCCACATATTCACACTCGCTTTGGTTGTCCCGGTTTTTGCGGTTTCAATACGGGTACTATTGGAGATGCAAAAGGTGAATGTAGAACCCTTTCAATGATGCCTTAACACTCCAATCTTCTTATTTCATCTTCTACAATTGCTTTCATTGCGTATGGAATGGATCTAGCATGACAAAATTTTGGCTCATGGTCTGGTTTCAATGATAACTTGACCTTTACTCCCTTCATCTCAACCAAACTTGGCGAAAATAAATCTTCATATTTGTGAAGGATGGTGGCCAATGTCTGTTTTGGAGAGCATTCTCACTTGGTCATAAAACGTGTGATATTATAAATAAAAATGACAGCTAATATTCTAGTCAGTTTACTTGACGCAGAAGAAAATAAACAGTATATTTTTATGGACAAAAATTAATTTAAGAGAAAACAGAGTGTCAAGTTAATTTCCGTTGAAATATTTCCTTTTATATTATAAATAAAGTGTTTTCTTCCTTCATATATTGTCGTGAAATCATGTAAAAATAATATTTATTGTCAAAGGTTTAGATTACAATGTTCGTGGCATTCCCGTGAGCCGCCATCTTTATAAGAATCTTTTAACATTTGACGCTTTTTAGCGAGTTCTCATGGGGAGAAAAATTATCATGAAGAACTCTTTTCAAGAGAAGAATTCCTTCTTAGAATTTTGACGCGCCCCAACTTACACATTCCAAGCACTTTGTTATTAAATATTTTTATGTTTACTCCTGGGTATCTTTTAATGCTTTGTAAACTTTCAGAAGCCATAGAAATAAAAGCAGCTGAGAAGAGAAAAAGATTAGTCACTTCTGTTGAGGTGTGTGATATTACATCGTTTAAAATTGTCCACAAAGATAAGAAAGATGCATTAACTTTCTCCATGAGGGATGGGAGAACTTTGCCAACATTTTATTTCAATAGACACGAATATCGATCTTTAACAACTTCTATTGATAAATATGTCAAGTTTAAGCGGTAAGTTTTATGTAATGTTTTTTTAAGGAGCCCAATTTTTTTAAAATTAAACTGAAAATATAATAGTGTGCTATAAAGGTGGTGAAAATTTGTAGCTGTATGTTCATCTGAATTTAGTTTCAATTAATTTTACTTTTATATAAGCGATGAGCATTTGATAGTACTGTTGTAGAATACTTCAAACAGAAATATTAACGAATTAATTAATTTTATGTCTGATGATATTTGAAGCTAGTGAAGAATGTTCATTACTTCCAAATGGCAACCTTTGTTAACCTATGTTAAGCTCCAGTTTAGGCAATCTGCTCCCTGTTATATCTGCTTCCATACCATTCAGTTATTGATTACTCATGCTTTTTCACATTACTTATACATTCATGTGATATAATTAAACATGGAACATTTCGTTCAAGTTTTCATCATAAACATGTTAATTCAATTAGAAATTTCTGTTCTTTCCAGCTCAAACCGAGATAAAACTTTGTATATTGCCATAGATCCTAAGGTAGATGCCTTACAGAAGTCATTCAAAGAGCTGCAACTTTATGATGATAAAGGCGATATAGTTACTGTAAGTTTTTTTTCTATTGCCTAAAGTATTTTCAATTTTTATCAATTTCAACCATTCAACAGTAAATGGTCTGGATATTTTTTTTACAATTGAATCATCGACAAATAACCTAAAACATCCATATTATTACAATGAATAATTAATATTCTCCTCTCATGACAGAGATTAAAAAAAAATTGAGTCACCAAAGCTAAAGACTATCTCTCCTAACCAACTCATATATCTTTCTTCCTGTATGCCCTAAAACCTCGAGAGAATTTTAGATCATTATAAGCTTTTGTGTATCTTGGGGATATACTATGGATTGGCCAGAAATGTGCTGTAGCAAGTACTGGAATTTTGTTAGTAATAGCAATGAAATAGTAACGCAACAAACTAATTAAAAAATTATTTTCAAGAAATACTTTCATAGAAGTTTCTAGATTACTCCATTTAAATCAAAAATCCCTCTTAACTTTTTCATAAGGTTTCTCTAAGGTTTTCATAATATTAGATTAGACCCGATACCTGAGCCCTACAGTGATTTTTGCAATACATTTTTTAACTATAAAGTGAAGGGGAGTTACCAAATTTATTTTCTTAATTATCTCTTTTCTCTGTAGCCCTTAAGTAACGGGTCTAATAATAAGCGATAAATTGAACAAAATTGCTGGTACATTACATAATTTTAAATTATTTCAGAAATTTTTTGCTGATCCATACACTGTTACCATGGATGGTTTTTCTCGTGTAACCAATGTATTTAAAGATTATGTTCTTCATCCATATCATGGTGGAAAAACCGCATTGACAGTAACTGAAGAAGAAATGGCCGAATTCTTAAATGAGAGTTTGCCTTCTTTGTCACAGTTCCACTGTAATCAACATGCTCACGACTCATCCGTACTTTCTCCTTCCTCTTGTATAAATATAAACCAAGATGATACTGGTTTTGAAGTGATTACATGTGTAAGTGCTAATATGTGATTAATTTTAGTTTGTAGAGTCAGTGATAAGTGTTTTGACATATACTTAAAATTGGGAAAGTTAATGAGGTTCAGTGTAGTGAAAATCTAACACTTCATAGTGGAATTTCAAATTGAAATTAAGAAGACCTGAAATCTTCGAAGTATCTTTTATTTTTATAACATTATTGTTTTATTTATTCAGTCTAAGAATGGGATAACTTCACTTATGATGGCCAAAAATATGGAGATTAATTTATATATTGCCATCACATTCTAATGTATTATACACAGGGTCAATTTATGGGACAGTATCTCAATCATGCCACTGTGATTTATAAACTAGTCTTGATTTAAAATTTTGTTGTCTCGAAAAAAGGTTGCCAGATTTCCTGGACTCCCCTATTTGGTAAGCACATAGAGCAGTTTCCCCCTAACTCTGATTTTTAATATTCCCCATTACTGTAGCTTCGCA
This sequence comes from Leiobunum rupestre, assembly GCF_980474605.1. NCBI lineage: Eukaryota > Metazoa > Arthropoda > Arachnida > Opiliones > Sclerosomatidae > Leiobunum > Leiobunum rupestre. The sequence continues at coordinate 40,453,920 of NC_143385.1, forward strand.
GTTTACATGTATTGAAATAAATAAATAAATAAACATCAATTCTTTGTGATCTTAGACAGCATTGCACAGGAAATTAAAAAATATTGTTTTAAAACTACATTAATGCATTTATCTTTCTTTTCTCTTCCAGCTTGAACTTCCTCCAAGGCCTAAAATTGAGCGGGAGGGGGAGCCACTTTCCATGGCTGACTGGAATGAGCAGTTGAAAGAAGATGGCAGTATTAAAAACTGGGATGAAATAAAACAAAAAATCTTTAAGGGTGTAAGTTGCTTTATGTAATGTGAAGTGAATTTACTTTGCTCCACAATATACAACAACTTCAATTAAGAATTGGTTGCAATCATTTGTGCATTTCAATTTTCACAGCACATGGTTTCAAATAGATCATACATTTTTACTTTTACTAAGAGTTTTAAGCTTAAGAGTCCTTAACAAATTTTAATAATTTTTAGTGTTTTCATCTTTGAATCAAGTTTTAAATTTTGTTCTTATCTATTCGAAACAAATTGCAAAATTATTAAGGAACTAAAAATAATAAGAATATTTAACATTCCATATTGCCATAGAATAAATGAATAGTTTTTTAAGCTTTGGCTATATTGACCAATGAAATAATTCTAGTTGTTTTGAATCGCCATATGACCACAAAGGACCAATAGCATAAACATAAATAAAAAATGTGTAAAAAACATTGGGTCAAATATTTTTAAAGGCTCTTAATTGGTAGAAAATTTTTATGTCAGATATTTTGATTATAACTGAGGCAGACAACATCTTTATAATTAGCTAATCAAGCGAGGCTTGGGCAGTTTCAAGCTGGGTGCTCTAACTCTTAATTCATTTTTATAAATCAAATAGTGGAAAAATAAGTCTACTTTACAGTACTTTACATTTTTTATTCAAACTGATTTTTTACTGTAATTAATATAATGTGGCAAAAATATTATTTCTTTTAAAATTTTAGGGAATAGATACAGCCTTGAGGGCTGAAGTTTGGAAGTTTTTACTGGGCTATTACAAACCCGAATCATCTTTCAAGGAGCGAGAAGCCAGGAGAAAACAGAGGGTGTAAGTTGTATAATATTCTCAAGATCTCATTATGAATGAGATTATATCATTGATAATATCTATGCTTAATTAAAGGTAAAATAACTTTAAAATTGAATATCTTGTCGATGCTGGTAGTAGATGATTATATACAGTATCATCAAAAGTAAATATCGGGAGAAAGTCTATCACTGCCTTCAGATTTTACCTTCCACCATGCTTGACACCCTTTTTGAAGAGCTAGAGATCACGTGATATCTCTAACCAATAAGGATAGCACATTACGCGCAAAGTAGTGCATTTGTGGTATTCCGGTCCGCGCTCAAGATGAAAATTTTGAATTTTATTCCCTGGCAACCATGTCACCGCCTCGTGATTTCAAATAGTCTCTCTGTCAAATGCTGACCATTATTTCCGTCGATAACGGTTGATTTTAATTAATAATTACTATATCAATTGTAAAATGACAAAAAAAGCTCGTAGCTATAGCTATTATTTCAGTTAAACTTGCAAATTGTTAGGCCTTAACATCGTAGATTTACCAATTAGTCCCGATCTCCGCTCTTAGATGGCGCCACGCTCTCCACGATTTAAGTGAGCGTTAATATAGTTAGTTTATTACTTTTCAAAAGTCGTGTTATTATTTTTAAAATGTCGCAATTTAGTTTCTATCATATATCTACTTTATTTAGGAACTAAATTAACCAAATTATCGAAAGCAAAAGTTTAATATTCACGTATTTTATAGAGAACTATTTTTCATCGTGACGTTTGTGTCCCTGTAAAGAGGCGAGGGGGATGTCATTTCCGAAGCCCAAAAATTTTACCCCTCAAATAAGACGTTGTGCGGTTGGACCCAAGTGCCAGACTTTCTCCCCCTATTTACTTTTGGTATCATGGCTACAATCTATTTGTAATTTCAAAATTTCATATTTATAAAATATTTTAATGTTATGTAATACCATTAATTAAGCTTAGTTATTGTAAGAATTAATCTCTATTGGAAACCTGTTGATCATGTTGTAAAGAATTATAAAACCTGGGAAATGTCGATAATGTAAGGTGCCAAAAAATTCTAAATCCTTAAAGAATTTAAAAATATTCTTTTAGGATTTAGCTCTATTTTGGCCCCTTTACATTATGGACATTTCTACTTTTTCCCATGTTTTTTAATTCTTTGCATTGCATTCCATTGGTGGTTCTTATTCATCATGTTGTGAACTTGTTTCTTGAATGATATCAGAAATTACATAACATAACGATTTCTTTCAGTACCAGTAATTTATTCAGTTATATTGTAAAAATATTTTAGTCAATCATTTACATTTCAAGAGCATGGTATATAACTTAAAAGTAGTTATCAGTTATATTAGGAAACTGTATGTATACACTTGGAATGTCACCATGCTGTGAAAGCGGCTCAAGTAACAGGCAGTGCTTTAACGTTTTTTAAAGAAAATGTACACTCGACCATCGTAAAATAGACTCCGTACTAAATTAATTTATGACACCTTGATTAGTTCTCACATGGAAGATCTAGGATAATTGGTTGTACTTTTCAGGAAACTGGTATAGTTCCTTGAAAAATCAGATAGATGGTTAAAAAATGAGCACAGAAGGTAAGTGAACTTTTATTCGAGAATCAACAGGGCCACCATAGTCTTCCTTAGGCATTCCAAATGTATGCATATATAGTTTCCTGGTTATGTTCTTGTTAAATTAATTTAGTTGTTGCATTTGTATGCTAGTTTCTAACAGTTTTATTCCATCATGTAGTGATGACTACTATAGGTACAAGCTCCAATGGAAATCCTTTACAAAAGAACAAGAAGACCATTTTTGTGCTTTTAGAGACAGGAAAAATTTAGTTGGTAAGTAGATTCATTTTATATTACAAGGCATACAGAGTTGCTTTGTATTTTTAGGAAATAGAAACAGGGCAGTCAAAGCCAATGATGGGAAACTGGTGCTTAGGCTTTGGGATTAAAATTAAAATTTGCATTCCCTTTTTTCGGTGTCATTTTATGAACTGGGACCTATATTGGAGATCCGGATTAACTATCCATTCTCATTAGGCCTGGCTAATAAAGTTATTTTGATATAATTTTTTAACAATAACGTTTGTTAGTTATTTATACTTTAATAGTTGTTTTGACTTATAAATTTTCTTTGTTAATTGTCTCATACTGAGTTAGTCAGATCGGCTGTAATTTTACATCTACACCAAAAATTTCAATTCAAAATAAACTTTTTGTTTTTTAAACTTCAATATAGTAATATTTAGGAATTGCAGTTATTTTTTCAATAACCTAGCTGCTAAAATGCCTAACATACACAGTTTATCTTTGGGAGTATTAAAATTTTTGCTTTGGTAAAAAATACCACTTGATTGGATTTACATGTTCTTCATAGGAATTTTGCATTTTTTTTTCTTTTTTAAATAGAAAAACCATTTAAGTCCTATCTATATATTTGGTTTTTCCATGGGACTATGGCATTTTTGTGTTGGAAATTGCCAACAACATAGTTTTCACGTAAAAAATAGCAGGAAATTACTTTATTCATATTTCCTATGGTAAAACAAATTTCTAAAGGGCGTTAATTACCTTATTAATTACATAACTCTGTTTTTAATAGCTCCATCTCTTTTATTTTATCTGATGCTACCTTTACAGTATTTAAATGTACGATGAATTATTTTACATTATAATTTAATTGAAAACAAACCTCAAATCATGAAAAATCTTGCTTCCCATTTGTGAAGTTTAAGGATGCAACTGTCAAGGTGGCACTGCCTTAGAATGCAGGTTCTTCTAAATGTAGCCGAGGAACCAAGGACCATACATGCTTATTAAAAACATGAATATTGCTTTAGCAAAACTTTTTTCCTTGGTTTCTATGAGGGGTATTAATTAACTTTGGGTTTTAAGTTTGCTTCTAACAAATGTGTTTTTATTAGATTTGGAAGATTTATTTCTTTATTTTTGCGATCCTTTGTTCAACCGTTTCTTTGGCCTCTTGAATCCTTGGCCTTAGATCAGTCTTTATAGATCATCTTACTATGGTCAATTTGTTTTTTAATATTGTAATTGTGTAATTGTTCTTAGACAAAATCCATGTAAAAATCCTGTGATTTTGTATTTTTTTTATTCTGGATATTTTAAGAAATGCTGAAAAGCCATAAACACAAATTCACAAAATCCTTGAAAGAGACTCCAATTGTGTAGTTTTTTTAAAAGTCTGAAAAACATAAAAAATCCACTGGGATTTACAAATTCGGTACTTTATTTGAACCATCTAAGCTAGCTTGCCAAAAGAGATGGAATAACATCAAAGATTTCAGAATAATGTTATAGGCTTCAATGTAACATTATTTGTCTCTGATTAGAAAAAGATGTTGGAAGAACAGACAGAAATCATCCTTTTTATACAGGAGAAGGAAATCAGAATTTACAAACACTAAATGATGTTCTCATGACGTACTGCATGTATAATTTTGACTTGGGTAAGATTAATTGTATTCATCAATAGTTTGAATCCATTAGTATACTAGAATCTATAGTATATTCCTTTTTTGCTAATGGTTTATTGGTGCTTCAATAAAATATTAGCAAGTGACCTACAGTAAATATTTTACAGAAAAAAACAATTTTTTGGAAATAAAACTCTAAATTATAGACACTTAAATAAAACTTGATTAACGATTTGCTAGGAAGTATTAATGCATAGTGCCTGGATGTGCAAACTACTCTTTATGTGGTCTTTGCACTAGTGCCAAAACTTCGTGATGGTGAACATCGAGGGGAAAAACGTATCAGGTTACCCAAGTTTTTTTTTGTGTCAACCATCGGCATCAAGCGGTTTTTGCATTTTGAAAAATTTAAATTAAGGATAAAATTGCGTTTATAAAGTTAATGTTGAACTATAGTTTACTTGGTTTACCTTGTGTATGGATTTTGGTTGGTTTCTTTGCCTAGCCACTAAATCTAATAACCGACCAACTCAATCCTCTTTTTGCCACATGGGGAGAGGAGGGGAGGGGTGTTAAAAGAAAGGGTCGTTAATTGAAGTGCCTATTGGCTTCAATGGGGATTTAATTGAACAATTAGTGATTTTTAAGTCGACCTTATTTTTTCATCATAGTAAAGTGATTTAAAATATTCAATAGTGAAGCATTTAAAGGTATTATTCCATGGGCACAATGTTAAATTAGGCCATTGTTGGGATTTCAACCTACAAATCAACGCATAAGTAGAAGCGTATTAATAGCACAACTCAATGATTATGAAAACTTAATATTTTACAGGGTATGTTCAAGGAATGAGTGACCTTTTAGCTCCTTTACTGGTTGTTAATCAGAATGAAGCTGATGTATTTTGGTGTTTCGTTGGATTTATTGATAGAGTGGTAAGTGAAGCGTTAAGTGATTTTTTTCTATAAAACACTTCCTTAAATATTTATCTCTGTTTCTACTAATAGGAAACAAATTTTGATCTTGACCAGCATGGAATGAAATTACAGTTAGAGCAACTAAGGATATTGCTACATCATTCAGATCCTCAATTTTTTGATTATTTAGGTATGTGTTTTATTTTCTTATGAAAAGAGGTCCGACTACTACATATGTTGAAGCCCATGAATAATTTATCGAAGTTCTTACTTTTTAAATGATTACTGAGCACTGGGGTGTCCTAAATGTCTATAATTTTGGGCAAAATTGAACTTCAGCGGCCTCATGCAATTTTGCTTTTTTTTTGGTGGAGAATGTAGCACTTGACGCGTAGATTACGAAACTATTTATTTTTGGGCTGCAAATGATTATTTTTTTAATTTAAGTGTTGGTTGCCCGAAAAATCGATAGTAATAAAAACGAAAAAAAAAATAGGAACCGAAATTTTAGAGAGAAAGGAGACTAAAATAAGCCCAGAGGAATCCAAAAAAAGACGCGCAAATTATTCATCAGGTAGCAGGTGATACCATAAATCAAATGATAGGTCTGTACGAGTGCCCGAAATTTTGGGGTAACTCCCTCGTTAGAAAAAGTGAGGCGAACAAAACCTTCCATGAATGGACTATCAAACAAGATAGGGGGGGATGTCTATACTTATCAGAAGTAGCTTTCACCCTTTTTCAAGATTGTTTCATTTGTAAAACCCAATGCACCTCTAAAAAACAATGAAACAAGAAACTCTAGAATCATTGAAACTCTGGAAGATGATACTTTCGTAATAGAAACTTGGAAAAAGCTATGGGAAGATTGAAAAGAAAACTCAAAATCAGCGCGAAAAAAATGCTTCAGTATTCTTATTAATTGTCATTTAAAAGGCTTAACTAGAATGGTAAAAAATGCGGTCCAGATTGCTAAAAAAAGACAATTTAGCTAGTAGTGGAATTAGAAAAGATCTAAAAGTTCTAACTCAGGAAAAACCATCTAAAAGTGAAGACAATTTAAAAAGATGTTTATTTTGATTTAGGGCTGATAGCGGAATGCATCAGGGGCCAATTTTCTTCTTTCTGCCATTTTTAACTTTAGGTAATAAAGATTTCATTAGTTTAATACATTTGTTCCTTGGTTATATTGGTTCACTGTTGGGTTTTCTCCAGAACCACAAGACAATCACTGCTTGCTAAATTAATTTTCAACTAAGTCCTGATTTAGTTTAGCTGTCAGCGCATAGGGGGCTCCTTTTTTTAGCAAAAACTTTATGATGTCAATAGTTGCATACACTGAAATCAGAAATCTATAACAATAGCAAATTTTTAAACTTAAATCTTCCTTAATTGAAATACCTACCAGTTATTCGTAGACCCAATAGCGTTTCACGGCTTAATAACATTATTGATTTGTCAAATTCTGGTTCTACTTCCAGTTCATTCACTTCGGCTTCCCACTCATCTAGATAACCTAGGAATTCCTCCAATAGCCACTATAAAATAATAATAATTAGAACTGTAGACATCTACAAATTTTCTCTGGCTTTACCTTAAAACGCCAATCATTTAAGTTTTTGAAAGGTTCTAAAGCTGGTTTCTTCTTAGTGTAGAACGAAAAAGTATTTGAAATGTTTAGCATATCGAAAAATGTGTCTTTTGTGTTTCTTTTGCCTTCCACTGTTCACAAGTCCAGTCTTTGCTGTTTTAATGTTATGACATATATCCGAAACAAAGTACAGCTGCTCTCAGCTTAACGGATTAATGGTTTGATACCCTACTCTGTCATTGTTTGTTTTTGCTGATTTTTTGTACATAGTTTGATTAATTTCATGTTTTATGAAGCTTTATCACATACCACTGAGAGTATTCGAAATCCAGCTCGCTGTAAAGTTTCAACTGCCTCCCAAATTATTGAATATAAATCCTCGGCATGCAAATTTCCGCAGGGAAAAAATGCATATGGGAATTTAAAATTAGTTGTGAATCCTCTGACCATTAACTGAAGGACGTGGTCAGCTAAATTTACATTTTCAATTAGATTTTCTTGGCTGTTAATTCGGTTTTCTAATTCCGTAATTTTGTTTCGGAATTGATTGAGATTGGTGGCTCCAATTAGTTCTCCCGTGCTGCTGTTAAAAATGAGATCTTGTTTTATTTGGATTTCATCTAGAATAAGGCTTAAATATTTTTGATGCTCCTCTAAATTGTCGATGTCAATTTTTTCTCTCATTTCTGTTGCAATTGACGTTAAGTGAAATATAAACAAATGATTTAACTATGACAAAATAAAAGGGTTTAATACAATACTTCAAGTTAAAACTAGTTATACATGGATATAAATATTACTCATGTCTTAGAGAGGCACAGTGAGAGAGAGAGTTATCTGACACATCTATAACCAAAAACAATATAGGGTCACATGACCAATGACGTCATGCGCCATACGTAGTTATATTAAAGGGCAATATGACACCTGTTATCTTTTACAATTTCCAATAAAACTGCATCGTCGAATCCACTTTTTGAAGTCAAATTTACGGAGCAATTGAAAAGTGTTCTTTGCGAATTAGGCAATGGAAACTCTTGACAAACAGCTTCGTACGCACTTGGAGACTTGGCTTTTATTGAAATGCACCATTGGATGATAGCACTATGCCATTTCCTTGGTCTGGACTTTTTGGTTTGTAATAGTTTCATCTCGGCTGTCCCATGGCAAAACCTTATAACCACCAAATTTTTGAAAAATTAGATTTTTACGCATCAGTTTTACTAAGGCATGTACAAAAGTACTGTAAAAGTTTCAGGTAAAAGTCATAAATATTTACTATTTATGAATAAAAAAATGGTTTTGGATTTTATAATTTTCGCATTAAAAACCACGTTAAAATTTTATAATTTAGGTTTTGAAAAAGTCAAATATCTCAAAATTACGATCGTGTTGGTTAAAAGGTTTTGCCATGGGACAGCCGATCTGTTCTCTCATCAAAAGCTTTTGAAATACAGTTTTACTCTAAAAAGGATTTTTCGCAATGATTTCTTCAAAATCCCGGCTTTCTTCTTCCGTCATAAAAATAACATCATTTTTGAAGCTCTTCTTTAATTTTAAACGCAGTGCCTTATTGCTTTTCTTCAGAGCTTTATTTTTTTCTTGATCGTAAAGAACTTATGTTTAATTAAATTATTTGTCATGTATCGTATATTGGTACTTTTTTCCAGCACTTTCTTTTCTCGTCTTTTGTGATTTTGCAGAAAATGGTTTTGCTTACTCAACTGGTCTCATTGGTGTTCGAACATCTTGTTCATTTTGTAGAGATAGTGAGATTGTAGGATTAAGTGAGGTTTCGTAGATTTGATAACATTGAACATCTTTGACAGTTGGGGTTGCGACAAGGTTCAATGTTTCGATAGCTGAAGGAATTTGTTGTGCAATGGTTTCTGATGTCAAGTTTAGTGGTTCTGGACTTTTTAAGGGTGTTGTGCTATTTATTGTGACTGGTTCTTCTCTCAAATTTTCCTGGAAACCAGTTTGATTGTAAACTGAGGTTTCTAAAATTATTGGAATGAAACGCCACATAAAAACCTTCAGTTTAACTACGTAAACTACCATGCAATATAATTGTTTACCTTTAAAACCTATGGCTCCTCCTTGATAATATATTTGATATGTTGGTGGCTTGAAAATAAGCGTGATCCAAAACAATAGGGTTTTGTAATTTTCAAACGTTACAAATAGTCAAATACGATTGATTAAATTTTCGCCCTAAAATATTTACCACTTCGGCTTCTTTAATTGGATGAGGATGCTCTTTTGTAGGACCATTCCCACCATAATGACTGTTTAAATCCTCACGATTAATTAAGCTAACCCACCTCAAACACTTCTCCAAATTGTTCTTGAATTTTGGCACAGGATAATATTTCATTTCCTGATCAGAAGATTGTTGAGCTGTGCTGTAATTCCTACACGATTTATACACGGAATATCTTCCCATTTGTAAGCTAATTAAAATTGAAACACAATTGAAACTAATTTATCTTGTAAAACTGTTTGCACTTCTTTTTTCAAATTGAGAATTCCGATTACAGGTTTACAGGTTTATTAGTTGCCGAATCTAGATGGCGCGAGCTAGCGAGGTCGGCCATGTGACAAATTGTTACTCGAATGCGATCCCCAAGTTTTCAACTCGCCCCACTCCCGTTTGTGGGTTCTCAAATCACGAGTCTGGGTAGTGTTTTCCCTTTCTTCCTCCATGGTAGCACGAGCAATTTGGGGCAAATCAAAGCTGCAATTTTATTCCTAAAATAGAAGGAACTGAAGTGGAGGGATTCTGTTTACTTGTAGAATTTTAGGGTATTAGTAACGTTTTTCTAAAAAATAGTTTTGTCGTGTATCCGTCAACACAACTTTTTTGAAGTGCCCTAGCCCCATTTCGAGCATGGACGGTGGGCCTTCTGTAATCGTACCTAGTGGCATCGTAATTTGTGAAATCGTGTCAACTTAAATAGTAACAAAAATGATAACAGGTTTGCTTCCAAAACACGTAAAAGACGTTACTAAATTCCCTGTGTTGGCGCCTGATGGCGCCGCGCATTCACTTCGCTCAAGCGGTGGGGCGCCCGGTGCCTCCCCAACCCCATACTAAAAAAACGATGGGCCATCTATAACGCGACCTAGAGGACAGTGCGAAGCCTTACGCATCAAGTATATAATTTTAATATCAACCAGAAAAAAGCGTTTGTGGCCCAAATTACAAAACACCTAGAAAATGAACAAAACCTGTAATTGTTTTTATAAAGTACGGGAATATCACGTGGAAATTATTAGGACACCGAAATTGTGGTGTCGGCGAACACACGACGGAAATAAGTACAACGAAACACGTGAAAATGCCCAAAAATGAGAATTTTTTAAAATTACATTAAAAAATTAAATAATCATTTGCGGCCAAAATAAAAAATACCCTCGGCATCTAAGTGACAAGGTCTATCAGGCGCAACCAAAATTAAAGGGCAACGCAAGTGAGCTGCCAAAATGTGTGAAAAGTCAGTAAAGTGCGAAATTTACGGTTGACTCTGCCCGCCTCTGCCAATGCCGAGTAAGGGGTTCGGGGGATGAAAAGCAAGCTGCTTCTTCTTTTTTTGCCAGCTCACTTGCGTTTCCCTTTAATATAAAATTCAATGAGGCCACTGTAGTTCACTTCACCCTAATTGGGTTCCAGAAGGGTGTCAGTTTGATGATGAGGCAAAGAGCTTATATTAGCATGAATCTATTTAACCCATGAATATTCAACTCATTAGCCACAGTATACTATGAGAGAACGTGGGGCAGAGCTTATTTTCGCGCCACATGAGTGATTTACTTTTTAATGCCATTAAGAAATGTCATTTTAGCCTAATACAGCTAGTTTGAGAGCAGAATAGCCGCAAAATGACTTCTCAAGGACGGTTCACATTATTTTGTTAAAAATAAGGTTTAAAGTTATAAATATTTCTAGAATAAAATTACGAAATGAAGGAATGTAACTCTGATCTTTTGAAAGCGCTTCTAGCGAGTGCCTCAGTGCCTGCATCAGGTTTTTAACAATTTACACATGCAAGCTATCTCTGAAGAACTAAGCCTCAGTGATACTTTGGAAGAAAACCTGAATCAGTGTTTGCCATATTATTTTGAAATAATAGAGGTTATAATTATATTACAATAATAACTTTTCTAATATTAATAATATTAAATAAATACATGCATCTATTTAATTAAATAGATTTATGATAAATACTGCCAATAGGAAACATAACTATAACGCGCCATATAGGAACTAATGCTTTGACTTCTTATAAATAACAGCTGAGTTTTACTTAGACTAAGTAACTATAAATTGGCTCTGTCCCACCCTTCGCCGGAGGTGATCACAAGGTTAAAGCTAGGTCTTAACATGGTGCATATAACATGGATTTTTAATGGTAGAAGGATTAAATAAACCAGCTTATTTTTTGGTAAGGGGACCTAGGGTATTACAGTTGAATATTCATGAGTTAAATAGATTCATAATATTAAGTATATGGACTTATTCTGAAGTCCACAGAAAATAGTGAGAGCCATTTCTAGAATGACCTAACAAAAATTTGGAGTACAAAACTGACACACTTATGTGAAATACAATTATAATTGGCATCAGCTGTTTTTTTAAATTTATTTAAGCTTTTATCTTGCATGATAAAATATAACATTTCAATATTTGTCTATGAGAATGATCAGTAATGTATGATTCCGGTAAATGAAGGGGCATTTGGAAACTGTAATGTATGAAAGAACATCTAATTGGTGGATGATTTAGGACTGGTTAAGGTTACGGCAAATGTCACCTTGTGAACTATATAATTAGTGTGGATATTTTTTTTGTGATACCTCCAACATTAAAAATTTGTATGTGACACGGTTAGCTTATAAGTACATGTTTACTTGTAAATAGATGCTAAACATTTTAAAGAGAGGATTAACAAAGTGCCTGAAACGCATTTTATCTTTTCAGAAAGCCATGAATCTGGTAATTTATACTTCTTCTTTAGGTGGCTTCTCATTCTTTTTAAAAGAGAGTTTCGTTTTGAAGAAATCATGAAGTTGTGGGAGGTAATTCTTTTTTTGTTCTCACGAGGAAAAAATTAAGTTAGAGGAAAATGTGGAATCATTACTTAATATTCAGTAATGTGTAGGCCATTTAGAACTTAAGTGCTATTTATAAATTTTGTAAGAAACAGGAAAAGGCCCTTCGAAAACATGTTCTTGCTCTTAGCAACTCAAACTTAACTTGTGTGCTGTCCCATGTAACAATGCAATAAGCTTAAACAATATTTGTTGCAATAGGACAGCTGGGTGTTTAAAGCACATAATCTTATGATTTTCTCATGATTTAAAGAGCAATAAAAGTGTCGTCGGGAAAACTACATGGCATAACCTGCTCAAACTGCACAGTAACACTAAAGCGTACCTTTTCCATTGTACAACAGTTCTCTGAACTAGATCATTCCAGTTTCTACATACTAGTGTTTGATCAGATTCTTTAACGTAGTTTTGCAAACTGCGCTTTTCCTCTTTTAAGTGATTGAACATTGCACTTATGTTATTTTGGTTTCATAGATACTATGGACTGACTTACCTTGCAAGAATTTTCATCTGCTATTAAGTTTAGCAATTTTGGATCCTGATAAAGATATGATAGTAGAGAACAAGTTTGGTTTAACCGAAATTTTAAAGGTACGTTTGGTAATTTCTTGTAGATGAATCACATCTTATATTTTACTGGAAGTTAAAAAAAAATCGTGATTGCAACTTATCCAATGGATTTTTAGCGACCCTAATGGGGAAAAGTACTTACACCCTTTGCTTAACTCTAATCTTAAGATTAATAGTAAATGTTAAAGAAAATTGTTTAGGATGACCCCAGCCTTCTGGTCTGTTGCATTGAACTTTTTAAACTTCTTAAGCAGGGTTTGCTACCCTTCACATGTCCCACTATAGTAAATTATTGCACACACAAAGAAATATGCTACTGCCAAGACTTTTAAAATAAAAAATTCACTGACAAGTGTCATAACCATGATTATATTACCTATGTTAATATGTATCAATATTGGGAAAACAAGTCAAAAGATAGTGCGATTTATTGTTCGTTTTTTACAGTATATTTTTTTCCACAGCATGTAAATGATATGTCTTTAACCATAAATTTGGATGAGGCATTGAGTAGAGCTGAGGCTATATATTGGCAATTTGCAAATTGTCCACATTTGCCAAATGAAGTTCGAGAAATTTTGGGCCTCAAACTGCTTTCTCCTAGTCAAATCAGTCCACCAGTGAGAAATTCTTCGAGAGGTCCTCAGTCTAATAGCACAGGAATAAACTATCCAGGTATTGCTTGAAAATATTTTGTATTAAATTTTTATTTCTTTAGTATTTGTTATTGATTTTTAATAAAATTTCTATAATTTACAATATGTATTTAAATTTTTTGTCAATTTTATTTTTTCTTTTGATTTTTTTAAGTTCAGATCTATGTAATTATGCAGCGTTGATTTAATTAAAATGCATGGCTTATGCTTAGAACAATTTAAGCAATGCTAGAATTTTGTGTATTTTTGAACAGTGTACATTCACCAAATATATTAATATTTCATAATTTAAATGGAAAATATCTTCCAACACATTTTTATGAAAGACCCCAATGATTTTATAGAAAAAATATCTATAAACAGTTCTGAATATGTCAAAAGCCATAAAAGGGAGCCACAATATTGGAACCCATTTGGGGTTGGGGCAACAGAAATACTTATTGGTTATATTCCCTAAAAACTTAGTGGCTAATATTTACATAGGAGTTCTCAATTTTTTAAGAAATAAAATTGTTTCAATTGACATGTACCATAATATCCTTGGAGTAGACAAGCCCAGAAATGTACCTTTACTTATTAAAATTTGTTATTTCAATTAGGCCCACTTTTGAGTAGGTTAGTAGCAGTATATGTTTTCAAATATATTATGATCATATTATTTATTGCGCCTCCTCGATGTGGGGAGCCGCAACAGTGGGTAATTTCCCTCTAAAGTACCAGTATCTCTAGTTTCAGGAAATTCTAAAGCAAGTCCATCTTCAGATATAGACTGTGTAGGACTTGACAATAAAAAGAAAAATGAAATGACCAAAAGCAATTCAAGTAGTAGCAGTGTTGACGCTAGCAGCATAGAAGTTCTCAATGATGATATTGAACTGGAACGAAGATTTGATATTTCGTTTACTCTTTTTACATAACTCAGTAGCATATTGCACAGGATAATATTAATATATACTTTCATATGGTTTCAATGAGCTGAGCTTAGAATCGTGAAAGTTATAACCCGGTTTACTTTTTAATAACTGTGTACATTAGAGCTATATTTTAAAATTGATGTATAATTACCAGTTTTCATAAATTTATAGTTACGTAATAGTGAATTTTTAAAATAAACCATATTTTTATAAAAGTTGCTTAATTCGGTACTTTGTACTTACATCTTTAAAGCAATTTTGTATATTTCATGATGCAATTAAATAATTTTAAATTATTTGTAATATGTTTCAGAGTTTGAGGTTGTTCAGCTTGATTTCAATTTAGAGCTATTAAATTATACGTATATGGTATGTCTATTGCTACCTCATTGATTTGATCCTCAATAATTGGGTATAATTTAAATGTAGAGTATTTTGAAATCCATCGACTTGCATCCAGCAGCCATTTGTAGAAAGCTGCAGTCGAGAAAATGGATGCCATGAAATTAGGAAACAAATAATATGAAGGTTTTAAGACTATCTTACTAGAGTTTTAACCCTTATCAAACATCATGGTCTGGGAACTTCCATGCCCTCATTAAGCACGTATCTTGTGCTTATTTCAGACCTCAATGCAAAATGTCCTAAAAAGGCAAGTACATATTTTCAAAGCTTAGGATGCATTTCTTTCCCAATTAGAGACGAGAAAAATGTGATCTTTCACACTAAAGTGAGACTGCTCGTATACCTTTTCTCCATATAAATCATTGTTATTTCTGAAAGCAGAGAGATGTACTTACTAAATACAACGTTATTTACAAGCAACAGAAGTAAGGATCAATATTATTCTTACTTGCTTATTACGTAATTGGATGACTAGAAAATAGAACACCATTTAATTAAAAACTTGCAGTAATACAATACGGTATGAAACGCATTGAAACAGGCCTGTAGCCAGAAAATTTTTGTTAAGGGGGCTGTAGCTTTTTGTGAGTGGGCACATTTTTTTCGTTACCTAATTTCGAAAATTAACATAAGTGGTGCCGTGAAATGTTTTTAGTGTTGAACGAAAAAAACCTTGCTTTTGGAAGCAGACCATACTACAACTTGTATTTTATTAAGAAATAGTTACCTATAAATAACGACCTTAACCTTAGACGGAGACAAGTGGTTCAAGTTTTAGCAAAACTGTAGTGTTTATATTGTTAACCTTAATCAATCTAAGATTATTTAGTATTAAAATAATAAAAAATTTTAATATTAACTGATTTTTACATTACTTCTACAACACTATGCTGTACTTCCGTATCTCAAAATATACAGAATATAGATACCGATAATTACAGAAACTACCTTTTGTATTGAAAGTAAACTAATTGAAATTATGGTAATGAAAATTACAATATAATTTACTCAAGTATCATTTTGTTCTGGCCATCTGCGGAGTGGCTAATTTGGAAAATCTTTCCCCTCTCATCAATTTTATCCCACACATGTTTAACCTCTCCCTGTGCCCAGGCAATTGCATTGCCCTTTAAGTATTATCAGTGGTATTTTGAATTTAACCCGATTCCCTAACAAAAATTCAATTGGACAAATTAAAGAAATCAGTTATATTGTTGCACAAAATAATTTATTTTAAAACATCAAATTACAAAAATATTTTTTTAAAGTTTTCCCACTCAGGGAAAATTATTAGCCTTTATTTTTAATTTGAGTTAAAGCTTTGTCCAGTTGAGCTCTCTTCTTCCTTAAAACCTTCAAATAATTTTCTTGTTTGACCTGCAAAAATTAAATTTAGTAACATGACAAGTTTTATTCTGTCAAAATTAATCTAACTGATAGTAAACAATGACAAGAGTAAATTAACCTTTAGTCTTAAGTGATATGCAATAAACCCCAATAGAAAATCATGGATGGATGGATGGCGAAGGGCACAAAATAGATTTGTATGTGAAAATTTCTATTTTTTTAAAAAAGTAGTAGCTAGAAAAAATATAAACTAAGATATTTCAATTAACAAATATTTTCGAATACATAAGTCAGATTCTAGAAAAGAGGGGTCAAAAGATCTATTAAAAAAACTTTCTTATAATAAGGAAAAGTATTGTGTCATTTTATACTTATTAGCTTGTACTACCCTATATATATAACTAGCTTTAATACCCGGCTTCGCCCGAAGTCTTAGTTTAGTTTTAATGAATTATCTGATTTGTACGTAAGAAAGGTAAATGCTGTAGCAAAAGCGTAACACCAGTGGCGGCTTAAGATGGCTGGATCCCCGGGGCGCCCCCCCTCCTTACGCCGCCACTGCGTAACACGCGTAGCAAAAAGTCCTCAACTACTTATAAATCCCAACTAAACCCCCCCTTCTACAAAGTCCCTTTCTTTCACACTAACTCCCCTTCTACGAATTTCACACTAACCCGTTAAAAAAGTTTAAAGGTCGGGACGGGCGCAAGGAACTCGAGAGAGGAGATAAGGGAAGCAAAGGGGTGGAAGTCGAGAAAAAAAAATTTTAAAGCCGAGACCAGCTGGAAGCAAAGTGGCGAAAGTCAAAACTCGAGTAAAACAAAATTGAATTATAAGTAAAATTGAATTAGATTAACAACCAGGTCAGGTATTTGGAATTAGGCGTGTTTAGTTGGAAATCAGGCCCTGAACATTGAGTTAAAATTTCAAAGCTCTAGAGCTAACCATTCTTGAGTTTTTAGGAACATGACATACAAATAAATAAATAAATAAATAAAAGGACAAACTTTAAGACTTATAGTTATAGATAAAATAATATAAAATAAATTTTGTTTTTCATATTAATTGTAAACTGCCCAATTTTTGTGAAAATATACAAAATTAAGGTAGACATTAAAATAAAAATGATGAAAACCCATAACCACCTGAATTAATAGAATGAAAATTCACCCTGGGTATTAGCCTACATGTAGCTGATTATTAAGTTCTAATTTTTAATTGGATGCAAGATTTTAAAACACTTACCAAATCACCTGTCAGTTTTTCATAATTAAGAGCTTCAGTTGGTATATTTTTTATTTTTAATACTTTCTTTTTCACTCTGCTTGAAAGAGAAAGGAATAACACCCTCAGTATTTGAAAATAAAATTATTTCAAATTTGTGAAACTTAATATGCGAGTCAACTTGAAAGAATTAGTTCCTAATCATTGTTACCGAAGGAAACTTTTTTAAATAACAGTCCAGGACAGTGTCAAATAGTGGAAATTATGTTAAAAAGTAGCTAATTGAAATTTTCAAACTATTTATTTTAGAGTAGTAACATCAACCATTTTCAGTGGTATTATAATCAGCTAGGCTAATACCCAAGGCACCGGCACCTTAGGCCTAAGTCATCATGCGACTTTTGAAGCCAATAATTCAGGTGGCCGGGTTACAATGAGTAGGAGGGTCCTGCATGCCACGAGATCGAGCCAACAGCTCCCTATACACTAACTATTACCGTTAACCTCGACAAGTTTTTATGGAAGGGGAAACCGAAGAACTCTGGGGAAAACCCCTTAAACCAGTGGGGAGAGAACTTGCAAACTCAACGCAGAAGGAGTTGTTCCGAGTTTTCACCCAGTGCCACAAGCTGGGATTGAACCCGGCTCCCCTAGCTGCGAGGCGAAAGTGCTAACCACTCCGCCACCCCACTCATATTGTCCTGGAAATTGTTAACTATTATTAATTTCCATTAATTTGTTACCCAACAGCAATTAAGAATATTGTACTGAAAGACTAATAGTTAACCGTTAAAACATAAAACACTCAACTCTTTTTGGTATTCCTCCAGCATTTTCAATGTTGCTGGAGTGTCACAATTGTCATTATGCATCCTCAATTTTCTGCAATTGAAGGAAAAATATTAGGAATCTTACCAAAATGTTTATTTAGCCGAAAAGGTTATATAAAAAATATGAAAATTAAACTGTAAAAGAATGGTAAGTGAAAATGTGCAAAATTGAGGATTAGAAGTTTGGCTAGAAATGAGCTTTTAAATTACTTTGCGCATTCACTAAGAATTAAATCAATGA
This sequence comes from Leiobunum rupestre, assembly GCF_980474605.1. Lineage (NCBI taxonomy): Eukaryota > Metazoa > Arthropoda > Arachnida > Opiliones > Sclerosomatidae > Leiobunum > Leiobunum rupestre. The sequence goes on from NC_143385.1 coordinate 40,472,247, forward strand.
ACTGATCTCTCTTTTCCAAATCATCATGTTCCGAATTCTTTTTCCTCTTGTTACTGTTTTTCTTTAGTTTTATCGCCATATTTTAGTTATCTGCTAATGTATTAAATAATTACTATGGTGAAGCGTAAAAATCTAGGTATTTGGATTATTCCACATCAAATTTCCCCAAATTCGTGAACTTATACTTATTTGGTAAATCAAAATTTATAGCTTCATAATGTCCTGAGTGAATTAAGCTTTGATGGGGTTTGAAATTTTCAACCTTCTTCTTTGAAGAAAACTTAGTTACAATGGAAATTGTTTGCTTAATCCAATAAATACTAATTTTCAAAATGAGCAACGGGTAACTTTCATGAAATGTACCAGCATCAGGGCTGCCAAGAGAGTTGAGATGGTCATGATCATGCACTTCAACAAAGAGGTCAGTTTTAGGGAACGAATGAGATACAGGGTTGATTTAATTTTTTTATGGGAAAGGAGCTTACTGTTGAAATTGTATTTGGCAGCGACCCTAAAAATCAGTCCAAAATTATCCCCAAGAAGAAATATATATTCTTGCTAGCATTTGATGTTGAAAATACCTATACATTTTGAAATTATTTCAAAGCAACTGGAAGAGATGGTACCAAAATTTATTGTCACTTAAATCATACATATCAATACATACTATTTTTTAATTGGATTATGGAGCTTCCAAGGCACTTGTTATCATATCAGTTTTCAATTTTTCTCACATTAAGATAATTGGTTTACATTGGCAAAAACTACATATATTAGTATATTGTAAATATACTAATGTTTCTCTATTGAGTATTCTTTGATAGTGATAGCTATTTAAAATTTGTTTGTCAATTTAATAAAATTCATAGTATTTTATGACAAAAGGTTTAAGTTTTATACATGGATAAAAAAACTCCCTCAAGGCCTAGGATCTTCTAAACAGCCGAGGCAGAGGCCATGACTCAGTTTTCTATTCGATTCTGGGCCCTAAACGAATTGAACAAGGGTTTCAAAACTCCCAATTCCCATGGCTAAGCACCAAGGCCGAGAGTCATCTAATTGGCGAAGCTCAGTTTGATCCTTGGCCTAATTTGAAAATATTGATCTTTTATAGCTCTTAAACCATAATTTTTTTAAACAGTTCTATAAAAACACTTGTCTATATGAAGGCTAATGAAATAAATATATATTAGTAAGTCTTCACAAGTTTTAAACACAAATAAGTCTAGTTAATTTTTCTTTAAAACACCCGGGGGAGCTAGGAGAGTTGCACATGAAGAAAATTTTAAGTGGTTCTCCTATTGAATTTATTTATACTGTTCAAAATTCTATTTCTTTAGCTTTAAGTGCACAATACGTTTTTTATGTTTCAGTGTGGCTATCACTACATTAGTTTTATCAGCACTGTTCTTTAAAAAGTCCCTACGCTCAATTTCATTGTTACATCTGTTAGAAATATCTTCTAAATTTGCTACAAAAACAGTTTTCTCTTTATCATCATCACATAAATCTAATAAATCTTTGACATTTTCCATTTCAACTTTCAAACTTTTAATTTTTTGGTCTGATTGAAATATTTCTCCTTCCAATTTCTCAACATCAATTTTATTTATAGCTATACCATCTGTCAACATAGTAAACTTCTCCTTTAAAATCTTTATATCTTGAATGCCTCTACGAGGTTTTGCCCCTTTTGATGATATTATAATTTCCTTAATATCAAAGTGCTCACTGTAGTCGGCAATATCAGAAGGTGAAAATACATTTTCAGCTAGTATGCCAACATCTGCTCCATTCGCTAGTAATAGCTTAACAATATCTGCGAACCCTTTTTCTGAAGCATAGTGCAATGGAGTAAAATTATCATTTGTAACAGCGTTAATAGTAGTGCCAGTTTTAACTAATAGTGTCGCAATATCAAGGAAACCATTTTCCGAAGCTATATGTAGCGGTTTTTTCTCATCAATGTTTCTGCCCAAGTTTGATTTTGCAAAATTCATGAGTAACACAACCACTATATCAATGCGGCCTTCTTCAGCTGCTACATAAAGTGGAGTGTAACCATTTTTCTCTCTAACATTAATGTTTGCCTTTTTTTTAAGCAATTGTGAAACGATATCTTTAAAACCATTTTTGGAAGCAAAAAAGAGAGGGGTACAGCCATCTTTATCTTGAACATTAGTTTTTGCACCTTTATCCAGAAGAAAGTTTACGCAACTTGCATGACCATTTTGAGCACTTACAGAAAGCGGTGTGCAACCATTATCTGCAGCGATTTCAATATCAGCTTTATAATCTAGCAAAAGCTTCACAACATCTTTCTGGCCCTTTTTTGATGCAATGTACAGAGGAGTTTGTTTATACTTCTGCAATGCATTTATTTCAGCACCTTTATCTAGTAGCTCTTTACAAAGATCATGATGACCATATTTCGCAGCAAAGTGCAGAGGTGTTCGATCTAATGGATCTCTTGTATTTATTTCAGCCCCAGATAGCAGTAAACGCGTAGCTTTCTGTACATTCCCTACAATGGCTACTTCAAGTAATTTAATGCTAGCATCACATGGGATTACTGTAGCCGAGTTTCCCATTTTCAGGGTATGATAATTTCTACAAGAAAAAGGAAATATTATATTTTCTTTTAATTTATCCTGAAATCTTTGAAAAAACAACATATTGTGACACAAGCAAGGGACTTGGTACAGTTGTAATAGTGAGCAGAAACAGTGCCAATTGCTGCCAGAACTTAATTACTATTAATTTTCCAGAGTTAAGCAAACAGTGTTGGGAAAAAATCATTTCTGGGTGAGTGATTTTCAAAACTGTACTAGGAGTAGGAGGGAAAGATGATACACAAGAGAGATAAATGACACTAACAAGGAGACGAGCCGAGGTGATAATCCCCGATTTTGTTCAAACTCGGGTATAGTGTACACGTCCATGTACCTTAAAAAACCTGCAAGGTTAAAGTTGCGACGGGCTTTTGTTTTGCCAGGCTACCAAAAACGTTTTTGACAACATGATTTGGGATTTTTCCATTGAAAATAACATGGGAATCTGAAGGATTTTAAGGGCCCCTTTGAAACCTTTTAAAAAATGAAAAAAAATTGAAATTTCAAAAACGTAAAAAAATTATATTTATTTTAAAAATTAAATTTAATAAAGTTTAAATGCAATTTGGTTAATTGGGGGACCCTTATTATCCTTCAAATTGCCATGTTATTTTCAATGGAAATAATTCCAAATCATGTTGTCAAAACGAAAGCCCGTCGCAACTTTTTCAAGTTACATGGGAGGTGTACAATATACCAGACTTTGAACAAAATCGGTGATTATCACCTTGGATCGTCTCCTTGTAACAATTATTGTTCAAATGTTTTTTTTTTTGGAAACTGGTCAAAATGGGGTTAAAAAAGTACACAAGAATGTTCCTACCAACATTTTCCTTCTACCCTGTACAACCATTTGTGTTGCCCTTAAAAATTTCACTGATTGGTTTTTAAGAGTTACCACCAAATATCAGAATTGGTTTCAAGATGTAGATATAAAGGCTGATACATGCTACGTATCAATCAATATGGTTTAAGTTAAATCATAAAAAATCCTGATTTAAATAAAAAATGATTGATTTGAATTTAAGAAAATACCAATCAATAGCATAAACAAAAATTTATGAAGAGGATTAGACTTCTGAAAATTCTATTAATTTTATTTCATGTGCGTGTTGGGTAGTTTAAATTAACAGATAAAAATTTAATAAACGAGCAAACACAGTTTAGCTCTGGGTAGTTATTGAGATATCATAAGTTGGTATAATTATTTTCCAGTAGGGTTGTCACAATTTTTACAGAATCAAATTCCTTGACTTTCTCAGATTTTCCTTAACCATTTCCGGAGAGTTTCCCAGACTTATTTATTGCGACAAATTAGTTTTTTTTACCTATAGTTTAGTATCTGAAACTAAATTCCCTGACCTCTAGATGCATATTCAAATTCCCTGACTTTTCCAGCAATTCCAAGTACCATGGTAGCCCTGTCCAGTAATCATTTCATCAGCACAATTTATTCGTCTATGTTTCAGCCTATCTTTTACATACAAGAACAATGATACTCATAACCAGCATATTTAGAACTTGTGATAGTCATACTTCCACGAAGCATTTTTATGACTTTTGACCATGCCATTACAATACCATGAACCTGTAATGGCTTTGAAATTAGTTACTATGGTAACTAATTCCCTTTTGTACCAGCCCATTGCTAAGAATAGCATTACCTGAAAGCAATATTATTAGCCTAATAGTATATATTGTTACTGAAGAACCTCAGGGTAGAGTCGTACCTGACAAAGGGAATTTTAAGATCATTTGAAAACTTCAAACATAAGTTATTTATATCTAGGGGCACTAAACACAACTATAATTATTAAGCTTGAAAAAGTTACTGTGATGATTGGAGCTGAAAATATACTCTCAATTTCTGATAAGAAAATGATGACTTTAGCATTATTTCATCATAATATAGATTTAAAGAATACATTTACAATTGAGATAAGATGTTCGGAATAATGTTGAAGTTAAAGGCGGTTCTTTATGTTCTTAGATTTCATGTTTTATTTCCACGATAACATCGATAATGTATTTTTTTCTTTATTTATGCTCGTAGAGAATGACTATGTGCTAAGTTATAAAAGTAGCGTGGGTTTAAGCATGGGCCAAATAATGATAAATGATTTGTCATTATTTGGCCCATGGTTTAAGTAGCTCCTAACATAGCTAAAAACGTCAACTAAAATGTTTATACCAACTTATTTTTTGGTAAGGGTACTGCTGGCGAGGGTATAAATACTATGAAAATGTATAATAGCTTTAGCCCGTCGTGGAGCCTCCTAATCTATATTTTCAAAATAAGCCCCGCCTTGTTATATTTTCCGCCTGTAGTAACGTAAGTAACCAAAAAAATAAGCGGTCTAAGAACTACTTAAACTAACTAAAAACCTACTTAAAAACCACTTAAGACAAACTCTAATTTAGCTTAATGGAGGACACTTAAAGCCAACATAGAGCCAACATGAAACAAACTTAAATATCATTTGTAATTTTCTGTATATGTAAGGGTTTGCGCCTTCTTAGAAGTAACAATAGTGGAAGAAAACTAAAAAAAAATCGATTAGGAGGCGTTCCACCCCAATGCGGCTATTTTTAACAATAGGTACTTTTGTTTTTTTTTGGGTTTTGTTTATTTTTTTAAATGTATTATTTGTCAAGGATTACAATAATGCAAAAACTTTTAACCGCAATTTATTATTTAGAAAGATATGATAAATTTAAAATTGTTACTTGCCAGCAATTTTTACCTATTAAAATACGACATATTTCGAGATTTGTGTACGTGTTGGATGAGGTAGGACTGATGACGAATTATATTTAACGACAAGATATTACAAAATTTACCCCCACCCGATTTTTTTATATATTTTTTTGGGGATTACTTTAATTTTAATTTTTTTTTGGCGGAAATGAATATTAACAAAGATATGCATTTTTAAACATTGGCCTTTTGCAGTGAATTTTCCCTAGGACGATTCTTATTTTTTTTATTTCAGGTATTTCAATGCATTTTAGGGGTTTTGGCGGGGATAATAGGTTAGGTTATTTATATTATTAGTTTGGATTAGTATCGGGTTGACGATACTTGATGCATCAGGCTTGGTGCTGTCCTCTAGGTTGCGTTATAGATGGCCCATAGCTTTTTTAGTATGGGGTTGGGGATTTAAATAACCAATAGTTGAATAAAATTTGTAAAATGTTTAAATAATCGAAAGTGAATAAGCCTATTATTTAAATAAAATAAACAATTATTTAAATAAATACCACTTTGATTTAAATAAATGCTTGGTTGCGTAAAAAATAATTAAATAAGTTTTTTAAATAAATCGGAAAATTTGTGGATAATGAATAAACAATTCCGAGCACTAGCCGTCAGGCGCCAATACTTAGAATACATTCGACGTTGCATAAGTCAACATCACACAGACGACATATAATATGACATAGTATGGTTAAAAAAAGGATAAAATGCGTTGAAATACGGGAAAAATTCCCAACCCTTAAAAGTTAGTACTGTTTTGCATTTCAGCCTTTTTCTCTTTCGTCATCAGTCCTATTTTATTCAAAAAGTATTAAAATCTAGTAATTTAAAGAATCGTCCTCGTCATCAGTCCTACCTCATCCAACAATACAGAAATCTCGAAATATGTCGTATTTTCCGTTGTAAAAATTGCTAGCAATTTTACATTGATATCTTTTTAAATAATAACTTGCGGTTAAAACTTTTGGCATTACTGTAATCCTTGACAAATAACAAACCAAAAAAACAAAATAAAACACTAAAAAAACAAAAGTACCTATTGTTAAAAAATCCCATACACACAATCAGTAAGATACTCTACACATTTTCTTTAATAGTTAAATAATGAACATTGTAAATAAATAGACTCACTTTTAATTCCGTTGAAAAGAACAACAAAATGAACAAATTCATGGATGCAGCGGGATACGCGAAGACAAAAATGTATGTGCAAGTCTTGTTTAAGGCTATATATACACTTTTTCGCGGTCTTTTCGACCCCTCTTTTTAGCCACCCGCTAGTCGGCCATCACCTGGAACCACCGGTGGGGGTCTAGGCTCGGGTCTTTGGTCCCAGGATATAGAGAATGGGGGTTAAGGGGGGTAAACTCAACATGAACGCGCCAGGCAAATTCCCCCAAAAAAAAAGAGTGTATACGCTTTGCTAAATAGACTGGCGTGGTCAATGGCTCAACTTGCATACTTTTGCTTCAGAGTGCTACTAGTGGCGCCTCTAACGGCTGGTAAAAGTCATCAGAGGTCCGATAACTCTTGTGCCCTTTTTAAATTTGGTTGATGTTTGTGCAAGTCGCTAAAATTCTTTATAATTAATAATAAAGTACACAAAGGCGTTATCTCTCCACACCCACAACCACAACTATATTTGTAGCAACGCCTCTTATGTGGTCGGGTATCTGACCAATGTCTGCTCTATTTGACATTAGGAAGTTTGGATAAATCAAGTGTCAGTTACAACGCTATCATTAACTTTTTCCATTATTTTAGCAGCAGGGGAAATGATTAATAAATAGTTTCGGCGTTCATGAAAATGCATAAATTCGAACGCATGCGACTTTCCCTGATGCTTGATTTTAAAGGGAATATAACCTCAGGTACTTGGTGTGGAACACCAAAGTTTGCAGTTCTGGCCGCTCTTGCCTTTGGCTTTAAAAATGTTTGGCGCCACTGTACAGGGAAATTTGAAAATTTGAATGGGTCTTCCATAAAGATTGCTTTGCAGGTTATATTTCCTTTAAGGTCGGTGAGAGACATAGACGTCCCAGATTACGCATTTTCATTGGTTGCTGAAACTGTCTAGTATCTGTCAAAAGACGAAGCGCGTAAGCATAAATTCACCTTTTCAGTTTGCATGCGAAAAACGCATGAACTGAGGGATTTACGTCTGCTAAACAGACGTTTTTTTAATTTATTACCCAGTGGCGCCGCCAGGATTTTTTCCCACGTAGGCACTACAATTTGGGGCCCCCCTCTTGCCCACCAATTTTAATATATTTAATTCAACCATAAGTAACATAATAAACATAATTATGACACATTTTTTCGCCATTGACAACGTAAATTATTATGTGACAAAAGACTAATATTTCTCGGCGAATTCCTCTTAGTCTTTGGAAATCACCGAGTGATACAGCCAAAGGCCCATCAAAAATGTAAATAACGCTTACTTTGTGCGAAAATATTTATGCATTATTATATCAGGAGATGGTACCACTGTGGGGTGGCGGAGTGGTTAGCACTTTCGCCTCGCAGCAAGAGGAGCCGGGTTCGATCCCATCTTGTGGCACTGGGTGAAAACTCGGAACAACTCCTTCTGCGTTGAGTTTGCAAGTTCTCTCCCCACTGGTTTAAGGGGTTTTCACCCGAGTTCTTCGGTTTCCCCTTCCATAAAAACTTGTCTAGGTTAACGGTAATAGTTAGTGTAGGGAGCTGTTGGCTCGATCTCGTGGCATGCAGGGCTTGCCACCACCCTCCTACGCATTGTAACCCGGCCACCTGAATTAAGGGCTTCAAAAGTCGCATGATGACTTAGGCCTAAGGTGGTGCCAAGGGTATTAGCCTAGCTGATTATTATTATTATTGAGTAACCGCAATATTTCTCGCCCCGCCCCCCATATAGGGCAGGCACGAAATAAAAAGAGAAAGTGAGTCACCCTTTTTTTATTTGAAATAATACACTACATGTCTACATCTCTGCTACTGACGGTCATTTCATAATAGTCGTCAAAATTTAGCCTTAAATCTAGTCACAAGATAGCTTGTTGTTTGTTTATTTTTATCTCTGTAAGGCACCCGTTGCGTTTTTGCTTTCGCGCTTATCCTCTGGTATTATACAATGGGTATTATCCTTTTTAAATGGAGTAAATATAAACCAATAAAATATGTGCATTAGTTGATTGTCACAAGTTTGAAATTTTTCAGCAATTTCACTATTAATTCGGCTACTGAAAATTTACCAATATGAAAAAAAAGGGCCCGCTCTAGTTTTCCACGTAGGCACGTGCCTACTCGTGCCTATTGCTGGCGGCGACACTGTTATTACCTGCTTGGAAAACGAAAATCCACCTGTTATTGAAATTCTTTACGTGTAATTGCTAATTAGAAAGTGACATGATAGCTCAAATGATCAAAATCATAAATGTCTCCTTGATGTAAAAGTAATTTAGTTGTATAGATTTTATTTTAATCAGGTTCGTAAATTGTTAAAATAAATCTCAATCAAAAATCAAATTGGATAAATTCAACTTACAAAATTTGATTTTAGGGATCACCACGCTCACCCGAAGCTAAGCCGAAACTTTCAGCTGTTGTACAGATATAATTCAATTGCAATATAAATCGGGTATAAAGTAGCATAAGCAAACATAGATTTCCAATAGCTTCCCAAAACAGTTTCGCCAATCAGTAGTATTAGGACAGTTTCCATTCTATCCGACGCATGCCGAGTTAGACAAAAAAAAACAGGCGTCATCAACCAGCATGACCTAGGTGCCATATGAGTTATGACGTCAGCTTAGGCTTTCCCCTGTTGTGAAAAGAATAATAATAGTTATTTTTAAAACCGATAGATGGCGGCGCAGTTACGGAAAATAAAGCTAGATTAAAGCACCACTTACATCAAACGGTTAAAGACCGAGAACAGAGCGAATTTCCACCCTTCTTATCCTGTACTTAATTTTTTGAAGAGGGACAACTGATTGTCAGCTCTGACAGCTTGAGTGACCGCCTGGACAATTCCATGTATGGAAGCTTACCTCTTTTTTTGATGCTCATTGTTTATATTCTATTCAAAAACAGTCAGAGCCGTCGGTCAAGCTGTCCACGCTGGCACTCAATTTGCGGGGGTCAAAATTCGGGCACGAGAAAATGGAATCTCTGTTCTCGGCCTTTAAAGGGAGTATTAAGTTCCAAATTTATTGGAAATCAACGAATTTCTCAATGGTGCTACCAGGTTTAACATAAGCTACAGATCATTGGCGCTAGTTATGTTAAAAACAAGTAATTAAGGAAGTTGGCGCTAGTTATGTTAAAAACAAGTAATTATGGAAGTTGGCGCTAGTTATGTTAAAAACCAGTAATTAAGGAAGTTGGCGCTAGTTATGTTAAAAACAAGTAATTAAGGAAGTTGGCGCTAGTTATGTTATTATATAGAATGGAACTATTGTTGTCGTGCTCATATTTGCAACACTTTCCACATCTTTTTATCCAGTAAACATATCAATACCATTTTTTCAAGATATACTTAACAGCTAGGGTTTCCTCAACCCGCCAAATCAAGTTTCACTGGTTAAAATTAGCGGCGATTTCTTAGCCCCTTTCATCCGACCCCCTTAAACACTTTTAAAAATAATACGCAGTCTTATAATTTTGGATCTGATTGGCTTTTAAATTCCGTTTCATTTTTAATCTATATTACTGCTATACCTCTACACTGCACTGTGTGTACGTTTCAGCTCTGTCAGGTAAACAGGGGGGGGGGGGGGTATCTTGCCTTGTAGGCATTTGGAAATGGTCGGTTTTTCTTAGAAGTGCCAGGAGAGCCTCGTATATGTGGTTGGACGAGAAGTTAACTTTTAAGAAGAATGTTAATGTTATTGCAAAGAACATTGTGTATTATATACATTTATTATCTCGAAATAAGACATGTTTAAACACGAAAGTAATGCTTAATTTATATTACAGTTTTATCTATTCATCTCTTTGATATTGTATAATTATTTGGGGAACCACATCCCAACAAAATGTTCACAGATTACTAAAATTACAAAAACTAATTATTAGAATAATAGACCACAAACCATATTACGAACCTTCACAATCAATATTTAAATCATTTGACATCCTTACTATTACTCAATTATTTAACTATTGCTGTATAAATTTTATTTTTAAATCTATGAACGGTATTTCAGCACATAATGAATTTAAGATTAAGAAAGCTACTCAATACAAAATGAGACGTAAAACAACACTAGATGTTCCAAAATCGCGACTTAATACCAGATTAAATTCATTTTTTTATAAAGGAGTGAACCTTTACAACGAGTTAATAACCGACGACGTGACAAGCTATGCTTCATTTAAAAAGGTAAGTAAACAATATGTAAAAACCATCGATTTCAAGCTCTAGTAAACCAATTCCCTTTTTTCACCATTTTGATTGTTTTATATTTAAATTAAGAATACTTTAATATTTTTTATTTTTGTCTTCTTTTTGGTATATTTATAGTATAATTACATAAAAAATCCTAATTAGTAGAAGTAAATAATGCGAGGGCTTAAAAGTCAGAAAATGACTTCGCCCTATTACTAATTTGTGTGTTATTGATTACGATCGTTAATAAAAGATTTATTGATTTATTTATAGTACAAACTGTTGACGAACCCGACTCATTTTTCGAATGTAGGGGTTGTGCGTGAAATGGAAGATAATTTTTGCCAAAGAGGATTTTCTTTGCTTACATTCTTTTGAGATCGCCAGTAGTCAGAAAGAATCGTGAGGTATAACGCTCCTGTGGTATATATTTTCTAGCTAATCGATTTTAAATTGAGTCACATTTGGATTTGTATTTTTTGGTTCTTTTGATACCTCTCCGAGAGGATAAAGTCCCCTCGGAGTTCGTGTTATGACGGTTGTGGGTGTTGAGTTGGTACGGGCGTTTTCTCTCCAACTTCTTTTTAATTACTTTGGGACGAACCGAGTGCTGAGTGTTATGCAACCTCTCAACGTCCAATGGCAGGGTTTCCACCAATTGTACACGGTAATCGTCTTAGTATCAATTTGCGATTTATCGGCGCCGACCGGGAATCGAACCCGGGTCTGCCTCGTGCAAGAGATTTACTTTAACCACTCAGCCACCAACGCTCGTTAAAGGGGCTCCAAAGTTCGGTGGCAAAAAAGAAAATTGAGCATGCTTTTCATTCCCCCAAGGGCCCCAACCCCTCACTCAGCCTTGGCAGAGGCGGACAGAGTCAACCGTAAATTTTGCACTTTACTGACTTTACACACATTTTGCCACAGAACTTTGGAGCCCCTTTAAGTCATGGTGTTTTTCTAAAAAACAGCTTTGGCGAATGTCCTTTACAAAGTTATAACGTTAGGTACTATAATTTATTCTACATCATTTTAAATATTTATAAATTATATTAATCTTATATTTAATTAAATATTTATAAATTATATTAATCTTATATTTAATTAAATATTTATAAATTATATTAATCTTATATTTAATTAAATATTTATAAATTATATTAATCTTATATTTAATTAAATATTTATAAATTATATTAATCTTATATTTAATTAAATATTTATAAATTATATTAATCTTATATTTAATTAAATATTTATAAATTATATTAATCTTATATTTAATTAAATATTTATAAATTATATTAATCTTATATTTAATTAAATATTTATAAATTATATTAATCTTATATTTAATTAAATATTTATAAATTATATTAATCTTATATTTAATTAAATATTTATAAATTATATTAATCTTATATTTAATTAAATATTTATAAATTATATTAATTTTACTCTACTTTTTTTCAATTGTATGTATGTAAATGTTATTATTGTAAAAACTATTTGGCTGAAGAAGGACCGCGGTCTGAAAGCTCCCGAGTTTTAAATAAACAAGTATTGCAAATCCATGTAGTAGCAGATCTTTTAATATTTTAAATTAATTATATTTTAAACCATGGAACGAAAATTTAATATTTATGAATGTTAATTAAATTTTCTATTGTTTGGTTTCTAAATTTTTGAAGGAATTTGTTGCTTGATTTATTATAATTAAAATTTTATACCAGGTGGGATCGAACCAGGATTACGTTTTCAATTAATAACTCTAAATTGTGGAGATATATCCAGTGGTGTAGTCCTAAAATAAAAAGAACCGGGGCTTTACCTGGGTACAGCCAACTTCGAATACGCGCGAACTCGAAGTTGGCTGTACCGGCCGCTATAAAAGTACGTCCAACTTCGATTTTAGCCGTGCCGAGGTAACGATTTGAAATTGTTATTGTATTTTTCTACGGGCAAAATTTATCATAAATTCACACACCCTTTATTCCAGAAAAATGATATACGAAATAGAAGCAAGGGGCGCCCTGGCAAGTTGAAATAATGAGGCAGGGCCCGCCCTGGCAAAATGGAAAAACCAAGGCGGGGCGGGGCCCTGCCTTTGAAAAATGCACCGGCGCGACGACCTGCCCCGCCCTGGCCCGATTACACCACTGGATATATCATTAAGGGTCATCCCGATAAATTAATACAACTAGGTACAATTCTTCCGAGGAGAGGTATATTTTGGCTTGCCAAATTGTAATTTTTGTTTTGCGCTGCTTTTGGATTATTATTATTTAAAGTTATATTAGCCCAAATATCTACATAATAATAATCATAATCAGCTAGGCTAATACCCAAGGCACCACCTTAGGCCTAAGTCATCGAGCGACTTTTGAAGCTCGTAATTCAGGTGGCCGGGTTACAATGCGTAGGAGGGTGGTGGCAAGCCCTGCATGCCACGCGTTCGAGCCAACAGCTCCCTACACTAACTATTACCGTTAACCTCAACAAGTTTTTGTGGAAGGGGAAACCGAAGATCTCGGGGGAAAACCCCTTAAGCCAGTGGGGAGAGAACTTACAAACTCAACGCAGAAGGAGTTGTTCCGAGTGTTCACCCAGTGCCACAAGCTGGGATCGAACCCGGCTCCTCTTGCTGCGAGGCGAAAGTGCTAACCACTCCGCCACCCCACCATGTGGAACTATTATTGCGGCCTTGTCCGTATTGTTAATTATACTTTCCCCGCTATTCCAGTCTTGGTACTCTCCACGTTATTCCAGTCTTGGTACTTTTCCCGTTATTCCAGTCTTGGTACTTTCCACGTTATTTCAGTATTGGTACTTTCCCCGTTATTCCAGTCTTGGTACTTTTCATGTTATTTCAGCCTTGGTACTTTCCCCGTTATTCCAGTCTTGGTACTTTTCACGTTATTCCAGTCTTGGTACTTTTCACGTTATTCCAGTCTTGGTACTTTCCCCGTTATTCCAGTCTTGGTACTTTCCACGTTATTTCAGTATTGGTACTTTCCCCGTTATTCCAGTCTTGGTACTTTTCACGTTATTTCAGCCTTGGTACTTTCCCCGTTATTCCAGTCTTGGTACTTTTCACGTTATTCCAGTCTTGGTACTTTTCACGTTATTCCAGTCTTGGTACTTTCCCCGTTATTCCAGTCTTGGTACTTTCCACGTTATTCCAGTCTTGGTACTTTCCACGTTATTTCAGTATTGGTACTTTCCCCGTTATTCCAGTCTTGGTACTTTTCACGTTATTTCAGCCTTGGTACTTTCCCCGTTATTCCAGTCTTGGTACTTTTCACGTTATTCCAGTCTTGGTACTTTTCACGTTATTCCAGTCTTGGTACTTTCCCCGTTATTCCAGTCTTGGTACTTTCCCCGTTATTCCAGTCTTGGTACTTTCCACGTTATTTCAGTATTGGTACTTTCCCCGTTATTCCAGTCTTGGTACTTTTCACGTTATTTCAGCCTTGGTACTTTCCCCGTTATTCCAGTCTTGGTACTTTTCACGTTATTCCAGTCTTGGTACTTTTCACGTTATTCCAGTCTTGGTACTTTCCCCGTTATTCCAGTCTTGGTACTTTCCCCGTTATTCCAGTCTTGGTACTTTCCACGTTATTTCAGTATTGGTACTTTCCCCGTTATTCCAGTCTTGGTACTTTTCACGTTATTTCAGCCTTGGTACTTTCCCCGTTATTCCAGTCTTGGTACTTTTCACGTTATTCCAGTCTTGGTACTTTTCACGTTATTCCAGTCTTGGTACTTTCCCCGTTATTCCAGTCTTGGTACTTTCCACGTTATTCCAGTCTTGGTACTTTCCACGTTATTTCAGTATTGGTACTTTCCACGTTATTCCAGTCTTGGTACTTTCCACGTTATTTCAGCCTTGGTACTTTCCCCGTTATTCCAGTCTTGGTACTTTCCACGTTATTTCAGTATTGGTACTTTCCACGTTATTCCAGTCTTGGTACTTTCCACGTTATTCCAGTCTTGGTACTTTCCACGTTATTTCAGTATTGGTACTTTCCACGTTATTCCAGTCTTGGTACTTTCCACGTTATTTCAGCCTTGGTACTTTCCCCGTTATTCCAGTCTTGGTACTTTTCACGTTATTCCAGTCTTGGTACTTTTCACGTTATTCCAGTCTTGGTACTTTCCCCGTTATTCCAGTCTTGGTACTTTCCCCGTTATTCCAGTCTTGGTACTTTCCACGTTATTTCAGTATTGGTACTTTCCCCGTTATTCCAGTCTTGGTACTTTTCACGTTATTTCAGCCTTGGTACTTTCCCCGTTATTCCAGTCTTGGTACTTTTCACGTTATTCCAGTCTTGGTACTTTTCACGTTATTCCAGTCTTGGTACTTTCCCCGTTATTCCAGTCTTGGTACTTTCCCCGTTATTCCAGTCTTGGTACTTTCCACGTTATTTCAGTATTGGTACTTTCCCCGTTATTCCAGTCTTGGTACTTTTCACGTTATTTCAGCCTTGGTACTTTTCACGTTATTCCAGTCTTGGTACTTTCCCCGTTATTCCAGTCTTGGTACTTTCCACGTTATTTCAGTATTGGTACTTTCCACGTTATTCCAGTCTTGGTACTTTTCACGTTATTCCAGTCTTGGTACTTTCCCCGTTATTCCAGTCTTGGTACTTTCCACGTTATTTCAGTATTGGTACTTTCCACGTTATTCCAGTCTTGGTACTTTCCACGTTATTCCAGTCTTGGTACTTTCCACGTTATTTCAGTATTGGTACTTTCCACGTTATTCCAGTCTTGGTACTTTCCACGTTATTTCAGCCTTGGTACTTTCCCCGTTATTCCAGTCTTGGTACTTTTCACGTTATTCCAGTCTTGGTACTTTTCACGTTATTCCAGTCTTGGTACTTTCCCCGTTATTCCAGTCTTGGTACTTTCCCCGTTATTCCAGTCTTGGTACTTTCCACGTTATTTCAGTATTGGTACTTTCCCCGTTATTCCAGTCTTGGTACTTTTCACGTTATTTCAGCCTTGGTACTTTCCCCGTTATTCCAGTCTTGGTACTTTTCACGTTATTCCAGTCTTGGTACTTTTCACGTTATTCCAGTCTTGGTACTTTCCCCGTTATTCCAGTCTTGGTACTTTCCACGTTATTCCAACCTTGGTACTTTCCACTTCATTCTAGTTTTAACATTTTCCACGTTATTCCAGTGGCTCGATATTTTCCACGTTATTCCATTGCAAGCTTTTTCAGCGTCTCCGCTGTCGTTTGACAGGAAATTCGTTCCCATAGTTTTAACATATATCTTAGTCGATAATTCAAAATAACCGATGAAAAGCCAGTTTGGGAAAATATAGTTTTTTATTCAACCAAATAAATAAAGGTTATTCAGGTCCTATGAAAATTGGGTGCACGCGTCGTAGCTAAGCCCCGCCTTAAAACGGCCGCCATGACATTATTTCACGTCACAGATCACGAGACAGAACGCAACATGGGCGTTTTAATGTTATGGCTGACCTTAACGTGTTACCATGGCAACGAATACAGGCCACTCCCACGAGCAAGCTAAAACGTCCGCCATTTTTGGTGTGGAGAAACAGCGCTACCAGACAAAACTAAATAAATTTCATAGGTAATCTTATTCTTCTTTTTATCCATAGCCGAAAATTATCCGAATAAAAACTCAGCTTTTGCATATTAATTCGTTAAATAAACGCGAATAATATCCATAAATAAACTGTTAACCGAAATTTTTACGAATAATTGAAATTTTGGTGGTTAAGTTATCTGAAATACCCAGTAAATGGCCAACTTTATTTTTATCTCAAAATGTGCAAGTAGGAAACTAATAATATCGATCCTTTTTATGGTACAGGTTTCCTTTCTTTACCTTACTTTAAAAAAAGTTGTAACTCTATTTTTTAAAGTAGTCCAAATTACGCTTTTTTAACTAAGGTAACGATTATTAGGACGTTGCACTTCTGGAAATACGTAATTTTATAAAAAATAATATATACGAAGTCAAACTAAATGTGTAAGCTATTTTTTATATTACTATAGTATATATAAAGTGAAATTTTTATTATGAAGAGCAAACAATTGTATTTATTTTTCTTTTGGATTGTATTTATATTTTTCCTTGCATTATTTATATTTTAAACGCCGCTGGGAATCAGTAAGCCTAGCAACAAATTCGAGACCTTGAAATAGGGAGAGGGGAGGGCAATAACCGGAAAGTCGCCTCTTTCGCGAGAGCCGATCGTCACACGCTCGCGAAGCTCTGCTACGACGAGGAAGTTAATTTTCCGTTCTCTCTCAAACGCCGGTAAGTTATCATTATAAAATATGGCTCTTTCAGTTTTTCGAGGTCTTCGACGCTCTACCGAAACGCTATGCCCATCCAATAAGTTAAGTTCAATCGTTAGTCGGAACGCGTCCATTAGCAAAGTAGTGGTCCTCGGCGGAGGACTGATGGGATCCGGGATAGCCCAGGTGGCCGCTCAAACGGGACACACCGTATCCTTGGTAGACGTATCTCCGGAACTGCTAAACAAGTCTAGGACCAGCATTGAGAAGAGTATACGAAGAATCTCCAAGAAGAAATACGCCGACCAACCCGAAGATGGCAAAACATTCGTGGAAGAGTCGTTGTCCAGATTGTCTTTTTCATCGGAACTGGAGGCTTCTGCCAGGAACGCAGACATTGTGGTTGAGGCTATAACCGAGAATATTGAAATTAAGCATAAGGTTTTCTCCGCCATCGACGCCGTGGCACCACCGACTACCATATTCGCCAGTAATACGTCGTCCTTAAGCATCGGCGAGATCGCGTCGGTCACCAAACGCCAGGATCGCTTCGGGGGACTTCATTTCTTCAACCCAGTTCCGATGATGAAGCTATTAGAGGTCATACGCATTCCGGAAACCAGCGACGAAACGTACCAAAAGTTGATGGAGTTCGGTAAAAACCTGGGCAAGGTCACCGTGACCTGCAAAGACACTCCCGGTTTCATCGTCAACCGTCTTTTGATTCCTTACGTGAGTGAAGCCATGAGGTTGTACGAACGAGGTGACGCGTCATTTCAGGACATCGATATCGCCATGAAGTTGGGCGCCGGGTACCCCATGGGACCTTTCGAATTGCAGGACTACACCGGGATCGATCTCGCCAAACATATTATGGATGATTGGGCTAAAAAGTTCAAAGACAATCCTCTCTTCGAGCCTATCAAAATTGTAGAGAAAATGGTGGCCGAGGGGAAATTTGGCATGAAATCTGGAGAAGGATTCTACAAATACGATAAGAATGGCAAAAAGATATGATTGAGTTGTATCTTATGAAATTGTTGTTGTTCTAATAATACAAATGGTCACATTTATGTAAAACCTTTAAAACGGTCACATTTATCTAAAACATTTAAAATGGTCACATTTATCTAAAACCTTTAAAACGGTCACATTTATCTAAAACATTTAAAATGATCACATTTATCTAAAACATTTAAAATGATCACATATTTAAATTGTTCAGTTTTACAGCTGAATAAATGTAAATGAAAGTTGATGAAACATAAATGATTTTTGTAATATCGATTCACAATTTTAATTTGGAGTTTTAATGGATATTATTGCCGTTTAATATAGTGAGTTTTAATGGATATTATTGCCGTTTAATATAATAAATAAATTTCAGAATTATATTTTACCAATAACGATATTGTTTCAAGGGCGCATTTTAAGAGGCGTGGTTTTAATCTTGAACGAGTTTAGATAACGTATCTCTTTCGTCATATCGTCTCTTAAGTGATTACTGATACTCTGTATAAAATTATAGGCCTACAATATTCAAGAAGATCTGTTATTATCAAGCAGAAAATATTTTGTATTAATAAACACGGTTTTCTCAAAAGGCCAAAGGGAATTCCATTTCAACTTTGCGCAAAGAAGATTATATTTTAGCCTTAATATCTAATCTAGAATCATAAGCCTATCATAAGGTCCCCATAAGCAAAGGTCTACCATAGGGGCCCATTGTAACAGCGTTGTCCTGGAGATAAGAAAATTAACGTACGATGATCGGGCCGTAGCGCCATCTTCGTTTTCAAAATTCCTACGTCTAAAATATTATCTTACTTGGTAGATCAGCCACGCTCGGGTTGATAAATGCCACACAAAACGCGTCTAAATCTCAAATCTGAAAAATAAATACCTTCAGAAACAAGTTGTCTTATTTCTAAAAGCCAGTTTTAAGTTCTGATTTCTGATTAATCATTTTGCAACGATAAGTGTTAATTTTAAGTTTGAGAGAGAATAAAATGTTGAATAAGCCTTGGCTACGGTGCTAAGGGCTAGCGGCGGAGATTTCTCCCGCCTGGTTCTGTTTAAAAACGATCGCGCACGCATTCTGCGCATTGATCATGCAACACGTTAAATTCATTTTGGGAAATGCCTAGTTGAGGATGTGGCCACTAGGAGGTGCAGATTTTGAATACCTACCTGACGATCACATACCCGTTATTAAGAGGTAGACTACCTCTTAATAACGGGTATGTGATCGTCAAAAATTTGGCCTAGACCTTTGCTTATGGGGATCTTATGATAGGCTTATGCTAGAATGTATAGCTAGATTTGTTGAGTGCCAATCCACCGCATGCTCGAAGAATAAGCTCCTTCCCTCTAATAAAACCAACTCGTCCAGTTTCCTTATTGGTTCCCTAAAACTGATCTATATCATAAGTCTGTTATTTATTAACACCGGCAATAAGTGACACGAATAAAAAAGAACAATGACCTAAATATCTTACGTTTATTAATTAAAATGTATAATTTGTATCGAAACAATTTTAATGGTTTTACGGATCAGCAAATCATTTTTAAAAAGAATTATTTAATTTTTCATATACAGGTTATGGCTACTGGTATCAAATCCTTCAATATTTTAGGATGCACCTTGAAATCGGTATCTCGCTTAGAGCAGCGATGCATTTCAAGAGTGGCCGTGATTGGAGCCGGTCAAATGGGGTCGGGTATCGCTCAAACGTCCGCTCAAACTGGACACCACGTCGCTCTCTGTGACCAATCTGAAAATGCTCTGAAGAAGTCTTTGAAGAAAATTGAATATGGAGTAAACGTGATCGCCAAGAAAGAACTGTCCAATAAGCCACAAGAAGGGAAAATATTTATTAAGGTTCGTAATCCCCATAAACTTAGCTGCTAAGTCAGTTTTCTTACCGTCCCCCCTAAGAAATCAGACACAACATTTTCTTTTAAACTTCCAACAGAGCTGCGAATATATCAGCTCAGAAGGCACTCATTCTTATTTCGTAAAATTAACACATTAAAGAGGTTTTTGATAATATATTTAAGATTCTTCGGCGTTTAAGGCTATCTCATTTTTCTTAACGAAAGCGCATGGCACTCTTATAAACTCATTTTTATAAGTGTTACAGCTAGAGTTTTTCGCGCTCAGCTCGATCATATTTATTTAAAGTTTCAGCTCAAATCAGCAAATACATTTACTTGTCCCTGCGTACTAGAGAAATCAAATCTTATATTGCTCCGTATTTTACAAAGTGATAGGATCATGTCTGAGCTGGACTCTCGTTTCAAAGAGCAATCGAATGTTTAGTATTTTCTCATCATCTCAGTCATTAACAACTGAATAGAGTTGTCTCCGCTAGCTGTAATTTACGGCTCATTTTTGAGCAGATCCTGGCCAATACATTTTTTACAATTACATTCCACAGGACACTCTCGATAGAATAAAGATTTATACGAATCAAAATGACGCCGTGAAAGACGCTGACCTCGTCATTGAAGCTATTCCGGAAAATACCGTAGCCAAACAAAAGCTCTTTCACTCTCTGGACCAAGTTGTATCGCCGTCCACCATCTTCGCCACCAACACGTCGTCTCTGTCCGTGGCCGAAATCGCTTCGCTCGTGTCCAGAAAGGATAGATTCGGAGGTCTTCATTTCTTCATCCCGGTCCCTGTCATGGAACTAGTGGAAGTTACTCGCATTGACGAGACAAGCGACGACACCAACAACGCCTTGATGGAATTCACCAAGAGACTGGGCAAAACGCCGGTTGCGTGTAAGGACACTTCGGGTTTCATCGTCAACAGACTGATAGTCCCTTACAGCTTAGAGGCTATACGGATGCTGGAACGTGGTGACGCTTCGGCCCAGGATATCGATATAGCCATGAAGTTGGGTCTCGGTCTAAAAATAGGTCCTATGGAGTTGTCTGACTACGTGGGTCTCGATACGGTGAAGTTCATTGTTGATCAGTGGCACGAAAGGGATCCGACGAACTCTCTCTTTAAGCCCGTCCCTCTGTTGGACAAACTTTTTCAAGAAGGAAAATTAGGTGTTAAAACGGGAGAAGGCTTTTACAGTTATAAAAGTAAAAATGAAAAAATATTACGCTGAATTATATATTATATTATCAATAGCAATTGCCAAAGCACTTTGGATATTATTCAGGGTTTCCCAAATATTTCCAAATTCAAATTCCACAACTTAATTCTTCGTGACCATTTTTCGAGATTACCCCCACCTTTTTGAGGCCAAAATTAGACGAAAGACAGAAGTTAAATGTAGCTGGGGTATAGTTAAAGCTGGAAAAGTCACCTCAGAGCTGCCAGTAATCATTTATTAAAATAGCGAATCAAAAAAATGACATTGTGCTTATCATTGATCTATAAAATTTACAAAACTTAGTTTTTTACATCACCTTCATAAAATATTGAGATAAATATTAAATTTCTTGACTCTTCCCTATTCTTAAAATAGCCTAACATTAGACCCATTAAAAAGTCACTGACTTATGGAAGTAAAAAATTAAATAAATGGGAGTTCTTGGGTCAAAAATTAAAATAAGCACAATCGGTTTCGCCAATATCTGTATTTCGGATACAAATATATATCAAATTAATTATTATTTTATTTTGTGACAAAATTGAATGATATTACAAGATATTTTTCAACTAGTAGCTAAGGTATGAACAGAAACCAAGTCATGTAACTTAGAATAATAACAATGATATTGATAGCTTATGCCCTTGGCTTGTGATTGCATTTAATTGAAGAGGTAGCTCAAAGAGGTTTTAATTGCACTGTTTTGATCTTAAAGACACCATAAAACGTAGGGAATCTCTTTTGGAAATTACTCTTCATGCCAGCCGTGGTGATCGCCTTCGTGTTCATGGCCATTACCGTTATGATCGTGTTCATCATGGTGTTCGTTTCCTTCCTCCTTCCCTAAGTGCTTTTTGAAGTGGTGTCCTCCTTTCTCATCATGGTGATGGCCGCCGTATTTCTTGTGGTGTCCGTGATGATGAATGCCCTTTTTATGTCCCCCGCCGTGGTGGCCGTGCTCTCCGCCGTGTCCTTCTTTCTTGCTGTGATGACCTTCGCTTTCGTGTCCGTGTTCGTGTCGATCGTGATGATGATGATAATGAGACTCAGCAGGCTCAACGTCTTTAAAAGAAAACCAATGGAAACTCTCTCTCTAAGTTTAAATTCTTGTGTTTCATTTTTGTGAGCCTCTGCGTTGGTTAGCATTGCAGCTAAGCCAAATATTAGAAGACACAGACACTGTAAAATGAACATGGCGTCGTTAGAATCAGAATTAGGTGTACTTTCTCTAACCTTATTTTATTTTTTTTGTAAATTCTTCGCAAGAGGAGTGGAATACAACTTTTGGAGGATATTTAAAAAATTCATATGAAGGGTAAATTAAAAAGTCATATGAAAGGTTATTCTTAAAATTAATACTAAGCATAATTTTAAAAATTCATATTTTCTTATTAAGGTTTATTTAAAAATTAATATGAAGAGTATATTAAAAACCGATATTATTTTTTGAAACGTAAATATAATTTAGAAAGGTATTTGTTAGATAATAAATATATGACTATCTTTTATTTGTCTTTGAAACAAGTATTTTATGTTTAATAAACTACAGAAAGCGTTCTTACCAGTTAGCTTCTGCTCGACAACATTGTAGTATAAGTGGTACTCTGAGTCTTCAAAAGAAGTTGATTGAGCAAGAAGAACCAAGAACTGTTTCTGGCGTCTTCGGAAAACTGGTCGTCCCTTTATATAGTCCGCAATAATAGCCACCTTTTCCTTGTTTTTTCCTCTGTTTTCTTCGGTTTGGATTTCGCGTAATTAAAATGTTTTACGACTTGTTCTTATTAAGAGAGGGTGTATTATCGTTGAGAAATGGGAAGATGTACGATTCGCTGCTTTCCTCTGCGGTCTCGTTGAACCACCGATATTGGACGAGGAGGAAGAAACCGGTGCGTCAAACTCGGTTTCCAGTTAAAGGGCAACGCAAGTGATCTGGCATTTGTGTGAATATGTATGCAAAGTGCGAAATTTACGGTTAACTCTGCGTGGTCTCACCAATACTGAGGGTTGGTGTAGGGGGTTAAAAAGCACGTTACTTTTTCTTTATTTTGCCACAGAGCTTGCGTTGCCCTTTAATCACAGCGTATCCATTATTGAAATAATGTAAGCATGACTTTTCTCATATCAGATTGAATGGTAGCATTAATGGGCTGGGCGCTTCTAAGGAACAAATATTGAGAAGTGGTTTAAATAAAAATATGGAATAATTTTAAAACAGAAAATATACTGTAATATATTTTGTAAACATTAGAAAATTATATAAATTAAGTTTAACCTCGTTTTTGAAAACCTATGTGCATATTTATCAGTTTTAAATGTATCTATTTAATATTTTTTTCTTAATTCTTACCCTTCGAAGTGTGGCTATAGAAAGATAACATTTTAATTTTAATGTTCAGTATGTGGTATTTTGTGAATAGTTGATTTGAAACCGTGGATTTGACGATTTTCTTCAGATCTGTAATCGGCACCGGTTAAGGAAAACGTGTAGAAAAACTGGCCATAATTTTACACGTACTCATTATACATTTTATAGCGCGAGTTTAACTTGCCTATCGTATACGATTAATTATTTTTTTCCTTAAATGTATACACTTACTTTATTTTCCTTTATTCTACCATCTTAAAGAAAAAATAATAATATCCCCAATGTCATATGAGAACGTTCGCACACTTTGCTTGGAATAATGAAATTACTTGCTTTTTATTTATTAAACGTTATCAATTGAGTGTCAAAAATGCGATGTCAAGGCGATGGGCTGCCGCTTTTTATTAAATGACCCTGATGCCGTTACAGAAACAAAATTGTCGGCGCGCCGCCACCAAGCGTTCTAAAAACAGGTTACGCCACGAGTGAACATTCCTCGGACATCCAATTTATGAATGACTTGATTGGGTTCACTGATTGGACGAGATATATTTAACCCGTTTTTGACCGTTTTTAACACTTCTATAATTGTATAATAATAATAATAATTGCGCAATAAAAAATATTTGTATGTATGCATATATATAATGCTTATTGTTATGACTACAGGCTATAAAGGACCTGTTGTAATTAGTTGACTTTGAAATGCCTCGGCACGGTCAACAACGGGTTGAATATATCCCGACAATAAAGTGAACCTGATCGAGTGATTCATAAATTGGATGACCAAGGCCTGATTATTCGTGGTCTCGGTAGTCCAATGGTAGGGGCGTTGGCACGGTAACCCAATGGTCGTAGGTTTAATTCCTGCCTGAGGTGATATGATTTTTCACAGAAACTCTCGCGCGGAAACTTCTATAATTTATTTACAGTGATTAGCAGTTGTCACATAGGTGAATTGGGAAATTGGAAATAGTATTTTTAAAGTCCCTTTCGGTGGTTGGCGGACCACTTCTGATTATTTAAGTGAAAACTTTAAAGTAACTTCCAGTGATTTGCTAGTAGCTTCCGGTCAATTATGGACCACTTACAGTTAATTGCTCAACACTTATGGACGGTTGCTCACCACCTTTGGTCACTTTGCAAACCATTTTGGGTCAATTGCATGGTTTCCAGTTGGTTTCTTGTGGGCCACTTCCTTAATTGCATTAATTAACCTACCATTTCCGACTTTTTAGTCGGTACGTTTCGGTTTCTTACATGAGGACAAAGATGTATTTACAATAGGGCAATACGATTAACCGTCTCCGAAGCAGTTAACAGCCAAATTCGAGATACACGGTTGCTGGAACTGAATGTGTGTGTACGTAAAATTTCCCCGACAATAACCCAATAGACAGTTTCAGAAACTAATGAAAATGATGTTTACGAGAATGTCTACTAATGATTGTAGACGTTCGCGTAAACGCTATTTTTATAAGTTGCTGAACCTGTCAAATAGGGGCTCCAATAGATCCATGTTGAAAGTTGGGGGCCGAAAATTAACATTTTTACCTGGCAACTCTGCATTTGACCGGAACATCCGTTTCCTTACTTCCGCCTGTATATTTCAATGGCGGTCACGTGGTTCAAAACGTCACAAACAGGATGTTCCGTCCACAGTTCTCACTTAAGCCTCGTCTGCGGCCCCTCTTTTGTTAGGGGTCTATAAAACATCTTCAAGGAAATTGCCAAGAAGTAATATTTACGAGAGCCAGGTGTTAAATTTTGAAAATATTGTATATGTATATTAAGTTTTCATAATTACTGTAAATAATTTTTACTGTATTTTGTTTTGTTGTACTTTGTGTATTGAGCTTTTGTGCATGATAGAAATAGAGAAATGTTGAGAAATATGGAAAAGCCCGAACTGAGGCTAGCAAAGAAAATTTCCTCTCTCTACCCAACAATGAGCGGGAATCTGGCCTACCCTAAAATCGCAAAATAGTGGTCAGTCGCGGAATGTTAGGAGGGGGTAGAGAGAGAGGAGAGGGCAATCATGGAAAGATTTGGGCTTAGAAGAGTGACGAGTGGCGAGAGGTCACTAGTTAGAGTTTAGTTGAAGAAAGGAGCTAGAACTGAGCGGAGTGATAATTAATGTGCTGAGTAAAAATAATTTTAAGTTGTGCTTTTTAAAACAAAATTGAGCTTGTGCTAGTTGTGCTAAGTAAAATTATGGTTGTCCATTTTTTCATGAAAAGACACATACCCGAACCATATGAAAATAAAAATGCGCAAAACTTCGGTGTTTCAGTCCGCTGGAAGTTTTTAGAAGGTGAGATCTCCCGACACTTTTAACCTCGAAATAGTTCGTTGTGTTATTGCTACCTGGTTAAAAGGAAACACTTGTCGCATACCGTACAGGTGAAAAGTTTCCATTATTTCCACAAGCACAATATAAACAATAACTTTGAGGTCCTGGCCCTCGGACACCTCATTTCTTGGTAATTTCCTTGAAGATGTTTTATTGAAGCGTCTATTGAAATACGCATTAACTTTCGGAACACCGGGAGCAATAGGAGCAGCCCAAAGAAAAACGCCATTACTCAGCGCGGCTAAAATTAGCAAAATTTATTATCTTACCTAAGAATGAGACCTCTAGTGTTGGGTCTTGGAAGCTTCGAGTGGAGAGGAATTTAACAGCGACGATAAATGGTTTAACGCCTTTTCATGACACTTAAAAAATTAACTTAAGGTTATTAAATGTGGTTAATAAAATCAAATTAATAGTCCTAGGACTTAAAAGTTTTTGAAAATAAGATATTATTATTTTGGTTTACGTAAATTTATAATTTTTAATTTAAATCAGCAGAAAAATATGATAGGTTTTTAAAGCTAGGCCAACAGAACCTTTTCTATATGTAAAAACGGTTACTCAACTTTTTTTATTAACAACTTTAGAAGTTTATTACATTGAGTAAAGATAGCCATAATTTTAAATATTTACTGAAAATTTTTATTTACTAAGTTACAAAAGAAAATAAATTTTATTAAATTACCTCCATAATTAATCGACATAACCCAACGTTTCGTCGGGATGATTAAACATTTTCCTTACTCTAAATATGTGAAAACCACCTTTATTAGAGAGCTTCATTTAGATATTAGAAACCAAATTTTTCTCTCTAGACGCAGCACCTCAAATAGGCTCTCACCGTTTAATTTGTCTATACTAAACTGGGCTGGATCAAAGATAATATAAACCTTGTACCCTAAGTTCGAAATAACTGGCTCGCGCGTAGTCAATAGCGTTTACCCACTTCCAGCCGGAACTCTGAAAAAACTAGCTCCATAGTTACCATTCTTCCTTAAGTTAAGGTGTATGGTATCGTGCTGAGGGCTGAATGTTACCGGGGAAGCGAAAATACGATATCACTAACGATCCCCTCGGGAGGAGGACTACCGCGTTGTGACCTCTTACTTTCCTCCATACTCGTGGGCTCATTTATGAACTCAAAACAAAACAAAACCAAAAAAATGAACAAGGGTCTACTTCCAGTAGTACCCGGCTTGATGAAAAGAATGAGCACGGGTCTACTTCCAGTAGTAGCCGACTTGATGAAAAGAATGAGCAAGGGTCTACTTCCAGTAATACCCGGCTTGATGAAAAGTATGAGCAATGCACGCCGCAAGGCTGCAACGATCGCTAAGAAGGAGGTTCAGTCATCCTCGGGTGACAAGGTAACCCCTTCACTTTAGAGGCTCAGGTCAGAGGATTCCAAACCCTCATCTGGGTCTTCTCAATCTGCGGCCAAAAAGGCTAAGGAGCGTCCAACTCCTATGTCCTATAGTGACGCAGTACTCAGTAGGGTTGCCTAAGATGGCCATTGTAAAAGATGGCTTTCCGAACAACCTTATCACAGAGGAGGAGATGGGCGCCGTCCAGTGGGGCTTCTGGAGAAAGTCGATGGGACACCTTCGGGTGAACCTCTTCCTCTCATCAGGAATTTCCAGCTGCTCGGAGGTGCCATCACATATCTCTGTGGGGATGCCCCAACCGGGGAGTGGTTAAGGAAGGCCTTTGACGAGAATGACTGTGTTTTGGAGGGAACAAAACTATTAATAATAAAGGCTAGTAAACTACCGAAACCGGTCAAGGTCGCCTTCAGGACTAAGGATGTCTGGACGAAGAATCCAGAAGTCCTTCTAAAGGGGCTGCACCTCTATAACAACAAGCTCATTACGAGCCGTTGGAAAGTGGTCACCTCTGTCTGTGACAAGAACTTCATTCGGTGGATTTTCCAGATGGATGACGATTCTGTCGCAGTTTTAAAGGAGGCAGGATTTACTGCCCTAATACAGGAGCCTTAGATCCATAATGGAAGAATCCTAGGGCTCAAAAGGGTATTCACGCTCTTCCTCTTTCATTATACCAATCTAGGAACACTGCCACCACAAAAATCTTCTCTTCATCAGCTGATGGAGAAGATGAATTAATGATGGCTTCTGGCTATTTTCCCTATGATGCCTTGTCCCCTCCATCACAGGAGGTTGCCAATCTGGTGAACCACTGTGAGAGACTGGGGAAGAAGCTCGTCATTGGGTGCGATGCCAATGCTCACCACGTTGCATGGGGCAGCAGTGACTGCAACCAACGCGGTGATGACTTAATGGAATATCAGGTTAATACTAAACTTCATATTCTTAATAAACACAATATACCAACTTTTGTTACAAGTAACAGGAGTAAGTTTATTGACTTAACTCTGTGCACAGAAAATGTATTACACTCTGTGACACAATGGCATGTGTCATAGGCAAATATGTTTTTCTGTTTGGTCAAACCTGCCCAGGTAGTTACTTAGATCAACTAATTGGCTTAGGTATAGGGAAGACCTTGATCTTCACTTACGGGGATGTGGCTATAGGCTGTCCTCGGTGCTGGAGCTCGAAATATCTGTTTATCACATGCAACAGTCCATATTCGACTCCTACCACCGAAACTGTCCTGCAAAACTACTCGTAAGCTTTTTAATAGAGCTAAGTGGACGGGTGATTGGTCAGCCTATAAGCAGACCCTCGATCACTTCCTATCATAAGGCCATCTGAGAAGCCAAACAGGCTTCCTGGAGGGATTTTTGGAGAGTATCTCTGATATTCCCACTACAGCCAAATTAATGAAAATTATGGCACTGACAATAAAAAACATCTAGATACTATTAAGTTGAAGGATGGTAGTTACTCAAGTTCTGGGAAGGAAACACTGACACATATGTTGGAGGTTCACTTTCCAGACTCTAAAGTCACTGACATCTTGTTGCAGGAGGTAATAGATATTCTCTCTCCTGTGTTGTGCAGAAACTACAGGTCCTGTATTGCACTTAGGCACGTACCGAGCTCCTGGAAGCATTCAAAGGTTATCTTTATTCCTAAGCCCGGGAAAGCCAGTTATCTCGAGGCTAAGGCATTTAGACCAATCAGTCTAACTTCAATACTTCATTTCTCCTAAACGTTTTGGAGAAATTAGTTGATAGATATATTAGAGAGGAGGTTCTTAGGGTTACACCCCTCTAGAATGCTCAGTATGCCTATCAAAAGGGCAAATTTACTGAGACTACCCTTCATGGCATAATTAATTGCCTTGAACGTGCAATTGAGTTCAAAGAAATAGCGCTAGCTGTTTTTCTGGACATCGAGGGGGCTTTTAATAAAGTCTCTAAGGCTAGGTTCTTAGGTGCTGAATCTGCTATTCCAATACCCAATGGCCTTCTTCGCAGCCATGTACATGGTGCTATGGCTGAGAGGAAGGTCAGGCTTTGGCTTGAGACGGAGGGTCAGAGGCAGGCAAAGGAGTTTATTCCTGGGCCTCTCTAAGAGTAGTATAAGGGTGGTTACGGGCCTACTTTTAGGTCACTGCCAGCTTAATAGACATCTGCATCAGTGAGAGTCCTTTGCGCAGGGCATACCTTGCAGAGGAGGAAACTTCCTCTCATGTCCTTTGTGTCTGCGATTCTTATGCGGCTCAAAGGTTTGAGTACCTTGGTATGCATAGGTTGGAAACAAGTGATCGTTCCAACATCCTGGCGAAGCAAATCTTGCACTTCGTTTCTAAGACTGGGCTTTTCCATGTTTAATTGGCTTGGGCTGCACAATGGACCTCTGGTCGAAGTGCTAGGTTGGGTCGTACCCAACCACCCTACTTTTACTAATAATAATAATACCATGGTAACTCGGTGTAGAAAAGATCGCGGTAAACTGTTCCCGCAGCCGTTTAGACCTTGATAGGACTATGACAGCGACCGATGGAGGCCAATTTTTCGGGGTAAACGCTTCTTTACAAAACCGTCAATCACAAAAGCTCTCAGAATTCGGATCTAGGGTACGGAGTTCTGTATTATCTTTGGCTGGATGAACGGGAGGACTGTAGATGACAAGAACTCTAGCGACAGCATTCACCACCTTATGGTACAGTGTCCCCTTTATAGTTCTTCAAGACCAGGTGTGTTGCGAGCGATCCATAACTGTAGAATCAAAGATACCAGCCATGTGCATTCTTCATAATTTTCTTAATAATGTTTTAATAATCTGTTCATGGATGAAATACAAATAAACAAAATTTTCGAAATAATTTCGGTTTGCCTAAAAATCAATTTAAATTAAAGTGTTCGCTTTTCGCTACCTTATTTAAAAAACCAGATCACTCGAAAAATTTGGTTTGTCTATATTTTTAAAATTTTTAAACATTTCTATAACTAAGGGAAGAGTTATAATTTCCTGGGACCATCCAATTGTATTAACTAAACTCTTTAATTTATTTAAAGAAAATATTCAAATTCACTTTCTGACCCCTTGGTTAATGTAAAATTATCTTTGAAAGCTTGTTTAGATAAATTTAATTTTTAAATTAAGTATTTTCCTGTTATTTTTGGGGAAAAACCGAAGCATCGCAAAATGATGCACCAAAATTCCGATAATTGCAGATTTAGATTACTTTAATTTTTATTTTATTTTATTTCAATTTTCGGATGAGATAATATTATAATTTTTAGATTTTGTTCATAAGGTATTTTTTTAAAATTTATAGTTGAGTTCTGAAACTATTATTTCTTTCCATTTTTTAAAAATTAGTCGGCAAACATGGTTTTTAAATTTGGAATTCTTTGCTTTTTTCGTAGTTTTCAACTTTATTGTAAATCTTTACCTTGGAAATAAGGTAGGGTCGAATTTCCAAAATGGTTTGCTATAAATGTTCGAAATGAGGACTTAAACGTTATTCGGGACTGACCTAGCTGAAGCAAACAAGACTTTGCAATTTCACACACCAAATCTCGCTTATAGATGTAGTTTTCCCAGTTGTTCAAATACGTATAATATTAATAATAATAATAATAATAATAATAATAATAATAATAATAATAATAAGCTAGACTAATACCCAAGTCACCACCTTAGGTCAATTTTCTAAGAAAGGCTAGATTGGTAGTTCATCGTACATGTAAATGTAAGATAATATTAAATAAAACTATAATAAATTAGGCTGTTATTGAAAGACTTATTTAATTTTTTTACAGAACAATACACCGCTGATTCGAATTTAAAGGATAGAATCTCTTTTCTAATTGCTATGCTTTAGCATTCAAATATGAATGATTAACGAAACCTCTATAAATCAATCAATAATCAATGCTTTACCATTCCATATTGAACAAACGGTTCTTTATTCAAATTTGAATGCTATAACCTTCAAAATTTCATGTTCTATAACTCTTATATAAATCATTCATTTGTATCTGATGTATTATTCCAATTTGAATGAAATATTCTCTATTCAAATTGGACGCTTCAATAAAAGATACTCGGTTTTTACTCCCCTCTCTAAATTCATCTGGGAAGGAACTATTTCCGGTCGGTCGGTTAAACGGTTAGAATGGCTAGCCAAAAAGTCATATTTAAGCCAATTGGAGACGCGTTTTTGCCCTCATGAGAATTTAGCGTCAGATAAGAAATGCGTCGGCTCACATACGAATGTTAATTTTCGATAATAATTTTAAGGTAAAATATATAATTTTACTCAAACTAAGTATAAGAAGATAATATTATTATTATTATCATCATCGTATGGTATAAATAATTAAAATTATACGGAATATTTTTATATTACCGGCCAATTTTAAGGCTTCTCATGGAGGCAGAGTTAATTCATTTCGTATAAAATTATCTTTCGGAAAAAGATGAAAACTAATTCCTTTAGAACTAAATGTATTACTTTTGCAGTAAGGTATGCAACAAGTGTTTCCTTTTAACCAGGTAACTTTTTTGGCAGAATTACGCGCATTAGTTGGCAGTATTAAACGTATTAGTTACCAAAATCAAACGCATTAGTTGGCAGAATTATACGCATAAGTTGGCATTATTAAACGTATTAGTTCGCAGAACCACACGTGGTAGTTGGCAGAATCGCACGCATTAGTTGGCAGAATCCAACGCATTAGTTAGCAGAATCCAACGCATTAGTTAGCAGAATCAAGCGATAAAATTGGCACAATAAAACGTTCTAACTGGCGCAATCGTACATTTTGTTTGCTGAAATAGGACGCTTATTTAGCAAAACCACACGTTGTGGTTAGCAAAACCAAACGTTGCTGTTAACATAATCGCACGCTGTGCTTAGCAAAATTAATTTTCATTGTTGACTAAATAGAACGCAATAGTTGGCGAAATAAAAATTTCAAGACATTTTAACCAATTCGTGAAAAAAACGAAAGTGCCTTTGACAGCCGAAGTCAGTTTCGTTATTTAACAAAATTTTTAAAATGTCTCTTGAACATGCCCGTAGATTGTAAAATTGTCTTGTTAATTTGAAATATGTTATTCGGACGCCGTTAGTTGTGAAGCCAAAGTTACGACTAAATGACGTATTTCAAATCGACTAGGCCTCTCTTGAAAGTCCCTTTAAGTAATTTTAACGATAGGTTCCTTAGATTGAACATTAGGGTGATAATTTATTTTGAACCTAAAATATTATAAATACATGATTAATTGATATTTTAATGTTTTGATATCGATTTACAAATTAAACAATATTTACTTATTCAATTTTAAGAAAGTTTGTTTATCGTATTTATGATAGGCGTTGACACATTTTTACAATGAATTTTAAATACAACTTTTTGCAAATATTCCATTGTCTTCGATAGTTTCTTTGAGTACTGCAATTGGAAGGTGTAGAACCCAGAAAAAAATGGAGGCAACTGCGCTTTCTATAGAAGTAACTTCACAGCTGGCCTTCTTAATTAAAATTTCAAATGATGATGAAAATAAATCGTGAATGCTTTCGCCATTTTGAGACCGTGTGACGTTTTACCACTTCAGTGCAAATAGTACAAGAATAAACCTTGTTAAATATGACCACTCTCTCCGTATTGTAATATATTTCTGAAAGTAAAGTAATTTCCTAGTCACCTGACAGTTATAAAAAAGAAAGTAATAAGTAATTTGGTCTTGCGTAAAACAGAAGGCCCCCAAAACTTCAAACACTGACGAATTTTGGGTTTCTAGTTCTAAATCATTAACCTTAAGATCGAGACTCGTGTTTTTTTAATTACTTATCTTTTCAAGTAACATCTAGAACTAATCGAAAGTTTTAAATAAAAAAATAGACAATCAAACAAATTATATTAAGCTCTGATTGGGTGTTGGCGAAAGCCTTAATTAAAAAGGGGTGGAAACCTACGTTGCATATTTGAATTTCTAGGTCCTTAAATTATTAGCTAATGATTCCCTCTGCGTAGCTTCGCGCCTACTTCGTATTCCCACTATACCCAACTTTTCACAAATTTCTGCAATACAGGTTGAGGATCCCGTTAATAAATTTAACTTTGTTAATAATCTACCTTACTATTTAATACTTTTTACTTTTAACAAAATAACAAATGCAATAAATGACTGTAGTTTACATCTGACCCAATACCAGTTTTGGGTGACGTGGGGTACGCGACGATTGTATTAATAGTTGTAGACTAAACTAAGATTTTAGTTTCTTATTATCTTAAAAAATGTTTTCTATTTGTCATTGTTAAGTTAGGTTAGGTTAGGTTAGGTAAGTTTTAAGTTAGGTTAAGGTTAGGATAGGTTAAGTTAGGTTAGGTTAGCAATTTCTGGTTCTTTTGTAGCTGATTCGTAATTAATTACCTTGTTATCCATTGAAAAAAGTCATCTTTGGCTCTTTGTAGCTTCTCCGAATGTACATTCCCTGTTTTTCATTGAAATAAGAAATTTCTGTTTCTTTTGTAGTTATTCCGTATTTAATTACTCTGTTTTCTATTGAAACAAGCCATTTCTCGCTCTTTGGTAGCTGATCCGTATTTAAATACCCTGTTTCCTAATGAAACAAACATTAATTTAATCTACAACTATTAATACAATCGTCGCGTACCCTACGTTACCCAAAACTAGTATTGGGGCAGATGTAAACCAAGGTTGGTAAAAATACTGTGTATTATAAGGTTAGCGTATAACGCGGGGTCGGGAATAGAGATATCTGCTGAGAAGAAAACGGGGGGAAAACACGGTGTTTTCCCGATGTGTGACGTTGCTGGATCCCAGCGAACGATCTACAACGAAAATAAACAGGCGTCGCGTACCTCAGAAACTCCGCGGTGGGAAGACAGCCGAGCGGGAAAGCTGACTGTAAACATTCCTCTTCGGCCGGCAGCCCGCGTCCGCCTTTTTATAAAATTCCTTTATGGATTAAAATTCAGGTAAGCATTAATCGTTTACCCATAAATTAGATCCATTATAGTATTACATTTTTACTAGTGTTAAATGGTATAGTTATATATTAATAGTATTTTTGACTATTTTAAACCATTAATTTTATAGCCGAGGCTTAAATTTTAATTTTTTAAAGGCGGTTATTTTGAATTTTGTTAATAAAGGCTTGTCAAGTTGTCATGAACTCAACATAATACAGTAATGCACGGATTAAAATGCTCGGTTCTCGGGTGCAATAATTCCTTAATTGGCACCCGAAAGAAGAATTTGTCATACCATCGATTCCCATCTCAAATAATTATAAGGCAAAAATGGATAACCGCTTGTGGACGTTCCCAAGACAAAATAAATGTGAAATATGCAAGGATTTGCTTAGAACATTTCTATGAAGAAGATTATCCAAGAGATCTGAGAGTAGAATTGATGAACCCAATACAAAGAGGCTCTGAATACCCA
The DNA here is from genome assembly GCF_980474605.1 of Leiobunum rupestre. NCBI lineage: Eukaryota > Metazoa > Arthropoda > Arachnida > Opiliones > Sclerosomatidae > Leiobunum > Leiobunum rupestre. The sequence goes on from NC_143385.1 coordinate 40,506,959, forward strand.
CTGCCATTCCTTCAAAAAAGAACAAGAAAGAAAGTAATAAAGTATTAGTAGCGTGTTATTTAAAGTTTAAATATGTACCAATTTAAAATTTACTAAAGTAACAGGAATGTATAGATTTCTGCTAATGTTAAAATTTTAAATTTAAGGTGTTATATTATAAAATTGGTAATTAAAGTTCTAGTTGATTGTTAATGTGAATTTTGAATATGTATAATTAATATACTTTAAAATACTTAAAAGTAAAAATCTATAATTTGATTAATTACTGCTATTGTTAACCACTGTATCTAAAGGCATCACATTACGTTATATAGTTACTGAATGTATAAAATATTAAAAGCGTTAATATATTGAAAGGTGTCACTTAAATAGTATTAATAATTTAATTGAAAGGTGTTTTATCATTTTACATGCCTGTGTGATAAATATTTCTGTACTTGAGAACTATTTTTGGATTTAGTCTATATTAAAGTGTTTTTATGAAAATAAAACTTTAGATGTAAATAAATAAGAGTTCCTATGGCACGATGTTCAGGACAAAACTCAATAAAAAATAGAGATTTTTTTGTAAATATGGGGGTATTTTTTTAAATATAAAGCTGTTTTTAAAATATAAAGTCGTTTTTAAAATATAAAGACGCTTTTAAAATATAAAGGTGTTTTTAAAATATAAGGTCTCTGGTTTTGTCCTTTTTCCATTGGTAAGCTTAGGAGAAATGATTTAGGGTGTACTCCATTTTTCCTGCATTGTAGGAGAAAGTTTTGGTTTATTTGCTGTCTCCTAATACATAGTTGCAGGAAATAAACAAAAAACTATCCTTGTAGGCTGTAAGCAGTGGCGTAGTCAGAAATTCGTCAAAGGGGGTCGAGGAGGGATGACAATTTAGTACAGTCAAACGTAGGCCTAATGGGGGCGGTGACACGGAAATCCCCCTTGTCTACGCCACTGCCTGTGAGGTATGTGTTACTATAGTGCGTTTGTACCTTCCAGGTAGGTAGTACATTTCTTAAACTGGCCTCGAATGTCTTAGACGAATTCGCCTTATATTTTGAAAAGTAATTTATATTTCAAAAACGCCTTTATATTTTAAAAAAACCTTTATATTTACAAAAAATATATAAATATTTTTGGTTGAATTTTGTCCTGAACGGTGCGCCATAAGTTCCTTTATAGTCCTAAACTCTTATAAAAACGATTGAAGTTTTTAAAATGACAGACATAGTTTATACATGGTTTTGAGATTGTAAGACGCCTCATTATTGTGTCTAGATCGTAGGCGCTTCGAAGAAGTGATCCAACTACGTCACACGCGACTGCGACTAGAGGAGCTCTCGATTTTCTGACGGAGAGACAAACCGAAACGAGGAATAATCACCCCTTGGATGTAAACTATTTCCCAATAAATTACCTTCGATTTTAACTGGGTCTCCTAAAGTTAAATCGAGTTGTCTCTTGGACCGTAGATTTTTCTTTAAATCCCTTGCGTGGCTTTGCCGAAATTGCCGTTGACCGTCTCTTCGCGGAAGTTTCCGAACATTCTGAATAAACCTTTAGACCCCGTAGAATATTTCGGGATGGGTGCCCAACGAACCAGTATTAAAAATAATAATTAATAATTTAGTAATATCAATCTTTGAATAAATTAATTTTATATACATTACCTGTAGTTATATGACAAGGCCTAAAAACACAATTATCACCAGTTTCACTTTCACCACGACTTACGGTACGAAACATAGATATAGGAAACGTATATAAAGGTCTAGATAAAATATTTCAAATGGAGTGAATACGGAGGTGACAGCTAGCAGGAACGCGTAATTTCTGCAGGCTATCCTTATAAGGCGCTATCTATCGGTAAGAAAGCTCGTGCTATCGTCGCGAGAGCCATTGTCTCCTGCTTAAAAATTATACTAAAAGTCACCAACAGATGGTGTCTAAAGACTACGGCCTGCGGAAAGGTCAAGCACTTAGTATTAAAATGTTAAGAGAGCTCGCGCTCTTGGTCACGTGCCTTCCTCGGTGTCTGCTAGGCAGGGCAGGAAATAAGAAATTAAAGTTATCGGACATTTTTCCAGTCACCCCCCCCTCATTTTAAAAACTTTATCGGACATCGTCCAATAATTTTACATTTTTTTATTTTGTAGAAAAAAACATTCCCAGTTTATTGAAAAAGTTATCGGACAAATGTCCAATGACCCCCTTAGATTTTGAAAAAGTTATCGGACATATGCAAAATTTATCGGACAATGTCCAGTGTCCTGTGCTTATTTCATGCCCTGCTGCTAGGTCAGACTTGGAAATAGTGATATTTTTTAGGGGGGCCCTGCGGGCCCCCGACCCCCCTTAACTTTATTTTTATTGAGAGCGGGGGAGGTGAAATTAGGGGGAAAAATTTAAAATTAGGTAGGGAAAATAGGAAAATAAAAAATAATTACGTTACTTACATAACATTTATTAACTTTAAAACAAGCAAGTATATTATAATATCACACATAATCATTTGTAACGCTAGATCCCGCTCTCGTATAGGGTAGGAAAACAGAGTTTCAAAAACGGCGTACAAATCATGTTCCAGAAATTTCTGTAGAATGTTTAATAAATTTTTTTTAATTAAATTGAGAGCCCTGGTGGCTCGCAACCCCCGTTCGAATGATTTATTTTAAGAGCCCACTGTTTTTTATTAAGAGCCATTGGCCCCAAGACTCCCGCTAATTCCAAGTCTGTGCTAGGTGTCAATTCCGTATTTTATGTTAGGCTTAGACGCCCCGAAATTTATCTAGACCTTTATATACATTTCTTATATCTATGGTACTAACGCACCTTGGAGGGCGACTTTATTTTTCCCTTTTTTTTGAGCGGATAAATAAATTTATTCCGTTTTCGAAAACAGTTTTTCCTATTAGAAATCTTATACTACTACCTAGAATGCTCCCGTCTGCGGGAGAACCAGACGCCAAGACATTTTTAGCAACGACTAATGATTATATAGTCTTTGCTTAGGCTTCAGCCAATCAGCGGCCATTCATTGACTACGGCAAGCCGCTAGCGCCATAGCATGGCGGTTAAAAATAGTAAAAGATCAGACGATTCTTACAGGATCCATCCGATCCAAGCTCGCAAAATTCCCATAGGTTTTTGCTGGAATTTTTCACATGAACCACTTCAACGTTTTTGGATTTTTATTTAATAATAGTGTTAAGATTTTTGAACTTTTAGTTTTGTTTTCATATTTACTTATTATATGGAATATTTAAATGCCATTATGAGGAAGATAAATAAGATTTCGTTTAGGTTCGCTTTGAAAATATTTAAGCCTAGGCCGGACATGCTACATGCGTCGGAGGGGTTGAAATTTCCCAATCAAAATACGAGCTCTACTCTTTCACGAGACGCGGCTGCTCCAAACTTTCAAAGCCGTTTCCGTTTCTCTCTAGGCCTTTAAATAAGGCTGCGTTCGGTGACGCTCAACGGAGGGGAAAGGGTTTATTAACCGTTGATATCCGTTTGTAATCGTGACGCAACATCTGCTGAACGCTTTTTTACGATTGTTATAAATTTAAAAAAATATCGTCTGCCATGTCGCCTTCCCGCGTGCTGTGACGTCACGATTGCGTTCATCAACAAAATAACCGGCTCTTCCAGCCGCTTATTTCGTTCACTCTCCGTTTGCAAACGTGACGTCACTCCCGGAAGTAGAAAAAGTGTATTCGCAGTCAACGATCCAATCGTTTGCTGTTACTGAACGCGGCCCAGATTTTTGTTAAATAGTCCTTGTGACCTTCGGACCCTACATTTACAATTATTTAAGTGGTCCTTGGTACCAATGACCCCTTGCTCTTATTTTTTACTAGTCCAATGTATTTGTCCCAATATTAGACACAGTAACAGTGGTAGTGCCAGACCTTTTGGAAATTATTAATTATTCCAATTTTAACCGTGAGCACTGTACACCCAACAGCCTAGAAATCATAGCACTACTGATAGAAATCAATGTAGTTCGAATTTAAAGCTCAAAACACAATTATTATACTTTAATAACAAAAATGAATTCGGCGGCGAAATATAAATTTAATTTATCGGTGGCGGGGCCTTTTGATCAGCCAGGCTATCGTCTAGTCATGAGTCCAAGAGAGGAGGGAGAAAGAGAATGCTGCTACTTTTTCTGTTCAGGATTACACACTTTTTTCTATTTCAATGTGTTTGAACGCTTGTCTCTGGCTGAACGCTAAAATATATTGCTGTGTTCAACAATGAACGCGAGCGTTCAAATTTGCACACCTTTTGAACGGTTTTTTCTAAGAGTGTAGTAACTTTATAATATATGAAATTAAATGATAAATTGTATAACTGGAAACCTTAAATGTAAAGCAATTGTATTCCCCGCCAAAAATAATAAACTGTCTCCTTGTTTAAACTCTTTTTCGACTAATAGCTTGAAGGGTTGATTTCGGATTTTAATCATATTTGCCTGTCAAACTATACGACCCGTTCACCAACGGCTTATAAAATCTAGAGCTCTTATATACACTCTTTTTCGCGGTCTTTTCGACCCCTCTTTTTGGCCGCCCGCTAGTCGGCCATTACCTGGAACCAACGGTGGGGGGGTCTAGGCTCGGGTCTTTGGTCCCAGGATATGGAGAAGGGGGGTTAAGGGGGTAAACTCAACATGAACGCGCCCAGCAAAATTCCCAAAAAAAGAGTGTATAGACGCGACGTTGGAAGATTCTCCGAAAATCCCCAATTGGCACCAAAGGGATCGATCTCTCCATTGTCCCCATCGGCGCCGGCCATTCTCGAAGTCGTCGAAGATAGTTTCCGCAACCTTCGACTCGTTTGAGTGGCCCACTGCGGGAGGGCATGGCTGGTGTGTTGCGCGGGAGATGAGGGGAACGAGGTCCAGTGCACTCAGATCCCAAAACCCATAGACTTATTCAGATCCTGCTAGAGCAGAAAATGTTGTTTAGTTTAAATATATAATTGTTAAGCATTCTGGAATAATCCCAAGACCCTCCACTCTTATCTACTGTTTCAGTCCGGTTGATAGGTCTCCAGTCTCCACCCTCCTACGCATTAGGTGGGTTTTTTTCGCTTGTCTGAGGACAAAAAGTGTAAACTTTTTACCCTAAAACGTTTTATTCACCAGTTCTCGGGGTAAGATTTACCCTGTCCCGAATCTTGTTCGCTTGTTCCAGAGCTCTAAGGTTACACTTTTTACTCCTCCTCGAAAGGAAGTGTAGAGGGAGTAATCTAGCTTTGTCGTCTGCTTTAACGAAAACATGACTCGCTTAGACCTCTTCACATGAGGCAAGCTTTTTGTAAATAACCTTTAGCCTTTAACTACTCTTTCATACTTCAACTCGTTTTTTTCATCAAGACAGAATTGAAGTAAAATGACGTAATATGGCTACACTTTTTAACCTGCTCAAAAAACCCAGAACAGGCGGAAAAAAACCACCTATTGTAACCCGGCCACCTGAATTAATGGCTTCAAAAGTCGCTTGATGACTTAGGGTGGTGCTGATTATTAATTGATTATTAAGCTCTCCCAAAGTGTAATAGGTGGTTTTTATTAACTTAACTTTCCCTTTATTTAATTATCCACCACTATCCCCCTATAGGCTTCGTGCGCAGTCAAAATTTTGGTCACGAGTATCGCCGCCCCCTGACCGAGTTTTACATTAAATATAAGAAAGCTTTCTGCTTGTTCAAAATTATCTCTGCATATCAGCTGAAAGTTTCAAACGAAATTCAAAAGTCGTCTGCTATTTCTTAACATATTTAGTTGATGGATATTAAGTCAGATGGCGCTATATTTCCTAAGCTCGAAGCCCATTCGGCTGTCCGTTGCAACGAGTTTTGCAATTTTTAATAATTAGGCTTAGTTTCCCTTTTTGGTGTTGTTAGTCGCTGGTTTTACCATTCCCCAACAAATTTGCGCACATCTAAACTGACCTGGTCATTGAAGTTATTCCCGAAAATACCGTCGCCAAACAAACTTTGTTACGCTCTGTACCCAATAATTTTGATGACTGCCATATTAGCCACTATAATACAACATCATCTCTGTCCATGGGCCCAGTGGCGTAAATACGCCAATGCAGCTAATACGGTGCATTGGGGCCCACCCCAGTAATGGGGCCCATAAGCTTTTACTTAGTCGACTGTCCGATCGGCTGTCTCACGAAAGAAAGCCGTATACATGTATATTTTAAAAAAGAGTATTAATGTAATGTCATCATCACGATATTGGAAGCCAGTGACGTAAATAGGCCAATCGCGTACATTGGACAAAAATTGACATGTCTCAGGGGCCCATTTGGCATTTTCTTATCTTGCATTGGGGCCCAATTTTCCTAGCTACGCCACTGCATGGGCCAGAAAGTTTCCCTCATCTCGAGGAATAATAGATTCGGAGGTCTTCATTTCTTAATCCCTGTCGTGGAACTAGTATAGGTTACCCGCATTGGCCAAACGACCGACGACAACAACCACGCCTTGAAGATGCCGGGTTCGATCCCAGCTTGTGGCACTGGGTGAAAACTCGGAACAACTCCTGCGTTGAGTTTGCAAGTTGTCACCCCACTGGTTTAAGGGTTTTTTTTCCGAGTTCTTCGGTTTCCCCTTCCATAAAAACTTCTTGAGGTTAACGGTAATAGTTAGTGTAGGGAGCTGTTGGCTCCCGTGGCATGAAGTGCTCGCCACCACCCTCCTACACATTGTAACCCGGCCACCTGAACTAATGTTTTTAAAAGTCGCTTGATGATTTAATCCAAAGGTGGTGCCTTGGGTATTAGCCTACATGTAGCTGATTTGTAATTATTATTTATTGATGGAATTCACCAAGAGACTGGACCAAACGTTTTTAGTGTATTTTCTATTTCCTACCCTTTTCCTTGTTTTAGAAAAACGGAAAAGTAACACCATCGGTTTTGCAAATATGACCGATGAGTAATCAAAATCAATTATATCAGTATTTAATTTTATTATGAAAGTGAACGATACTACATTAATAATTCCGCTAGAAAATAAGGTATGAGGCGTTTTTCAATGTATATTAAATACATGGACAATCATTTAACTTCGGATAATAACAATGAAAAGAGAGATCAGATGATAGGTCGCACCGAAGTCGAATCACATTCCGATTTAAGTAAAATTATGACTTAAAATACCCGTTCCATTTCTACTAAAAGCCTAGGCCTAGGGTTTGTGATTGCATTTAATTGAAGAGTTAGATCAAACAGGTTTAATTGCACTATTATGGTTTGAAAAGGAATCAATCTGGTTCAATGATGGAAATCTTTACTCAAAACTACTCTTTGTGCCAACCGTGGTGGTGATCGTGGTCACCATCGTGATGGTGATGTTCATGTTCATGGTGGTGATCGCTTTCTTGGTCGTGTCCTTGAGAATCGTGGTCGTCGTCGTGTCCATGATGATCGTGGTGTCCGTGATGGTCATGGTGTCCATGGTGTTCGTGTTCATGGTGTCCGTGGTGTTCTTGATCATCGTGGTGTTGTCCATGATCCTTGTGACCATCATCGTGCTCGTGTTCTTTCTTGTGATGAGATCCGTCTTCCCAGTGCTTCTTGTGATGTCCCCCGTGGTGTTTGTGTTCGTGGTGTCCGTGGTAATGCTTGCCTCCCTTGTGGAAATCGTCTCCGTGGTGTTTCTTCCAGTGACCGTGTCCGTGCTTGCCGTACTTGTCGGCGTGATGCTTGTGGGCGTGGTGCTTCTTTCCGTGGTCTTTCTTTTCGTGCTTTCCACCTTCGTGTTTCCAGTGCTTCTTGAATTCCTTGTGGTGTTTCTTGTAATCGCCGTCTCTGAAAATATCATGATGCTTTTTGTGGTCGCCATGCTCGATTTTGTGGTAAGTCTTCTTGAAACCGTGCTTCTTGTGTCCCTTGTCCTTGTGGTGGTGTTTCCCGTGTTTGCCGTGTGCGTGTCCCCCTCCGCCCCAATGTTTCTTCATGTGGTGTCCGTGGTTGTCGTGGCCGTGTTCCTTGTGCCCTTTTTCCTTCCCTCCGTGCTTTTTGAAATGGTGTCCTCCTTTCTCATCATGGTGATAGCCACCGTATTTCTTGTGGTGTCCGTGATGATAGGCGCCTTTTTTTTGTCCACCACCATGATGGCCGTGCTCTCCGCCGTGACCTTCTTTCTTGCCGTGATGACCTTCACTTTCATGTCCGTGTTCGTGTTCGTGTCCACCGTGATGATGATGAGACTCGGAAGGCTCAATATCTTTTAAAGAAAACCAATGCAGACTCTCTCCTACTTGCAATTCTTGTGTTTCATTGTTCTGTGACTCTGCGTTGGTTAGCAGCGCGACTAAGCCAAATATTAGAAGACCCAGACTCTATAAAATGAACATAAATACAGTTTTGTTTTATAAAAATAGTTTTTTTGGATGATTAAAAAATTATTATTTCGCGCAATTTTAAATTATATGGAAAGCAATTTTTGAATTAGATGCAGAACAATTTTTAAATAATATGGAGAGCAATTTTCAAATAATATGGAGAGCAATTTTTAAATAATATGGAGAGCAATTGTTAAATAATATGCAGATAAATTTAAAAATAATATGCAGATAAATTTAAAAATAATATGCAGAACAATTTAAATATAATATGCAGAGCAATTTAAAAATAATATGCAGAGCAATTTAAAAATAATATGCAGAGCAATTTAAAAATAATATGCAGAGCAATTTAAAAATAATATGCAGAGCAATTGCAATTTAATAATATGCAGATAAATTTTAAAATATATATTCAAAGCAATTGAAAAATAAATTCAGAGCAAGGTAAAAAATATATATTCAGAGCAAGTTAAAAAATATATATTGAGAACAATTTAAAAAATGTACTCAGAGCAATTTGAAAAATATATATCCAAAGCAATTTGAAAATAATATGCTGAGAAATTTAAAAATAATATGCTGAGCAATTTAAAAATAATATGCAGAGCAATTTAAAAATAATATGCAGAGCAATTTAAAAAATATGTATTGAGAGCAATTTTAAAAATAAACTCAGATTAATATGAAAAATATATATTCAGAGCAAGTTAAAAAATGTATACGTTCAAAGCAATTTAAAAAAGTTAATGTTCAGAGCAGTTTAAAAATATGAATATTAAGAGCAATTGAAAATCTTTCCAAACTTAATAGAATTGAAAAAATAAGCTCGTAGTTGACGTAGAAGTTAATTAGTTAGATTATAAATGTATGACTATCTTTTAGTTCACCTATTTTCTATTAATTCCCTCGTTTTAAAAGTAATTTTGATAATTTTCGCAGACCATTAGAAATATTAATATATTAAGGATAAATTGATACTTTGCAAGTCAAAAACGTGACTATTTCTTCTTTAATATACTAAAGAAAGCGTTCTTACCAAGTGGCTTCTGTTAGACAACATTGTTGTCTCAGTGGTGCCCAGAGTTTTCAAACGAAGTGGACTGAGCAAGGACCAAGAACTGTTTCTGGTGTCTTCGTAAAGCGGATCGTCCCTTTATATAGTCCGAAATATTGGCCTCTCTTCCTTGTTTTTTCGGCTGTTTTCTTCGGTTTGGTTTTTCGAATTTGCAATTGTAAACGATCGGGTAATTAAAATATTTAACAATTTTTTTTTAATAGAGGCAATTTTTGGCGATGAGAAATGTGAAATCATTTGATTTTTGTGGGATGGGGATGTTCGCACCTTTCCTCCGCGGTTCGATGAACAACCCTCCTTGAAGAAACAGGTACGTTAAATTTATCTTCCTGTTAATCGCAGCGGGACTATTATTCAATTACAAGTTTTTATTTAATTGATAATTATTAATCAATTTCGAATTATTTATTTAATTTTTACATATCAAGTGGAAGTTCAATTATTCAATTATTTTTATTAATTAATTACTACATGTCAGTGATAATTAATGCAAGAAAAACAATTAAAAAACTGTTTTTACCAGAATTTTTTAAAAACAATATCTACTCACATTGACTCATTAGTTTGCAAAATTGACGCCCGCGCTTTATAATATAAAATTATTATCGCAAATCCGCTCGGATTCCTCAGTGAAGCAAATTAGCTCATTTTGTGCTCATTTTTCTTAGAGGAAGTTAAGATCATGTATTACAGCTAGAGCGTTCTCGCGCTCAGCTCAATCAAACATTTTTTTAGAAATCGGAAGTGCCTATTTTAAGGATTTTTTAGAAATACTTAAAATTACGATAAAATGTCACTTTTCCAAAATAAAATAGTTTTCAAAATCAAAAATTAAGTTCCAGATTTAAATTTTTGGGTTGTACTCAATTTCAGAACTTGCCAAATACAGCAGAACTGCCCACTTAAATTGGCCCTGCCTATCGGCTCTTCGACCAACTCAAGTTGCATTCAAATGTTGGTGCTCACCATTTGGCTAGCGTATGTATTGGAAACTCTTAGTGACTCTGTACGTTTAAAACGAAAAACGAAGAAGTTAATTTTGACAAGACACCATCATTATATCGTTATATCAAATAATAAAGTAGACAAATTCTTCTGTCTCTTTTCAAAAGCTATTATTATCCGAAATTTATAAGTATGGATTAAACACCCGTCCGGCTTAATGATTCAGGATATTTGGGTTTAGCTGTACGCTATCATATGAGTTGTGGAACTTGATGAACTGCTTTAATTCGTGCATTGTGGTTTCTGATGGTTTCGAGTCTAGACCAACTACTAAAGGTCATGGTCACGAACCACGCGCAAAAGAGAGACAGAGTTAGGATAACAGTTAATTAATTCCAAGCCGCAAGTTATTCCAGAAACAAGATATAGCTTTTCTCACACCAAACAGCATACAAAAAGAAATAATTTGGTACCGAAAGTTATACCGAAAAGATAAAATAAAGGTGAATCACGAATAAACCATAAATGATCTCAAGTACCATAGCTTTCGTGAGTACTTGTAGGTTCATGATGGGTTAGAAAATAAACTCAAACCCGTTCGTTCCGGTGGAATTTTGAAAATAACATAAGGTAGCCAATTTCCACGGATGAACCACCAGTTCCAGGTAAACAATGTTCATGTATAAAAGAAAACCACTTGGGATGCCATGTAGCATGGATTAATTATGCTTGAGCCGAAGTTGCTATGGAAGGCGGGGACTCTTTCTCTGGAATTTGACGACTGCTGTAGCCTCTTCGGTTTACGGGGTTCCGGGTTTCGGGATTTCCGGATTACGCAAGTAGGTTTCCAGCAGTCTGCGGCGGGCTAACTCATTCGGACCTGAACGGAATTCTAGGACTCTGGATCGGATTGACATCGCTCGCTCTCTTTGGATTTGGATTAGCTTTCTTTCTGGACTCATTGACTTTCGTAGCTGGATACGTCAGGGATTGACGTTTAAATGCGAGGGGATCTCTTAATTTCATTTAGACTTCGCTAAAGTTTCTAAGTTTGGGGTCGTTTCATGGCGGAGCAGAGCTTCCGCCTGCAAGTCTTTTAGGGTTTCTCTTCTGGTTTATTTTTGTTTCAAGGATGTGGGGTCCTTTTATGCCCTCGGTCTTGTCCGTCATTACTTCTTGGGCATTGGGTATTTGGGCTGGAGGGGGGTGGCTTACGCCTTTGGACGTGCTTTTTCAGGTCTACGTGACTAGGTCGTTTCCGATGACGTTGTTGCTGGGGTCCGTGATCACAGGAGATGTCCTTGACTTGTTGTTAAGCGGAGTTTCTCTCTCGAAAGCATTGTTTATGCTAGGGCTATTTGGAAATTTTATGATACTTTTCAAGGTTTTTGCGTGGGGGCTCTCTCAAACTGACAATAACACCTCTCCTCCCTACCTCCTTCTATTGAATTCTTTGGGGCCTAGGCTTAACACTGAAATCTACATTACTTTACATTTAATTTTAATATTTGACCAAAACTTAATGTTGATCACATTTGTCGTCTGGGGCCTCAGGTCACATAGTTCTTTGTGGACTTTATACTTTAAAAATGACTAGGGGCCAACCTTTTTTATGTACATGACTTAAACATAAATGTTTACTTAAAATAGTTAACGTTTCTTAGATTTAGATATTTCCATATTATAACTTTACGTAGTTTATTTATAAAAATAGACTTATTGCGTAGCTAACTAATTTATTAAATTATTATGTAATTTACGTCAACTTAACCTTAGACATAAGATAACGGATAGTTCGAGAGGTGTAACCCTTCAGGTTCACTTTCCCCCACTTACTTACTTTTTTATTTTTTCTGTGTTTTATTTACTTTTGTTCTTACATTTCCCCCCCGCACTCTTGACCCTCTATATTGACAGTTATTGTTAAGTATTCTTTAAGTCCCCTTCATCAAACATCTTAGAATTTTGAGCTCTATTTAATAAAACTAATCACAGTGTTAAATATAAATTAAAATTAATGATTAATTAAAAACTTAAATAACTTTTGAAACATACATACAAATTAAATATAGTTTATAAATCTGATAGAACTCAATGAACCCCCACTATAAAAATAAAATTGAGAGAATTAATCAAAAAGGGTACTTAATATAATTTATAAACTAAATCCCTGCCTTCAGCAATGTTAAAATTAAGAGCCCTTGGCATCTGGAGATAATTGGTGTCTTTTTCCTCATTTTTATCACCGTGAAAAGCTCTCTCCGAACCTACACAAACCAAATTTTCTCAAAAGCTTGCCGAACCAAACCAGAAATATTCCCTCAACTCCCAGCGTTCCCATGGAACCTTTGTCATGTTAGTGGGCCTTTAGCCCACTATCAGGTAACCCGAATCTAACAAAAAGCGCACCAAGGCCAGGTCATAGGTCAAAAGTGTGCCTGGACATTTTCGCTTGACAACAAAATAAATATAACCTCGTGATTTCCTGGCATCTTCTCCTCCACAAACACTGAGACCCCCGCAATCAAGCAGAACCAACCCCAAGGGACCTTTCGCGGGTCGGACAACGTCATACATCCCATGACAGGACACGACTCTTGGGTGCACCAATGACCCAAATAAAATGGGAGGTCACCAATCGCTTTTTATTTTCAACTCCACCCTAAAATACCTGGAACAAAACCAAGAGACAGAGCCCCAAAAAGACAGAACTGGACAGAACTGAGGAGAACTTGAGAGAACTCTGCTTTTGCAAGAACTCGAGAGAAAGACCATGTCGAGATAAATATAGAATAATGCGCGATGAAGTCGCGCTTAGATATTAATTAACCCTCAATGCAGCCCTCATGACCGAAACAACTCTCACCAACTGCCTAGATGACCTACATCCATGACATTCCGACCGGAAGAGTATAAGCCGAGCAGTAATGAATCCGGGAAACGTAATGCCCTCAACACCCTCGAATCACCTGTTGATCACCCAAAATCTAGACGTTCCGTGGGAAGAAAACCAGATGACCGAGACCAATTCCCAAGCCTAGCCGGACATTTCAGACCGAAACCCGAAGTACCTACGCCCCCGTCAGCTTGTGAAGTAAAAGAATATAGGAAGAAACCCGCAATCTGGCCGCCGAACCGTAGACGAGTAAATTAAGAGAAATAAAGAGAAAGTGTGAATAAAGAAAAACGTGTGTGAAGTGCGTGTGTTGGGCATCTTACGTACACGAGGAACGAGAAAACCCGTAAACGAAGAGACGACAACGTAGCGGAGGACACCGAAATAAAATGATGAGTAGAATTTCCATCATAACGCCCCCCCCCCCCCATTGTAGAGTACCCAGGGTCGAAATACGAAGTAGCCAGTGAAAGTAGAGAAAAAGTTTTAGAAATAAAGTTTAACCCCACACTATTGTTCGAGAACAAGGTTTAAAGCAAGCCCCCTTGAGGTTGAGAGTTCATGTCGCTTCGTGTATTTATACAGTTCGGACTAAATTTTTTAGTTCGCATTGTACCCTCGTTGTAGCCATTTGTGTTTAGTTTTATTTTGAGTTAACATTGCCATTGTTTAAATGTCGAACCTTTAATGTCCAGAAAGCCGGTTGCAACGTATTTCCCAGCTTCGAGGCTGCTAATAATCTTTCATTTAGGTTCAAAATACAGGTTATTGTGAAATGGCCTGTTAGAAACCCTGATTGCATTTTATAAAATAATTCATTTATGATAATCCATTAATGGTGCCAGAGGAAGACCCCTTCATTACAATCTGAAGTAGGTAAGGGGCAATTAGTTAATTAACCACACTATGAAGTTTTAATAACATAACTAGAACAATTTATTAATCAACTTAAAAACAGTATAACAAAGTATCAGGGAACATAAATTAATGTAACTATCAACGCATGGCCGTCAAACAGAGAGTGATGGAGGTAAAAAACATATGGTCCCTGGCTAACATGCTCACTAGAACGCGCCATCTGGTGATCTAGATTTATGTATAAATGATTTAACTCCCTTTTTTCTTCACTCCCCCTATTTAACATAAACATTAATTATTATTCCTTTAAATTTAACAATTTTAGACAATTTACAAAACTAGTTTTGTTCATACACTTAGTTAGGATATCCGCTACATTGTCATTAGTATTAACATATTTTAGCACAAAAATACCATCATTTAGTTTATCTCTGATAAAATGAAAGCGCATATCAATATGCTTAGTTCGCTGATTTTCAATATTATGTTTGGCAAAAAAAATTGCGGATTGATTATCACAATATATAATAGGTTTTTAGTCTACATGGAATACAAACACCAAGATTTCCTTTATTAAATTTCAGTCCGTCCAACATTTGATGTGTCGCCATATATCTCAGGTCATCTTCATTAATATGTCCGAGACGTTTATGCCATAATACAATTTCACTCAATTTGTCATTATCGACCATTACGGAGTTACTTTCAGGTTCATCCTTCAAGACCCGTGCCTTGACAGTATAGAAATTATCTTCCGATAAAGGAGGCACAAATCCAAGAACTCCATTTGGAAAATAAGTTGTAAAATGTGAATCTTCTATTATTGACTTGAACCCGGCTTGATCTATTAAACGACCTGATATGAGATTTCAACGCATACCTGGTGTATGCATCACGCCTCGTAGTTTAAATAGGTTTTCATCAATCTCCAACCAAATGTCACCACATGCAATGACCTTCGACTTGCCTTCACCCATAGTTGCTTCAGTAACTAAGGGTGTATATGTATGAAACCCTTCCCGAACTGATCAAAAATAATGGGTAGCGGCTGAGTCAATTATCCAGTCGTGTATTCCTGGAAGATCTGCCACTAAAGCTAATGCAATAAAGGCTCCTTTGTTTCCCTTTATCGCAACTTTCGTTGTATCCTTATCATTCAACTGTGTTGTCTTATTTCTGCAATCCGCAGAACGATGTCCCCATAGGTGGCAATGATTGCAGAGACCGTGGAAACGTCTATTATATTTCTTCGATGTTTTCTGCACTTGGGTCGAAAATGCTTTCGTGGATTGCGTTGATGTTTCTTTTAAAGCCTGTCTACTATGTTCGGCGATCAATGTGTAAACTCACCATCAAATGAATCACATATTACAGAAACCAGACTTTGGTAAGACTCGAGTAGTGAACCGATTAATTGATATGACACCTCCTTGTCCGCCACAGTTTTACCAGCTTCCTCTAGTTGACGTTTTGTATGATATATTTTTCCAATAAACGCTGGCATACCTTCACCCTCATCATATTCAATATTATAGAATTGTTTCCTAAGCCTAGCGATACGGGCCCTCGATTGTGGCGCAAAGGCAGTTCTCAATGCTGTCCAAACGCCCACAGCAGTTGACTCTCCTTCGATTAGGCTGATAATATCTTTTGACAATGAAAGGGCAATAGTGGAATAGGCCTTGGCCTCTCTTAGCTTGTACTTCCTCTGTATATCATCTCCTGCAGTAGCTGCTGGTGCCGTTTCTGTTTCATTCACGATGTCCCACAAGCCTTGGTTAGTGAGCAACATTTTCATTTGGAAACACCACCCCAGATAATTATTAATAGTTTTCAGCTTTGCTACTTGCCCAAACATTGCCAAACTGCCGTCCGCCCTTTTTAGCACGAACTTCGTAAAATCGCAACTGTGTAGATCAAATCGGGCCTTGTCACACAAAATCGTCAAATCTTCATAATTTCCCCAGCAGAGATGCCATTGAAGTAGGTAAGGGGAAATTAGTTAATTAACCACACTATAACATAACTAGAACGATTTATTAATAAACTTAAAAACAGTATTAGGGAACATAAATTAATGTAACTATCAACGCATGGCCGTCAAACAGAGAGTGATGGAGGTAAAAAACATATGGTCTCTGGCTAACATGCTCACTAGGACGCGCCATCTGGTGATCTAGATTTATGTATAAATGATTTAACTCCCGTTTTTCTTCACAATCCTCAATGGGAACCTTGTTTTTAGGAAATTACCCCGGAAGCCCACGGTCATAAATGGGCTTGGCACCGTTCTGGGTCTACATTTAGGCTAATATGTAAAACAGCCCCGGGGAAATACCACTTCTCGAACGTCTTTGTTCACCGCCATTTAATTTTAGGATTCTAATCCTTTTAAGCCTAATTGTCTAAAATCTCGAACGTCAAGACAACTTGGCCAAGGATATCGATCTGGCCATAAGCCTACTATCAGGTCCGCCAAAGTCAAAGTCTGATAATTATTGAAATATTAAATTTATAAGCCTTAGTAAACAAAATAAAAATTTCGAGGATAAATTTATATTCCTTAACTTTTTAAGAATATAATACTCTACAAGATCAGCCAAACAAGAAAATTACATTTACGCGAACGTCTACGAATATTTCCGATGTTGTAGACGTTCATTTTCACGGTGTACACGAAATGTCTGCTGTTTCATTTACATGTGCCATTACTAGTACAGTCGATCTACGAAAAAATACATTGGTACCTAGAACAAATTGCAAGATAATTTTTTAGTTTTGTTTCTAGCTGAAACAAATGCGCTGATTTCCATAAAAAAAGTTTGCCACTCTACCTCGTTTCCTTCCCCCCTTTTTTGCCCCCCTTTTGGGGCGAAAAGTACTTATTCGCCTGTAGCTCACGTTCGTGGTGTAACTTATTTGGTACCCAAATACATTTTTAGAACGCTCACGTCATTATCTATAATTAAGTGTCGTTAGTAAATATCACTGCGCTTAGCCGCAAACAAGTTGGGCGAGCCTAAAGGTTCCCCCACACTCGTTTTTTTAGAAATACAATTTTATTTTGGTTTAATGAGAAAAAAATCGATTTCTTAGGAAAACGTTTATTGATTACGGCGAAAAATATTTATTCAGCAAACATGCCGATCATTAAAGAGTGTTGCGCCGTTTTATTGTACGAATAATAAAATTGCCTAAATGCGCTACATTTTTTTAAAGCCAGCCAAAAATTTAAGGCACCATTCAAAAGAGAAATAGAGAATGCGATATAAAATTTAAAATGCAGTTCGTACTTTCCCACGAGTCTGCTAGACCTCCTATACTGTTATTTGACCGCCCGAGTACAAATGGACTCGGTGATACGCGTGTTTTCGTCCGTTAGGACAAAGTGCCAATTGAGTCGTTGTCACGTGCATTTAAGTCGGAGCGTCAGTCGAAAACAAAAGAGACCATAGTATTGGATATTTTGAGCATTTAAAGTTAGGATGGATTCTGAAAACTGTGTTTTTTGCAACAAAAAAATAACTGCTAATGCCAAAGCTTTCGGATTAACTGAAAAAGGTATTGCGAGTATACATACAGCGTGTAAAAAAAGAAACGTTCCATATTTTAAGTTAAAAAAAGGCCAAAAAGTTCATAGCAAATGTCGTTCTGATTTCATCAATGCAAAGTCAATAGAACAAGCCAAGAGAGCCTCGCAAGCTACGACTAGTAAAGAAACTCTACGATCGAAAGTCAGCAAATTTGCATTTGAGAAAAACTGTTTATTTTGTGGAAATGAAGTATCGGAAAATGCTAAAGCGAAAAAGAAGCGTACCCTGTCAGAACCAAAAATTACGACCATACCATACAAAGCATTTGCTTAGAGCGAAATGATTCTTGGGCACTTGGAGTTAAAGGAAGACTAGAAATGTCCAATGATTTACACGTGAGCGACGCGGTTTATCATAAATTGTGTGATACAAATTTTAGAACTTTGCGCAACGTTCCATCGCAGTATTCTTTTAAAGAAAACGACCGACTAAAACATTCCGGAAGACCAATTGACGAAGTAAGGCTACGTGCCTTTAATCAAGTCGCTAATTACCTAGAGGATAATGACGAGGAACTAACTTCCGTTCACGACCTAAGGGATCTCGTGGAAACCTATTTAGAAGGGACAGGCTACGAGCCATATTCCGCGAAATACTTGAAGAAAAAATTAATGGATCGTTATGAAGACCAAATCGTAATAACTGCTATCAATGGAAAGGATGACATTGTAACGTTTCTTAAAACAGCTGCCTTTATATTGAACAAACTCCGTGAAACATCTGATACTAGCATCGAAAAAGAGAAGGAACGACTTTATAAAGCAGTAGCAGAAATGATAAGAAGCGATATAAAATGCGCTTCATCACTCGAAATTGCGGACATTTCTGATAATGTAAAATATTTACCAGAACATTTTCTTATGTTTTTACGATTTTTATTCACTTGCAAAAACGTTGAGGTTAAAATCGCATCCGTAGGTCAATGTATAATGCAAGCTGTCCGACCACGCATTTTAATCGTGCCTTTACATCTTGGGCTTTGAGTTTTAATGCACCACAATTTAGCTTCAAAATTTGTGTTTGACGTTTTACACGTTATGGGATTCTCCTGTTCCTACGAAGAAGTACAACGCTTTGAAAAATGCGCCGCTTAAAAATCTCAATCCAATGTTGGTGAATTTTCGTCGGAACATTTTGTACAGTATATGGCGGATAATGTTGATCATAATATATGCACGATAGATGGTTACGGAACGTTTCACTGAATGGGAATAATATCAGCAATAACACCAGCAATCAAAGATAAAAGCGTCATCCAGCGGGCAAAAATATCGGAAGATGAGATTCTTCAGGCGGGAAAGATTGAAATTAGATTCCCCGGAAAAAGTAGCGCAAACGGAATGTCTTTAATTAAATATACAACTTTACCAGAAGAAAGTTTCGAAAAGCAAGCAATCTAGAATCGGTTTGGAGAATTGCCCGTTTACTTAAAACCCCGAGACCAAATTGGAATGGCTATATGGAAACTGCCAACTTCGATATACACTCTGGCGTGGCATCTTTTTGTTACTTACCTATGATTGACATGGATCCATCGAATGAAATCTGCATATATTCTACTCTTTCATTTGAGGCCGATAATGCGGCGAAATATAACTCGATACCCATATTAACATTTGATCAGCCACTTTATTTAAAAGCATTTAGTCTTCTTGAAAATGAAGCGCCTAATAGTGAACTTAAAAATATTGTCCTACGACTTGGTGGACTCCATACAGAAATGAGTTTTCTACTGTAGGAACAATCGGATATATTATGGCGGGGTCTGGAATGAAAGAACGTTTCGAACTAATATACGCGAAAAATACAGTGGTGCATATGCTTTCAGGGGCTGCTATATCTAGAGCTGTAAGAGTGCACTTGCTTTTAGAAAGTGCAATATGGTCAATTTTAATTTCAAATTGCTTCCCGTTAACTCGTTAACTGTCAGATTATGGACTCAGTATTTGGATATGGTTTCTATTTTAAAGTCGTTTATAAAAGCCAAACGAACTGGTGACATTTGAAATCGGTTAGTTTAATGTTGCCATATTTCGCAGCATCTGGGCATAATAACTACGCGAAATAAGCTAGAATATACGTTCAAAACATGCAAAGACTTGAAAGTGAATCGCCAAAAACATTCAAATTCTTCGAGGACGGCTATCACGTTGTTAGGCGGTCAAACAAATTTTGGGCAGGACTCTCAACCGATTTAATTAATGAGGGAATTAAAACATCCGGAGGTTTGACTAGAGATTGTGGTATGAAGGAATTGCATAGAGCTATTTGGTTGCTATCGAGACCAATTTGCACTGAAATGACTAACGCCATGGAAGAACTCATACACTGAGAGAAAAAAGCCCTGTTCAAATTACATGAATTAACATGATGAAATAGCTGTAAATAACATAGTAATAAAGTCTGTCAAATCAACATGAATAACAGTCTGGAGTACGTGAACCTTATACGTAATTTAATTGGCATATTAAAGTTGGTTTTACACATCCGTCGGTAGAAATTACTTTTTACATCTCAGTAAATTCGATAAGTAGCAAATAATTAAATCAACAAACATTATTGTAGAAAATACACTAACACGTTTAGTCAAATTTACGAATATGAAACTGAATTTGTGACGTGGTAGCTAGGGAAAATCAGCTAATATGCAGGGCCGATCTCACATTTTCCAATAATATATAATTAAAAGGTTATGCGCACAGACAATTCATTAAAATCCGGGGCTAAACGGGTCAAATCTCTCAGAGAGACCCAATAATGCACATTTGCACAACTTGTTCTTGGGTTTTTAGAAATTAGCCTTATGTTCAGTTGTTTTTGGTTAGTATTTTTTAAAATTTCACGCGTAAGGTTGATTTCTAGTATATAGCTAAGGTAGCCTACGTAAAGAGACTATATTTCAAAATATAGCACGATTTTAATTTACATGTTTACGTAATTACTGATACACAGCTATTTCACTAGTAAAAATGATTTTGTTTAAAAAATAACAATAATGTCAGAAGACTTTGGTACAAAATTTTACATGTTTTACGAGGCAACTGGGTTTTCAGGTTTGCCAGATAGGTACTAATCTAATTGTGAGCCTCTCTGGTTCAAGAGAAATCGGGCACTGGTAGAGCCTTTAGCCTCTCTATAAACCAAAGTAAATAATCACGTAAGTAGTATTTTACCGAATTGTTTATTGCTGTAAATCAATTCGACAAACGACTAAATATTAAAACGCTCGCTCTTTTCCGAAAGAAACTTTCGCTTAGGTTGTAAAAAATATCTCACGGTTTTATATTTATTCATTTTTCTTATTTATTTCTTACAATTTGTATGACGTTTTAATTAAAATTTAATTAAAACCATTTGAGGCCGATAATGGATGACTATAACCACAAAACATATCATGACTCTTACATTAATAGATTTCAAAATAGAGTTTAGTCAATCCCTGCCTTGGGCAGTGCACCCAAAAATATAATTTTGGGCAATGTGGGAATCGAAAACATTTCCAAATCACTTCTTGGTCTGCAGGGTGAAGGATTATCAAAGAAATTACCAAGCATTATGCATAATTAAATTGACGGGGTTCAGATGCTATTAACTAAGTATATGAAGGGTGGTCGTACGGGGCGCACCCCCACAGCAATGAAACAATAAATAAAACTGTTTAAAAAATTTGTGTGCTGAAATAATCAGTTTTTCAAAAATACTGGCTCTCCGATGAATTATACGTTTGAGTTTTTAAATTGAAATTAATGGATTCCAGTATATCTACAGTGTCAGATATGCTAAATGTTTTTAAAGAACTTCAATGTTAATCTTACTGAAGCTAGCCGTTTAAGTACATATCTGTTATTCAAGTAAATTTTACATAATGAACTGATAATTTTACACTCTCGATGTGTGTAATAAATACAGCTGCAAATATTCCTGAACATTTTTACAATGTCCTTCTGTAAATTTTACAAGACCAACCCATTTTTATAGAATATAGGCCATTTATGTACTTATGTTCCTGTATAAAAAAAAGGATACGTGTAATTTGTACAGTATTATTCTGTACTAGTTGTACACACACGATTCATGTTCATATCTTCTGTTAAATTAAAGGATAACAGTAATTATCACAGGATTATTCTGTGCAAGTGATATACAGACGGTTCATGTAAAATTATCCTGTTAAAACTAGGGTTTTTTCTCTCAGTGTAGGGAAACACATGCAATCTCGAGATCAACATGTGGATTTGGCTTTATCGCGACAAGATCGCGACAAAAATGACACTCAAGTTCTAGAAGACTTTTTGCTTAAAACCGATATTTTTGAAGAAAATTCTACGTTGAAAAACATTGCGACTGGAATAGTAGCGAGCAGCTGAGTGAACATCTACGACTACAAAACAATAGGAGTTCGTATAATACGTGATATGGATGGGAAAAGTGTTAGTGACCATACATTTAGGAGAAAAAACCAGGCAATTAATATGGAGAAGAAACTAACTGTTTTAATATCCAATGAGAATGTAGAAATCGACCCTTCCGTATTGTTTCAAAGACTGTTGATATCTGCTCAAGCCAACGAAGATGATTTATCAGAAATATTTAAGTATGAACTATGTAACCACCCGGCTTCTTTATTTGACGATAAGGGATATACGCGTTCAGCTGCTAAAAGCACACTAGCAGATTCATAATAGGAGATAGAGAAGCGCGATAAAGTGGAAACCACTGAAAACGCAAAATACGTACTAGATGGAGGAAGTTTACTTCGCAAATTACCGTGGCCTTGAGGAAAATACAGTCTAATTTCTAATTTCCAATTTGGTTTTAGAGCCGGCCGAGGAACCGAATTGGCCATAGCTAATGTTTATAATTCTTTAATAGACGCCCTTGATAGTTCTCAGTATGGTCTCGGGATTTTCCCTGACCTTGAGAAAGCGTTTGACAGCGTACCGCATAGTAGACTACTATTAAAATGAGAACGAATGGGAATTAGAGGTCTTACCTTTGACTGGGTAAGAAGTTACTTAACTAACAGACAATGCCAAACAAAGATTAACCATACATATTCCACCCCTAAAAATATCGCCATTGGGGTACCACAAGGCTCCATCTTATCACCTTTACTTTTTAACATTTACATAAATGATTTAATAAATATACTCCCTGCTGGTTTACTTAAGCTCTATGCTGATGACGCAATATTAATATTGAAAAACCTATGTTCGACAACTCTCTTTAAAAATGCAAATAGCTTCATAAATACAATACACTCGTGGTTAATAGCTAATGGTCTGAAATTAAATAAAACAAAAACGGAGTATATCGTCTTTGCGAAAAGTGGAAAGTATCTTAATAAAGCAATATGTAAAATTAAAATTATTGGTGAAGAAATTAAAAGAGTAAGCAGCTACAAATATTTGGGAGTATGGTTTGACGAGAAACTTGACTGGAATGAGCACGTAAATAAAGTTTGTCATTCATTGTCGCGAACTGTCTATATTTTACGAAAGTGCAGAGACTTTTTTCCGCGGAAGGTCCTATTCGAACTTTATTATAGCTTATTTTACTCACACTTGATGTATGGAACAATAGTTTGGGGCAATACATCTAAATATAATTGAAACAGATTGCAAGTCCTCCAAAAAAGAGTTCTCAGAACCATTTATAACGTAGAATGGTTGGCCCCAACCAAAGTGTTATTTCAAAAAAGTTGTTTGTTAAATATTGAGCAAATATGTAGATATAGTAACTTACTATTTATTCATAAGAATTTAAGTTTCCAAAACCCCCAACTATTCACGATAAATACAACAAAATCTAAAACGAGATCAACCGATATCTTAAATTTACCCAAATGTAACACTAGCAAGAAAATTACATCAGTTTTCTACTATGGAGTAAAACTGTATAACTTGATATATGCAAAAATAAAGGAATGTAGGACTCTGTACGCGATCAAAAAGTGTTTAAAAGCTGAAATTCTGAAAAACGAGATGTTTTAATAATAACCTTTAATCTAATGTTTTTTTTTCTTTTTTATATTGTTAACTTTTTATTTTTTTATTTTATTTTTTTATACCTGTTATATTGTTTCAAATATTTTCAATCCAGTGCTAGTATAATGCTCTGAAATCTTACAAAAGAGGGCTATAAGTCACTAGACGACTTGGCCCTTAATACCAAAAAAAAATTTAAACTTTCTAGAAAATAAAATTGAAAAATTGAAATTTATATGTATTCAAAGAATTTTTTGTCGAATTTAGAAATTTCTACTTAATGAAAATTTCTACTTTAGTAATAAGGGATATTTGTAATTTAGTTACTTACTAATGAAGGTATTTGCTTAGTTTCAAATTTTCTAATGAAGGAAATTGCTAATTTACTAATTATGGATATTGAGCTATGTAAGGAAATTGCTACTTTGCTAATAAAGTAAATATATAATTAACTGATTAAGGAATTGAGTAATTAACAAATTATGAAACCAGCTATTTTACTAATTAAGAAAGTATTTAAATTACTAATTGTGGTAATTACTCAGTAGCAATATAATAAAATTTATAATTTGCTAAATAAGGAAATTTAGCTACGTAAGGAAATTGCTACTTTGCTAATAAAGTAAATATCTGATTAAGGAAATGAGTAATTAACAAATTATGAAACCACCTATTTTACTAATTAAGAAAGTTTTTAAATTAATAATAGACAGTTTCAACAACGCATGAAAATGATGTTTACGTGCTTTAACCAACGTTGGTTACATTACCAAACATTTGGTATTTTAAAATATTTAGCAAAACATAAGGGTCAAATAACCGGCTAGGTTTTCTCTGTTGTTGAGGTTGATGGCTGTCAAAAGATATTGCATGCTGTGGTGCTGCTCAGTTAGTTGTTAGGTCTCTTTATGGCTAGATTATTTATCAGCTAGGCCAGTGGGGAGAGAACTGACATACTCTACAGAGAAGGAGTGGTTCCGAGTATTCACGCAGTGCCACAAGCTGGAATCGAACCCGGCTCCTACTTGCTACGAGGCAAAAGTGCTGACCACTCCGCCACCCCACCATAAGCCTTGAAGTGTTTTGGAATATCCTAAAAAGGCCAAGCTAAACTAAAACTGTAAAAACAAATTCGTAAAAACATTTGGTACAGTCTTTTCATTCAAAAATATTTGACCAAACTGTTAGACATTTTTAATGTTCGATTTGATATTTGACGTGCCTAAAAAACCAATATTTGATTCGATCCCCAACAAATGGTTAAGCTATAAAGAAACACATATGGACTGCAATGCAAAGAATAGTAAAACACGCGAACAGATAGAAAAGTCCATAATGAAATGGGGCCATAAACTAAACCCTAAACAAATTTAAATACAAAGTTGGTACAGAGCTTCCCCAAGAAACAAGGGGTTTATTTCAAAGTAAGTAGGTCACACCGAAGTCGGAACACACCCCAATTTAAGTAAAATTATGAATTTAAAACATCCGCTCCATTTCTACTAATGGATTAGGCCTAGGGTTTGTGATTGCATTTAATTGAAGAGTTAGATCAAACAGGTTTTAATTGCACTATTTTCGTTTGAAAAGGAACTAATCTGGTTCAATTATGGAAATCTCTTCTCAAAATCACTCTTCGTGCCAACCGTGGTGGTGATCGTGGTCACGATCGTGATTTTGATGTTCATGTTCATGGTGGTGATCACTTTCGTGGTCGTGCTCGTGTCCATGATGATCGTGGTGGTCGTGGTGTCCGTGGTGGTCATGATTCCCATGGTGTTCGTGTTCGTGGTGTCCGTGGTGTTCGTGATCGTCGTGATGGTGTCCATGATCCTTGTGACCATCATCGTGTTCGTGTTCCTTCTTGTGATGAGCTCCATCTTCCCAATGCTTCTTGTGATGCCCTCCGTGGTGTTTGTGTTCGTGGTGTCCATGATAATGTTTACCTCCCTTGTGGAAATCATCTCCGTGGTGTTTCTTCCAGTGACCGTGTCCATGCTTGCCGTACTTGTCGGCGTGATGCTTGTGGGAGTGGTGCTTCTTTCCGTGGTCTTTCTTTTCATGCTTTCCACCTTCGTTCTTCCAGTGCTTCTTGAATTCCTTGTGGTGTTTCTGGTAGTCGCCGTCTCTGAAAATATCGTGATGCTTTTTGTGGTCGCCGTGCTCAATTTTGTGGTAAGTCTTCTTGAAACCGTGCTTCTTGTGTCCCTGGTCCTTGTGGTGGTGTTTCCCGTGTTTGCCGTGTTCGTGTCCTCCTCCACCATAATGTTTCTTCATGTGGTGTCCGTGGTTGTCGTGGCCGTGTTCCTTGTGCCCTTCCTCCTTCCGTCCGTGCTTTTTGAAGTGGTGTCCTCCTTTCTCATCATGGTGATGGCCGCCGTATTTCTTGTGGTGTCCGTGATGATGAATGCCTTTTTTATGTCCCCCGCCGTGGTGGCCGTGCTCTCTGCCGTGACCTTCTTTCTTGCTATGATGACCTTCGCTTTCGTGTTCGTGTTCGTGTTCGTGTTCGTGTCCACCGTGATGATGGTGAGACTCGGCAGGCTCAATATCTTTTAAAGAAAACCAATTCTCTCCTACTTGCAATTCTTGTGTTTCAATTTTCTGTGCCTCGATGTTGGTAAGCAGTTCGACTAAGCCAAATATTAGAAGACACAGACACTGTAAAATGAACATGGTGACTAAAATAAGTACAGTACAATTTTTGGAGGAACGTTTTTTAGACTAGATTAATATTAGGGTAATTTTTAAAACTAAGATTAATGGTAATTTAAGTTGTTTTCATTATTGCGAATGAAATTTGAAACTTAAGATTTAAGTGTCGTAGAAATGACAACTTTTTTAGACGACATAATGGAAGATTTGCTTAATTTTTAGCCATTACGAATTTCAAAATATAACAGGTAGGGTAAATTGGGACTTTAAAAGTCAAACCCGCGGATAGTTCACGTTTCATAAAGAAAGCGTTCTTACCAGGTAGGGTCTGCTCGACAACATCGTTGTCTCAGTGGTACTTAGCGTCTTCAAACGAAGGTGACTAAGCAAGAAGGACCAAAAACAGTTTCTGGTGTCTTCGGAAAATGGTCGTCCGTTTTATAGTCCGCAATATTAACTGTCTTTTCCTTGTTCCCCCCCCCTCCCCCACTGTTTCTTTGGTTTTGAATTTCGTAAAACAATGAATAGGTGAAGTTCTTTAAAAAAAATTGATTTCTTATTAAGAGATATAATTTTGGTGATTGGAAATGAAAAAAGTTCGATTCGTGTGAGATTGGGACGTTCGCTGCTTTCCTCCGCGGCCTCGTTGAAAACCCCCAACTGATCGAGGAGGAAGAAGCACGTACGTGTGACTCAGTTACCAGGGAATCGAAGCGTAATCTTTATTTAATTATTATATAATTAAAATAAATTTCCGAAAGTTTCTGTGTCTGTGTGTCTCGCTATAGGCGCCTCTACTATTTGAATTAGAGCCCCAAACTTTGCACGATTGCACTCACAAGGAGACTACCCGAAGTGTAACTCATCGATTTTGTTTAAATTCAAAAAAAACCCCAAAGGGAAAAAAATGCAATGGGCTTTAGTTTTACCATGGCAACCGAAAACGTTTTTGACAACTAAAATATTATATTTCTCTATGTAAATTAACATAGCAACCCTAAGACTAATTTTTATCCAAATCTTAATAGGTAGGGTGGAAAATTCCAAAACATTTGGTCGATTTGTCGTGCAATGACCCCAAATTTAGAAGTTTACCAAAATTTTTATATTTATCCGAATTCAGATATTTACCCAAATTTAAATACCCAATTTTAAATACTTACTCAAATTTAAATACTTACCCGAATTTAAAATCTTACCTAAATGCAATTTAAGTATTTACCAAATTTAGATATTAACCTGAATTAAAATATTTACCTGAATTAAAATATTTACCCGAATTAAAATATTTACCTGAATTAAAATATTTACCCGAATTAAAATATTTACCCGAATTAAAATATTTACCAAAAATTTACATACTTGAATTTAAATATTTACACAAATTTACATACTTACCTGAATTAAAATATTTACACACTTACCTGAATTAAAATATTTACACACTTACCTGAATTAAAATATTTACACAAATTTAAGTACTTACCCAAATTATTACTCAAATTTAAATAATTATCCAAATTTAAATAATTATCCAAATTTAAATAATTATCCAAATTTAAATAATTATCCAAATTTAAATAATTATCCAAATTTAAATAATTATCCAAATTTAAATAATTATCCAAATTTAAATAATTATCCAAATTTAAATAATTATCCAAATTTAAATAATTATCCAAATTTAAATAATTATCCAAATTTAAATAATTATCCAAATTTAAATAATTATCAAAATTTAAATAATTATCAAAATTTAAATAATTATCCAAATTTAAATAATTATCCAAATTTAAATAATTATCCAAATTTAAATAATTATCCAAATTTAAATAATTATCCAAATTTAAATAATTATCCAAATTTAAATAATTATCCAAATTTAAATAATTATCCAAATTTAAATAATTATCCAAATTTAAATAATTATCCAAATTTAAATAATTATCCAAATTTAAATAATTGTCCAAATTTAAATAATTATCCAAATTTAAATAATTATCCAAATTTAAATAATTATCCAAATTTAAATAATTATCCAAATTTAAATAATTATCCAAATTTAAATAATTATCCAAATTTAAATAATTATCCAAATTTAAATAATTATCCAAATTTAAATAACTATCCAAATTTAAATAATTATCCAAATTTAAATAATTATCCAAATTTAAATAATTATCCAAATTTAAATAATTATCCAAATTTAAATAACTATCCAAATTTAAATAATTATCCAAATTTAAATAATTATCCAAATTTAAATAATTATCCAAATTTAAATAATTATCCAAATTTAAATAATTATTGAGCTCTCTTAAATTCGTCTCCAATAGTTTTTTAGTCTAGTCAACACGTGCTGTTAACATAGAATTTAATCTATTCACACAACAAGTTCTGAACTGTCCGGGACATTTTGGTGACCTCATAGCTCAGTTCAAATAAGTACCTATTACTCTATAAAGATGGACGCCCCTAAGAAATCTTAGCTCTGACTCAAATTCGGATTAAATTAAAATAGTACCGCACACACTCACTCGGCTCACGTTCAAATGTTAAAAACAGTATCTGCATCAATCACGCTATTTAACAAAAATGTTAGAGATCGTCTTACGAGTCTGCTCATCATTTCAAACGTTTTCGAAGACATATTTCAAACGCAGAGTGGCCGTTCAATTGTTCTTTCCCATTTACCTACTTGTTTCGCTAAAGATATTTCAAATGGTAAGCCACCGAACATGTCTATAAATATAATTCCCTAAATTTGGGAATTACACACGCTGCCAGAGCTAGAAGGTTTGTCAACACCACTTAGGGTACCATAGAATAAACTAATGTTTCTGAATGAAAGGTAGACTTTAGAACTCATATAGATTTACAGCAATTGAATCGCATGAGATATCGTGAGCGAAGACATCCAGGTTTACAGCAATTGAATAGCGAAAGTTATCAGCGAACTCATCCAGGTTTAAAGCAGTCAAATAGCATGAGATATCAGGAGCGAAGTCATCCAGTTATACCGAGTGTTTGGGTTAATTAAGTTAATATATTCAAACCAGGAAAATTAACTTTCGTTGGCGTTATTTCCTACCAGCCACTCTTCGTCAATTTCGACGCAAATATTACGATTTTTCAAGAAAGGTTATAGTAGATAATCAATGTAGCTTGTTTATCATAAGCTACGAAAACTGGGAGCCACGCGATCGATGTTATGGTAAATGGTCCCAATGATAAGAAGTGTCCCCAAAACGAATATCGCGGTTGGACCCTCGACACCTTAGTTAAATTAAGGTATCGTTAGTGCAATAATTTGACATCTTGAATCCAATATGACGGTAATTTTACTATAGAAAATTAGACATTCAATTTATTTTGATAAATTATACGATGCCTCATAAAACCAGAGACAAATCCTTTTTATGGAGACTTGATACGTAGAGACTAGAGGTCCCATTACTTGGTGGAGACTGGAGACTTGTATACTGCCGACGATCAGTCGCGGCGAAGACTGGAAACAACAGTCCCTGAATATTTGCTGACGCGTTACATTAAAGTATGAAGGAACGGTGTAGTTTGAGCATATTTCCTGAAATAATATTTAGAAAAACGAAAAGTTTACAATATCGGCTTCCCAAATATCTGTGTGGCAGACGACCAATAACAATCAGTTAAATTAGTATTTAATTTTATTATTAAATTGAACGATATTACATTAATACTTTCACTCTTAACAAGAAATGTATATTAACAAAAGTAGCATAAGACCCAAAATTGTGTCAGAACGGTATAGTATTAATGAGAGTTTTTCGCAAAAGTAAAAAAGGGAAACGAAGTGGGGGTCGGAAAAAACGTCATTAAAATCGAGGTACTCCAGCGCCGCCGAGTGAGGACTGAGGCGTTTTAGAACGTATGTCTACGGGCGAGTAAATCGAAGAGAGAAAATCGCGCCAAACTATAGACAAAATATAATGTTGCTAGTACTATTCCCACTAGTAGGTTATGTAGTCTATAGTGCGACTATAGGTCTCACTAGAAATTTTAATAAACGCTAAGGTACAACTGAAACCCTTTTGGGTCTTATGTTACTTTTGATATAGTATCTTCGAAGAAAAACAATGATGAGAGAGGTCAGACTTGAGGCAAACCGAAGAAGAACCACATTTCAATTTAAGTAAAATTATGACTTTAAAACTTCTATTGGCTTGTGAAAAGATTGCACTGCTTTGGTCCTAAGAGGCAGAAAATAAACGAAGGTTTATCGCGTTCATTGATGAAAATATCTTCTGAACGTCACTCTTCATGCCAGCCGTGGTGATGCTCGTGATCATCATCGTGATGGTGGTGATCGCTTTCGTGGTCATGTCCTTGAGAATCGTGGTCGTGGTCGCGTCCATGGTGATCGTGATGGTCGTGGTGTCCGTGATCCTTGTGACCATGATCGTGTTCGTGTTCTTTCTTGTGATGAGATCCATCTTCCCAGTGTTTCTTGTGATGCCCTCCGTGGTGTTTGTGTTCGTGGTGTCCGTGATAATGCTTGCCTCCCTTGTGGAAATCGTCTCCGTGGTGTTTCTTCCAGTGACCGTGTCCGTGCTTGCCGTACTTGTCGGCGTGATGCTTGTGGGCGTGGTGCTTCTTTCCGTGGTCTTTCTTTTCGTGCTTTCCACCTTCGTGCTTCCAGTGCTTCTTGAATTCCTTGTGGTGTTTTTTGTAGTCGCCGTCTCTGAAAATATCGTGATGCTTTTTGTGGCCGCCGTGCTCGATTTTGTGGTAAGTCTTCTTGAAACCGTGCTTCTTGTGTCCCTGGTCCTTGTGGTAGTGTTTCCCGTGTTTGCCGTGTTCGTGACCCCCTCCACCATAATGTTTCTTCATGTGGTGTCCGTGGTTGTCGTGGCCGTGTTCCTTGTGTCCTTTCTCCTTCCCTCCGTGCTTTTTGAAGTGGTGTCCTCCTTTCTCATCATGGTGATGGCCGCCGTATTTCTTGTGGTGTCCGTGATGATGAATGCCCTTTTTATGTCCCCCGCCGTGGTGGCCGTGATCTCCCTCGTGTCCTATTTTCTTGCTGTGATGACCTTCGCTTTCATGTCCGTGTTCATGTTCGTGTCCACCGTGATGATGATGATGATAATGAGACTCGGCAGTCTCAACGTCTTGAAGAGAAAACGAATGCAGACTCTCTCCTTCTTGCAATTCTTGTGTTTCATTGTTCTGTGATTCGGCTTTAGTTAGCAATGTGACTAAGCCAAATATTAGAAGACCCAGACTCTATAAAATAAACATGGATTTGTCAAATAAAAATAACAACTTTTGGTTAAAATTTCAAATAAATATTAAGGAAAATTTAAAAATTAATATAATTAGTAATTTAAATTTTTATATAATCGGTAATTTAAAAATTAAAATAATCGGTAATTTAAAAATTAAAATAATCGGTAATTTAAAAATTAAAATAATCGGTAATTTAAAAATTAAAATAATCGGTAATTTAAAAATTAAAATAATCGGTAATTTAAAAATTAATATTAGTGGTAATTTAAAAATTAATATTAGTGGTAATTTAAAAATTAATATTAGTGGTAATTTAAAAATTAATATTAGTGGTAATTTAAAAATTAATATTAGTGGTAATTTAAAAATTAATATTAGTGGTAATTTAAAAATTAATATTAGTGGTAATTTAAAAATTAATATTAGTGGTAATTTAAAAATTATTAAGGACCGTTTAAAAGTTCACATTAAGAGTTAATTAAAAAACGTTATTATTATTTAAAAAAACGTTAATCAATTTTAAAGGCCTAATAAATTAATTAAAAAGGAAAAACACCTGTGTATATGGTCATAAAGAATAGTAAAAACAACTTTAATTACACAGTAAAAAACTTTAATACAATTTAAAATTTTAACAACGACTAGTTTCGCTCTCTTTCAGAGGCATCATCAGGTCTGATTTCAGCAGCAGTTAGAAATGTATGAATTTAGCTCGGGTCACATGTCATGGGGGTGGGTCGAAAAATAATCGCGATACCAAAGTTCAGCTATTATTGCACTCGGGCCGTTATCTCTATTGAGGCTACATTCATCTTTTTGTTTTTTGACAATTTGAAGTGATTCCAATAGGTTAAGTTTAAAGACATTATTTTGTAGATTGATAAGCTTGGGTTTGTCTAATGATAAATTGTGTTTCGGGAATTCAACGGAATGAGCCGCTAGGGCTTAAGAGTGGACTTTTTTGTTTTTTATGTCGTTTTTGTGTTCATTAAACATTTTATAAAGGATGCGTTTACTTTGTCCTGTGTAGCTTTTTCCACAGGAGCAATCGATTTCATAAACTCCAAATTTGTCGGATATTGCAATTTTGTCTTTGAGGGAATTTAAACAGTTTAGGGTTTTATTAATTGGTTTAAATACTGGTTTTATGTTATTATTACTGAACACATTGCCTATTAGGTGGCTAAGATTGTTAGTGAAGGGAAGGACTACATAGTTCGGTAAAAGGTGCTATCTCTGTTCTAAGAATGCGCCTAATCGACATAGACATGAATCGTATGGAACTCTAAGACACTATCAACTTAATTGAACTGTGCGTTATAAATCCGTTCTTTAAAGTGAATGGTCAATTCTACACACAATGTTCTGGCCTAGCGATGGGCAGCCCTCTCTCCTCCTTGCTTTGTGATATTTACATGAATAAATTAGAATCTTTTGTCCTACATAACTCCCCCTTTAGCATTGAATTCAGGAAACGCTACGTCGATGACGTCCTCTCCAAATGGATTCATGGTAGGGAGGCGTTGAATGAGTTAATGACATTTTTTAAACAGCGTTGACCATAATATCCAGTTTACGGTAGAAACTGAAATCAACAACTCTATACCATTCCTCGACGTACTAATCTAAAAAAACTCGAATATAATCTCTACCACCGTATATCGTAAACCATTCTCCGTCTCCATGCCACCCCATTGGAAATCTTGTCACCCCGTCAACCAAAAAAATCACCGCCTTTTACACCTTTATGACACGAGCCGTGAACATTTGCTCAGATCCAAATACACTAGACTCAGAAATAAATATGATCAAAGCAATAGCGGAGAACAGGGGCGTGCCGATCGCCCAACTAAATAGAGGGTTCAATAGAATCATAAACCGCAACAAAATTACTTGTAATACTAAACTTAAAATAGATAACACCAAACCGAACTATGTAGTCCTTCCCTTCACTAACAATAATAATAAAAAAAATAAAATGGCGTATTTCCGAAAATTAAGAGACCTAGACGCGATATTACTTACGTTAGTGAACAGTGTTATTTGCTAAATTTCTAGATATGCGTCATTCGCATTATAATATACTAAGCATTACAATTACAAGTCCATACTTGTATGTTGTCAGTTTCATACCACTTTTCAGGCAATTGCAGGCTACTTTTAGTTAATTCTTAAGTGTAATTTTGTTGCATTAGCATTGAAGCAGCTGACTAAAATTCAGAACAACGAGGGGTTTGGCTTTCCTACTTACTACGATTGCCCCTACTTCCAACTTCTGAGCGGCTTTCAAATTTGTAACAACTAACTTCTCAAAAATGTACTAATGTTAGTATAAATTTGGGATGGGAATAATTTATTCGCGACCGAAAGCTATTACCAGACGATAGGTGTATTAGCGTTTGATGACCAGTAGCGTAAGGATTTTTTATGGTACGTAATTGCGCGTCGTATTAGTGCCGGTTATGACGGATGAAATAAAAGCTAGAAAAGTGGCATTTTTTTTTAATTTCACACTTTTTTGTGTTTCCTCCGTCGAAACACCTAGCAATTACTCTAATTAAAAAATAGCAGACGCTAGATCATAGGCGCCACCGCAGTAGCTATACCTAGACACATTTCGGTCCCGAAAAAAACTTCAAAAATGTAAAGGTTTCGTGTTAGGCAATAATAAATTTATTTATAACGGGAGATTAGCTTTATTTAACCCAGGAATATTCAACTCTATCATAAACCCGTGGTCCTCTCACCAAAAGCGAAAGGCAGAGCCGATTTTCGTGTCAGCACCCGCGACCAAGAAAATTACACGATATGCCCCCGAGTTGAAGTTCCAGCGTTGCCAGACGTACGATAATTATCCTACACGTTGATAATTTCGAGCTAATTTGTGGGACGTATGATATTTTCAATGACATACTACATAGTATGCATTTTTCGATAATTTAGCTTGCACGTAAGATAATGTACGATAATTTTTTAATTGACGGAAAACCATTTAAAACTACGAGTTTTAAACATAAGTTTTGAATCGGTCGAACTTTAAGCGTTATTAAAAAATTTGATTCCACAAGTTTAACGTCAATATTTCACACAAAATTCAAATTCGGGAGTGTATTATTCATATCAATTTTAATTAAAATAACAATTAAAAACCCTATTAAACCATTTTATTTTTACAGGGTTTCATTACATACAGTAAAATTATTATCAGAATTGGTAGGCACACCTATTCTCCAAGGTTGAAAATGAGCTTGGGTGAGCAAACCAATTGTGGGACGTATGTTGGAGTGTTTGTAAGTGCTGTTTGTGTTATGGCGTATGTTGGTGCTTTTGTAATTCTACTCCCCGTATGCTACTAGTTTATGACTATTGGGACGGACCGAGCCCTAAGGCTTAATTACGTTAAACGTCTTAGCTTCCAAATGGCAGGGTTTCCACCAAGTGTTCAATTATCAATTTGCGAAAACATCGGATGGGATTTGAACCCGGATCCTCCTGCCTGGCAGGCGAGTGTTCTACCATAGAACCATAGAGTTTTACACTTTCCGTCTTATTTAAATATAACTGGATTTCGTGTTATATTTAAATTATTGTGTACAAGAAATTCAAACGTTGCGGCTGGTCTATTGAAAGAAAACTAATCCGGCGATCGGGATTTCAACCCGGGTCCTCCTGTTTCGCAGGCGAGTATTCTACCACAGAACGAGGAGAAGTATATTTTGGCTTGTTAATCTATTGACGAAAAAATATATCGTTAAGTAGTGCGCCTGAAATAAATACAAATTTCCTCAGAATTTTTGTTTTATTACACAAATGAACAATAATACAAGATATTCTTCACGAAAAAGTATTTTCATCCCATGAACTGTGGAACAATCATACGACTTTCAATAAGTAGAATTAAAATGGAGATCAGAGTTTGAGGCAACCCGAAGTCAAAAAACATTTCAATTGAAATAAAATGATAACTTTAAAATACCCGCTCCACTTCTATTGAGAGATGGCATTGAAATGAAGAGATAGCTCAAACAGGTTTTGATTGCATTGTTTTAGTTTTAAAGGTCACCACAGAAGTCGAAACACATTTCCATTTAAGTAACGTGATAATTTTAAAATTAACTTTTCCATTCTATTGATAGCTTATGCTCTTGGCTAGTCATAGCCTCTAATTAAAGAGATAATTTAAACAGGTGTTGAGAGCATTGCGTTGGTCTTAAAAGACACCACAGAAAAAAAGGTTTATCTGTTCAATAACAGAAATCTCTTAAGAAACTCACTCTTCATGCCAGCCATGGTCGTGGTGGTGATGCTCGTGTTCATGGTGGTGATCACCTTCGTGTTCGAGTTCTAGTTCGTGTCCATGATGATCGTGATCGTCGTGGTGTTTGTGGTGATCGTGATCGTCGTGGTGTTTTTGGTGATCATGGTCGTCGAGGTGTCCATGATCCTTGTGACCATGTTCGTATTCGTGGTCTTTTTTGTGATGAGATCCGTCTTCCCAGTGCTTCTTGTGATGTCCTCCGTGGTGTTTGTGTTCGTGGTGTCCGTGATAATGCTTGCCTCCCTTGTGGAAATCGTCACCGTGGTGTTTCTTCCAGTGACCGTGTCCGTGCTTGCCGTACTTGTCAGCGTGATGTTTGTGGGCGTGGTGCTTCTTTCCGTGGTCTTTCTTTTCGTGCTTTCCACCTTCGTGCTTCCAGTGCTTCTTGAATTCCTTGTGGTTTTTCTTGTAGTCACCGTCCCGAAAAATGTCGTGATGCTTTTTGTGGTCGCCATGCTCGATTTTGTGGTAAGTCTTCTTGAAACCGTGCTTCTTGTGACCTTTGTCCTTGTGGTGGTGTTTCCCGTGTTTGCCGTGTTCGTGATTCCCTCCGCCCCAATGTTTCTTCATGTGGTGTCCGTGGTTGTCGTGGCCGTGTTCCTTGTGCCCTTTCTCCTTCCCTCCGTGCTTTTTGAAATGGTGTCCTCCTTTCTCATCATGGTGATAGCCACCGTATTTCTTGTGGTGTCCGTGATGATAGGCGCCCTTTTTTTGTCCACCACCATGATGGCCGTGCTTTCCGCCGTGACCTTCTTTCTTGCCGTGATGACCTTCACTTTCATGTCCGTGTTCATGTTCGTGTTCACCGTGATGATGATGAGACTCGGAAGGCTCAATATCTTTTAAAGAAAACCAATGCAGACTCTCTCCTACTTGCAATTCTTGTGTTTCATTGTTCTGTGACTCTGCGTTGGTAAGCAGTGCGACTAAGCCAAATATTAGAAGACACAGACTCTGTAAAATGAACATGATATTGTCAGATTCTTAATAATTTGCCATTAAAATTGAAATTTGTCAGAAAACGAGTTGATTAAAATTTTCGGTGTTTATTTTTAAATTAATATTAACAGGTATTTAAAAAATTAAAATAACTTTTACATTTCATATTAAGGGTAATATTTAAATTAATACGAAAAGTAATGTAAACGTCGTTTATATTAAATGGGAAATTAAATTTGAATATTAAGATTTAAGTGACGCAGAAATTAATTACATACATCGAGTTTACAACGGTGTTTGTTATTTTAAAAATGCAATTACTTTTTAAGACATTTTTTTAATTTAATTTTTGTAGCCAATAGAATTTTTTAAATATAACAGGTAGGGTAAATTGAGATTTTACAAGTCAAACCCGCAGATATTTCACGTTTTATATAATAAAGAAAGCGTTGTTACCAGCTGGGGTCTGCTCAACATCGTTGTCTTAAACGAAGGTGACTAAGCAAGAAGAACCAAAAACAGTTTCTTGTGTCTTCGGAAAATGGTCGTCCATTTTATAGTCCGCAATATTAACTGTCTCTTCCTTGTTTCCCCCCCCCCCCCCGCTATTTCTTTAGTTTTGATTTTTTTTAGTATAATAGGAACCGTCCGGGTAATTAAAATATTTTACGAATTTTACTTATTAAGGGGCTGTTTTGACGATGATAAATGGGTAATGGTTCGATTCGGGTGAGATGGGGACGTTCGCTGCTTTCCTCTGTGGTTTCGCTGAAAAACCCCAAGTGGACAAGGAGGAAAAAACAACGTGCGTGTGACTGAGCTACCCGTGAATCGAAGCGCGATCTTTATTTAATTATTACATAATTTAAAATATATTTCCGAAAGTCTTTTGGGCGTTCCAGAGGGCGTATATTGATAAGTGGAGTATATTAAAATGAAAATTTTATTGAATCTTTTTGGCAATTTTGTTATAATTTTAAAACATAAAATATATTTTATTGAGATTCGAAAACAATTGCCATTGATGTTTTTGTCGTTTATGCAAAGTTATATGCATATTTACATAAGTAGCATAAGAACCATATGTATAGCGTAAACAAGCTTTATTTATGTATTCAATTTCCGAGCTTTATTTCTAAGTACAGAGCCCCCTAGTGTCTTAAGTATGCAATTTCCGAATTGACTTATTAACGCTATACTTATACCTTATACTTTTAATTTAAAATAGACGTATTTTTTCAGGGCTCCATACGCACGGCCATTTTTCTTTACAGAGCGTCAAGTGCGTATCTACGATTTCCTTTCAGATTTGGTTTAATTTGTACCATTTAAGTTTTGAACCACCCTTGCGGCTTATAGAACATTTTACTATTTTCACCCTCTTTAATCAATTTCAGTTGGAGCTTATACTACCACACCGCTCCTTTATTACGCCCTTTGGGCCGCCAATTTTGTTTCGTTCTCCGTGCAAACTTTGTTAACCAAAAAATAACTAAAATTAATATTATAATATTCTCCAAAGTCCAAACAGTTTCAGTCCTCGTGTATCCTGGTTTACCACACAATTAATAAGCTTAAATCTCCGAAACCCATCGTTAAATACGCCCTTTCAGTGTGTAATTAAAGTTGGCAGCCATAGAAACGCAAGATAATTCATTGGTGAATTGGTCCTAAAGTAAGTGTACGAGCTTCTTGGTTATCACTGTCCCATTTTAATCGCATAATTCTTAACTAAAACCAAGATACATAGAAGAAAAAGAGTCTGCCTCGACGCTGCCTCCGTGTTCCATAAAAATTTCCAACTTCTCCGTCTTGTCCCCCCCCTTGCGCATGATTACATTTGAAAATGGGTTATTCGTGAGTTCACCAGGGTTCCTACTAGGGTCACTTGTGTCTCCGGTACTATTTAAAAAAATCGATTTGAATATGTACAATATGATTGGATTACTGGTATGGGAGTAAGTGGGAGGTTGGCGAAATTGGAAGTTTTCAGGAAACCTGTGGTGGAAGCATGGACGCAATATAAGAGGACGAGCAAACCCCCCTTTTTTTAAACCCCGCGTACCGATAAAGCTCTAACTCATCGAAGTCTCTCAAGGCCATTCCAGAGACATCTACGTGCCATTTTGGGAAAATTTAACAATGGCGTGTGTGTTTCGCGCGGCACGATTACAAGATCAAAAAAAGCCAAAATATGTTTGTCACACGGAGCATTTATACACAATAAGGTATGTAATTTTAATTACAAGTAATATTATTCAATGTTTAACAAATTACATTCATTTTAAAACTTATAAATTGGTAAAAATATGATAATCTTCATCATTTTTTTAAGCCTTGTATTGCCTTTGATTTTCAAATGTAATAATTTATTTACAGACCAGAAAATAAGAAAGAAGAGTTGGAGATATATATAAATGTTGATTTCTTAGTATTATTACCTAAACCTGACGAAGATAGTAGTGTAAAATCTGGATCAACAAATAACTACCTTACGAGTGAAAAATTCCAGCAAAAATATGTTATTTTGAAAGAAAATATCCCCCTGCCTAAATCACCTCCAAAGAAAAAAGTCAAAGCCATAGGAATAACCAAAACAGGTAAGTTGTTTCTTCATATATATTATTTCAAAACAGCCATTTAAACAGAATTTTTATCTAGAAATTTCCAAAGAAGAATTCCACATCAATGTAGTGGAAAGCATGAACAATGGTCTTCATTAGGCAAATCTCATAAATACTCAGACCTAACTCTAGTTTTAGAAGAACTTTCCTGTAGCGTGAAAGATAACAAAATCCCCCCTTGGGAAAAAGGTTACCAAAGTTTAAGTGCTATAACTGTAAGAGAAGCTAAATGATTTTGGACAGACGCTCAACGATTACAGTCAAATGAGAACATAGTTCAAGAAACTATTTCTTATATATCTTCATTTGCTCTTCCAGTACTACAATTCTTGTTATTGTTTTCAAAATCAAAGTATAAACCCTTTTTTTACCCTAGATTTTTATTTGTATGGATTTTCACTTGAAAAAATTTTGCGCTGCAGAATTTCTACGTTGCCTGCTTAACCTGCTAGAAGTTCATGTAGAAAAAGTTGAAGCAAGCACTAAGCCTGTAAAAATTAAAGAACCTGATGTCCTAGTTAAAATTGATCGTAAAGAAGAAATTAGGAAGCTGCAAATTCTCTATTACGTTGCCGGCTCAACAATAAACTCCGTTTCTAGGAGTAAAAATATTACCTCTTAAGATAAAGGGTATAGTCAACGACAATGGCTGTGATATTTATTTAGTTTAAGCTTAACAGGAAACAATTTAACATTTTAGACATGTTTAGAACCAAAACCAGCCTCAAAAAAGCATTACGTGATAAATCGTTATTTATTATGAACTACTTAATGATCTCGTTTTAAGAAAACTAAAAAATGCATTTAGTTATAGTTTTAATCTAAACTGTGAATAAACAGGCAATAAAAAATTGCATTATTTTACAAAACTCAGTGTCTACTAATCATTTCAACTAATTTTCCACTAATGTGTTTCCACTTTTTAGAGCTTTTACAATCCCATCCAAAGCTTTAAACCGATCAACATTTTGAGCAAAGTGCAGAACATCAGGATTGGTGTTACCTCCACACGAGCCTCGTTGTTTGCCAAATTCTTGTTCTAAACAATCTTGGTTTAGATTGTTAGTTAGTACAAAATTAGCATTTTTCTTAAGGAGAAATCGTACAATTGCTGGAACTGATTTAGCTGAAATTAAGTTTGCATATAAATATAATGATTAACATTTGTAATTAACTAATTATCCAAATCATTATATTACCCGTTATATCAAATCCTTGTATAGTCTCTCTACTTAGAGTCATTTTCTTTTTCTCAACTGCAGAGACGGATATTGGCAATTGGTCTACTTCTGCTTGCCATTCTTTGAAATACTGTAAAAAAGGTCCTTCTAGCCACTAAATAAAACAAAAAATTACATAACTAATTTTCAAATTAATGGTATATTTTATTAAATATACCTTCAGTCTTTCATCATTTTCATTGAAATATGCAAGCAAGTTTGGTTTCTTCTTAATAAGTCCTTCTTTTAAATTTCTGGAATTCATACAGTCGAAAAATTTATCCATCAATCTAATGAGTTTGACTGTTTCCCGACACTCTTCTTTAAACTCTAATTCCAATGCATTTGTCACTGTGCTGCTAAAGACTTGGGCTGCCTGATACACTCTCATTCTAGAGTGCGAATCCAAGCAGACATGGTCTTTCGTTAGTTTTCAGTCTTCATAAGGTGTGGAGGGTCACAAATAAAATAGATATAACGTTTTTCGTCGCAGGAATATATATTTTCCCAACAAAAACCATCATTTACAAAATTACGGAACATTTTTCTATTGGTGCTGGCTCCATCTGCAATCACGCTTAACACTTTAATTCCATGAAATTCTAGTTTGGATATTGCTTCTGACACAATTCGGTGAAGACTATCTGTGCTGAGGTCTTTACATGGGAAGTATGCAAGTGGAAACTTAAATTTACCAGTAATGCTTTTAATCATAATTTGGAGTACATGCGTCGCAACTTCAGGTAAATTATCGTCTTGTATTTTTAACTTCAAAATTTCATTGCCAGTGGTATCCAAGTTGCTAAAACCAACTAACTCCCCTGTACTGGCTCTGTAAATTATGTCTTCTTTGATCTTCATTTCATCTATTATGACTGAAACGTACCGCTGATGCTCTTCGGGGCAAGCTTTGTAAAGCATGTCTGCTGCTTGAATTAAGCTTGCGTTACTGAAGCCAGAGTTTAATCCAACATGAGAGGCATGATTATATAGGGTCCTTTTTGAAGGCAACTCAAACAATCCGCTTGAAAGAATAGCATTGTACGCTGATGAGGATTTCTTGTACAGATGAATGGCCCACTGTATGATCTTTGGATGCCACCGTCGCTGTCTATTATTGCCAACTGTTGTTCCACGAAGAGCCTTTTAACAGAATTATTAGGCAAGATGTTTTTTTGCTTTTCTAATTGATCTGCAATAAATTTGCTATCCGCATCGT
The DNA here is from genome assembly GCF_980474605.1 of Leiobunum rupestre. Lineage (NCBI taxonomy): Eukaryota > Metazoa > Arthropoda > Arachnida > Opiliones > Sclerosomatidae > Leiobunum > Leiobunum rupestre. The sequence goes on from NC_143385.1 coordinate 40,548,919, forward strand.
GGAAGTACTGGCCATCTAGTTTGGAATCTTCTTCTTTATTCTCTTTATTTTCTTTCTTAAGTCTATTCCTCTCTGGGTTTGAGATTTTAGTTTTTTTGCCAAATCGCCTCTGGATAAATATTTTATTCTTTTTCACCACAATTGGAAGAAGCCTTTTTACCCTGGCGAATAATGCTATTTATCAAAATTCTTCTATACTTTGTGCAGAATTCACATAAGTCTTTTGTTTGCAAATTAGTTAGATTTCGTTTATGTCTACTTAAAACTATTTCGCAGGAAATTGAATGAAGGGCATCATCAAAAATGGTTTTACATCCCGGACTTTTCTCCTTACTTTAAAAATGTTCCAAAAGTTCTTCCTGAATAATTCCTATGCATAGTGGAAATAAATTCACAACTTCTAGAACTTTCAGCAGATCATCTACACCTAAAATATTTGGTAACGGCTTTAGTAAGGGATGTTCCTCATTAATAGCCTTGCCATGAATTTTTAGCGTGCCACGAATATCACGATCTTTGAAAGAGTATGACTTAGTTATTAATCCTTTTTCAATATTGGAAATTGTAAATGTGATGCCACCTTCAGTAGCAAGTGCCTGCCAATTTTTAGGAATACATTTTCCAGCAATAGTTTGGGAAGTAAGGTGTTTACTAAAGTCAGCAGTTTAATTAAAGATAAATTTCCACAAACACTGTCATTATCGAGAACCTCTGAATTTTCAAACTGATTTGAAATATCAAGATGAGGACTATCTATAATCATGGTTGAATTGAGGACACTGATGTCGTAATTCGTAGAAGTTGCACTGTCACATAGTTCATCTTTATCCATGCACACGTCGATTACATTTTTGTTTCTTGATTTCACTCCATTTTCAATAGGTCCCAGACATTCTGAAGTCCATGATTGGCTCTACATTCCAATTAAACACATCCATAAATATGACCATTTTGATTTTAAAAACATTTGACTAGATCGTGAATTAAAGACTTACCATAAGATTTAAGGTTTCAATTGTTTCTTGAAACAATATTGGACTGGGGTTCTCTGCAGTAGGTCCATTACCTCCAACAAAATGTTCATTGCAAATATAATATGATTTTTTGTCACTTTTTTTATATCTAATTGGTTATCAAACCTCCCGCAGGACTTAATCCATTCTTTTCATTTCTGAAGCTCTTTCCTTGGCCGAGGAAATGGTATGAAGAAAGTGCCAGGCTTAGGGCGAACAGTATTATTACGACACAAGGAATACGTACACCGCTTTGTTTTTGGCATTTTATACCTATTATTTAAAGCTGACACTAACTGTAAGATATCTGAAAACTAAATATAACTTTTAGTTCGTTATAATTAAAAATATACGTGAAAGTCGAGGAAGTGAAGAAAGGTAACAAATTTGGGTGCCATTTAGAAATTTTGCGAACACGTGACATAAAGGACCTTGAGGGACTACTACCGAGCCTCTCAAGATGATCGTTACGCGGGGAGAGAAAATTTATGCAGAGGAAGGATAGCCTTTACTCGTCCTCTTATATTGCGTCCATGGTGGAAGCTAGCCTGGGAGGGCTCTCGAGGCAGACACTTTTTCTTCTATGTCTCTTGCTTAAACCTTGTCCCTATCAGCTCACCCCATAGTGTCTTAATACGTCCAACGCGAAATGAACTACAACCAAGGAAAATAATATACAACTAAGTCCAGCTGCAAGTCAAAGTCGGAGCTGGGCGAGAGTGTCAGTGGAGAAAAAGGTTCGAGAAGAAAATCAGAATTAAAACAATAGAAAGTGTGGTACTCTATAGGTATTTTGTTACTTATGGTATTACTCATATAAAGTTTAATTAAAATATCAGTTGAAAAGCACCCTAAAACTTTATGACTTCTAATACTCGTTTGCGTTCTTATCTTCCCCAAAATTCTAAAACGGCACACAAAATGGTGAAAAGTGCTCGCTATATTTTGGAGCTTTAAATACTAATTTATATACATATTCAGCTTAATTCTGAAAATCATTAATAATAATAATAATAATAATCAGATAGGCTATTACCCAAGGCACCACCTTAGGCCCAAGTCATCTAGCGACTTATAATGCCGTTAAACAGGTACTGGCCGGGTTACAATGCGTAGGAGGGTGGTGGCAAGCCCTTCATGCCACGCGAGCCAACAGCTCCCTACACTAACTATTACCGTTAACCTCAACAAGTTTTTTTTATGGAAAGAGGAAACTGAAGAACTCGGGGGAAAACCCCTTTAACCAGTGGGGAGAGAACTTGAAAACTCAACGCAGAAGGAGTATTTCCGAGTTTTCACCCAGTGCCACAAGTAAATTGGGAACGAACCCGGCTCCTCTTGCTGCAAGGCGCAAGCGCTAACCAGTTCGCCACCCCACCTATTATTACAAATATAATGCTTTATTTATTACAAAATTACTTAAATTTCAATAATTTTGCTAAAATATATCCTCAAAAGTAGCAAATGGATATTTAGATCATGACTAAATTGACTATCATTACTATCTAACGTATAGGGACTTGGCAGTGCTACGTCACAGTTTTTTTTCAATAGTTTTTATCCTGGGGAGAAAAAGTATACCAGAATGGCGACCATGGCTAAAGTTACGGCGTGACGTCATGCTGCCAAGTCCCTATTGGAAATATTTTTACATCTGTGATTCATAACATATCCATGGACTAAATATACAATAAGAGTAGACTATAACAGGCAATGTTATCAGAAAAGCTAAAAAATCCTTTTCTTCCCGTGCAAAGAACACTTTTCCCACATTTCCCCACGCGAAATGCCGTTATCCCTCTTAAATTGCATTATTATCTTTTAGCATTTTGGAAGGTTGAAATATCCCGGAGAAGGGAAAAATTCCCTGCATGTGGAAGCACTGGAAAAGTCGGGGGCCACGTACCGGGCGGAATGACATTCTTTTTGGAATTGTAGGCGCATGCGCGGCGGCGGCACGGATCGCACGCCGATGCCAGTCTTCAAAATAATAACAGTTTGTGTTTATTTGTTTGGGAAGAGTTAGTTATTTATATTGATAACGTACGTGGTAATATTTTAGTTAATTTAGATTGTAAAAGTAAATCATAGGGCTCAGCAGTATACCAGATGTTTCTGAAGATAGGCAACTGCTGTTTTCATCACTTAGAGTTGTCTTGGTTTTAGGACTGGCTTCAAAAAATGCATTTCACGAATGAAAACAGAAAACTCGTCATTTAGCCTATTAAAACCTGCTTAAATAATATTTGAAGTGTAAATATTTATTACTACATTATTATTATTAATATTTTTAATAAATTTTGGTACTTTCTCCAAAATAATTTTTTGTATCAGCCTTAAATTGTAAAAAGAACGTAAACACGCTAGCTCGTGCTTCTCACGTGCAATTATTTGTCCCACCACTTCACTAAAACCGGTAGATGGCGCTAAATGCATATCAGCAGTTTGAAAACCGCTAAAAAAAGGAGTGCGATATCCAGTAAGCGAAGCTTATATTATTAATCCAAGGTTTGACGTCAAATATCATCCCGAATGCGAACTTGTGTTTACTATTTTATGAGATTTCTGAATACCTTTTAATCCAAGGTTTAATTGGATGTACAACACTACAACATTATTTCCTTTAAGTGCTTTAGACGGAATTGAAGCAAGATTTTTAGTTTTTTTTTATTTAAAAAAATTAAACAAATTGCAAAAAATAAGTGATTACGTGTCATAATAAAACCACAGGTGCACAGTTATGTGTAATGGAACCTTTTGAAATTTTAATAGTTTTCTAAAATTTTAATTTCAAATTTTAAAATATGAATTTTCTAACATCTGAAAAACTAATTTTTTAAAGATATTTTTGGAACTTTGGGGATACTCCTGAATATATCAAACGATTATAATTTTTTTAAAACGTTATAGTCAATTTATTGCTGCCCCATTGGTTCACCAAATATATTAAAATAAAATTGTAGTGAGTAGAGAAGGAGCTCCAATAAATCGAGCATAAGCTTTTTTAAATTAAACAATCAAGAAAAAAATTTGCCAACGCATTTGATATATTAAAAAAAATCCCTTTTAAAAAATATGTTATTTAAAATTTTAAATATCGCAATAGTTTGAAAAATATAAAAATTCCAAAATGTTCCAACACATAACTCGGCTGTCCTTTGGTAAAACCTTATAAAATCCATTTTCTAAAATTTCGATTTTATTAAATTTTTGTATTTCTCTAACTAAAATACGACTTTCATAAAAATTTCAGATTTAAAATCTCAGTAATTAATTAGTTATAAAAAATTTATATTTTTAGTATAACACTTTTTTTCGGAAAACCACGGGTAAAACCTTATAAATCCATTTTATATGATGTTTTACCGTGGAAAACCATATAAACCATGGTATAACATTATACGTGCTGGAGATAAAACGTTTGACCAAAGAAATATCGTTTTTTTTTCTCTCGGCTTATATTTTGCCCTCTTCTGTGGCAGGCAGCCGACAGGTTGGACGGTAACAGACGACACTTCTAGACAAGTCTTTCCCTCCGCAATAATTTGTTGCAGGCTGAGAGATAAATAATTTTTTTTAAACTGGACCTGTGGCCAGTAGAGCCTTTTTTAATTAAAAAACTGACCAGTGGCCACTTACCATTTTTAACCTTCAAAATCAGGCTTTCATAATTTATGGTCAAATTATCTACTCTTGACAATATTTGCTAGGGCATAGGCTTAGTATGTTAGTTATTATGGGTATTTAAAAATATTGGAGTGTTCAATAAAGAACTATAAATCTTGAATGGAAAAAACTTTGAATTAATTAAGTGGTCACCAGGGCCACTACAGCCCCAAGCATATCATTTTTAAACTGGCCCAGCTAATTTTTAAACTGGCGATTGGCCTGTGATATTGCCTTATTTCTTACACTGATTTGTAGCTCTTCTTTGAAAACATTTATTTATATTATTTTGATTTCTAAACATCTTATTAGTAATCACATTAAACATTTTCTCTACCAATTGTTATTTTGAAATGATTTGAGAACCATTTATTAAAGGAGATAAGGGAGTTCTAAATGTTTTTTTTTTAATATTTAAAATATTATCAGTATTAAAAATACAGTATTAAATCAAAGTGAGATTTTATTAAGAAAACTTAAAATATTTTTAATACTGTTTAAAAATTATAAATGTTGCTAAATGTTACAATTTATAAGTGATATTAGGTAATGAAATAAGGTAGTCACACAATTTTAATTTACCTAACAAACTTACAATTCGGGAAAGTTACTATTTTTGTTAAATTGATTGTAACATGAAATTGAAAGTTATAATAAAATTGTGTTTAATTTCGACATATTTCTTTTATTTTTACGAAATGCAACGACAATTTATATTTCCCAAGTAAGGTTTTTCCCGTGGAAAAGAAAATTTGTTTGCTTCATATATCGTTTTACCATGTAAAAACGCTTCCTTAAATAAAGGAAAATTACGTTATTTCTCACATATAACGAATATGTCCCGGTATTTCATTGGCTGCTTAAAATTTACGTCACCTAACGCGATGGCAATCAAGCGCCGGTGACGTTTTGTCTTTCCCCCCGCGCGAGACGGGGGAAAGGCGTTCAACGTGCACGGCGATTGTCGCAACATAATCATTCTTCCTAAATATAAATAAATACATTCTTGATATAACGTTTTACCATGGCAAAACGGTTCCTTAAATAAAGGAACAACACGGTCCTTTTCCCATATAAGGTTTTTCCATGGAAAAAGGGTCGCTTTATTTTGAGCAAAATAATGTATTTGCTAAATATAACGTTTTACCATGGAAAATGATCCCTTAAATTAAGGCAGAACACGTTTCTTCTCACGTATAAGGTTTTACCGTTGAAAAGAGGCTAATTTATTTATAGTGAAAAGAGTTATTTGCAACATATACGGTTTCACCACGGGAAAGGAAATAATTTATTTCGACAAAATCTGATATTTACCACGTACCATGTATTACCATGGGAAAGTTCTGAAATATTTCTAATTTTCCCAAGGTAAAACCAACTTTCATTGGCTGGTAATTAGTTAATTATGATTTTATTAAAGAAATGAATAATAATGATATTTCATAATATATTATAACGAAAAAGTCACTACTTTTCACTTTAGTGTTAATCGATAAGTCGTATAGTGTTAAAAAAGACAAAATCGCGTTTTTCTCGAAATTTGGTTTTTGGATTTTATATGGTTTTACCAAAGGACAGCCGAACTATGGCTCACCTACCTTCAAAAGAGCTACAGAATAGCCCAGCTGGACTTGATTTTAAATTTTGGGTCCTAAATGTTTTTATTTATAATCACTCTTTTGCGATTTTTTTTTAAATTGAACGAAAATTTTGAATCCTACTTTTTATTCGATCCAAACACTTTAAACAAATAATGTTATGTATCAAATTAATTAATGATTAGATTAGCAACTATTCCGAAATTGCAAAAACAAGCGCATCAACGCAACAATTACTAAATAGGAAGTTGGTAGTCCAAAAAGGAAATTTAAATTATTGGTTTCGGAAATGTCTGTTTGACGGGTGACAAATAAATATCAATTTTATCAGTACTTTTATTTTATCAGGAAATTGAACAATATTACAAAGATATTTTTCCACGAAAAATAATAACATATAATGCCACTTCCGATAATTACAATGAAAAGAGAGATCCGTGGTTGAGGCAAACCGAAGTCGAAACACATTTCCATTTAAGTAACGTGATAATTTTAAAATTAACTTTTCCATTCTATTGATAGCTTATGCTCTTGGCTAGTCATAGCCTCTAATTAAAGAGATAATTTAAACAGGTGTTGAGGGCATTGCGTTGGTCTTAAAAGACACCACAGAAAAAAAGGTTTATCTGATTCTATAACGGAAATCTCTTTTGAAAGTCACTCTTCATGCCAGCTATGGTGGTGATCATGGTCACCATCGTGATGGTGATGTTCGTGTTCGTGGTGGTGATCGCCTTCGTGGTCGTGTCCGTGATGATCATGGTCGTCGTGCTGTTCGTGTTCATGGTGACCGTGGTGCTCGTGATCGTCGTGGTGGTGTCCATGATCCTTATGACCATGATCATGTTCGTGTTCTTTCTTGTGATGAGATCCGTCTTCCCAGTGCTTCTTGTGATGTCCTCCGTGGTGTTTGTGTTCGTGGTGTCCGTGATAATGCTTGCCTCCCTTGTGGAAATCGTCTCCGTGGTGTTTCTTCCAGTGACCGTGTCCGTGCTTGCCGTACTTGTCGGCGTGATGCTTGTGGGCGTGGTGCTTCTTTCCGTGGTCTTTCTTTTCGTGCTTTCCACCTTCGTGCTTCCAATGCTTCTTGAATTCCTTGTGGTGTTTCTTGTAGTCGCCGTCCCGGAAAATGTCGTGATGCTTTTTGTGGTCGCCATGCTCGATTTTGTGGTAAGTCTTCTTGAAACCGTGCTTCTTGTGACCTTTGTCCTTGTGGTGGTGTTTCCCGTGTCTGCCGTGTTCGTGACCCCCTCCGCCCCAATGTTTCTTCATGTGGTGTCCGTGGTTGTCGTGGCCGTGTTCCTTGTGCCCTTTCTCCTTTCCTCCGTGCTTTTTGAAATGGTGTCCTCCTTTCTCATCATGGTGATGGCCGCCGTATTTCTTGTGGTGTCCGTGATGATAGGCGCCCTTTTTTTGTCCACCACCATGATGGCCGTGCTCTCCGCCGTGACCTTCTTTCTTGCCATGATGACCTTCGCTTTCATGTCCGTGTTCACCGTGATGATGATGAGACTCGGAAGGCTCAATATCTTTTAAAGAAAACCAATGCAGACTCTCTCCTACTTGCAATTCTTGTGTTTCATTGTTCTGTGACTCTGCGTTGGTAAGCAGTGCGACTAAGCCAAATATTAGAAGACCCAGACTCTATAAAATGATTATGGCATAAAATGTTGTTAGTAGAAACTGAATTTCAATAGCATACCATTTTGGGAGGAAATTTTAAAATTAGTATAAAGATATTAAAAACTAATTTCAAAGTCAAATAAAATTTTAATATTAAGGATAATAGAAATTTTCATATTAAGGATAATAGAATTTTCATATTAAGGAGAATTTTAAGTTTTATTTTCAAAGCCAATATAAATTTAAAATAACTGATATGGTAAATTGAGACTTGAGAAGTCTCGATTAACAAAGCGCTCTTACCAGCTGGCTTCTGCTCGACATCGTTGTATCAATGATACTCAGCGTCTTCAAACGAAGGTGACTTAACAAGAAGAACCAAGAACTGTTTCTGGTATCTTCGGAAAACTGGCCGTCCCTTTATATAGTTTGAAATATTAGCTGTCTCTTCCTGGTTTTTTCCCGCTATTTTTTCTGGTTTTATTTTTCAAAATTCAATAGGAGGGTAATTAAAATATTTTTACGGATTTATCTTATTAAGAGGGAGTATTTTGGCGATGGGAAATTTAAAAACGATTGATTCGTGTGGAATGGGGACGTTCACAGCTTTCCTCCGCGGTTTCGTTGAAAATACCCACTGGACGGGGAGGAAGAGGCAGGTACGGGAATCACAGCGTGACCACAGTGACCACGATAAACGTACGTGCATGTACTTCACTTTGGTATTTTATTTCACTAGTCGTTGTTATTAGAATTGATGCCATGCTTTTGAAGTCAGACCAAATCCTGAAATATATATACATATCCTTCCTGACATAATTTCAGGCTATAAGCGGTCCAAAAGTCTAAAGTAATAGGTTACCAATGTATATTTGTGCAAATATAGTATAAATTCATTGTTCCAAATTATAAACTTTCATTTAATTTAGGCAGATAGCACAAAAATCCCATTAAAAGTTACCATTAATCTAACTCAACCGAAAAACACTGATTAGTAGATAGATTTGGGCTAATCTTAGAACAAATTGAAAGGTAATTAATCTCCTCCTTAAAATAAATGGGTTTACGGATGAACTCTCAACAAAGAGAGAGGAGTAAACGAGGAGGTCCTCTAAAGCGATGGCAGCTGGAATAACGATCGAAATTCAAAGAATAAAGAGTCTCTTATAATTAGTTTCAATGTCAAGCAAGCGGATGGCGAAGCGGACACATTGATTGTTCAAACAACTACCGAAAACAACTGTTTGATTTTTTTTTCAAAATTAGCGACGGTAAAGCAGCTAAAGCTGAAAGTAAAGTGTATATTGTAAAGAAAATGCAAATTAGGCTTGGAAGCACGAAGGACGTTTCGCTCTTCCTACACGCCGCTACAGGTGGCAATTCAACTTCAGCGTTGTACCGTAAGCAGGGCCGGATTAACACTATTGGGGCCCTGTGCAAAGTAGAATTTGCGGTCCTTCAAAAAATTCAGACTTTTCTTTTTGACAATGTGGTTATAAACATAAAATACCAATAGAAACAGTTATTTCGAAGACGGGGTCTCCTAACCTCGGGGCCTCGGTGCACATGCCCTAATTCGGCCTTGACCGTAAGAGGAAAAAGAAGACACAAAGATAAGAAATCAGCCAGCCATCAGGGTTCCGCCGATTTTTTAAACCTTCCCAAAGAAAAGTACACCGAAATAAATAAACCCCTCAACACCTAACTCACCATGAATTCATTTTATATTTGAATAAGAAGAAATGCTTGAACTAGAGAAAGAAACGTGAAGCTTCTCAGGCTAGAAAAACAAAAGCAAAAGGCTGGAGCTGAAGCTGTCGCTAAAAAGAGCAAATTTTGGTCGGAGAAATATGTGAAACGGCCTATTTACATCATATTTCCTCCCAGAATTCCAAATTAAACGTTTTTGCAGTACAAAAAGTTTAAATATTACTGAGACCGAAACGCCAGCTAGAGCTAGGGACAATTGACGGAGCTAAATCATATCTGCACGGCCCAAGCTGGACTCGGGCTCCACTAAAAATTTTTACCCAAACGTTTAAGTGCTCGTCTCTGGCTCAATGTATGGGAAAATATTACTAATAATAATAATAATAATCAGCTAGGCTAATACCCAAGGCACCACTTCAGGCTCAGCTCAGACTTAGTTAAAACGACAGGTGTTCAAGGAAATTCACTTTGGTCTCATTGGTTTTTCACTTTTTTACTCGTCTCGAGAAGAGAGTGAATCTCCACCCCTTTCATCCTGTACTTATTTTTTTGACGAGTGACAACTGATTGAGATTTCTGACAACTGATCGACATTTCTGACAACTTACTTGACAGCTCTGACAGATTGAGTGATGCCCATTATCGATATTCTATTCAAAAACCGTCTGAGCAGTCAATCCTCAAGAAATTGACAAATTAAGTTTAGCGGGGGTCAAAATTCGCGCACGAGAAAATGGAAATTTGGTTTCGTCTCGGGTTCTTCTTACCTACAACGAGTATAGAAACTGCGCAAGAGTCTATACGGGTTGAAACTGTCCCCACGCTGTTGGAACGAACGAATCGACAGGGTCTTATGCAACTACAGTTTCATAAGCGCTGATGGAGATCGCTGTCTCTATGTGCTGTCATTCGCCGAATAATTCCTGATCTTGGTACTCTACGTAAATGATGGCCTGAGCGCTGGAAGCAGAAATGCAAGTGTGGATATTTTCCTGCTTCATTTCAATGAAGAATTTGAAATCACTGCCGGCACAGCAACGACGTACTTTGGCTTAAAGCTTGACTCCACATCTGTTGGTTCAATATTTCTACATCAGAGCGCCTATCTTGAGATGGTCCTGGAACGTTTGAATATGGCGGAATTCAAACCAGTCAAAACACCTGCGAGCGTTCCAGATACAAGTGACGAAGGAAAGAAGCAATTTGATTCGACAATCTACGCGTCAGAAATGGCGAGCTTCCGTTATGCAGCCTTGGGCACACAGCCCGACATAGAGTATGCTGTTAATCGCGCATCTCAAGCTATTTCAAGCCCAAATTTGTCTGACTGGAATGCCGTAAAACGAATTCTTTATTACATCAAAGGACTTGGGCCAGTCGGAAGCAACAATCAGTTACCTCTATACGACCGAAGCGGAGCTAATCGCCGCCATCGAGGCAGCCAAGGACGTAGTATGTATTCAGATAATTAAATATGCGATCAGTATCAATAGTAACCACGAGATACCGACATTACGAATCGACAATGCCGGAGCCATCAAACTCATCCGGGATACCGAGTTTCACAAACGCACAAAGTATATAAGTACCCATACCAAAATAGGAGTCTTGTTTAAGAATTAAATAAGGATGCATTTGGATGACGTCTTATTTAACAAATAAATAAGTCGGCAAAAAATATCGTTACCCAGATTTATTTGTTACGTTTAAATATAACTTAATCAAGACTTATGTTAACCTAATAAATTTAATGTATTTGAAAGTAAATGTCTCACTTAAATAAGATTTAATTAAATTCTAAAAATGTCTTATTTTGACAGCATCAATTTCGTTTAGATGAAATTGAAATATCGGTTTATTTGAGACTGCAATAAATGTAATTTTAAGGTTAAATACATCCTTAAAATTAAAAACATGAAGGCTCTTCAATTATGTTTAATACTGCAGCCTTATTAACCACTAAAAATAAAAAACAAATACTGGGTATAATATTATCATTTGAAATATAAAATAGTTTTCAAAAAGCATTAACACTACAAAGTTTTACTAAATTTGAGGTGCAATAACACTAACTGAACTCTTATATTTGTTTCATTTTTTCAGTTATAATTCTGTTTAAATGAAGTCTTAATAAGTTTTAAATAAAATCAATAATGGAAGTAAATTCAATATAATATGTATATCTGATACATTAAGTTTAAAATAACTTAAATCAGTGGCGGCACCAGGACGTTTTTATTAGTAGATTAATAATTGTTATCAGTTATGGGGCCCCTTTTATGTTTTAAAGGGAATATAATCCCCAACAAATTAAGAAATTCAATCCTCAATCAACCACTAAGGAGCATGTATCAGAATTTGTAGCCCGGTGTACCGGTAAGATTGAAACCACACCACCGGAGGTCTATCATCAGAATGCCCTACGCCAGCGTCCACAAGCCCGGACAGGTGACAAAACCAGCATGGGCAGTAGAACCCTACTACTGATGGTCGCACCCTTGACGCAAGCCGTTCAACCCAGCAGAAGGTGCAGCAATGGTTCGACGAGCTCGCCACTTCGCACACAGCAGTGGGGTTGAGAGCGGATGCTCTAGCAACTCCGGCCGACACCCTACCTATGAAGGGAGAGAGTCAAACCCTTTGGAGAGAGCTCCTAAAGAGGAACGACGAGCACACAGTAGCCCAAATAACCCGGCACTTCTGGCACCGGAGATCCCGGTGGACCCCAAAAAGCCGGGAAACAGGACCGCCGGGCCCGCATTTGGAGGCCCGCCGCCCCACAGCAGGCTACCCAATCCGCCAAGGCGTCCAGTTTGCCTGGACCCTCTCCGTTATCATGAGCCGAAGATCAGTATCCAGCCCAAACCTGACCGAAGTCGGAGGTACAGATAGGATCATTTGAACGGAGCTAACATCTCCCAGTGCGCCACCGCCCTTATGGGTTACAAGAGCCGGACCCCGACTCCCCGGTAAAGCCACCAGTTATTGCACACTCCGACCCCTAAGGAGCACCGAGAATGTCAAGATCGATAATGTAATAATAATAAAGTGTCATTACAAATTTCAGATACGAGGTCCCTAAAGTCGATTTGGGGGCCTCTAATTAAATGAAAATAAGCTACTGCCTGCCTAACCTACCCACATAAAATGTGCAGTGTAAGTTATCCTTATTTAGAATAAAATTTGAGGCTCAAATTACACTTATTTCATTCTTAAATGATCCTGATTTTTAGTAAACATTCCGTTTTACTCAAGTCCTAAATAACATTTAAAATAGTACTGTCATTAAAGTATATCCAGTATTAAATAAATCAGAAAAGTTAAGACTAAAAATGGTCTTGAATTAAGTTTAAAAAAGGTCTAAATACCCTTTATGAAAACTAAAATATGAAGTTTAAATTTCCTATTTTTAACCCTAAAGTAGTCTTACAATTCAGCATTTTTATAATTTAATTTAAGGCTCAAATAGGACTTATTTTATTCTTAAAAGTGTCTGAGGTTTAAGTACACATTCGGTTTTATTCAAGTCTTAAATAAGATTTGAAATGGTACTGTAGTAAAAGCTAATTCAGTATAAAATAAATCTCAAAAGCTAAGCTTAAAAAAAGTCTTGAATTAAGTTAAAAAAGATCTAATTACACTCGATGAAAACTAAATCACGCAGTGTAACTTATTCTTATTTCAACCTTGGTAAAGTCTTAATTTAAGATATACAATAAATTATAAAATACATTGGTCTTAACCAATATTAATATTGATAAAATACGTGAAAAAGTAGATAAGTCCATAATTAAAAGGGATAATATTAATATTGTTGGTTGTTGGAATCGAAATTTCGTTTCTGAATTAAACATTACATAAAAGTTCCGTCAAATCTATCTTTTATCAACTTTAATTCCCTTCGATAATGTTGCATGGTTCGCCCTTACCAAAACAGGACACTTATTTTAGGCTGTAATAAGAATCAATTGGGATTTAAGAAATAAAGTAGTCTGAAAATAAAATTTCAACAAGTTATATTTTCAAATACCAATTTTGACACTCAGAAAGACTTAATTAGCTCTTTGTTTGTTTTAAATCAAGTGTAAAAGAAGACTTGTATAAGACTGGAAAATGAGTATTTTAGGCGAGGGGTAAGACACTCTGCGAACTCGGTGTACACTGCCGTACCTTTGACAGTGCTAAATGGAACTCGCGAACTCTTGAAAATATGTACCTTTAACAGTGCTAAATGCACGAACTCGGTGTACAGATTATATGAGGAATACATAAATCTTAAGAATGAACATCAAAACAAATCTTGAATTCGTTTCAAAAGTAAACTTAGTAACATAGAAAAAATAAATATATAGTGTAAAATATCCTTATTTTAAACTTAAAGTAGTCTTTAAATAAGATTGGCATTACAGCGTTTTTAAAAATAAATTTAAAACTCAAATAAGACTGAAATAGCTATAAACTACGACTGTTTTTCTATTCTTTCCCATGAAGTGTAAAATAAGACTTAAACATAAATCTCAAAAGATAAGATATGAAAGAGTCTTGAATTAGATTTAAAAATACAGCCTTAATAACATAAATGAAATAAAAAAATGGAATGTAAAATATCCTTACTTAAACCTTGAAATATTCTTTATATAAGATTGGCAGTACATTGTTTATAAAACTAACTTTGACGCTCAATTAATGAATTTAACAAAATATTTCTCTTGGCACTTTCAACAAAAGTTGTTGGTTACAGCAATTGTTCTTCATTTTGTGCCTTAGGATTTTCTTTAAGCTCTAGGGGCATAGACAAGGGGGGCTTCCAAGTCCCAACCCCCTTTGGGCATACCTTTGACTTAACTTAATGTTCATACCCTTTTTTACACCTATGAACCTTTACATTCATTGCATTTGCGTAAACCGTTTTGTGGGTAAATTCAAACCATTTATGATTTATTATTTAAAAGCAAAAATTGTAAAGCCGAAACGGTTTTCTTTATAACCTAAAAAAAAATTCATAATGAACTTAACAATTTCTTATTGGTATAAATTAGCTCTAAATTGCACAACTTAGTTCGTTCCTAGAAAACCGATTAATTTCAAGAAATTATTATTTGAATGTTCATTCGTTTAAACGGCGCCCCACACACAATTTGGTATCAAATCCAATAGTTTTTTATTTTATACTAAGGAATTCGAAACCAAAATATTAGTATTGTTTCCTTTAGGTTTATCGCTAAATAAGAAGATCAACGGCTTGAAGAGTGTGGTTTAATTGTATCTATGTCCATTGTAATATAAATCCTAAATGAGTATCGAATTTAGTAGGAAATAAATGTGCTTACAAGCCGTCATCATACACATTTATGGATTTGAAGCTAATATCTTGAAACATAGTTAAATTTGATCTTACAATGTGCATTATATAAGCAGTTTAAATTGATTCTTTCAAATGCATTGTTTTTCAGTTTAATTTGAGACCACCATATGCATTAGTTTTGCAGTTTAAATTGAGACTAACATATGCATTATTTTTGCAGTTTAAGTCGAGACTAAAATATGCATTGTTTTGCATAGAATTGAGAATAAAATTAATATTATATTTGCAGCTAGTGATAAGTTTAAAATAACCCTAGTAATATACGCTTAAATTTAATCTTAAACAAGACTAAATTTAGAGGGGAAATCAGACTTCAATATAAATGAAATTAACCCAGAGTTGAAATAAATCTTAAATAAGGTTGTATGTGGCAGTTTCAAAAAAGGATTAATAAAAATAATAATCAGCTAGGCTAATACCCTTGGCACCACCTTAGGCCTAAGTCACCAAGCGACTTTTAAAGCCTTTAATCCACGTGGCCGGGTTACAATGCGTAGGAGGGTGGTGGCAAGCCCTTCATGCCACGCGAGCCAACAGCTCCCTACACTCACTATTACCGGTAACCTCGGCAAGTTTTTAAGGAAGGGTAAACCGAAGAACTTGGGTAAAACCCCTTAAATCAAGTTTTAATTTTGCTAATTTGCTTGAAACTTAAACAAACCAAAATCTTAAATAAGTCTCGATTTTCATTCCAAACAAGAATGAGTTAACTCTGAAGTCAGGATATATTTGAGACTGTGGCAGCTAAAAATTACAACTTCGCTTTTGGTAAAGGTATTCACAAATAATTGAATTTTAAATCTAAGACTTAATAAAAACTTAATTATGGATGTATTTGGGAATGTGGCAGATTCAAAAACGTCTTAGCGAAGTTTGTTTAAACAAACTTATTTAAAACTTAAATTCATATCTATCGTGCAACCGAATGTAAATCTAAATTTAGTATAAAAGTATGTATGAATTACGTCTGACTTAAGGATGTATTTGGGACTGTGGCAGTCTTTTTTAAGATCAACAAATACAGTTTTAATTTTCGTAAGGGTATTCAACAATACTATATTCGGGAGCTTGTACAGCAAGCAGAAATTGACGTCTCCTTCGTCCCGAGCAAAGAGCAGCTCGCCGACATCCTCCCCAAACCTCTGCCTGCCGGTGCCTTCATGGGTCTACGCCAGCAGCTGAACCTCATCGCGTACGAAAAGGTTCTTATCGAGGGCGAGTGTTGAAGATTACGATAAAAGACTTTTTATGTATATGTGAAAAAAACCATCCACGTTACGATGTTCTTTTCTCAAGGTTATGTCAGATAAGAATCTGCCTTGTTTGGTATTGTACAGTATATATACTCGCAAGGAGCTCGTTAAAGTTTGTCACTTTGGTTCCTCCAGCAGCTCACTTCTCCACGGTGCATTACCAGTTCATTTAACATGTGGATTTTATAAATAAATTATTTCCATAATTTATTGTTTCTGGTCATTTCATCACTCTGCTGGTTATTGAGATTAAAAACCTCAATAGTATGTAACTGTACGTTTGAACGGTATCTAATAGAAATCTGAAATTTAGTATTGAGCTACATTATACAACAGCATACGTAACTAAACATTTTGCAGCAGTGTACTTAACATATTTTGCTGCAGTATACGTAACATATTTTGCAGCAGTATACGTAACATATTTGGCAACAGTATACGTAACATATTTGGCAGCAGAACACGTAACATATTTTGCAGCAGTATACGTAACATATTTGGCAGCAGAACACGTAACATATTTTGCTGCAGTATACGTAACATATGTTGCAGCAGTATACGTAACATATTTGGCAGCAGAACACGTAACATATTTTGCAGCAGTATACGTAACATATTGGGCGGCAGTATGCGTAACATATTGGGCGGCAGTATGCGTACTCATTGTACAGCCCTATACGTATGTGTACATTTTACAATGTATAACAATTGATAACAGTGTACATAATGCATTGTACAGCATGTGTATTTTACGTATATTTTTTAAAGATTTTATGTATTAAATTTCAATTTTCATTGTCTAAAGCGTCAAAAAAATTCCAAGTAATATGCCATTTTTTCAGGTTTAATATGTGGAATTTATGTTGTGAATACTATTAAAACCATTCTCAAGAGTTTCTGATTTAATTTAAAAGTAGGGCTTGAGAATTGTTGAATTATCATAAGTAACATAATAAACATATTCTATAAGTTATAATTTTATTAATGTTTTGCCCAAGACCATATAAATCATAACATTGCGTAGCGATATTTTCTTATTTTATAAATCATAATTAAAAATAATAATAATTATAATAATAATCAGCTATGCTAATACCCAAGGCACCACCTTAAGCCTAAGTCATGATGTATATATATATTGCCACGCACTAATTTTTCTTTCGAAACTTCTTTTGAAAAATCGAACGGAGCCTCCTCGGCTACATTTTTCAAGGGAATACCATTTGCAGTTTAAGGGATATATTGTATACTTCTGATACTAGAAATTTAAGGTACCTATTTAGTAGTAAAAATCTTAAAATTTTCATCCCCATTATCCCTCAACCAAGCTTCGTCGCGTACTAAGTCCGATCAATACACAAAACATCATTTCTGCCTACTAAGCTGCATTGACATTCCACAAGTAACTAACGCTTGTCTTTTTTTTTTATAAAATTCGACAATTTGTTTGTATAATATATATATTGTATTTTGTTTAAATATTTGAAAAAGCGGGCAACATTTAAGAATCATCGTCTTTCGGAATAAAAATTACGGCGCGCCCGAACTGGGGCTCGAACCCAGGACCGTTAGGTTAAAAGCCTAACGCTCTACCGACTGAGCTATCCGGGCTACTGCAAAGGCAATATTTTGTTGACTTTTAAATATTAATAATCAATTAAACCAATGAGGAGGCAACAGTTTGTCGTTGATAAACAAATAAGTGTGGAAAATTATTTCTGATGGTTATCAATTTTATCATTTCATATTGTTTATCAATTTTAAGAATAAAGTTATTTTGAAACACGGTGAAAACTCATGCAAATTTTTTGTTAAAAATCTAGGCTATCTAGCCTTACTATTCCCTGCCAGGATTGACAAACAAACTTTTGTTCTAGAGTTAATTAAATTGGTCTTACAATGGGCTATTTTTCGAAAAACTGTTACGTAATTTAGCTACGTAATAGGAAGTTATTAAGACTTATGGTTTTAAGTTTCTTATGAAAAAAGGCAATTCGGTGACCAAATGATTTAATTGTGATATAGAGTATAGTCAGTTAATTTTATTACCACGACTAACAAAATCCCGAATTTTCCAACAAACATAAATATGTAAATTTCAGTAGTAACCAAGTATCTCAATTTTTCTATATGAAACCACTTGACCTAAATATAATGATGCCATTCATGGTGCCCCTCTTCTCCGCCTTCATGTCCTCCATCGTGGTGCTCGTGTTCTTGGTGGTGATCGCCTTCGTGTTCGTGGTCGTGACCATGGTGATGTCCGTGATCCTTGTGGTGTCCGTGATGATCGTGTTCATCATGATCATGGTCTTCGTGGTGACCGTGATGATTGTGATCGTCGTGGTGTTCCTGTTCATGGTGTCCATGGTGTTCGTGATCATCGTGGTGGTGTCCATGATCCTTGTGACCATGATCGTGTTCATGTTCCTTCTTGTGATGAGCTCCATCTTCCCAGTGCTTCTTGTGATGTTCTCCGTGGTGTTTGTGTTCGTGGTGTCCGTGATAATGCTTGCCTCCCTTGTGGAAATCGTCTCCGTGGTGTTTCTTCCAGTGACCGTGTCCGTGCTTGCCGTACTTGTCGGCGTGATGCTTGTGGGCGTGGTGCTTCTTTCCGTGGTCTTTCTTTTCGTGCTTTCCACCTTCGTGCTTCCAATGCTTCTTGAATTCCTTGTGATGTTTCTTGTAGTCGCCGTCACGGAAAATGTCGTGATGCTTTTTGTGGTCACCGTGCTCGATTTTGTGGTAAGTCTTCTTGAAACCGTGCTTCTTGTGCCCCTTGTCCTTGTGGTGGTGTTTCCCGTGTTTGCCGTGTTCGTGTCCCCCTCCGCCCCAATGTTTCTTCATGTGGTGTCCGTGGTTGTCGTGGCCGTGTTCCTTGTGTCCTTCCTCCTTCCCTCCGTGCTTTTTGAAGTGGTGTCCTCCTTTCTCATCATGGTGATGGCCGCCGTATTTCTTGTGGTGTCCGTGATGATGTGTGCCCTTTTTATGTCCCCCGCTGTGTTTTCCGTGCTCTCCGCCGTGACCTTCTTTCTTGCTGTGATGACCTTCGCTTTCATGCCCGTGTTCGTGTCCACCGTGATGATTATGCGACTCGGCAGGCTCGTCGTGACCATGATGTTCGTGTCCGTGATGATGCCACGACTCTGCTGGAAACATTTCATGAAACGTAAACCAAACATGACTTTCAGCTTTCCCTATTTCACTCGTGGCATTTTCCCTCGAATCGGCTGCTGTTACGGCAATGAGGAACATAGCACAGAAGGCCAGCCCCTGAAAGTAAAGTTTAGTCCTATAGTTTCCTTGTAACGAATCAATAATGGATAATTTTGCAATATTTTCCAACATTCTACAAATTATCTCCGTACAAAACCTAATGCATATGACTAAGAAACTTAGTCGGAAAAAGCCAAGTAATGTTGCTAGATTCAGAATATTTTTTTAAAATACACCTAAAATGGCAAACTTTCGGTTTTGTGTTAATTATGGAGACAGGGATGAATATTTGACCGCGTAATATCACCCAAGAGTAGGTGCAATAAGTCGAACAAAATATGAAAATTACAAATGATTATCATATATATTACCAACTGGGCCTTTAGTGACTTCATGGCGTACTGGTATCCACTGTAGTATATTTCAATGGTAGTAAACACGAAGATGATCAAACTACGAATAGTTTCTGAGGAGCTGGTAGAAGTGTAACGCTCTTAAATACCATCCATTATTCAAAAATATTTTCCTTATTGGCTTTTAATGGGGAAGTGTGAAAAAACTTAATAATCGAAATTATCGGTAACGAAGACTACAATGCGTTTAATATTTAGTAATTAACTTTTCGAGACGTCGGTGCTTCCCGTCAGCGGTGTTCAACTACCGTGACCGGAAGATAAGAAAAAGGATAGTTGATACGTCGCCATTACTGAGACATCTTCACGAAGCGGAACATCTAGTTTCGAAACGGTATTTATAAAAACCAAGTTTCATTTTCTTAATGGTCATTGGGAATTGCGCGAATATTCGCGACATGAAAAAGTGAAACTGCCATGAGGGAAATTATGTCTATAAATTAACGAAAAAACTTCGTAATGGCACTGTTTTATCGGTTATCAAGAACTTTAGCTTGAAGAACTTCATACAATCGCGATATTTTGGGGTTTATTTAGTTACGGTGTACTTAAAAAAGGTTATTGTTTGATTGTTTCCCTTACGTTCTAATTTAATTCGTAGCTTGTTCGTGGGTGTGGCCTATTTTCGTTGCCATGGTTACTATAGCATTATGCCGCCAATTACGAGGTAGACAACTTAGAAAAAATTTTTACATGTCTACTTACTATGTTAGTGTATAGTTATTTTAACAAATTTACTTCTTTCAAAATTCTTGAAAACATTAGTTATCTTTTTAAAATTCTTGAAAACATAAGCTATCTTTTTAAAATTCTGGAAAACATTAGTTATCTTTTTAAAATTCTGGAAAACATTAGCTATCTTTTTAAAATTCTGGAAAACACTAGCTATCTTTTTAAAATTCTTGAAAACATTAGCTATCTTTTTAAAATTCTGGAAAACATTAGCTATCTTTTTAAAATTCTGGAAAACATTAGTTATCTTTTTAAAATTCTGGAAAACATTAGCTATCTTTTTAAAATTCTTGAAAACACTAGCTATCTTTTTAAAATTCTTGAAAACACTAGCTATCTTTTTAAAATTCTTGAAAACATTAGCTATCTTTCTAAAATTCTTGAAACATTAGCTATTTTTTTTTAAATTCTTGAAACATTAGCTATCTTTTTAAAATTCTGGAAAACATTAGCTATTTTTTTAAATTCTTGAAACATTAGCTATCTTTTTAAAATTCTGGAAAACATTAGCTATTTTTTTAAAATTCTTGAAACATTAGCTATCTTTTAAAATTCTTGAAAACACTAGCTATCTTTTTAAAATTCTTGAAAACATTAGCTATCTTTCTAAAATTCGTGAAACATTAGCTATCTTTTTTAAATTCTTGAAAACACTAGCTATCTTTTTAAAATTCTGGAAAACATTAGCTATTTTTTTTAAATTCTTGAAAACACTAGCTATCTTTTTAAAATTCTTGAAACATTAGCAATATTTTTAAAATTCTTAAAAAATCAGCAAAAACAATACTAACGTTAATAGTTAGATCATAGCCGTCTGTAATACAGGCCATATTATAGAGAAATTGGAGAGGGCGGCATTACGGTTTTTTGAAATCCAACAGATGGCGGTAATATGGGGAAAATAAGAAGCGGGAATTTATCCAACAGATGGCGGTAATATGGGGAAAATAAGAAGCGGGAATTTTCAAAGTTAAAATTTTATTTCACCCTAAGCCTTAAAATACAATGTAATTATGAAAGTATAACAAAGTACTTTATCACTTAAAACATTTTTGATTGTGAAAATAACACAAAATACTTTATCAGTTAATATATTTGATTTTGAAAATATTAAACAACTGAATAGAATATATCACAGCGCTTGTTTGTTCAAAATTTTAACTAGGAAATGCTTACTACAAATACGCTGATTTTCGTCTAAGTTCGTGGAACTAAATAAAATCAGGCAATTCATTCCAGTCAATTTCATTACACGCGTAACGGTATCATAGAAAATAAACAAATAAGCCTTAGCTTGATGTATTAAAACATTTGAAAAATCACACGCGCCCCCGTTTAACTACAGCAGTTGACTAGCAAGCTGACGTCATGCGGGTGGTTATTTTCTCCATATTACCGACATCTGGCGGTTAAAAAAAGCGGAAGCTAAGAGCCAGATTTTAAAAAATAATGTTAATAATATGGCCTGCTTTACAGACGGCTATGGTTAGATAGGCTGTCTAATATATAAACTATCTTACTATATTTAAGTTGGTTTTGTTTATATCCCGAATTTTTAATTTTTAATTAATCTTTAATACACACCTACGAATATGGAATAATTAAAATTTTAAAATACTACCAATTTCTTGAAAATGATCCAACATTCCTTGACATTTCATCAATTTTAAGTAATTAGAAAGACAATTTATAGGCCTATAGCGGTTTTTCTTAATTTTTCCCAAAATACTTAAAATTGGGAAAAATGTATTGGAATTTATTTATTTTTAGTTGAATTTACCCAAAGGTTTTTATGTTCACGTATTTTTTCGATTTAATAAATTTAATGTAATTTTACTCGCGTAAGCTAGAATTTACCAAAAATACTTGAAATTCTGCTAATTTATTTCAAATTATTTATTTTCTTTGGATATACCCAAGTTTATCTAATAAAATAAATTTTACCTAATATTTTAAAAGTTATTTGGTCCAACTTTACTTGATTTAACCGAATAAACAACGATTTAACATGCAAAAATAATCGTTTTTTTCGTATATTTTTGGATAATTTGCGGTTATGAATAAACATAAATAATTGGATAATTTCTTATTCGAACGCCGATCTCTACCCGGGGCGGATATCATGGTGTGCTACTTACTATATAGTCTCTAGTTTGTGTCAGTTTCACGGTCGGATGTCACCTCCAAATCACGCCCAAACGGGTGGCACCCGGGACGGACCCCCCCCCCTAGCTACGCCACTGGCTGAAGCCCATGTAGCACAGAGTTGTAGGTCCAACTGCTACTAAAATGGTCAAGAAAACTTGGTTGCGTGTGAGGTAAATTTAATAGCAAATGTCCTACCCATCCAACAGTTGGGAAGATTATTTTAGGATATACGGCCGCCCGACAGCAAAAGTGCAATTGTTTCTCAACTCATATTTTGTAAAACGCACGAAACAAAGCTGCGTCCTCAATTTAAAAGTCAAGAGTTAAAAACATTCTCGATTTCAGAAAAAACGTACTCCTAAATATCGGAAATAATTTAAAATTTTGTTCGAATATGGTGGAATCTTTTAATGGGCAAACACAACATATGTACATATCTTTTAGAAAAAACTTAAAACTAAAGACGACAAAGAGCTGGAAAACTGCACCATCTTGTAAATCCGTGGTCGGAATTGTTGACTGTAAAATGGAAACCAAATCAACGCTAAAAACCGTCGGCCCATAGAAGTAATTTAATTTGAGGATGTCGGAAACTCAGACTATTTTGTAACTAATTTATTTGCTGACGGCAAGCACTGTGAGAATTTAACCAAAAATTACTTAATTAAATAATGCTTGCTAATTTGACATTAATTTTCTTTGTATTTATCAGTGAGTAATAATGCTTTCTTGTTGTGTACCACAATGTTCATCAAATACACATAATAGTAAACACTTGTCATTTCATCAGATTCCGCCGTTGATGAAAATCTCCGCTAGTTATGCCTTACAAACATTTCACGAAAAGACTTCAAATAAATAATAGAAACGCATCAGATGTTGTGCGCAGCTTACATTTCCTGCATTCTGACTATAGCCAAGGCTAGTAAATATTGTTTTATTTCATAGAACTGTATCCGTGAATGTTTAAAATCCGACATTAAATTTAATATCTTTATTCATTAAGTTTTTTAAGCTACAAAATTTTATTTCACGCCAAGCATATTTTGTTGCCCCATCTAACCTGTAAAAATTAAATAATTTCACAACAAGTTTTCTAGTTTGTCCCAAATTTATTACACATATAACAATACTGGTAGTTTCATTTTTATGCATTGGCTTAGTCCCTCTCTGGTTGTCTTGGTGCCACAAGCCCAGGATTGGTCTACTTCCAGCCCTGGCCATTTAATTTTGGTAAATCTTCAAGTTTCCTTGATAGTTATAATCACAAAAATTTAGTTTGGGTTTACAAGTGTGGAGACTAAAAAAAAATGGAACGTTCCAACTACCCTTACCGGATATCACAGCTACATGCAACCTAACATTCCCAAGAAGAGGACAATCAACAAAACAAGCTTGCGTAGAAAGGTGGGGTGTTGAAGTGGTTGGCACTCTCGCCTTGATCTCAGCTTGTGGCACTGGGTGAAAACTCGAAACCACTCCATCTGCGTTGATTTTGTAAATTATCTCCTTGCTGGTTAACCAGAGATTAACGGTAAGAGTAAGTGTAGTGAGCTGTTGGCTTGATGTGCTTGCCACCAAGGGCGTATCCAGGATTTTATTTCAGGGGGGGTTTTGAGCGGAAGTTTCATCAGCATTTCGGGGGGGGGGGGGTTTGAACCCCCAAACCCCCCCCCCCTTAAATACGCCCTTGCTTGCCACCGCTATCCTACGCAATTTAACCGAGCCACCGGTAATTATCTTTACAAGTCACTAGTTGACTTAGGCCTGTGTGGTTCTTTTGGTATTAGCTAAGCTGATTATTATATTTATTATTTAAACATCCAACTATGGACCAAGCAATTCTGAAAATGTTCAGCAAAACTTTGAAGACCCATATCCAGATGATGCTAAAACTTTGCAGAATACTGAAAATTTTACAGAGCTGCAGAAGCTTAACACCACCATACACAACATGCAAACCAAAATATGACGTCAAACCAAAAGATGCAATGACAACAATATAAAGTTGACTCTTTGTGAGAAGAAATTAAAGAGTTTCCCTCATTATTGATAAGATGTCCGCCAAACTGAAATGGTTGGCTGATATAGCACGAACAGCCCGTCATCAAAGCTGGCCGCGATAAAGTCAACGACCAATATCAGCCTCCAGCTTGTGCAACTTGGCCCCAAATGGTAGAAAGGATATATTTCGCTATTCATTGTTGAAATGAATACATTCAAGCTAATAGGTATGTCTCTGTAGAAAAAATTTCAATGAGACCTATTTTCGCACTGAACACACAATAAGTGGAACGTAAAATGTCAAATCCTTATACTACTTGTGCTATTGTAAAGGTTACCACGAAAACAAAATATCTCGATCGCGAGGAACGAGATAAACTAAAAATTACTAAAGACAGATATACGTGAGGATGTGTGCACTTTTTCAAAAGCGAAAGTAAGGGAATGCGCTTTTGAAAACGTGCACACATCCTCTAGTCTGGTGTCAGTTCAGGCTGAACTACGCCCTGTGCAAAGGCTGCCCTGTGTCAGCATTACCGGAGCTATGAGAACAGCCCCAAGCGTTTCTCTGGAGGTGCTCCTGAATATTCTACCGCTACATCTTTATATAGAGGAGGTTGCAATTAAGAGTACCAATCGGTTACTACATAATGGTTGGTTGAGGTCTGCTAATTGGGAATGAAGTCACACCAAATTGTTTCGGTAATATTCTGGTTATTTACCGATCTTATTGATGGGTTCTGACAATATAGCTCCAAAGTTACACTCTGGCCAAGGAGGGTGCGGAGGCTAGGTTATTAGGTGCGGAACCTGCTATTCCAATACCCAATGGTCTGGTTCACAGCCATGTGCATGGCACTATGGTTGAGAGACAGGTCAGGCTTTGGCTTAAGACGGATGGTCAAAGGCAGGCCAAGGAGTTTATTCCTGGGCCTTCTTAGAAAAGAGCAACTGAGTTGCTCTCGCTCTCTGAGAGTAGTATAAGGGTGGTTACTGGCCTACTTTTAGGTCACTGCCAGTTTAAAAGACATCTGCATCTGATTGGTATCAGTGAGAGTCCTATGTGCAGGGCATGCCTTGCAGAGGAGGAAACTTCCTCCCATCTTGTTTGTGATTTTTATGCGGCTCAAAGGTTTGAGCATCTTGGTATGTACAGGCTGGAAACGAGTGATCTTCCCAGTATCTCAGCGAAGCAAATTTTGCGCTTCGTTTAGAGACTGGGCTTTTCCATGTTTAAAAGCCTGGGGCTGCACAATGGACCTCTTGTCGAAGTGCTAGGTTGAGCTTGACCCAACCACCTAACTCTCACTAATAGTTATAATACTTCCGCTTCCATTATATTATGGGGTATTAGCCTAGCTGATTATTATCATTAGTAAAGTTTTTGGTCATGGAGTTGGAAGTAACGTAATTTGAGTCAAATCTCCCGAAAAATGTTCATCAATGAAAATACCTTTATGACATACATATGCGTTATTATGTTACATATGCTCTAAGTAATCAACAAAAGGGGGAGGAAATGTAAAAGGAGGCGTTCTTATTTAACGCGTCTCTCACGCGAATGTCAATCGCGTCAAGAGGACGTAATATTTAGGGAGCCAATAATGCGCCGCCTCGAATTGATTGAATTTAAGGGGAGGGGCCAGGTTCTTATCCTAGAGCTGCAACCGGAGCGAAGGTAAAAATCGACGGAATATAAACATTCTCTCTACATATTATAAATAGATCAATTCTTGGATTAACTAATACACAGGATTATTCCCGTCTTGTAGAATTTCCCAGGCTGGCGCCAGAGTTTGGCTAATAGCGCTCTAGCGGCACAAAAATGCAAAACTATAAACACGCATGCGCGAAAAATAGGGAACACCTAGATTAATTCCATTTTTAATTTTCTTGCTGCTAGAGCGCCACTAGCAAACGTTTATACGTTTTAGCCGAGCCGGAGGGTCCCGGTGTGTTATTTAATAATAATAATAATAATCAGCTTGGCTAATACCCAAGGCACCACCTTAGGCCTAAGTCATCAAGCGACTTTTGAAGCCATTAATTCAGGTGGCCGGGTTACAATGCGCAGGAGGGTGGTGGCAAGCCATGCATGCCACTTGAGCCAACAGCTCCCTACACTAACTATTACCGTTAACCTCAACAAGTTTTTATGGAAGGGGAAAACAAAGAGCTCGGGGGAAAACCCCTTAAACCAGCGGGGAGAGAACTTGCAAACTCAACGCAGAAGGAGTTGTTCCGAGTTTTCACCCAGTGCCACAAGTAAATTGGGATCGAATCCGGGTCCTCCTGCTGCGAGGCGAAAGTGCTAACCACTCCGCCACCCCACTTAATCCATGGAAGTATTAATACCCATAGGCTGGAAAGCAAGGTACTTTTTGTATGGTCTTGGTCCCTTTTGTTTAAAGCGGTGCTAGAAATAAGGACCGTTTAAGAAAAATGTCAACCTGACTTAAAGGCTCTACAGACCTCTTCTACATAGACCAAGCACTATATTTCATTTACTGAGAACAAACTACTTGTCTGTTTCTCTTTCTTGGCACAATAATAATAAAATAATAATAATCAGCTTGGCTAATACCCAAGGCACCACCTTAGGCCTAAGTCATCAAGCGACTTTTGAAGCCATTAATTCAGGTGGCCGGGTTACAATGCGCAGGAGGGTGGTGGCAAGCCATGCATGCCACGTGAGCCAACAGCTCCCTACACTTACTATTACCGTTAACCTCAACAAGTTTTTATGGAAGGGGAAAACAAAGAGCTCGGGGGAAAACCCCTTAAACCAGCGGGGAGAGAACTTGCAAACTCAACGCAGAAGGAGTTGTTCCGAGTTTTCACCCAGTGCCACAAGTAAATTGGGATCGAATCCGGGTCCTCCTGCTGCGAGGCGAAAGTGCTAACCACTCCGCCACCCCACTTAATCCATGGAAGTATTAATACCCATAGGCTGGAAAGCAAGGTACTTTTTGTATGGTCTTGGTCCCTTTTGTTTAAAGCGGTGCTAGAAATAAGGACCGTTTAAGAAAAATGTCAACCTGACTTAAAGGCTCTACAGACCTCTTCTACATAGACCAAGCACTATATTTCATTTACTGAGAACAAACTACTTGTCTGTTTCTCTTTCTTGGCACAATAATAATAAAATAATAATAATCAGCTTGGCTAATACCCAAGGCACCACCTTAGGCCTAAGTCGTCAAGCGACTTTTGAAGCCATTAATTCAGGTGGCCGGGTTACAATGAGCAGGAGGGTGGTGGCAAGCCATGCATGCCACGTGAGCCAACAGCTCCCTACACTAACTATTACCGTTAACCTCAACAAGTTTTTATGGAAGGGGAAAATAAAGAGCTCGGGGGAAAACCCCTTAAACCAGCGGGGAGAGATCTTGCAAACTCAACGCAGAAGGAGTTGTTCCGAGTTTTAACCCAGTGCCACAAGTAAATTGGGATCGAATCCGGGTCCTCCTGCTGCGAGGCGAAAGTGCTAACCACTCCGCCACCCCACTTAATCCATGGAAGTATTAATACCCATAGGCTGGAAAGCAAGGTACTTTTTGTATGGTCTTGGTCCCTTTTGTTTAAAGCGGTGCTAGAAATAAGGACCGTTTAAGAAAAATGTCAACCTGACTTAAAGGCTCTACAGGCCTCTTCTACATAGACCAAGCACTATATTTCATTTACTGAGAACAAACTACTTGTCTGTTTCTCTTTCTTGGCACAATAATAATAAAATAATAATAATCAGCTTGGCTAATACCCAAGGCACCACCTTAGGCCTAAGTCATCAAGCGACTTTTGAAGCCATTAATTCAGGTGGCCGGGTTACAATGCGCAGGAGGGTGGTGGCAAGCCATGCATGCCACGTGAGCCAACAGCTCCCTACACTTACTATTACCGTTAACCTCAACAAGTTTTTATGGAAGGGGAAAACAAAGAGCTCGGGGGAAAACCCCTTAAACCAGCGGGGAGAGAACTTGCAAACTCAACGCAGAAGGAGTTGTTCCGAGTTTTCACCCAGTGCCACAAGTAAATTGGGATCGAATCCGGGTCCTCCTGCTGCGAGGCGAAAGTGCTAACCACTCCGCCACCCCACTTAATCCATGGAAGTATTAATACCCATAGGCTGGAAAGCAAGGTACTTTTTGTATGGTCTTGGTCCCTTTTGTTTAAAGCGGTGCTAGAAATAAGGACCGTTTAAGAAAAATGTCAACCTGACTTAAAGGCTCTACAGACCTCTTCTACATAGACCAAGCACTATATTTCATTTACTGAGAACAAACTACTTGTCTGTTTCTCTTTCTTGGCACAATAATAATAAAATAATAATAATCAGCTTGGCTAATACCCAAGGCACCACCTTAGGCCTAAGTCGTCAAGCGACTTTTGAAGCCATTAATTCAGGTGGCCGGGTTACAATGAGCAGGAGGGTGGTGGCAAGCCATGCATGCCACGTGAGCCAACAGCTCCCTACACTAACTATTACCGTTAACCTCAACAAGTTTTTATGGAAGGGGAAAATAAAGAGCTCGGGGGAAAACCCCTTAAACCAGCGGGGAGAGAACTTGCAAACTCAACGCAGAAGGAGTTGTTCCGAGTTTTAACCCAGTGCCACAAGTAAATTGGGATCGAATCCGGGTCCTCCTGCTGCGAGGCGAAAGTGCTAACCACTCCGCCACCCCACTTAATCCATGGAAGTATTAATACCCATAGGCTGGAAAGCAAGGTACTTTTTGTATGGTCTTGGTCCCTTTTGTTTAAAGCGGTGCTAGAAATAAGGACCGTTTAAGAAAAATGTCAACCTGACTTAAAGGCTCTACAGGCCTCTTCTACATAGACCAAGCACTATATTTCATTTACTGAGAACAAACTACTTGTCTGTTTCTCTTTCTTGGCACAATAATAATAAAATAATAATAATCAGCTAGGCACCACCTTAGGCCTAAGTCGTCAAGCGACTTTTGAAGCCTTTAATTCAGGTGGCCGGGTTACAATGCGTAGGAGGGTGGTGGCAAGCCCTTCATGCCACGCGATCGAGCCAACAGCTCCCTACACTAACTATTACCGTTAACCTCAACAAGTTTTTATGGAAGGGGAAACCGAAGAACTCGGGGGAAAACCCCTTAAACCAGTGGGGAGAGAACTTGCAAACTCAACGCAGAAGGAGTTGTTCCGAGTTTTCACCCAGTGGCACAAGCTGGGATCGAACCCGGCTCCTCTTGCTGCGAGGCGAAAGTGCTAACCACTCTGCCACCCCACTAATGACTAACAGATGGCGATAAATACCTGATAAAACGCGTTTTTGATCCCGCGAATGATGGTTGAAATAGATGATATAAAAGGTAATAATTTGCAATTTATTATAATTTTACTTTGCTTTGTGTTTCCTCCATGGTACTCAGATTTAGGAGTTTGTATCTACATTCACGATAACAGACACTACCTCGGAACTTCAAAAGAGCGTGGCGTCACCTAGACTTTTTCATTCGCGAATATTAGCAAATATTACGTTCAGATTCAATATTTTCGCTTATTTTTTTCGATAAGAAGCGTTGTAAATTTCAATAGACCTGGGTCTCAACCCAAAATTAGCCTTGGAAGGAAATTCTTTGCCAAGTTCAGTGGCGGTATATTTGTGAACTACAAAATCATGTAGATAATGCATGTGTAACGAGGTTTGTAAGGCCTATAAGGATAAAATCGAGTTTACGAAGCGATTATACCTAAAACCGAGTTTAAGTCGGTTTGAAAGCTAATTTGGACCATTTAGCTTGAGAGAAACTCTCCATGAAAACGCTATTCTGTAAAAAAAGCCAAATCGCTTAGACAATAGGTCTTTCCATAAATTCGCTATGACTGCCCAACTTGTTCTTGAAATAATGCAGTCAAACCTATGGGCGAATTCACTAGCCCTCTTTAGTGGGAGAGCTGGGGAAGCATTGTAGGAGTGACAAAAAAAAACAGTAAACAAGATGGCGACGTTAATCTATAGAAAGGCCTATTCCATATCTAAATGATTTGGACCGGCTTCATTTGGATAGGGCGCCAAAAACTGTATTTTCTTAACTCGTTATGAGCGATTGTGACAATTCAGTCATCTCGTCCATCTAATTAATCAGGTGTGAGAGGTGTGTTAGGGCCACGCCAAAGGGGGGATACTTGGGGATAGGGACGGGGCACCCGTGGCGGAAATATGACAACCACCCGTTGGGGGATTAGTGGTCGTCCTCACACGCCCATCCACAAACTCTGCCTCCCAGACGCTCGGGATTACAGGAGCACGCCACTACTCCCGACCCAAAACCTGTATTCTCGCAAATACTATTTTGGAGGTATTTACTGTCTAATGACACTTGAGGTTCCGATCTATTTTCGTAAACAGACTAATATCGTGTGGAGTATGTTGCCTTCTCCTGGCAAGTGTTGAAAACTTTCTTTTGCGTACAAACACGCTTTCCTACATAAATTATTACACATTATCAATTTTACTATTAAATAATATCAGAAGTTCATAATAAAGAATTGGTTTATTATTAACTTCTGATAATAATAATCTGATCAGGAATCCATACCTCTACTTGGAATGCTTATCCTGTCATATCGCGTATGGTAAGATCACTCTGACGGCTTTGGCCCCGCCTACGACAGAAAAAATTCCCTTTGTTTGTTAAGTTAACATAGTGACGTCAAAAAAACCGTCAGCCATATCAAGACAAAAATCTGCCGCGATAAGCATTCCAAGTAGAGGTTGAGATTCCTGATCTGTTTTTTTATATATACTGCTATATAAGCCTCTGGTGGTCTTCTATTAGTGCATCGATACAATACGGGTTGTGTTCGCAGGTCGTACGATTGCTATGCGTTTAATCTATCGCTTCAACTGTTCCGGGAAAGTGGCACTCGATTTAACGGCAGATTTGTGCACTTCAGTCACAGGAAACTTTACAAAGGTTGATAGCCTTTGTAACGTCTCTAAACAACGGCTTAGGCTAGGTTGGCTGACTCCAAGAAAAAGGTTTTGGTATGAACCCTCTCGAATAAAATCACAAAGCGATAAACACATTGAAAAATAACGTTTAATTTTATTAGTATTTATAGTTTAAAATTGTTAGATTTGTGAGATTTCTTAACTTCAAATCTACTGGCAAAGCGATGGTTCTCTCTTTTTAGTCTTTCTAGTACCGTAAAATTTAAGGTACTAGAAAGGCGAAAAAGCAAAGGCTTAGGTTGTTTCACCACCTTAAAAAGAATGCGAAGTTAAGAAATAGATTAAGAGACGAATAATGGTTCGAAAATTATCAAGCTTGAAACTTACTTTAAATAATTTTAAAAAAATCGGAGCTTTAAAATACCACGAAAAATCTGGAAATGACAGTGAAAAAGAAAAATAATTTGGCTTGCTTCGAGCCAAATGATTTGGCATTTAGACTTACAGAATAAACCGGTGATCCAAGCTGGTGGTCTCATCAGAATGCCCCACGTCAACATCCACAAGCCCGGACCGGTGACAAATCGAGCATGGGTAGTAGTACCCTACTACTGATGGTCTCACCCTCGACGCAAGTCACTCATCGCGACAAAAGACGCAGCAATGGGGAGACCAGCTTCCACTTCGCGCACAGCTGTGGGATAGAGAGTGGATGCTATAGCACCTCCAGCCGACACCTTACCTACGTAGGTAGAGAGCCACGCCCTTTGGAGAGAGCTCCTAAAAGGGAACGACGAGCAAAAAGCAGTCCACGTAACTGGGCACAGCTGTCACCGGAGATCCCGGTATGACCCCAAAAGTCCGGGAAACAGGACCGCCGTGCCCTCATACGGAGGCCCGCCGCCCCACAGCAGGATACCCAATCCGCCGAGGCGGCCATGTGGCCTGGACCCTCTCCGTTAGCCTAAGCCGAAACCCAGTTTCCAGCCCCTACCTGACCGAAGTCGGAGGTGGAGATAGGACCATTTGACCAGAGCTAACATCTCCCAGTGCGCCACCCCTCATATGGGTTACAAGAGCCGGATCCCGACTCCCCGGTAAAGCCACCAGTTATTGCACACTCTGACCCATTAAGGGCCATTTTGGGTGCCAACTGTCCTTTGGACAGGCACAATCCAAATGAAAATTACAGAATAGCTTTAAGTTAAAACCAGTTTTCATGGAGAGTCATCCTGTTTGCAAGAGGTGGATTAAGCCGATTGAGGCCCCTGGCTTTGAAACTTTCGAGGCCATTTTGGTTTTTCCGTTCACATGTAGAATACGTGAATAATATTAAATATTACATCTTTCGCTTTTTCTGTCAATGCAGTTTTTAACTAGGAATATATCGAGCTCGAGGCCCTTTGGAGATTTGGGGGCCCTTAATCCGCCCCTGACAGTCACTTGAAAGTTTGAACCAGGTAACCGAACCACCGAAAATATTTTGTCGAGTGATCCAAATTTGGCCAAACATTCGGAATGAGCTTACAACTAGCCAGTAGCGTAACGACAAAATTTGGGCTCCCCCGCAGGATATAGGCTCCTTTATAAAAAAAACACACATTTTTTTTATTTCCCCCATTTTTACAAGTTCTCTGAAAATATTGGAGATATGTGCGAGATTTCTACATTTTTACAAATAGTTAAAGCATATTTGTTTAATTATTTAAAAATTTAAATAAATTAAAAATCAATACTTAAAACGAAAGGGTCTGCGGGTCCTTAGTTACGCCACTGCAACTAGCTCCTTATGGCTTTTTTAAATCCAAATTCTTCGAATTTTGTTTTCTTTGGGAAATGTGAAGATTACACTTATTTTTGTTTATGTCAATCTAAACCGATTCTCACATTTCGTACCTTCAAATAGCATTTTGTTTTATTAAATAAAAATACAAAAATTAATGAAACAAAACGGTTAAAAAGTGAAAAATCATTCAAATATAGCTCATAAAATCTTATTAACTACCACTCTAAAATCTAGCCCTTCGTTAATGATAGGCTATGCATTTGAGTCAATTTTGCAAAATCAAACAAGTTTTACAAGCAAATTTTAAATAGCACAAGATTAATTATAGAAAAACTAGTTCAATATCTGACTAACAGACACACCCTGTTACTTTCGACCCCTACCAAAGGCGGGGATTTTTCGGGGATCCTTATGAAATATTATTATATTAGAGATAAGTTAAATTTACTGTCCTCCACTAATATGAAGTAAGAGCTTCAAAGGGCTTGTAAAATAAATATTATTGTCTTTAAAATATTTTTCAACTTAAAAATTTAAGTACCTCAACATCCGATTCTACATTAAACAATCATGGACAGAAAACGGCAAATTTTTGTATGTAAATTAACACGAGGATTTTTCTGCGCGAGCTTGAGTGCAAAGTCCGTAATTTGTGAGATAATGTTTTATCTGTGGGTGCTGTTATTTGAAAATTGCACCATTAAAAAACGGTTCAGATAATGAAGTTACTCGGAGGTATATTAATATTAAGTTAAGACCGGTTTAGTTGTCTCGGGTCACGTTGATTTCGAGTATAATTCAATTTCTATCATTTATATTTCCAAATTTTCAATAATTGTATTTAATTGGTTGCTATTATAGCACCGATTTATTAAATGGATCCCTCACTCACAACAGGGGAAGGGATAGGGGTCACAAAAAAAACTGGTTTTGAAGCACACTGCAAGTCTGGATTTTATGTTACCCCTATGCCCTTTAAACAATATATATTTACCATTATTAGTAAAACAAATTCGCCAAGAAGGCGATAATATTATTTCGTGCCCGTATTCCATTTAAGCAGGTAGCAGAGAATCATGAATTGATAATAAACCTTAAATTTGAGTGAAATATTACTTCTGGCCATACACGACTTCGATAAGAAAGTGCCACACTTCATTATTACCTACTCAGTCTACTCCAAAATTTCCTAGGTTGGATCGGCGGCGCTAGGCTTAAAGGGACTGGAAAGGGAAGTTTTAAAAAACGTCATACCCAAAAAAATTGGGACCCTCGTTTATTTTACGGTTTTCCCGCTCTTGGAGTTTGGCGCTGGGGAGTTTGTTTTGAAAGTAGGTCGTTTATTCTTACGCTATAGCGCTACGCCTCTAGCCGGATACTGACAAACATTGTGAGTGATCTCGGAATAGATAATTTTTTTATTTTTTCTTAATATTAATATGAATGAAATCAAAGTTAGTAATAAGTGAAAAAGCGATGGAACTAAAATGAAACTACTTGGCGAATGGAATATATGAGAAAATATGAAACAACAATGGTTGAGTACGAATGTTTTGAAAAATCAACCACCAAAAACTAGGCCTAATGAAATAGGATGTGATCAATCTAGCGTTTTCTTGCAAAATTCTATGAAAATAGTTATTAACTGTAAGAATATCGAATATCCTAAAAGAATATATCGTGCGAATGAATTTTTCGTTCAACATTTACTCCATACACATGACTTATTCTGTAAACAATGCTACGTTGAAAATGAACAGTTCAATCCAGAAGACAACGTTTTACATTTTGACCAAAGAGACGTAGGTACTCAATGTAATTTAGACTTTGAGAATGAACCAGAAAACATTCTGCCCAGAAATGGTATCGGAGATGGAACTAATGCTTTGTACCTTGACCATTCTTTTGGGTGTGATTAAATAAACCACTATCGTGCAAAGCTAATTAAAACGTTATACAGGCCTCGTGAGCTTTTAAACATATCCGAAACTTCGGATTTACCAACCGATAGTAAAACAAATTCACCAGTGAAGGAAAGGTTCGTATTAAATTTATAAATTCAATTAAAATCTATAATTTCAGTCATATATTTGCAATTTAAATTACAGTGAAATTTTTGGAAATGAAAATACAGATTGGCAAATGATGGTGCAACGTGAGGTGGGATACTCGAGTCTTACAATGAATACCGAAGATGCTGTCACGACCACCCCAAACATTCCATCATTTCAAATTGATAACAGTTTAAGGTAGGTGATTGCCATTTATCAACAGTGATATTTGTAATGGCTCGAAAATGGTATTTCGATTTTATTAGAGCGTGCTTTGGGGATTCTGATCAAGGACCGGACACATCAGAGAAGAATTTTCGTGATTTTTCACTTCAGGAATCTGACCCGGAAGAAGAGAAAAAATTGTCATCATTATGTATGGTTGAAACGGAAAGAATTATATCTTTAGTGAAGCAATCTAATGGCACTACCTGTTCATATGAAAACTGTGGTGCTAGTTTAGTGTATAATCATTACTTTAAAGGAGCTGTATTTTATGTTACGTGGAAATGCCGAAGTGTGGCATCGCACAAAGGGATTTGGAGTACTGTTCATAGTGATTTTAATCTAAAGTTCTCCTCATGTGTTCTCTATTCGGGTAGCTCGTTTACTAAGGTAATTCACCTTTAATTTTCAGGGCTAATTAACATTGCTACTTTGATTAATTATTAATTTAGTTACGTATTTATTTTTTTAAGTTGGAAACATTTATGAAATTATTGGACCTAAAGGCTATTAGTCATGTAACACTTTACAAACTACATGACCAATTTTGCTATCCGGCTGTGGTTCAATTCTGGGATTCGATGCAGGTATCGGTACTCTCCCAGTGCAAAGATCCCATTATAGTCGCTTTGGACGCGAGAAATGATAGGTAAATAATTTATTTTATTATTTTATTTTTAGAAACTAATATTTTTGGTATTATTATTTAGCCCGGGCTTCTGCGCCAAATTTTGTACCTACACAGCTATCGACGCCAAAACCAATAAAATAATTGCCATAGTATTTTGTGAAAAGAGCGAGACCGACAACAAAAGCGTCAATATGGAACCCCTTTGTTTTCGTAAAATAATGAAACTACTTCAAGAACATTGTACGATATCTGAAGTGGTAACTGACGCACATGTCCAAATTAAGTCAATCATGAGTGAGTTTTAATGAAATATTACGTAAAAGAAATTTATATATTTAACTTGTTCTGTTTCTTCATTAATAGGGAAAGAATTTCCCGCAATTAAACACTCGCACGACATATGGCATGTAGCCAAGAATTTAAGAAAAAAATTGAACAAGGTATAATGTATTAATTGTGCATCTGTAGAACTGTATGAACAGTGTAATTAGTTTGATGTATTTCTAGGCTAGCAAGGAAAAAGGTTGTAGTGCAATAGGTGACTGGATAGACTCGATTATCAACCACTTTTGGTGGTCTGCAGGAAACTGCCAACAGGATTCAGATCTGATGAAGGTGATTCAGGATTCAACATAATACTAAATAAAAAAACTAAAATTTTAAATTAAAACAATTTAGGAGCTTTGGTCTACAATGCTACATCACGTCACTAATGAACATGATTGGGGTATGGGTTCGTGTTATCATGAGGACCTTACTGAGGAAGATAGGAATAAATCCTGGCTAGATTACGAGAGTGCTGCATATGACAAACTAGTGTCTATTATTTTGGATAAAACCTTTCTGCAAGATTTTAATTTTTATTTACATTTTAATATTTAGATAATTAGATAAATATATATAATATTTAGACATACAGGATCATTCGAATCATTTCACGCTCTCATTTTGAGTTACGCTTTGAAGAAGTTACCGTTTGGGTAATTATAAATTTTAATTATAAATAACTATGCTTAACCAGTAAATGTTTCCTTATTTATGGCTAGGTCAAAGGGCTATGTTGTAAGGAATCTTTTGGCAGCAATCGATTTTAATTCGAACGTATATAGACCACAAGCAACTACCAAAACGGGAACACTAAGGTTTCTTTTCTTTAGCTAAATAATTTTTAAAAATTACAATAATTTTAATTTGCAGGTATAAGAAAAAATGCTCAAAATTATCGTCAAAATATTCCGCTGTCCCAGTCAAAATAGTTAAATGCATGAAACCATTTCAAGACTTGTTGGATTTGACCTTATCTAAGGAAGTTGTTAGGAAAGTTGATGACATTTTTCCTAAGGCAAATTGCCAGAAAACACCAGGCCCATCTAAAGACGAACTAATAATTCTACGAGAAGAAAAAGCCAGATTTTCCAGAAATCAATTTACATGCAGCGAACTATTATCTACAAATGAAGAATCCCAATTTCTACCAAAGAATTTTTATTGAAAAATAAAAGCTTGGAAGTGTCGTGAGATGTAAATAAAAATCAATATTACATATGCACAAGAACCATTTTTATTGATTTTCTAATTTTACCTAAATCAATGACCTTGGTTTTGGTTCGGTGGTGCAACAGCCACAAATCCCTTGTAATTTCTTCCAGGTGGATTTGGATAGACACTTCTTATTTTCAGCACAGAACAAGATGGGATAACTCTACGATTGTGCCTACCCATAGGGCCAATTTGCCACGCAATGTATTGCTTATAGCCAGCATGCCTATAGAAACGATTTGTATTCAAAGCCCGAACATTGATTGCATCACGACGAATATTCATTTGCAGACGTAATACTTCTCGTTCTAAAATTAATCTTATGAAGTCCAAATGATCCGTAATACAACCTGTACCCCTAAATGTAAAATAAGGCAATTTCAATTTAACAATATTTATAATAAAAATCCATTCTCAATGTAAATACCTTGCATTGGTACAACATTGTTTTTCCACTGGTGAATCCATATCGCCACACTTTGTGCAGAAACACCAATCTGGTCCGTTTCCAGGATTAGGTTCTGGTTGCGGGTCAGGAGGTGGCTGACTAGTCGCTACTTGCTGATTATTTGGTGAAATGATAGCATCAGGCCCAGATTGACCAGGAAGGTCATTGTCGTTGCATTCTACTTCTTTATTCGGGTTAGCCTGCTCTGGCATGTGGTTTTCCAGTTTTATTCTCGGATTTTTATTCAGAATATCGCTCAAAATGAATGATAGCTGATTATGGGATAGTTTTGCTATTCTCTGTTTGTATAAATTTGCAATAAGATTTACTACAGGTTTTATATTAAGATTATTAAAGAAATCCAATACCTCAAAACTGTAATTTTCCTTTACTTTCTTCTTCTTGGTTTGTGGTTCAATATCGAGTGGTTTACCATTCATGCATATGGTTTTGCCTTTGCCACATGCGCACCAAGGCCCACATTTCTTATGGGTATTACGGCACTTGCAATTAGTTTTATTTTTAGTAGCTTTTCCGGTACCTGACACACAATTCCCACGGCATTTACAGCTTACATTCTCGTTTAAACTCATTATTTTTTCCAAAAACATTCCTCTTATTATAGACTAAAATTACCTGAATCTAAAATTATGGCCACTACAAATTGAACCACGCTGGATTGCACAATTCGAATTTTATCATCCAACAGGAAAAGCCGGTTTACAGTCTTGTAGGGCGATTCATGGCCGATTCGAATAAAAGTAGTTCCACTCAACTTAGTATTAAGTTAACAGTATTTGAAAGATTTAAATAAATGGGCAACGTTTTCCATAATTAAATTTAAAAAAATACCACATCAATTAAGACTTTTGCTTTAAAAGTCCTTTTAAATTTGCATACCTTTTATGTATTGTATACGCTATGTTCCGTTTTTGACGTCACTGACGACTTTTTTTGAATGCGCTTTGACCCCCCCGCAAGCCTCCCTTTCCAGTCCCTTTAAGCTACAACCGCATTAGAGCCGGGGTTGGACATAAGGATATTTTTTTAGTAATCAGCCTGACTATTGAGCCTCCTATTTTTATTTATTTTAGTAGTCACTGACTAGTGGGGGTAAAAATGGGGGTATAGAAACCAGAAGGAATCAGAATCAGAATCAGAATTTTAATTATTTTTTTTGTTGTACAAAAATATGACATTAGCGGGCCAAGTCTTCTTGCGACTTATAGCCCACATCCAACATTTTGCTTTACTGTCAGAATTAAAATAGGAGTTTAGTATCACTTGAGTTACATGATGTTATTTTTAAAAAATGGTATTGATGAATGATGACTTTATGATACGGCATTATTCAGTGGCGTAGCCAGGATTTTGTTTCGGGGGGGGGGCACACCCGGGCACACCATTGAAAAAAAAGTAAAAAAATAAAAATATTTGTACGTACGACCATACGTTTCGGGGGGCGCATGTTCCCCCTGTGCCCATCCTGGCTACGCCACTGCCATTATTTATGAATATTTAGGTAAATTTATCGCATGTCAAATTTGACAAATTCACTAGTGAGCCCCTTATTTCGGTTAATTTTAGTAGTCAGAGCATTTATTTTAGCAGTCAAATGCCGTGACTAGTGCCTTATGTCCAACCCTGTTTAGAGCATGTTTTGTTTATCTTTAGCATAAATGTCGTCTGCAAGTCTATTCAAAAATGATACGTCCAGCGTTTTTGGGAGAAATATTGATATTTTGAAATATGTTTTTCGCGCCATCTCAAAATGTTATAGTTGTGATATGAAAAGCTTCATTTTTTACAGAAAAGTTTATTGCGGTATTATCAAATTTTTTTAAAATGATCTTCTCTAAAATTTATTTGTCAATTTTTGATAGTTTGATTAAATCATTTAATTTACTTTAAAAAAAGAGTTGAAGCAGATAGTAGGTATAATGATGTGACTTCAAACCGTTTTCTCCCTCCTCAACACTGACGTAAAACTATTATAAAAGCTACGGAATTTTAAAAAACACCGATGACTGAATAAAAGCGTTCAGCAACTTACGACGTCATTATGACGAAAAAGCTCATCGGGGGAAAATATCAAATCCATCGGTTTTTTTTCCTTTGACTGCTGCTGAACGTAGCCCCGGGTTTTTTTTTCTCTCGCTGCAAACGGTGGTTCCTGTGTAAAATGAACTGTAGTATGGCAGGCCATCCAGGTCAAATTAAAAAGAAAAAAAGCAGTATTTTTCACTGATTTTTTTTCTTTTAAACTATAATTGTTAATTTGGAAGAACAAAAATAATTTTGGAAGAAAAAAAAGTTTATAAAAAAATAGAAAAAAAAAATATTTTTTTGGAAGAAAAAGAATAATTTTTGGATAATCGCGGATCTTTTAAAATAAGTCGATATGTAAAAATCCCGAAGCTTCTTTAGGCTTCGTCGAAAAGGAGTAGTGTACAAAAATATGCTTTGAAATCACAATAAATCTTTCCATAAAATGTTCGTTACGGTAAGAGGGCAAAGGAAAACTGTTTTTGCAAGGATGATTTAGATCAATGTTTTTACCCTCGCTCGACTGTTGAGCTCGGTATGTCGTTTGTTACTGAGTGTAAGAATTTACAAAACACGGCGGATTAAAATGAATCCAAGTGATATTAATAAATTTGAACTCCGAAGTCACTAAGCCTAACCCGAGCTCTGTGTAAAAAGTACAGCCAACTTTTTGTTCAGTTTTAGCGAAATTGGTGGTGGATGACGTTGAAAAAACCGTGAAAGCACGTAGAAATATTATATGGAAAGGCCTTTTCCTGTAATAATCCCATGACAGTATTAGTAGTCCCTGCTAGCGTAAAGTAGAGCCATCTATGTGTCGGTAAATGCACTTTTTCATTTATAGGTAAAATATTTAATTTTACTCAATTATTAGACCACGTTTTTCTTTCCCAATTTTTTTCCAAAAATATTTTTTTTCCTTTCAGAAATATTTTTCTTCTTTCAGAAATATTTTTCTTCTTCTTTCAGAAATATTTTTCTTCTTCTTTCAGAAATATTTTTCTTCTTCTTTCAGAAATATTTTTTTTGTCTTCTTTCAAAAATATTTTATTTTTTCCAAATTAACTATTATAATTTTTCAGCGAAAAATACAGTTTTTTTTCTTTTTAATTTAGACCTGGATTGCGTGCTATACTTTAGCCCATAGCCGCAGTCACTTGAAAAGTTGAAATAAAAAAAAAACAACGAAAAGACCATGAGGTGAGTCCGCTGAGCTTGCGGAGGAGATATTCCACCACGTGACGGTTAAACTCCAATGGCACGTTTCGCTAGTTCTATGATTTTATATCGAAAGTTTGAAGTCGAGACAGTGTTGCCAATGTGTGGGATAAATCCCACATTGTGGGATTTTTGGCGATTTTTTGGGCTGTGTGGGATAAAGGGATTTTTAAGCGAAAATCATTGATTTGGTGGGATTTTTGGACTGAATTTTTGAAAAAGCCTATTTCCAGAAATTCATAAACAGAAAATATCAGACTTCTATAATCACAATAACAATAATATTAATTCTCTAGCAATTTTAAAAATACTGCTCATTTAAGCGTACGTTTCAATCAAAGAAGATGGTAAAATGACTTAACAAAACATTTATTATAAATTTTTTTATAAAAATTATTAGTAATTTTTATTTAATTTTTTTCCCGCGCTGGCCTACGAAACCTGAAAATATTTGGAATGTTTTCCGCTGAGGTTTGGGAGGGGGCGTGGATAAAAACGTGTAGGGTTTTGGCTGGAAATTTTGGAACTGGACTGTGGGATTTTCGCTCGTCAAACATTGGCAACACTGAGTCGAGAGTTCCAGGCCAAAAGGAGTCAAGACAAAAGTTTGGTTACTCTGGTAACGACAAGTTTAAACAGCATAATCCCAAACGAGGAATTAAAATTGATTGTTTTTAATAATTTGATTTAATTATATCGCTTTATATTAATATTAGCTGGGAAGCCCGGCCCCAGATAGAACTAAAATCTCGTGAAATTTGAGTCATAAACAAAACCCTATTCCCCCCCCAGTCTCCATTCTCCAAGTGACTATGAAGCAGCCGCGAAATTGACTGAGTGCTTTTCTTTTACGAACCTTGGACTGAGGCAGTAAAATATTGGTTGTATAGGTGTATGTAGGTTGGAGGATTCACGGCACCTTTCCCGGGGCAAAAATACAAAGATTTCGATTCGCTTTTTTACATTATTTAATTAATTAACTTAACCCAAATTGGAAATCAATGAAAATAGCGCGACTCGCTGCCTTTGCGCCATAAGAATAGCTGTGAGAAATTTGGAGGTCCTAGGTTGAACGGCTCGGACGTCTATAGAGAAACATGTCAGACGCAAGACAGACAGACAGAAGACA
Organism: Leiobunum rupestre; assembly: GCF_980474605.1. Taxonomy (NCBI): domain Eukaryota; kingdom Metazoa; phylum Arthropoda; class Arachnida; order Opiliones; family Sclerosomatidae; genus Leiobunum; species Leiobunum rupestre. The sequence goes on from NC_143385.1 coordinate 40,591,661, forward strand.
CTTAGGAATATAGTATAGATTTTAATTGATCAGATTTTAAAAATAATAGTATTTGATTTGATAGGTTAATAAATATCATATTGCATTGGTATTCTTGATTTGATAGGTTTATATGAGAGAAAAATTTGTATATATAAAGCAAAAAAAATACATAATTGATAGTTACCTATAAGCCATTTATTGAAAAATTGATTCTGATACTATCGTAAATTTTTAACTACTAACTTAACATGAGTTAAGTTATATATATAGACACAAAATCTCGGAAATTTTATTTATTCATTGAGAGTTTACCACAATCTATTGAATCTCAATCGCCAAAAATCTATACTTTATTTTGTAATTTCAAAAATGAGAGAAAATTGATAGCATCTATTATATTTTGATAGGGAAAATAATTATCTGGAGAAGTGTGCCAACTTTGTTCTAAAGTAAATTTTCTGAGAGAATTGTCAACCATTTGTTCGATTTAATTTAAAAAAAATTGGTTCTTTAAAAATTTCGTCAAAATCTGAACCCCCCCCCTCCCCGGGATTTCCTCAAGAACGTAAATGACATTTGTTTCTTATTCTCACTGTTGCTCCGATGAAGCAAACCCTATAAAAAATTCCGTTCCCTACTTATGAAAGGGGCATATGGGAAGTTAGTGTAGTCCATTCAAAATGTTATTCACTGAAACGTGCGTCGTGGGTTCAGCCTAACTCAAAGCTAGTTTCACAGCGTCATAATAATTTGAGGTTTTTTTTCACGGAGTTTTCGTTATCTAGGTTTCGTTATCTATCTCTTCAAACGAAACGTTTATTATAAATCGCGCTTATTTCACTAAAAGAAGTAGCGGCAAATTGTTAAAAAGAGATCAGCCTTCGGTACGTATAGTTTGCTGTCTTCCGAATCTATCTAGTCTAGCTTTTCGCACTTAGGCCTCGGTGTTAGATCTACTCGGCGAGAGAGTCAGACAGAAGCAGAAAGTAACGGTTGTTCACAATGGCCCATTCAACGGCGTCGCTCTTTATTAAAAACGGCATTAAATATAATGACATTTTTAAGAGGAATATTTCTAAAGTAGTTGTGGTTGGGGCTGGTCTAATGGGCTCCGGAATTGCCCAAGTGGCGGCCCAAACTGGGCACGATGTCGTATTATCGGATTTGTCGGAAGAGCTTCTTAAGAAATCATCGGCGAGCATTCGAAAAAGTGTCGAGAGGGTGGCGAAGAAACAATTTCCCACGAAAGCCGAGGATGGACAAAAATTTACCGAGGTAAGGAATAACTTTCTCCTATAATGTCATGGAAGTCATGTTATTTTGATGTGTTTAATATATGTACCAAGCTTTATTAGACGGGTTAAAAACGAAAAAGTGTAGTGGTGTAAATTGTACGCAATAAAGCTACGTCTGCAATTGTACAAGCTTCCCCGTTCACGTGGATTAACCTAGAAAAGCTCTAATACTCTTGAATATCGGAAATAATTTTTGCATTTATTTCGGAATCTCGAAAGAAAGTTACCATAATGTCGTCAATATTATTCTCAAGTTTTAAGTGCCATTATTTCTCATTTTTTTAATAAATCAAACTTGAAACATTCATTTTCCTGCGTTTGCGAAAAACTTGAGAACAAAAAATTATTCGGCCTAACCTTGAGATCATCTCAAGGTTTACGGGATTTGTTTTCCCCGTTTCATAAGGAAGCATTTACTTTTTTTATTTTCCGAGATTACTAATACATTTAGTTCGTTTACTCACAGGGGGCCTCAACATTGTGAGCGTATGTGCGGTACAAGTAGTATTTATTATTTTAACATTCGGGTTTGCATGGCGTTTTAACGACGTCGTCGACAATCTGTAGATTATTTTCCATTGTTTTGCGTTGTTGTAAAATGAGCTGAAGATGAATAAAAATAAACCCACTGTTTATTTTTCCATAAATTAAAAATATAATTATGGTGTGATACCATTTGATTAATTTTTGTTTCCTAATTTTTTGCCAGTACAAAATAATTATAATATAAAATAAAAATAATAAATAAAATAAATATATAATATTTTACACATAAATTCTTAGAATCCGTTACCTAAAGAACTAAACCAGCTAATCTCTTAATGCACTTCCGCTTCATTTATTATTGCGACCACGATTTAGAAAAACAGTATAAAAAGTACAGAGTGTACGAAGTTAATTTCCAGGTTGTAAAATTTCTCTCAGGAAACACAAAGCATTTTATTAAAAATCGTTGGGAGAAAATTCCCACTCCGAATTGGTTGAATTAGAAACACTTATCTAATTAAGGGAAGATGACGCTATGATGTATGGGAAGCAGGGCTGTCTGATTTACATCACCAGTTATACTTCAATCTGGCAACATTTAAATTCAGACTTTCAGGCAAACTAACTTAAATTTAGTTTTTAATTAGAAATTTAATTTCATTTAATGTGGTTAACGTTATCGCTACACCCACATTATTAATTGATCAGAACAAAGAGGTATAAAACGTTTTAAAAATAAAAATATATTAAAGCAGATAAATCCGATTCAAATAAAATTAAATAATTAAAAATGAAAAAAATCAACAACCGAAGAACGAAAAATCGAGCTATTTTTTATTCGTTATAAATATTTTTTTTTATTTGATTTCATTTATTATTTTTTTAAATTTATAATACATTTTCATAATCAATTGACATTTTATCTTGTATCGACCTCGGAAATTAAAATCAAATATGTTTATTAGTTGTATATTGTTTTCATACGAATTTACAATTATATTAATTTATTAAATCATAATAATAATAATAATAATTGTTTTCACAGAAAATTTGGAAAATCATATTTTTTTTATATATTTTTGTATTGTTTATACTTCAAGGTATTTATTGAAATATATTATGTAGCATTGTCAATTAATTAAACATTTATATTAAGTTCAATAGAGTAGTGTCAGTGCTACATCACGCAACGTCACCCATGCTTTTTCCTATAGAGAAAAAAACGCGCCCAAAATGGCGGCCATGGCCAAAGCTACGAGGTGATACTACTCTATTTTAGTTCGCGTTGTCGCTGCACCGAAATTTTTATTTAAATTGTCAAAAAAGAGTTAAAAATTCTACTCAAATAAAATAATTTATTTAGACTATATTTTTAAAACCTTTTACGTAAATTTATGGTCCCTGTTATAAACGTGTGGAAAATAAAATTTTACAATTTTTTATATTCTGAAGTGGTAAAGATTATTCTCGAGAGGTGGTTCGATGGTACGGTTGGAATATTTGGGAGAGCTAAATATATTCTCGGACGCCGACTGAAAAACGTCTGAGAACTTGACTAATAACCGTGAATTGAGGAAACGATGAATTTAAAATTAAATAACACTTTAATATCTTAACTATTTTCTACGCAATACTTCGCGATACAATGGGGTCCCTTTGCTGGGACAGCTACTTAAAAATGGTCTTTGCTTTGACCGCTCTCAATCTCAACAGATTTTCCGTTATTAACGGTCTCTTTTTTAAAAACCATCTTTTTAAACAATATTACTATACATCGAATAAATACCGCGAGGCGCGCGCTTACTCGCGACAAGGCAGGGTTTTTCTTTTTCTTTTTAATTATTTTGCTAGCATTTTTACGTTATGAAGTTGCAATTTACATGTAAAGGTTATGAATTTAATATAATTTTGAAAGTATAAAGGGAAAAATGGGGCGCGTAAGATACTATTTTACAAGTGGAGCTCCAATTTAATCTCAAACACCGTGTACACGCATAATCGTCGAAAACCTTTCACTTTCATTTTTTTGGGGTCGGGTTTTCCTGAAACTTGAATGTCGGGTACCGTGTCTCCTTTTATCATAAACAGGTTTAGTCCGCCCTAAGAAACTCGTACGGTCCATCTTGGTCAAGCTAACGTTAAAAAATGAATAGGGGTCTTAAAGGATTTTATAGGAATTATATTTCTAAACATTATAGGATGTTTCAAGAAATTAAAGGATAAAGTTCCATAAATTTTAGATATTTATTTAGCTTCAGAATTCGTGATGGAAAACTGTCACTTTTAAGCGGCCAACTATTATCAACCATTGAAAGTTGGCACCTTAGCGCCATCTATACTTGTTGCGCGCACAAAGATTGTAAATGTATGTAAAATGTTAATTTCGTAAATTTTGGATACAATTATTGCTTTTTTGAACCTGAAATTTGCATATAATATCTTTTCTTTGTGAAAAAAACTTCAGTCCTTTATTAAATAATAAATATTTGTGACCTGTATATTTTTTAAAATTTGACAAAACAAATTATGTGTAATGAATTACAATTTTTGTAGGGGCTCTCTGCTATAGTTTTTTCGTACAGACTGTTTGCCCTACAAAAGTTCCCCCATCACAAGTTTTCCAGCGTGGGCTTAATATTATCAAGTTTTTTTTTCCTGTTAATGAAAACGAGGCGAAAGTGTTTTGAAGTAGAGGCCTCCTTTCAAGCGTGACTCGTTCCGTCGCGAGCCCTGCGGCACCAAATTCTGGCCAATCTTGAATGGGAAAAAGCCCGTCGTTATCTAATGTTGGCTGGCGACGACAGTTTTTGACATACATATTTTGTTTGACCCGACACGCAACTTTCACCCAAATTCCGAATAAATGGACTCTAGGTGTACCGTTTTGCCCCCCCCTCGACCTCTCTTACGGCGACTAAACGCAGCTGGTTTATAGTACAACAGTAGAACCACATCTACACTCTACATTCGTTGCGTTACGAAGTGGTATTTAACAGATGCTGAAATCTGAATAATGGTAATTAATGTTATGGTATAAAATGAGAAAAGTCGTAAATAATGGTAAATATATTTTGGTGAATTATTTACAGTATTTAAAACTTGAACCTACATTTAGGGCTAAGAAGGATTTTCTTGATTTCATATATTATTATACAATATAACCCAATATTTCCATTATTTACCACTCTTTACCAGTGGTATGCACAGTATTTGAAAAAAGTAGTATATTTGGAACACCGACATCAACCAATATTTTTCGACACTGTAGACCTTAATCCTTTAAAAAAATATATTACCGTGTTAAATGGATAAATAATTGCACAAGTGATGTTTTAAACGGTTAGCGATGCCTTTTCTATGGGGCGACAAAAAAACAAATTTATTTTAGAAATCACAAAGGTTTTTCCGGTTTGACGGGACGGCGCACAGTGGGGCAAACTGAGCCCAAACCTGGTCAAAATTAATACCTCAAAAACCGTTTCCTATACTAATTTCAAATTTTTACTCGAGATAATTTTTCAATGACCTTGAAGAAACGGTTCAAGGTCATCGATGTTATCATTTTTAATTGTCCCCCAACACGTGTTAAGTGCCACAAAAATTTAAATTAGCATAGGAAACGGTTTTGATGTTATCGCCATGGATCATTTTTAAATTGGGCACCCTTTTTAATTTCATATATCTTTTGAAAATCTGTACAAAAAATAGAAAATAGGCAAATATTGGCAAAATTTTTAATCGATATTGTGATAAATAATGAACATTCATGAACTTAAATCAAAAATTGTAACTTAATCTACCTGAATTCATAACTAAAAGTCACATTAATTCTAAAAGGAATATATTAGGAATATATATAATGTCGTTTTCCAGAATTAACACTATTTGAATTACGCGGCTTTGTATAATAGTTTCATAACTCTAAAATATCGATATCTACTTGGTATTGATATTTCCAAAACTAAAGTCTGCAAAAAAAATATCTTTACCTTTTAAATCAAGCCTGAATATATACCAAAAACTATGCCAAAACTCCTACTTAAAATTTCTAAAAAAATTCTACTACTTCTAAGGAGCCTGGTGGATAATAAAATTTTACAGTCAAAAATCAAACACCGGTAAAGTGAGCGGTGGTTTATAAACAAATATTATAAATAAAAATAAAATTCATACGTGCGATTTATTTTTTTGACTTTTGGCCAGGTTTGGGCTCAGTTTGCCCCACTGTGCGGCGCACCAAAGTTTTGTGATATTTAACAAATGCCTTTCTGCAATTATAGAAATAAATCGGATGCTTTAAGCTGTTTTTGGAATTCGTTTTCAGAATTAATAGTAGTACCGGAATTATTTTTTAACCGGTAATAACATAAGTAACATAAAAACCCTAAGTATGACAATTAGGAACAACATGTCACAATTCCCCCGATGCACTAACTATTGGCTGCTTGCTTGTAGCGTCGTAGGCATACGTCATAGCTAAATCCCACCTTTTTAGGCCAGCAACTACTTCTGTTGTACCTTAATTTCCATACAAATGATTTAAAAATAACTGAATTTAACCGATTCTTACTGTGAAAATATTTAATACGAGGAGTCCGATATTAGTCAAAATCCCGTACACTCTAGAGAAAAAATGATTTTAGAAATCTTGAAATCCTTTTGAAAATCCCGAAATCTGGCCGAAAATAATTTCCAAAATCTAGAAAGCAGCTTTAAAACGAGAAATCAACGAGAAAATTGTGTTCTGAAATCTTAAAATCAGTTTTTTCTGAAATCACTTTGAGATTAAAAATCCCGTAAGCAAAATTTGCAAATGTTGTACCCCTCGATTAAATAACTAGTCAGGGGCGTATATTTCCTTCGCCGCAATTCCCAAAAACAGCTTTTGTATTTGACCAGTTCTAATCTCTTTCGCAGGACACTATCCGGCGAATCAGCTTGAAGACCAACGTCGAAGATGCCGTCAAGGACGCCGACCTGGTCGTCGAAGCCATCGTGGAGAACATGGCAGCTAAACACAAGTTATTCTCGGCTTTGGACAAAGTGGCGCCGCAGTCAACCATCTTCGCCAGCAACACGTCCTCTTTGTCCATCTCGGAGATAGCTTCAGTGACCTCCAGAAAGGACAGATTTGGCGGCTTGCATTTCTTTAACCCGGTTCCGGTCATGAAACTGGTCGAAGTCATCCGCACTGACCAGACGAGCGAAAACACCCACAACACTTTACTGGAATTCGGAAAGAAGTTGGGGAAAGTGCCGGTCACTTGCCGCGACACCCCCGGGTTCGTCGTCAACCGTCTGCTCGTGCCGTACATGATGGAAGCGGTGCGCATGCTCGAACGCGGAGACGCGTCGGCCCGGGACATCGACACGGCCATGAAGTTGGGGGCCGGGTATCCGATGGGGCCCTTCGAGCTCAACGACTACGTGGGCCTCGACACTGCCAAGTTCATTCTGGACGGATGGCACCAGAATTTCCCCGACAACCCTCTCTTCCAACCCATTCCATTACTGGACAAACTAGTCGCCGATGGCAAGTTGGGCGTCAAGACCGGAGAAGGTTTCTACAAATACGACAAGAAATAATTGACGCCTGGACAGAATGATTTCATGTTTTTTCTGTAACTGATATTTTTGTATTCGCAGAGTCACTTTTTTTTTACGAATACCGATTATTTTGCTTTAACAATCTTTCGTTATTTAAATTTTGTTATATTTTATTATCCTAGATTAATTAAAAAATCTTCCATCATTTTATGGTTTTGGTGATTCAAAGTCGGGTGCTTGAGGCAATTCCTTTTAGGTTGAATAGGCAGAAACATGTCATAAGGGACGATAACAGAGATTTCATTTTCTCGCGCGCGAATTTTGACCCCCACATATCTGAACCTGTTGATTTCGTTTGAAGTGATAGCTTGGACAGCTTGACCAACGGCTCAGACGGTTTTTGAATTGTACAATATCCTAAATTGTCGAAGCGGTCACTCAAGCTGTCAGAGCTGTCAATCAATTGGTCATAGATGTCAGTTAAGCTGTCACTCATCAAAACATCGAGTACAGGATTAGAGGGCTATAAATTCGCCCTGTTCTCTGTCTTTACGTGAATAAGCCTTTTCGGTGTACATAGGGCCACTTAGCGGTCAATACGAGAAGTTCATAAACTGCTCAATTTTCGTAGACCTGCTAAGCAGACGCTTTGTGTTTTATAATAGTAGACGAAACACCAGCAGTTTATGCACTTGATTTCCGGTTAGCTCCAACTATCCTGTGAGGCATTGCACCCGCCGAACCTCTCACTACATGACGGATACTAGTCTCGCTTTAGATTTCTTGACTTAAATTGATTGAAATCAGTCAAAACAGGTCCTAAAACAATTTAAATACAATTTAAATCTGAACAAACTAAAACAAATTTATTGAAAGATCGATTGATTTGTTTTTTATTTAAAAGTCGATTGATTTGATTTTTACAAAAAATTCAATCAATTACCAATCCTGTTAACTTTGGCTTAAATCAAGTAAAAATGTCCACAAATTTTGGAGCCGCGCCAGATTCATTCGTGCTATTTGTGAAAGATTTCTACCGTTTGATGGCGCTCAAATGTTTTCCCGAAATAAATTTTACCGAGTATCAGACTTGTAAATAGCAAGGATTCCACTGGACTCGGACCCCTCCGCCGATCTATTTTTTCGACGAGTCCAGGACTCTACCCTCTTTCTTCGCCCCTCCCCCTCGTTTAAATTTATATGTTCTTTATTCTCTCTTTATTCCTCCATATTATATTCGAAAATAAATGGCACCTAACCAGGCAAAGCCTATAAAATTTTTATGGTAATTATAAAAGAGACAGTCAGCATTATTTCATTATATATTCCCAACATCAAAGTTTACATATTTTCATATATCATCGTGATCGGGTAAATTAAAATGCTCGTAAATATTATCACAATTAATTTAACCATTAAATCATGTATTTCTGATTAAAGTCTTAGACTAACGAAGTATGGAAATTATTCCCCACACGGGCCCGACCTGTTTAAGTTAAAAGAGGTTTTTCCCTGGTAGGACCAAGTTTTCAAAATTTTTCATTGGTCATTGTCAATTTCTATAGGCCTCACAGATAAGTAGATAGGGGAGCTCTAGCTCCGTTGGGAGTCTAACTAATATTCGGAGGCCTGAAATAGTGGCGATCAGTATACACTATACAGATGCCTCAAAGAGAAAAATAATTCAACTTTTCATTTAATTCTCGAAATTTTCCCTCTTTTTACACAGCTAACGATATAATTTGAGGGAGTCCCGTGGACTCTTTACCCCCTTCTAAAGACATATTTTTTTAGGAGTTCCATCATTCCCATGATTTTTGTCAGGGGTTTTTGACGCGTGGACTGCCACTATTTACAAGTCTGCCTAGTATACACTCTTTTTAGAAACGTTTACTGGGCGCCGCCATCATCGTATATACAGGCCACCGATGAGCAAGTGCTCTAGCCCGGAAATTTGACTGTACTAATGGGATTACACGTAATCTTTGAAGTCCCTGCCTTTGGCAGTGGTAATCTTAGCGTAATCCGGTGTACAGACTTTCTAAGAGTGGTTAGCCCCTCGGTTACACATATCTCACCCGGATTAATCAGATGGACGAACGGACTGAATTGTCTCACACGTAACAATCACATATATAAAAAAAATAACGACGCCAGTCTGTCTCTGACCAGCATTCGAATAATGTGCTAGGATTCACCAGCTTTTTGCGTTCTGGGTTCTTATTGTTATAAGAGTTTAATCTAATCTGACAAAAGCGAAGCTAAAATAAAAGTACATTTCCCCCCTGATTGCCACTGCGACTGATATAATCTTATCGGTCAAACCTCACGTCAGGCTGCCAGCTAAACGGTAAGTTCAAGGTAATATAATATGAAGTATCGATATTTTCTACTTCGGGAGAATGAGACTCGGTTGAGGAGATTTTTAGAGTCGTTCTAACAGTAAGCTCCTCCCCCCTGATCCAAACCAAGTCAGCCCGGTATCGCATTGCTTCCCTGAAACGGACTTTTACGACACGATTGAAGAATAAACGAGTGCTTTCACGTTTTGAATATTTAATAATAAGCGGTATGCTTTTCGGATTGATAACTTATCAGTAGGTGTTTTTGTTCAGCAGGCAACTGTCACTTTTTCCTCTTATTCAGATTGCAATATCGAACGTAACCAAGATGGGTATTCGATGGAATACTTTGGAGCACTCATTTTGATACAGTCGGTCGGTTTTCCTGTACCCTATTAGTGCTCCAACGGATTTTTCGAAAAGATGAAAGTGCTGATGAACTTACCTCACGTCGAACAAAGACACAGCTGGGATTGTGGAGTCTCTTCCGTGGCCATGGTCTTGAGGTACTAGTATTTTTATCGGTTATGCGACCATGGTTTTGAGGTACTAGTATTTTTATTGGTTATGCGACCATGGTCTTGAGGTACTAGTATCTTTATCGGTTATGTGACCATGGTCTTGAGGTAATATTTTTTTTATCGGTTATGTGACCATGGTCTTGAGGTACTAGTATTTTATTGGTTATGCGACCATGGTCCTGAGGTACTAGTATTTTTAGTGGTTATGCGACCATGGCCTTGAGGTACTAGTATCTTTATCGGTTATGCGACCATGGTCTTAAGTCTCGTATGAGAAAAATAAAAACAAATACAGATCTTTCTGTAGGGGCCCTGGGCCTCGTGGATGCGCCACTGTTACCAGAAGTATGTAATTCCTCTAATGAAAGAAGAATTTTTATTCATATGGTGCCACCACCCTCCTATACGCATTGTAACGCGGCCACCTGAATTAAAGGCTTTAAAAGTCGCTTGATGACTTAGGCCTAAGGTGGTGCCTTGGGTATTAGCCTAGCTGATTATTATTATTATTATTATTATGGGTAATCATCCAACACGTCTTTAATTGTGTCTTTAATAACGGGATCCATAATAGGAATTAACGAATATAGGGATACATTTATTGACGAAACTATTATTTACAGCTCTTCGAACCGGATGTACTTAAATGCGAATTTGAAAGGAGTTTCTAAAGAGGAAGGATTCCTCAACAGGTATGTTCACAGTTCAGGCGCGGCTCCAGAAGGGGGCCATGCCCCCCCCCAAATTGTTGATATTGAACAAGTGTCTGTAATTTATTTAAAAAACAATGACGTTTGGTTTTTGTATGCGAAATAAATAATTTATATAGAAAAACAATTTAACCATTTTAACTTAAATTAAAAACAATTATTTTTACTAAATAAAAATAATTTAATATGATTATAAACCAAGATGATGATCCCTCCTAAAATGTTTGAATGTAGCCGCGCCTTTCACAGATTCAACTTAGCCTTAAAGCCTCACGCCTTGTGCCATACTATCACTGGAAATGTGTAATATATATCTTACGAGGGAAATACTCATCTTACTTAGTTTCTAATGTTAGTCTAAAAGTTAGATGTTAGAAATTCGTTATTATAGTGACTTGGTAAAACCATTTAATCGAAAAAATATAGTTCATACCAAAATAAATATTCCTACTTTACGTTTAATTACGGAGTAATACATTATGTAAATATTTGAGATGTAATTCGGTGTACCAATCCTTACAAGGAGACGATCCGAGGTGATTTTTTGTACCTTAAAAAACTTGCAAGGGAAAAGTTGCGACTAGCTTTCGTTTTGCCATCGCAACCGAAAACGTTTTTGACAACATGATTTGGGATTTTTCCATTGAAAAAATTTAAAAAAACATTTTAATTTATTTCAAAAATTAAATTTAATCAAGAATAAATGGAATTTGGTCAATTGGGGGACCCTTAAAATCCTTCAGATTCCCATGTTATTTTCAATGGAAATAATTCCAAATCATGTTGTCAAAAACGTTTTCGTTTGCCATGGCAAAACGAAAGCCCGTCGCAAATTTTCCCTTGCAGGTTTTTAAATGTACATAGAGGTGTACACTATACCTGAATTTGAACAAAATCGGTGATTATCACCTCGGGTCGTGTCCTTGTTAGTTTGGCGGGAAAATGTCTTCCATTGAAAAGTGTCTTTATAGAAGTTGAAGGTACACAGGGTCACCAATACGTCACTTTCTTCATAACCATATGTCAATGGCAAAAGGTTGTATGTATGGCTTGTTTTTAACGTAACTAACGCCAATATCCATAGCTTAAACCTGGGGAAAAAAATGTTAAATTCGCTGAAGATCATACTTCCTTTACCAAAAAAAAAGTCAAAAAGTACAAATTGGAATACAATGTCTTTTATTTGAATAAGTCTCTCGGAAATATAATTCTTACGATTTTTATTATCCACTATTGTCCACCTCAGAACACTTGAAGGTATATACTTCTCTCAGGGCCGTTTTAACCCTTCCGTAGGCCTTGGGCAAAAATCTCTCATTTACCGACTTTTCGGACCTTCGTATAGGCCCCCTATTATATGGAATCGTAGGCCCTAATGTCTCCTAAAATTTTCGTAGGCCCTAGGCACTTTGCCTAGTCTGCCTTATGGATAAGGCGGCCCTGACTTCTCCCTCTAGACAACACTTATAAACTACTGAGATATTTTGACCTTTTTTTAAAGCACATGGACGATTGATCTGTGTTACCTTCTTTCCCGATTCAAAGTGGCACACCAATTCTGCACGAAAACGTTAGGAGTTCACCCGCAGTATAGTAAACAAGTGAGCCAGCGCGTTGTCAAATCCCTTAAGAGCATTGCAGTTATCTTCCCTATTTATTTCAGACGTTCTACAAAAAGGCGCTACTGAAGGATGAAACCCGAGTTCAAGAGAGGTTCGCCAATGCCCAAGCATCGGGGATCGATGTCCGACAAAAGTGAGTTGCCACTATATCTTACCATTAAAGCATAAATAACATAATTGCCGTAACTATGACACTTCCTATTCTCCTAACGCTAATTTTCTTGTTGATAGTCGGTTTCACCAATGACAAGGTAAATCGTAACTGGGCTAAGAACTTTCCCATATTTTACCATAATTGAGACATAAGATTACCACTTGGCTAAAGACTTTTAGCTACACAAAGTTTTTGGAACTGCCAGGCTGATTGAAAATTTAAAAGTTTTCCACAGTTAAAAAGAATGTAGAATTATAGAATCGTGCTATTTAATTGATTACTATTATTATTAGCTTTAGTTCTGCAGGTACAGTGTAGTTAGTTTTGAATTTGAGATCTAACGCGTTTAGGCTCGTAATTATCTCCATCAATTTAACTAGTCAATAATTTTTCCAATGTATAGCTAGTTTCCTGTTTCCAAACTTCCCGAACGTTCCCAGACAATCACTAACCAAAATCGTTCTGTGTCATACTCATGGCTTCGTTGCACTTGTATTACCAGATATTTCTTTTAGTTGCATATTTTTAATAGTATTTTAACTAGTACCTCGTCACTTTATATTTTTGAACTATAGTAGGTAAACACTATGATTGATTATGGAAACTGAATTTCAGATCAGTGAATCTACAAGATATCTTAGAGCACTTGGACCACAATTTACCGGTAATTGCTCTTGTCAACTCCTGGCAATTGAACTGCAAAAACTGCTTCTCATCGACGGTGCCAGTATGCATCTGTTTCACTTATGCATCAGAATTGTAAATTGCAATTGTCATAACGCCATGTTTTTCATTGGTTTTAGGTACTTGTGAAATCAGTTTTATCGAAAACCTGCTCATACCAAGGTAAAAGCTCAGTTTTGGCTGAATGCATATAATGTAGAGTTAATTTATATTTAGTGATAATGACTATGTTGAAATAAAATTTAGCGTTTCTCCTGCAATCCACCTTTCGGTTTGCCATTACGTTCCTCGCTATCTCATTGGTTCCTGAAAACTTACGTCGTCCGACGCGAGTGAAACACACGACCACGGATCTTCTGAACCTAATCTCCCCAAATATGTTCTTAATATCATATTGTTAGGTTTTTCTGATGAATAGTTTTTGTTTAAGAATATAAAAATTATACGTTAAATACTCACTGACATGGAAAATCTCTAAACCTATACAAAGAAGGAAACGTTTTATCATATTGGTAAGAGTAAATTAGGTGACGTATGTCTTGGAGTTGGGTCGGCTAGTGGGATAAGCTACAAAATAAAACTAATCGAAGTGCAATAATTTACTCCTTTTCGATTATCATAAAAGGCCTCACTTTCTGACAATTTGTTTTTATCGCAATACCCCTTCGATAGTGATCGTACGGGGACCCCGACCCGGTAAGTCGGGATTCCCCGGGTTTTTAACCCAGACCAACCCCAACCCGACTCGGGTTTTTTTTGTAGTCGGGTTTTCCAAATAAAACAAAAATTGAATAAACGCCCGAGCGAGCGCTTAGCTACTAACAAAACGGAGAAGAATGGGGCAAGCCAGCCGCCTATTCTCTCAGCGACTTCTCTCGTTTGAAGGTACAAAGGTCGCGTCATACTCGCCAGGCTCGCCTCTCGCTAGTCACAAGAAGAAAATCTAACCCAAGCGAGGCGCTGTCAAAGGCTACGTGTGACGCGGAGGCAAGCGAACGCAAAACGGTGACGAAACCCGTAATTCAGTCTGTCTTGTGAGTAACTCTCAGTTAAACTTTTGAATGTGAAGAATAGAAAGTGTCACACTTATGGAACAATATTATACACTTATGGTTTTACTTTTACTTTTAAATAGTCGGCCGTTGAAGCGAGTACTCTCGTCACTTTTGTAATTAGAAAACGCTCAAAAATAAAAATTCCAAAAACCCCGACCCGAACCGGTTTTTCGGGGTTTTTTCTTTCCCCGACCCCGACCGCGACCTAGATGTCACCCCGTACGATCACTACTCTTCGAATACAAGTAATCTGATATATTTATATTACAATTGTAAGTGATTTAGTGTGTGGCTCGGTGTGGCTATAGCCTTCTTGGAGTGGGATATATTTGTTTCTTTATAGTTAGAACCATGAATTTATTGATATACAACCATGAATATAGAATTTAGACAGGTCGCCTTACTACGATGTGGTTGTCGTAAAGGCAGGAATAAGTTAATTGATTTTTATGACGCACTCTAATTGGCCCGAGAATAACCTATGAGTAATCTAATTTAACCAAGCAATAGTTTCAACGCCGTGGGCCGGGGAGTTAAGTCGTGCCCCGGCGCCACGTTGATGCCGTGAATAGTATAGCCAGATTCATGGTGGTATATTAATAAAATCTTGATACGCAGGGCCGTATAAAGGCGTGTGATATGGCACAGGGCCCCCGTCTTCAAAATAAATGTGTTTTCAATTTTTATAACATTATTTCAAGTTAAAAAGTAAGGTCTGACTTTTTTAGGCGCCCCAAATTCTACTTCGCACAGGGGCCCTAATAGTGTTAATCTGGCCGTGTTGCTACGTTGTTCTACTCTTCATAAACACGTTTTAAGCAGGTTTTTTAAATATTTTCAAACCGGTGACTGGGGAAATATTTTTAAAACTGTTCTATTGTATCACCTTGTGTACCACAGACATTTCCACGAAGGTTTTACATTTTGACTAGTCTAATATTCACATTTACATACTTCTTCAGCCTTATATTACAAAAGCAGAGGCACGTTTCATCTAAGTTACTTTTCCTTCTTTTCGCAGGTCACTACGTTGTTCTTTGTGGCTACGACTCATCATCTAAAGAAATATTTTATCGAAATCCATCCAGGAAGAACCGTAAAATACATTTTAAAATTAAATATAAAAATATTTTTAAATTAATTTTGAAACTTTACATCTGAGGGTGGGTCCTTTACTACAAAACATTTTTAAATTGTACTTACGTCGTTAGTGGAATCATACTGGCCGAGTTAGTATGTATCGAATAGATATATTCAGTCTTAACGCTGGTCGTGGCTAGATATACAGCTGATGCGAAAAAAAAACTACACGTTGATCATCGCGAGAGTTTAATAAGAAAACTAATTAAGTTACGTGTCAAAGTTCGCCTGAAAAAAAATTGCTGGAGACAAAACTTGGAAATGAAAGGGAAAGCTTTCTAAGCTTACTTTATTTCAAGGCCAGTAAATTTAAAACGTTTATAAAAGTGGCTTACTTTTAATTTATGGTAATGTAGATTCTTGTGAACGTAATGATAGTTGTTTAAGTAACTTATATAATGTCGTTGAAATAAAAAATCAGTCTTTTTCACAACTCTACAATGTCGAAAACCGATAGAAGGACATAAACAAACCAGACAATGTTGCGTACGACGTTATGCCTCATGATCATATTTAGTTTCATTTTGTTTTATTAGATGGCGCGGATATGCGCGATTCCACTCTAATGGCGGCCTTATAGATGGTAGATCTCCCCCCAATCCTATCGTGGTTCTAGTCTCATTTCTATTTCTATGGTCAGGACAAACAAACACTAAGAAGATCTATCGTTCGCAACTACCATAAGGCCTATAAGCTTAACAATAATACGTTAATAATTAATTATATTATAAATGTATTACATAAATATTAATACATTATTAATATTAATTCACTATTAATATTATTACACTTTTAATATTATTACACTTTTAATATTAATACACATGCATATTATCACACTAATATCAATGCATTCATATTAATACATTAATATTACTTAATTAATATTACTAAATTAATATTATCACACTGTTAATATTATCACACTATTAAAATTAATAATTAATATGAATTTTTTATTAATATACTAATAATATACTAACAATGTATTAATTTCTTTACAATGATGTAATTTATTAATTTGCATAACTTTTCAATCTTGCAGAGGTGTGCGTGGCGCGTTACGAGAGTTTTGAAGAATCTCGAAAATGTTTTGGAACTGACGAAGATCTGATTTTTATTTTGGACCATTCGTACCAGCAGTGAAGACAGGTTTAAGATCGATTTGCAAACTTTATACGAGTGGAACATTTTTACGACTAGACTAATCCGTTGTTTCGCGCATTTAAAACTGTAGTAGCATTATCAATTTTGTGGGCTATGGTTTGAAGTAACATTAAGCATTTTTTGTGCTGTGGTTTGGAATATTAGGTTTGCTCTGCAAAGAAAGACGCCGGTTTCGAAGTTAAAGGGATCCATCACTCACAACAGGGGGAGGCATAGGGGTAACATAAAATCCAGACTTGCAGTGTGCTTGAAAACCAGTTTTTTCTGACCCCTATCCCCTTCCCCTGTTGTGAGTGAGGGATCCCTTTAGTTTTTCTTACTGCCAAAGTTTTGCCTTCACTTGTAAGACTTCCCAAACTCAGGTCACTCTTCAGAAAATTTGAATTTTACAGAATTGTTATGAAACTAATTTTATCAAAATGTACTGATAGTGATTAAAGAGTTAATGGTGAATACATAATTACTTTTCTTTAATTTAGTGATTGTAGGTTGTGATTTTGGAACCATTCACTCTAATCTTGGGCCGCGTTCAGTGACGCTCAACGAAGGGGAAATGGTGAATTAACCGTTGATCTCCGTTTGCAATCGTGACGCCACGTCTGTTGAACGCTTTTTTACGATTGTTTTAAATTTTATAAAATATCGTCTGTCGTTTCGTCTGCAACTAGCCTTCCCGCGTGCTGTGACGTCCCGATTGCGTTAATCAACAAAATAACCGGCTCTTCCAGCCGCTTATTTCGTTGACTCTCCGTTTGCAAACGTGACGTCAATCCCGGAAGTGAAAAACGTCGTACAGTAGTGAATGCGCATTCAACGGTCCAACCGTTTGCTGTTACCGAACGCGGCCTTGCATAATGCTACCAGAGATACTGACAATATAGAGATATGAAACTCCGGCTGAAAAGCGACCCCCGGAATTTAAAAAAATCCTGAGCGGAGCGACGCCTAACGGCCGGAAGAAAGCGCATTTTTCGAAATCCCAAACAGCGGTTTTCAGACGCAAAAATGTATATACGCGTTTCGTCTCAGAAATTATTACCTTAAGTGTTTGTAGCAATAAAGAAATATGCCTGGAAGTAATTGTTCTGCAAAATTACGTAACAGTTCTAAAGAAAAGCCAAGGATCTCCTTGTTTAAGTTTCCAAAAGAGAAAGAACGGTGGGAAAAATTAATTAATAGCTTTTGTTAGGCCTATCCTATCTTTAATATATGGTTTTTCAATAACCTTAAGCCCGTCGCGCACTGACAAAACATTTCTTCAAGTTGACGCGGTCGACGGTTATTAATTTTTAATTAATTAGATTTTCCCCGTCATCGCCAATAGAAGCTGACGCTGATGTTAGCTTAAGTTTTGGCTATCGCACACTATGCGTTCGCTACTACCGAAAGCAGGAACAACGTAGGATGCGCGCGCATTCGTTTATTTTGATTGCCGTGACTCAAATTTCGTTTCCTATTACTCAAAATTCATTTGTAAAAATAATAATTTATAATTATTAAATGATTATTGGGATACTTGTAAAAACCAAATATACTTTTTCAAAATAAAAAATGTAATCGATAAAAATACTTAAATTAATAATTTTATAATTAATTTATATTTAATTACCGTTCTTTTCTGGTTGATAAAATATAAAAAAAAAATTCCACGTGCTTCCTCGCGTAGTGCATTATTTGCTATTTGAAAAATTATTAATATCCCGCCGTATTCTAATTGGTTAGAAAGAGATGGAATGTCGTGACACCAGAGCCCGAAACCAAGAGTAGCGTCAAAATGTTCAATGAAGTTGAAGTCGGTACGAAACCGACGTTCGTCGTAACAGCAGGTCGCCAGAACCAGCGCCATTTTCGTAACTGCAATGAGCGATATATTGTCGTCGGTACCAACAACGTTGGCGGTACCAGCAACAGTTGCTGAGACGAAAAACCGTTCAGTGTGCGACGGGCGTTAGTTCTGGGAAATGGCTGATAAATGTCGGAAGGAGCGACCTTTATTTGAAAGATGCTATACAATTACATCATAATAAAATATGCGCCCTACATTTTGAGGATTCTTGTTTTATGAATAGTAAAACAAAAACAGACTGACATCAAACGCTATTCCAACAATATTTTCAAATTAATTAAAGCCAACAAGTAAAAATTGAGTTTTAAGTAGAAAATATGATATCAAGGACTGTCATAAAACAACTGCTGGTAAAGGGGTCATAAGTTAAAACTCAAATTTGAAATAGAATCTAGTAAACGGTCTGTAGAAATGGTGGAAGAGCGCAACAATAGACCTACAAAAAGGAGCTGTGTTTCAGTTGCAGCAAGCTCCAGCGAAAATATATCTACAGAACTTCATTGTAAATGGTCCGTTTCATTCGAAACAACTCTATTAAATTTTAACATGATTTTCTTTATCAGTGGTAATTCCTACAATTGAAATTAGGCAGACTACTAAAGCTAATATCGAGACAAAGTCAACCAAAACAACGGAAAACAAAATGGTATCAAAGTATATGAATTATTAAAAATTTTAAAAAAATTTAAACGATCCATGGAGAAATTATAAGAATAAAATTTAAAACACGACAGTTTTTCAATAAACTTTTGTTTTGAAAATCCATGTGTTTCCTCTGTTTAAATTTTATTCTTATATGGATTATTGATCACTAATATAATTCACTTGAAACATGGACCAATGATGTTTCAATATAGCGTGAATGGAATACGTCATGTACATATTGCTTATGATTTATAACAAAGTACATCCCTATTTAATTTAATTTCTTGTTATTACCTCGGTATTCTAAATTTTGAACTGAGGTTTGGGGCTAAATCACATCTATTGGGAACTGCCTCGACTATGCGACAGTTCATGTTTCTTTTTCAGCTGGGATCCCTATCTATACTTCTAATTTTACTTATGGGTGGTATGGTTATGAAATAAAACCTAAAACAGATATGATGGAGCAGACGGTTTTACATCAATATTTTATTCACTGTGGACGGGTTACATATAAGGTCACGGAAAAAGTTTAACCGATAAATTATGTTTTTGCTATTCAGTTTTTTTATTGTCTTCGTCAAACCGACATGGCATTTGTTTCTCCTTTCCAATTCCCCCTCACGCTCTAACAGTAAGCTCCTCCCCTAAAAAAATCCAACCAGTTCGGTATCTTACTGGTTCCCTGAAACTGACGTCATCCTACGGGATTGCAACGCATTCCGATGACGTTTTTCCCCAACCTCCCCCTCTTGCCGTAGGTAAATTTGATCATGGTGTCAGCGAATCGTCTCAACATAGCCTTTATCTCTAACAATTGTAAGTTAATCAAAGTATAAATATGATTAAATTGACTTCAGTCCGGCTTCCAAACATTCTGATATTCATCAAAATTTCAATTGATCGACCCACAGTGTAGAAGACCAAGGACTGGTCCCCAGGAACCTGAGTGCTCGAACTATATAGCTACGCAACTGCCAAAGCGTTGTTGACGAAGTCCTTGCAACAAAACCATCATCATGATTACGAACAGCGTTACCATAGGGATGGAAAGAGCATGGAAATAATAACTAAACGATGTATCACTGTCGGAAAATCACAAAAATACACTGTCACTTCTGGTCAAATAGGGGTGTAAAAGTTAAAGGTGATGCTTCAAACTCATATCCCGGGATAAAGACGGGGAAATGAACAAAACCACTTTACGCTAAGACGAAAGCCAGTGAAAAATACTTAAGTTATTTAATCCATGTATCAAAGACTAATAACAATTTTGGTCTTTCGAAGTCACCACCATCTCTGTGGCTGCCATATGAATCGAAGTTCCCGAATTATGCTCAACATAAAATGGAACAGCTAAAAATGCATTTCTTAAGTTAGATACTAACATAAACACTGAAATTTGGTTATTTTCATTAATACATTGTCATATTGGTATTACAAAGTTTTCAACGGTGCAGTTGTAACAATTACCCATTTATGTATTTTTCGTTGCTTCAAATTGTAAGCTCTTTCGAAAATAACGTATATCCAATAAAAGTAATTTAAAATTATTATTCAAGAATTTAAAACTACTTTAAAAACAAGTTATAACATATAGGGCAGCCTGAATGTTTAATTAAGTTACATCGGTTTCACCTAATAATCCAAATTTCTATCTAATAAGTATAATATCGTTAATTTTAGAAAAATTCAACCTTGGGAAGAACTACGATATTTTTAAACTTGTGCTTATTCTTTAAATATCGCAATAATCAGAATTGTCCCAAAGTCAAAGATTCAGCTAGATATTCTAACAGTAGACCAGGTATTAGTTGTACCAGAAAACTATATGTGTATACTTTTGGAATGCCCAAAGAAGACTATGCTGGCCCTGAAGATTATCGCAGCTGAGATTTTCGGTCACGACCTTGGCCAGCGGATGATTTTGTAAATACGTCACACATTCGACGTCGTTTAGGCACTACTCGTTTCTCCAAACACATTCTCAGCACGATGCAAATGGATCCTTACACACTCCAAGTGTACACTTATATAATTTCCTGTTTTTACTGATATCAGCAGCTTCACGATATCAGTATAACTAAAAGTGACATAATTGCCAGAAGTGACACATTTACAAATAGTTTAATAATTACCAAAATTGTGATAATGGAAGGTTTTTTTAAATTAATTTTACTCGCGAAGGGGAAGAGGGAATTTATACATTGGGGAGGAAATGATGAAGTTCAAAAGTAAAAATAGTGTTGCCTGGTGAGAGGTTCGAGAACTAAGAAAGCGCTAGGGAAGGCTAGCAGACATAGCTTTTTAGGCACTACACGCAAACACTACCATCCATCAATGTTTTCGTACAAAACCCAAAAATCAAACCAGAAAGTGGGTGCAGCGTCCCTACTTTAGTCTAGCTTTCTATTCACTCTATCTCGATAGCAAATCATTCAGTAATTCTTTATAAATGGAAAGCATGGGAAGTGGCACACTTTAGGTATTTATGTCACTTTGGGTAAAACTATAAAACCACTAACTTAACATATAACTAAGGTGTCCGTGTGATAAAATAGGGTGACACAAATAACAGGATTTACTACGGAAAATGTCAAAATAAAATCGCTTGATGATAAAGGTAAAGTCTTTAGTGAAGGTGATGTTTTTATTCTAAGGCAACATAGTTGTACATTAGTCATTCTTTTCTCTGTGGTTTTCACTCACTTTTTCTTCAGTACCGATATTATGAACACGAAATACGTAAAAGCACTGCCAAAGAAACTGAACAGAAAATCCTTGTCGATACTGATCAAGCCAAGAATTCGAAACTCAAGCGAAGACGACCTTATTTTACGCAATAAATAGAAACAGTTACGTTGTTCCGTTTTGGAAACACTCTTGGCTCTGGAAAGTCGAAGATGACACAACACAAGGAGTTGCTTGTTTGAATCCGAAACGGTGGACAACTGAATAAGTAAATAGGTAAAACTCGTCAATGGTAACAGGGTGTCGAAGGACCAATACAAACTACCGAACAAATCGCTGGAATCCAGGCCCGTCACTAGAACTGGTAAGTTCAAACAGAACCCGCAGGTCCAATCAAGTAACCACAGCAATATCATTCTTTGGAAGAGATGGTCCAGTTCGTTCGTTGTCTCCAGTAAATAAGTATGTAAAGACAAAGGTACCTGAATTACCGCGTGGTTTTTCCGAGCCACACACCCGCGCAGAATACCGATGTAAGCGGACAAATGGCTTACCGTTAACGCGAGATACGCTTGGTATACGAAAGATATGGTGGACACGAAAGAGTAAAAGAAATTATCAGTTGCGGTGAGCAGGTATCCCAACGTCAAATTCGAAAGTAAATATTCGTTGCCGTATAAGTATTTGACGATATATTCCTTCACGTCCACAGTAAGAAGACTGAGAAAAGCGAACAGAATCAACAGAACGTAAGACAAAGCTATCGCTAAAGTTGACAAATGAAGCAGAGCGTTGTTCCGATTTACGTTGTCTAACAACGATTTGTTCCCCAGATGAAATGGTATCTTTTCTATTAATTTTGAGAAAATAGTGACTGTCGTTAAGACCAATTTTGAGCTAAACACGGTTTGATTCGCGCAATACGCCACTGACAAGTATCGAACTAGCATGGTGAATCGATAAAGCGCTGTGTAGAGAAAGTTCGGAGCTTTCGGGCAGTACGAAATCGAATTGAAGAAAGTGTGTACTACGTATCCGTTGACGGCAATCAAAGTGGCACATGTCCGAATATTCTTCAAACGCCAACGTCCTTGGGTAGCGGTCAAGTACCACAAACCCAAGCCGTTCATCCATCTCCTCAGAAAGTACATCGACCGAGAAACTGTATTATTTGCCATTGAAAAGTGACGTATTCCAAACTATTTCAGGCGATACACTAAATAGCTATCGGTATTCCTAAGACCATTTTTCGCCAGTGGGAAACGCGTCATCTGGAAAAATTCGAAATATGTAGCAGTTGCTTGTCATGAACGAGTTAAGAGTCGGTGACATGAAACTCAATATTATATATGGGAATTTTCCTAGGCTTGATATATATGAAAGCTTTTGAAATATGAAAAAAATAATTTTCTCCGATATTTCGAAATTCGAAAAAACACCATTGCATAAGGATTAAGAATAAATATTAGATGTTTCAATATAAGAAGTAGAAATAAAAGATGTTATTTTCACCGTCACAAGACAGAGCTTGGAAAGAGTGATTTCCACGCGAGATGAAAAATACGAAATTACTCTGAAAAAAGATCTATTTTACATCAAGCTCAACAATGAATGAGCCTGTGGCTGAGGACTGCTGTTCCTACAGATTACGTTTTGAATTTTATGGTAAATTATTTAAACATATTTTATATTTGTAATGTAGATGGTTTCGAAAAACTGTTTTCAGAAATAGACATTGCAACCCAGGGAGGATTTTCACAAGTCAATCTGACGTGATGAGAGCATACGTCTATTTTCAAACGCATTTCATGGGCTAAAAAATATTCTACGAAAACCACTAAGCCACAATGAGAAAGCGAGAAAGTACGAAAAAATTCAGAGAAACACAAACCTTTAGTACCTGCCAGCGTAGAGATAGCCTGTACGGATTTATTTGAATTCCTTTGTTATGAAATGTTTAGAATTTACAAACCAACAGGACTCGCGTGACTGAAATGCCTTTTGGTTTTACAATTTGAGCCACAAAGACGGTTAAACTTAAGCTTAGGGGATATGGCAGGAGGTCGAGGTATGAATTCATGCTGTTGCTTAATGTAATAAATCGTGATTAGAATTGTTCTTAATATATGTAATTCCGATTAATTTGTTTATGTTAAAATAGATTGGTGATCATCCACCGAAAAGTACTGCCATTTTCACTGATATCCATTCTTGTCGGCGACGCCATTACCGTTATCGAAATTTGTAACGACTCAAGGGAAAGAATATATTTATATTTAAAGAAAGCGTAATTAATCTTCTCCGTCGTGATTAGAATAGTTCTTAATATATTTCATTCCGATTAATTTGTTACGGTTTAACTAGAGTGGTGATCATCCATCAAAAAGCACTGCCATTTTCCGAGTGTGCAACACCATTTCACGTTTCACGTGGGACGTTGATTTCATGAATGTAGATTTATCAATGCTAAATTTCGACACTTCGAAAGAGAGTTCCAATTTTCCATTTCAGATAAAGCTTTCGAAATGTTACAATACAGGAGTTCAAATCTAGAAACGTTTCACTATAATCAGAATTCGGCAAACCACAGTCACAAACGGTTCTAAAAGTTAAGCTTGAAATTTACACTATTTAAAAAAAAAGAAATATGCATTCCACGCTCCTTCTATTTACTATCGTTACTGGAAAGTATTTGACGCTTTGTTACATATGATAGTATAATTTTTACCACTAGTAACTTCGAAGGTGGGCATATAGATAGTCTACTTTTATCTACGTATTGATTTCTCAGATTCTTTTGTGATCGTCACAAAAAACACATGGGGTACGTTCAGTAACAGTCAACGGAAAACAACCCGATGGATTTATATTTTCAACCGATGAGCTTTTTCGTCATAATGACCTCGTAAGTTGTTGAACGCTTTTATTCAGTCATCGGTGTTTTTTTTAAATAGCGTTTAATTTATAGTAGTTTTGCGTCAGTAATGACGTCAGTCATCGGAAAAACCGGATCTCCCAGCCGATGACTTCGTACAGTAGGAAACCGATGTCAGCGATTACTAATCGGCGAGTGCTGCTGAACGTACCCATGGTGAAAATATCACATCAGCATGGGTGTTATTTATTGGCCAGGCGTGCGAGGCTTACTACGGCGATAGAAACCAATTTGGCCTCAAGTATGTTAACTGTCGTACTATCTATCACACAGAAGGCTTTAAGATTCTCAACATAGTTTTTGAATGCAGGTTATTTAAATTCAGGGGCGCGTTACTAATTTGGCAACATAGGCAACTGCCATAGGGCCCGGATTCTAAAGGTACATTTCCTTACAGTTATTTAAGGGGGGAAAATGCTACATTTGGCCCGGTTAGAAAACTTTACCTAGGACCCAGAAAAGTGCTTACGTGGCCTTGGCATCAATCGGTGCATTTACGATGAAGTTGTGGCTGCTATAGCAATAGCTGTTTTCGCTTTTTCAGCCTTTCAAATTTTCGACATAGGTGTAACGCTACTGGCTTTTACTTTCAGTGTATGTGTTTTTCACATCGCGAACTTAACGCCAATAACAAAAACCCCCGCAGTAGTATATTTCCAAGAGCTAACATTTAAGCCAGGAGGGCGTAGTAACCTTGCGTCCCTCAAACAACAATAGAAACCACTGGTCGCTCTATAGAGAAACTGACCCCAAATCAAAATTACCCACCTGGTCAGTACGCCGCTGTAACTTTCCAAGTTAAAAAGAAAATGGTGATGAAAAGTGTATGCCCGTACCAAACGCGAAAACAATTGATACGCTGGTTGTATACATGAAGGTTGAGATTTAGAAATCCTCATCAACGAAAAACTTCGAAAGACGACGTAGGCTGATTATTAATCCTAAGAAGAATCCGGTAACGCGTCTGGGCCAGGAACCAAAGAATCATACCAAGAGAAATCCGGTAACGCGTCTGGACCAGGAACCGAAGGCTCATCTCATGATAAATCCAGTAACGCATCTGGGTCAGGAACCAAAGGCTCATCCCAAGGAGAACATGGAAATGCGGGAAATGCAAAAAGAAATCTCATATATGGCCCAAATCAAAATGCTGTTTTACATACCTATTACTATTGAACGATGTACTAACAATTATCAGGCAAATCAAACTTCGTTTCCGCATTACGAGTTTGAAAACAGTGCAAATGTAGCTGATATATGCAATATTAAGAATCAATGAATAAAAATGCTTATTCAATCCACCAATAAAGATATCAAAATTTTCTAATTTATAAAAAACCTAAAAAATATATGAATAATTTCTTCTTTCTGTGATTAGTAATGTGAAATTTTAATTCATCAGGTGTTAAATTTCAACTAAGGAAAATCATAATGACCACCCTTGTAAGATTCCAAGTTCACAAGTTGAGAGTTGAGAAACCTTTGAAACGAATAAGCCATTCTAAGGGCGTATCCCTAGATTTATTGCTGAACTGATCATTAGTTAAAATATCGACTGTCGGATAACAAACGTAACGACGGTGGGAGTTAACGAAAAAAAAAACGCAATCGCAAATTTATCCGTTAACGCTTACCGTCACACGGTGGTTTTGACAACCTTTAAACTGCTAAAACCGTTTTTCGACTGTGTACGCAGTGATTACCCTTTGCCCCGAAAATGCGAACGCGTTCGCAGGCCACCCCCCCCCCCCCACACACACACACACACACACACACACCAACGTTAATTGACGTTGAACCCTCGATTCAATAAAAGGCTTACCAAGTTAGTAGTTTTTTAAGCGCGTTTTACCAAGCGTTTGCGTCTTTAGTTTCGCATCCCGTCATAGACGAGAAATTTGATTTAAGGGTGATCCCCATTAAGTTTTCGTCGAATACTAAAATTAAATGTAAAGTAATTCAGATTTCAGTGTTTAGCCTAGGCCCCAGGAATTCAGCCGAGTGATATAAGGAGGATAAGTTTTATTGTCAGTTTGAGAAATCCCCCACGCGAAACCTGGAAACTATCATAAAAGTTCCAAAATAGCCATAGTATAAGCAATGCTTTCGAGTGAGCAGTCCCACACCACAACAAGTCAAGGACAACGAAAACGCAACCACCTGATCTCAAACCTCGCCAACGACATCATCCGAAAACGACCGGTTGGAGCGTTTAAAACGGGACTATAAACATCATAATTCGATTAATTACCATCTAATCGCAAAACACGAGGGTTATACGCACTTTCTTGTCCAAAATTGTATCAAAACCCACCGTGCTAATTAACATGTTTTTTTCGCCGCCGATAATCTCAAAATAACGTAAATTGCCATGCGTAAAAACCATATACATGTATGGTCTTAGAAAATATTCAAAACTAGTAATGCTCATGATATAGTTCGACAAAACAAATATATACGCTAAACAAATCTGACTAACTTAAAATATCTATTAATTCTAAAAATTTCAAATGGAATTTAATCAGGGGATATGTAAAATCTGCAGTTGTGAGGCTTGTCAAATCTGCTCACAATCACGTATAACATTTGTACTCTTATTGTATCAGTTAACGCAACTGTTATACCATCACTTCATCTATTCTTTATTTCTTAATATTTAGCGAACTCTGAACGGAAGTCAAACTACCACTGCTGATGGTCATAGTATCCCTTCCTACGTAATTCATCTGAATAAAGGACAAAGTATTGAAGAATAGGAAATTAAATTACCTTGATACGGGCTACGTTCAGTAAAATCAACACAGAAGAAAACATTTTCCGAAAAAAATATTTTCTTTGAGACCGTTGTTCAACGTCAAGTAGAATCTTGCTAAACGATTTGTTGGTTATTGCCAACTTTGCGTAATGACGTCTACCTAAGAGTGCATTATGTGTGCAAAGGCTTAGCTAAAATTTACACGTATACAAATAATGTAGATAAAATTTGGGATGTTTTGGTGTTGAAAGCCTTTGGCCGACACCACAAGTTTGCTCTAAAAAAACTTTGGGATGTACAAATGTTTTGACGCGCGCTAGTCGAAACTAAAAGTTATGGTTGGTTTCCACCAGCGTGCGTTATAATGTATTTTTCGTAACGCGCGTAAAAACTTTCGTACTTATCAAAGCAGAGATTCGCTCTGTTACTATCGCTAGTGTAAACTAAAAATTCGGTCGAGGATGAAAATCTCCGTTAGGTCTAGCACAAGTGTTTCGTGTCGATGGTCGCCATTTTTAAAATCCAGCCCTCAAAAGGACCATAGAAACTTACTCGTACAAATTGTGTGTTTTAATACTTCCTAGTGAATCGCTGAAAGGGTTTTATTTAAGCGTTTATATGGAATCGATTAGAAATATAACAGAAGGCGTTGTATACCCATGGTCAGGGGCGTACCGAAGAGAGTACGTTTGGGGGGGGAGGTAAGTGAAATTTGCCAAGTAAAAACCAAAGTTTGTCAAGTCGTCTAAGTTTGGATTTTTACGGTAGGTTTCAATTTAAATGTTTCATTAAAATTATAAGCGGTGGCGCCATCCGCTGTTAAATTAATGGTACTAATGTACTTTGGAAGTTATAGATGGCGCCACCCGTATAATGATAGAGTTGACGGCTGAGTGCGCCGACTGGAAATTTCAGAATTTGTTTCGCGAAACCACGACTACCGAACGCGCCTATGTCATTCTAGCGGTACTATTCCCAATTCAATGGCGAAAACGGCTCGGCGTCTAGTTATATTGAGTGAAGCATTTGCGTACTCTCTTTATATATAAAGTGAGATACACGAAGAAGAAAACAGAGATTGAACGATGTTACAGCAATTTAAAAATCCCATCAAACCCGCTTACTATTTTCTCGTCGTGTATCCCGCTGTAGTAAAAAATAGATACATTTCATCCTGACGAATACTAGTTGTTGTTTAACTGAACTGCTTTGAATAACTGGAATTATTCATACCGAAATATAACATAAACAATTCAAACACTTATTACTGAAATATTAACGTAAGAACAACCCAAGGTTAGTAAATTTTAGGCTATAAAAGGTTGCCTCGATTCGCTGTGGTTGCTAAGGGCTAAGATTGGTAACTTCGTTGGTAACGAACATCGTGATGTCACTGAGATGAGATCCTATTGAAAATCAATGGGATCTCATCTGGGTGACGTCAGCAACCGACGAATTTTGGAGGCAATCCAAAAATTATCTCAAACCGTTTCTCGATCGAGACCCCGTTGAGAACAACCGACACTGTATCACACCATATGATCACACGTTATCTTTATCCAACGCAACTTTAGGAATATTGGCTTGTGAAATTTTCACTTTCCTAAAGAATATCACTATAATATTCACGACTTACCTAATTTTCCCTAAGTAAAAAAACTGTAACATCTCCTATAGAAATTAAAACTATCTTTATAAATTTTATACAGATTGCCAAATTTAACGTAGAAAATGAACACTGAAATAATAACGAACAACCGATATTCTCTATCACGCGTCTATCTGCCTTTCAATTTTATAAGGTGCTGTAGGAAAAATGACTATTTAAAAAGCTTTTACCACAAGGCTGAACTAAAGTTCCGACACACTAGCTGCCTAGCGTAGAAATCAGGTCTTGTAAGTTATACATAAGGAGATGCAACTACTTAGAAATCGCAAACATAGTTAATGACTTTAAGGAAGTAAATTGCTGGGAAATTCTAAATGATTTGTTTACTATCGATTTAGGAGTTTTTTTTAATTAACTAACATGTTTCATAATTTTCATTTTGCCAAGTCCACCTCGATTTGCCAACTCTACAAAACTTTGGGGGGGGGGGAGCCTCCCCCCCCTGTCCCCCCCCAAAGGTACGTCCCTGCCCATGGTATAAATTTCACTTAATATTAGAAATTAAGAATTTAGAAAGCTTGAAGTTATCCGTTAAAAAGTAACGGGATCAAGGCGTATAAAACCCGTATATAAAGTCATTAAATTTAAATACACAATTCCGTCCCCATCGTCGTTCACAAGTCTTATGGTGGTAGATTATTTTTTATTTTAATAATAAATATTACAAATGTTATTGCATAAAACAAATTTCCAATATCAATAGAACAAAAAACCAACTTTAGATCCAAAACTTTATTAAATTACCAAAGCTAACAAAATGAGAAATAGAAAATACAAAAATAAAATTATTATAACGCTCACGAAACGTAAAATATACGTGCAAGAAACTATTTTATAGAAACAAAACAAACCCATTATTTGGAAAAACAAAAGTTAAAGCGAAAACCAAAACTATAAGTGAAAGCACTAATAACAAGTTGGCAAGCCAAAATATACCTCTCCTCGGAAGAATTGTCCCTAGTTGTATTAATTTCTCGAGACGACCCTTAAAGATATTTCCGCATTTCAAAGTTATTTACTAAAAACTTAATCCCGGTTCAATCCCGCCCGGTATAAAAATTTTATTTCATTTAAAATAATTGAGACGAAACGACCAATTTTAATTTATTCAGAATATCATAAGTTAAGTAGTTACAACAGTGAGTTAGACGTACTATAACAATGCACAATTGAGTTAAACCCTTTTTACAGAACAAGTTTATCAGTTAAATATAATATGAAGCAAATTTTAATGAAAGAAATATCTACAGAGGGTATTATAACGACCGTTCGCTTTTTGGTTTATAATTTTAACGGAATCGGGCCGATTTTAATTAAACGGTAGTTTATCGAAATTTCGTTAAAAGAATATTCCCTAAGGCCGCGCGATAATTTCCCGTCGCCGTTATATCGAAAATTTATTTGATTCGGGATTGCCAGAACTGTAATGTTGTGGGCGAGTGATTAGAAAATAAAATGGCAACCAGAATTATGCAAAATTATAAATGTTTATTTTTATTCAGAACAGTCTATGGAACGTTCTAGATTTAACTTTCATCAATAACCCTCGGAGAGGTAAAAACTGCGTGGGCTGATGACGACAACCTAACGAAGCCGATAAAAATCAATGCAAATAAAAAATCGTAGACATTAATTATCCCCCACATTATCAACAAACAAGAAAAATAACCAATAGAAAATTATGTAATAATAACCCAACTAAGTAACAAGTTAATTAAAATACTTAGGAATCAAGAAAAAGTCAATCTAAATACCCACAGTAATTAACATTGTATTAACAGAAATATGCAATAAAAATATATAATAATAACCCAATCAAACATCACAAGGTAATTCAAAATGTCAATCCATATACCCACGGTAATGAAATTTGTAATAGAAAAAACAAAAACACCTTACCGTAATACCGTTAACAATTCGATCCCGGCTTATAACGAACACAAAAAAACCCTTAACTGAATAGTGAAGGCTAAACAACAGCGCATAACTCAAAATATAAAACCAACGTAACCACATTAATGAAAATGTATCACACATTTAAAGCCGATAAGAAAACACGTAAAATAAATTACAAAGTTACCAGTAAAGTAAGCAAAACGAAAAAAGCGCGTTGTATACCACTTGAAATTGTATTCATAAACTAGGGCGCCGCAAAAACCGAAAACGGCTCTTTCAACAAAGACCTGAGCGGAGCGAGTTGGAAATTCACAGGTTAATTAGGCTTAAGTTAATGATACCCTCACCCCAGCAGAAAAGGAAAAGCGGTGGAAAAAGAAAACTGCGTTTTATTTGGTAAAGGAAAAAACACAACGGCGCTTGCCAGTTTGCCACACAGATTGCCCTATGTAGTAGTGCTCCAAAGGAGTTCAAGTCTTTCAAGTTCAGTTTTTTTGGCACAGAACCCACTTTTATTGTTGATTTTTAAAAGGCGCCGAATGTTAAAACCCGGGTCAAATATAATCCCATTCAAAGTCTTAACTCGCGACACGGCAACATAAGTCATTCCGAGGGCAAATTCGTTAGGCCCAATGTCCGCAACTGCTTTCTCCAGAGTTAAACCTTGGGAACGGTGAATACTTATGGCGTAAGCAAGTTCAAGGGGAACCTATTTTCGGGTATAATTGGTAGACCTTTTTTTTAAAAGATACGGTGACTGGAGGAATCGGAATAACGTCGGGATATTAAAAAGTGCTATTTTGATAACCCCAAGCAAGACACTGAAGCCAAGGAAATTAGCGGAAGAACCCCTGTTCGTCATAGATAGTGACGGCGACGATTTCGTCAATTCAATAGGCGATATAATAAAGTAACGTGGCCTTCTTGTTTTAATGGGAAAGGCCACCTTCCACTATGCTTCCATTAGCTTTTCCACCAAAGAGCCTATGAATTCATCCGTAGGCTTTAACTGTACTATTTCATTATCCCATTTTAACAAGTTGAGCAAGCATATCTGACTTTATAATATCGCCTATTCCGTTCGCACTAATGAGTGGCGAAATAATTGTCAAATGTGGAGAACGGCTCGCCGGAATCGAATCTGAGGTCCACGCCAATGTACTCGACACCAAAAATTAATTTTTTTTAAAAATATGTTAACTTCCGAAAGAAATTTCATTTAAAAAAAATATGTTAACTTCCGAAAGAAATTTCATTTAAAAAAAATATGTTAACTTCCGAAATAACACAAAATAACAAGTTGGCAAGCCAAAATATACCTCTCCTCGGAAGAATTGTCCCTAGTGGTATTAATTTCTCGAGATAACCCTTAAAGATATATCTCCGCAATTTAGAGTTATTTGTTAAAAATGTTATCCCAGTTCTATCCCGCCCGGTATAAAATTTTAATTATAATTAAAATAATTGAGACGAAATGACCAATTTTAATTTATTCAGAATATCATAAGTTAAGCAGTTACAACAGTGAGTTAGACGTACTATAACAATGTACAATTGAATTAATCCCTTTTTACAGTACAAGTTTATCAGTTGAATATAATACAAAGCAAATTTTAATTAAAGAAATATCTACAGAGGGTATTATAACGACCGTTCGCTTTTTGGTTTATAATTTTAACGGAATCGGGCCGATTTTAATTAAACGGAGAGGTATAAAGAATTGTTAGACTCTCTTTCCCACACCCGTTCACGACTGGCGCTTAGTGCTTACCCCTCTCCTCGCCCCACCGATCCACGACGATTTTTCTCCAGCCGCTTATATCGGGGATACCCTTCTTTTTCTACTCACCCAGCACCGGTGGTATGGTCTCTGTTACTAGGTACACCGGGCTATAAATTCTGACACACTCACCCAGCACCCGACGTCCACGACTATTTTTCTCCAGCCGCTTATCGAGGCTCCCCCTCTCTTTACCTACCCACCCAGCAGCCGACCTCGGACAGCAACAGATTTTTCTCCAGCCGCTTATCGTGCCTCCCATTCTTTTCTACCGCCCCCCCCGCACCTTGCGTCGCACAGCAATATTTCCGGCGACGGACAGCAAGATTCCCTATCAACTTTCCACAGTGAGAGCTTCGCTCAATTACCCTTAAACCAAGTCGGCCCAGGCCGTAATATTAGTTCCACATCAGTGTATTCGAGTGGGCAAACCCATACACCCTTAGTAGACACAGGTAGGCAAAGTAATACAAAAACTGTTGAGGCTACGTGATTTCTTGTCGTTTGATATATAAATTGCCATCCTAAGCGCCCACCCTCAGGATACCCGGGGGGGGGGGGCAAAACAATTTAAAAGCTGTTGAGGCGATGTGATTTCCTATCGTTTGATATATAATTGACCATCCTATGTTAAAAAGTGGCCACCGCCCACCCTCAGGATACGCGGCTGGGCAAACCAATACAAAAGCTGTTAAGGCCATGTGTTTCCTATCGTTTGATATATAATTGACCATCCTATGTTAAAGAGTGACCACCGCCCATCCTCAGGATACGCGGGTGGGCAAACCAATACAAAAGCTGTTAAGGCCATGTGTTTCCTATCGTTTGATATATAATTGACCATCCTATGTTAAAGAGTGACCACCGCCCATCCTCAGGATACGCGGGTGGGCAAACCAATACAAAAGCTGTTGAGGCCATGTTATTTCCTATCGTTTGATATATAATTTTCCATCCTATGTTAAAGAGTGGCCACCGCCCACCCTCAGGATACACGGGTGGGCAAACCAATACAAAAGCTGTTGAGGCCATGTGATTTTATATTATCTCGGTGATTACATTAGTATTTTCTTAGAGCAGATATTTAATATTGATTATTAACAACTGCATAAATTATATTATTGCAAGAATGTATTTATGTACTAAGAATATGGCAAGACGGAGATTCTGTCCCCATGGTCGCATACTTTTCAGCTTAAGGGCCTGTTGCCAAAGTGCTAGCCCATTGAATTTAACATGTTTGATTCTAGCAAAGCAGACTTTTGCAACACGCCCTAAGTTCGACTACTTCGGATTTTTTGGTCTCACTCCTTCAAGTAGACGCGAGCGTAGACGATTCCAATCTTTTTCTTTTATTGTTCTATGAGACCAAATTGTTTTTTTCCATCACTCTCCCTTTAAGGGGGTTGGTCGGACGGGGCGGAAATTAACGGCACTGCGTGCGCGTCAAAGAGTTCTATCGAATGAGACCAAATCTCTGGACCAACTATACAAACTATACAAGTTCGCCAAGAAGGCGATAATATTATTTTGTTCCACACATAAACGACTTCGATAAGGAAGTGCCACACTTATTTATTACTTCTGACCATACACGGTTTCGATAAGAAAGTGCCACACTTATTTATTACTTCTGACCATACACGGTTTCGATAAGAAAGTGCCACACTTATTTATTACTTCTGACCATATACGGTTTCGATAAGAAAGTGCCACACTTATTTATTACTTCTGACCATATACGGTTTCGATAAGAAAGTGCCACACTTATTTATTACTTCTGACCATATACGGTTTCGATAAGAAAGTGCCACACTTATTTATTACTTCTGACCATACACGGTTTCGATAAGAAAGTGCCACACTTATTTATTACTTCTGACCATACACGGTTTCGATAAGAAAGTGCCACACTTATTTATTACTTCTGACCATACACGGTTTCGATAAGAAAGTGCCACACTTATTTGTTACTTCTGACCATACACGGTTTCGATAAGAAAGTGCCACACTTATTTGTTACTTCTGACCATACACGGTTTCGATAAGAAAGTGCCACACTTATTTGTTACTTCTGACCATACACGGCTTCGATAAGAAAGTGCCACACTTATTTGTTACTTCTGACCATACACGGTTTCGATAAGAAAGTGCCACACTTGTTACTTCTGACCATACACGGTTTCGATAAGAAAGTTCCACACTTACTAGTTACTTCTGACCATACACGGTTTCGATAAGAAAGTGCCACACTTATTTATTACTTCTGACCATATACGGTTTCGATAAGAAAGTGCCACACTTATTTATTACTTCTGACCATATACGGTTTCGATAAGAAAGTGCCACACTTATTTATTACTTCTGACCATATACGGTTTCGATAAGAAAGTGCCACACTTATTTATTACTTCTGACCATACACGGTTTCGATAAGAAAGTGCCACACTTATTTATTACTTCTGACCATACACGGTTTCGATAAGAAAGTGCCACACTTATTTATTACTTCTGACCATACACGGTTTCGATAAGAAAGTGCCACACTTATTTGTTACTTCTGACCATACACGGCTTCGATAAGAAAGTGCCACACTTATTTGTTACTTCTGACCATACACGGTTTCGATAAGAAAGTGCCACACTTGTTACTTCTGACCATACACGGTTTCGATAAGAAAGTTCCACACTTACTAGTTACTTCTGACCATACACGGTTTCGATAAGAAAGTGCCACACTTATTTGTTACTTCTGACCATACACGGTTTCGATAAGAAAGTGCCACACTTGTTACTTCTGACCATACACGGTTTCGATAAGAAAGTTCCACACTTACTAGTTACTTCTGACCATACACGGTTTCGATAAGAAAGTGCCACACTTATTTGTTACTTCTGACCATACACGGTTTCGATAAGAAAGTGCCACACTTATTTGTTACTTCTGACCATACACGGTTTCGATAAGAAAGTGCCACATTTATTTGTTACTTCTGACCATACACGGCTTCGATAAGAAAGTGCCACACTTATTTGTTACTTCTGACCATACACGGCTTCGATAAGAAAGTGCCACACTTAAAAGTGCCACACTTATTTATTTATTACTTCTGACCATACACGGTTTCGATAAGGGGTCGAAATTGGGGCGAGGGGAGGCGAAGTTTGCGGTTAACTTGACCCTAAAACGCTGTAAATATACGTAAAAAAACCCGGAAAAGGGAACGAGAATTGTGACAACTTAACTAGACGTCGCTAAAAACCATTAGAAGTTCCGAGTAACATCTGTACTGAGTGGCGTGGCTTGGTTGGTAAATTCGTCAGTATTAGAGATACCGCGGCCAGCGGCTATCTGGGTTCGTGTCCCGGCGCCGCCAATAAAATAATTTATTTTTCGCAGCTCCATCTACCGTGCCGTCGCTTTTCCACAACAAACTACAACACTTAACGACAATCCATCCATAGCAATAGTCCCACTTCGATATATATATATCTCGATGTGGAACTAAAAAATAACTAAGTAGACCACCCACGGATTCTACCCTTTAACCCTCTCATCTCTGCTGACTGCGATAAAACAAGATTCGACCTTTAAATTTTCATACGTAAACAAATGTAAGACTTTAAAAATTATTAATATACTCTTCCGCTTTAGCTAAGCTTATAATTTTCAATGAACCGTAACATGTATCGGTGGTTCTGTGGTAGAACACTCGCCTGTCATGCAGGAGGGCTCGGGTTCGAAACCCGCCCGATGCGATCGCAAAATGATATTATGACGTTTACCTTGAACATTTGGTGGAAACCCTGCATTTGGATGTTGAGACGTTTACCGTAAACGTCAGCTCTCGGTCCGTCCCAACCGTACAATCACAATTCGCGAAAGTAAATTGTAATACACCCAATGACAAAAAGAAGCCGATTTTGGAAAAACTTTTTCCCTAATTCTAAGAAACTGCGTACGCAGCACTTACACTTTGCTCCGAAAATGCGAACGCGTTCGCAGTTCAGACAGACATGTCCCCTCGGAGAGGTAAAAACATGTGAAATAAACAAGCAAACTTTACCTTTAAAATTGCCCAATTTTTTTAACTGGAATTTATCCTTGAGTTTGCGAAGACAGGCTAGGCTACCTCTAGACATCGTGAACGGGGAACCATTTAGATGTAGCTTTATCAATATACACTTCAACCATGGACAGTAAATTAAGAGGACAGGTTTTCGATACCCTTCCACAGTGCATTTTATTTCTCCCCGCGTATCAATCAGCTCGAGAGACTCCGAGGGAGTCTTGCAAGGTCGTTTGTACCACGTGATCTTAAAATTTCAAAATGGCAATCTAATGCGGTTGATATTGTTACGTAATTTTGGTTTTTTAATTCAATGAAAACTATCAACTGATATTTAGTATATCATATTTAATCTATAAAAACGTGAAAAAATACCTTTTGGCGTAAACATGTACTTCGTGTTTATCTTTCTTCTTTTTTCGAACATTAACGTCCACTCTTAGCGTTACTTGTTTTTTTTTTCATATAACCTTGGCCTTAAGTGTGATTGGTTTACGGGGGCTAAAAACCAGGCTTTTTACCGATCCTCTAAGATCTACTATCCATGCTTCCACCAGTTCCACGTTCATGTTTTAACCAGGGTGTCTTAACCGGTTTAACATGGCGGCCATGGAATAACGCAATTACCCTAATAGCGTCCCCGCGTTTAAAAAATCATTTACAAATGAAACACTAGAAAAAAGAAGTAGAACGATTTTAACCTTGCAATCGATTTTATTTACTAAATCCAAATTAGTACAAACTGTATACGAAATTTTCAAAAAAACAGCCCGAACCAAATAGCAATAAATGCCATTGGAACGGAAGTAACTTAAACAGGTCCAAATACGCATTATTTAAAATCGTAAATATCATTAAAAATTGGAAATGAAATTGAAACCCCAGTATACATTTGAGTTATTGAATTCGGGAAACCAACTTAAACGAAAAATATCCAAGCCACAAAATCTTCGTAAAACACCACACCGTCACTGTCAGGGTCAACGCGTCGGATAACGCTTTTGGTTTCCTCAATAGTCAAGTTACCTTCGATACTGGGCAGCAGATGGCGAAACTTGGCGACGCTGATGGATGCCTGCCACTGTCTATCGGCGATTCTAAGGGCCTGTCGGCCGCAGACTCTTCTCTTCAAGAGACAGATCAACCAAGCCATCAGACGCGTGAAGTTGAACGTCCCTCCGCCATCACTGTCCACTTCGTTGATTATGTTCCGAATTTGTAATTCGCTTATTCTCTTACTTTTCGATTTGACGTACGCTTCGAGGTACTTGGTGTCGAGGACGAAATCTCCTCGCTGGCCGTAAAGGATGAACATACGATGAAGACGCCCCATCCAACCTTCTACGGAATTCATAGTGACGCGTCGACTCGTAGCGAATTTACAACTGAGACTGTAAATCTACTTCGAGCGGCATTTATACTCTTCTTAAAACATTATTCATCCGTCGACCATTCACGAGAGACACACGTGATAGCCGCCATTACCTGTCACCAGACGTTCATAACATACTCTTAAGATAGAAGTATCCTTCTAAGCTCTTAAAGATAAACGGTATTTTTTGTTCAGTTGAAGGGTAGGGGGGAGGAATGTTGAAATATACAACGAGAACTATGTAATGGATCTGTTACGAGATAAGTATTTCCTTTGTTAGTAAAGTTATGTGCTTGAAACATATACCTTCTCGCTGATTTTTCGAAATTTCGGAAGAAAAATATGGCTCGGTGAAGTGCGTCATAGTGACTTTCTGAAGCTTTTTCATCAGAAAAATGTTTTTTTATAAAAATAAATGTCCCTATGGAGTGTAATAATTAAATTTTCACCTTTTCAGCGGAGTAATACACGCTTTCAGTCGTGTTGAGGTGTAAGCTTCCGAAATTGAGGGTCAATATTCCCACTGTAAGCTTCCTCGAGGTTGTATAAGTTTCCAATTTAAGATACTTGTAGAGGTTAACGGTAATAGTTAGTGTGGGGAGCTGTGGCATGAAGGGCTTGCCACCAACTTCCTATGCATTGTAGCCCGGCCACCTGTTTAAGGCTTTAAAAGTCGCTAGATGATTTGGGCCTAGCGGATTATTATTATTAAGCTTCAAATGCAACCAATCTCTTGAAATATCTTCAAATAATTTTGCATATTAGTTCAACAATCCCGGTCACTAGGTTATCTCGTATCTGGACCCCGTTGCCTGGGCAACAGAAAAGACTTTCAACCCACAAAACTATATGGCGTTGCTAGGTGCCAACTGTGGAATTAGAACAACATTTCGGATGTAGATTCTTTTATTTAGCTTCTTTAAAAAAGTTTAATTCTCAAAATTTAAGAAAAAATGAAAATGCACACATATTTCATTATTTCAAATGCTTTAAATATAAGTTGTTGTTTTGTCTTAATGGAAAAAGTTAAGCCTAACCTTTTGAAAACCCCTTTTAAAGGGAATAGAACCTCCAACGCGTTCTTTATGGAAGACCCCATCATTTTCCTTTATTCCCTTCACAATCAACGATTATCAGCGCCGCAAGTGTGAAAAGCCATGGGAGGCAGCCTCGGAGGGCGACAGAAATACCAGAGGTTATATTCCCTTTAAGGTTCAGAGCAGAGAGCCACCTTTCGTGAATAAGAAGCAAATGTACGCCCGGCCTTGTGAGGAGACGTGCACGCTCAGCCATTATTTCCTTGATCTACAAGATTTAGAAAGTTACCGATCTCTCCCACATATTTTCCCTAGCCAATCCACTGCTTAATAAGTGTACACCAATTACAGGCACATGAAACTTAGAACATCTCTAAATTTGTAATCTGTCACGTAACCACTTTAGTACAGCCAAAGCTGAAGGCTTGCACACGGTGTGTAATCAACCTCTCTAGCTAATCATACAGGGTTATTTTGGAAAAGCAGCGGCAACATGAGAAGATT
The DNA here is from genome assembly GCF_980474605.1 of Leiobunum rupestre. Lineage (NCBI taxonomy): Eukaryota > Metazoa > Arthropoda > Arachnida > Opiliones > Sclerosomatidae > Leiobunum > Leiobunum rupestre. The sequence goes on from NC_143385.1 coordinate 40,631,566, forward strand.
GATTTGCTCTAGCGTGTAACTTGTGCGGAAAAATTTTATTAAAATAGATAGTCTCGCAAATCGAAATATAATATACTTTTGATAATATTAATTGCGTTGACGAGGCATTGGTCAAACAAATTAAGAACGAATAAGTAAGTAAAAAACCATTTTTTTTGGTATTTAGTATTTTTTGGCACAAACACCCCAAAATAAATATTTTACACAGAATTAAAAATATCAAAAGTAAATTGATATACATATTTGACATTAACCTTCAGACCTTCCTCCCAGGATAAGTGTACGGGCTACTTACAAGAAAAAATGGCATTTTAATCCCGAGTAATAGCTTAAAAAAGTGTTGTCAATTTAAACAGAAGTATAAAATATATCGCCTACGAGAGAAGTATCAGTCTACCTAAACATAGCTGCACACCAAGACTTGATCTCGCACTCAGTCTCACCAAACTTTAGTTTAGCCATAGTCTCGTCTCGGTCTCACAATAATTTCCCCAAAAACACGAGAGTTCATCTCGGGCTCATACGTTTTTTTTTCTATATACGAGAGCTCATCTCGGGCTCGTACTTTTTTTCTTAACTATGAGAGCTCGTCTCGGGCTCGTACTTTTTTTCTTAACTACGAGAGCTCGTCTCGGGCTCGTACTTTTTTCTTAACTACGAGAGCTCATCTCGGGCTCATAAGTTTTTTTTCTATATACGAGAGCTCATCTCGGGCTCGTACTTTTTTTCTTAACTACGAGAGCTCGTCTCGGGCTCATACGTTTTTTTTTCTATATACGAGAGCTCATCTCGGGCTCGTACTTTTTTTCTTAACTACGAGAGCTCGTCTCGGGCTCACAATTTTTTTTTCTTAACTATGAGAGCTCGCCTCGGGCTTATATTTTTTTCTCCGAAACACAAGAGCTCGTCTCGAACTCGCAATTCCTCTCCCTAAACATTTGAGCTTGTCTCGGGCTAATATTTATTTATGTTACTAACAAGGGCTCGTCTCAGTCTCATAAGAATTTGCATCACTCGCGGGGCTCATTCCTGTCTTTTTAAATCATTTTTAAGTCTTAATATATTTTTCAAATTGATATATAAATCATAAGTCAAACGAAACAGCCAGGCGAACAGGCCTGTTACTCTCTTCACTACAACAATCTTCGAAAATTCTAGAAGGTAGTTAACTTTGGACCAATCAGAAAACGACTGGGTTAAATCACGTTAGGAGTAAAAACGCGAACAAGTAAAGAGACCAAGAAGTGGGGGAGAAAACTAAGCTTTATTGGGGAAAAATATGCGGTACTACGGCCGATAGGCCTTCAAGGCGAAAAACGTTATTAAGACTAGACCATTGGTGGTTCTCGTGTTTTTAAATCACTTTATCCGAAATAGCCAATTACATAAATTCCGTATTAACCCAGTAGGCCAGAGCTTTTTTCAAGGGTGACACGGCCAACTGTGATCGCGCGCTGTTCGCGCTTTAGTTATAACGCAAAGAGCACGTAATCAAAGTTGGTCGTGTCGGTGACAAAGAAAGCGTTACGGTTACGGCACGTGTTTCTCTGCGACGCAGCGCTCCCCAGTGGCCAAGGGAAACATAATCGTGCAAAAACGGACACAAAATTAAAAGGTCTCATATCGGGCTCGTTACAAAAATATGGTCTCAGCTCGGACTCGTAGTAATACACTATATTATATTGGACTCAGCTCAGGTTCACAGCAATTTACTATATTTTAATGGTCTCATCTCGAGCACACAAAAATACGCTATATTATAAAGGTCTCATCAAGGATCCTATATGTTAGAAGGATAGGTAGCCCTCCGGCCAGCCCGTGTTTTCAAAACGCCGGCAGCGCCGTCGATATTAAGAGAGCCTGTAATCGTGGGTCCTCTTGTTTCTATTCCCTCAAGGACAAATTTTGGCGGTGCTTCCAGCACGTTTTGTCCTTGACGGAATTTAAAGACGGATTCTCTATCGCGCATGACCCACCGACGGCGCTACCATTTTTCGTCCCTTGCCTCATATCCTTCTAACATATAGGATCCTTGGTCTCATCTCGGGATCAAGTTAAATGACCACAACGTTTTGATCTCTTATCTGGCTCGTATCATTCTCATAATAAAGCCTGGGCTCAGTCTCAAATTGAGCTCGGGCTCTTAGTGCGAGACGAGCCCGTTCAGCTATGGTCCTTAATGGATACTTATTCTTGAAGATATATATTAAAAACACCTCCAGGTAAAGATGCTGTAAAAATAGCCTATTCTTGTCTATTACTATATTTATCGTTGCTCTCAACCACCCTCGCGTTTGAAAACTAAACTCCTCCCCCATAAAAATAAAATCAACCCGGTATCTCATTGGTTCTCTAAGCTCTCATTGCAGCGACTTCTTTGAAAACAAATTTGTGCGTGCGTCCGTCCCGTTTTGGGGGAGAAAAGGGTTGCGGCCGGGAATGGTGTACCTCAATTCAATTCAATTCAATACAATTTTATTTAATAATTTTGTTTTACATAGGTTTATTGGGGCTAAGTCATGGTTGACTTGTGAGCCCTACAATTTGTTAGTTAAAACATTTTACTATATCGATATTTACATTAACATTTTAAGCATAAACGTAAGAAAAATAAACAACATTAATTAAAAGAAAAAACAAAAAATAAAAAGTAATGAAAATAATAACAGAGTGTAAAAAATTACAACATTTAGAATTAGACTAGAATCAGACGGTAGAAAGAGAAGTTGACTGGAGAGGAAAAGAGGGTGGGAAGTCTGTAAGCTCAACGTTACCCAGAATACTTTGCTCCGCGGTAGGGGCGCCTTAGTGTCGCCCTCATTCGGGTTTTTATTGAAATAAAGTTGTAAATATTCGCCATGCTTTAGTTTTGAAGCTTGGAGTAGTTTAGAATGATTTTTTTATTTCCGATTGCATTAGTTCTTTTTATAATGGATTGTTCGGCCTTGGATCTATAAAATCACAATCAAATATTCACAACACCCTTGGAAATAACTCTCTTTTTCGTCGCTAGAGTAAGGTAAAACGTAGGCCCCTACCAAAAACGCAGTGCATGCTGGGAGGGCTTAGGCCGAATTGATGGGGGAAGAGACTCAATGCTACAGATATGGGAATTTCCCCTCCAGTCAACTTCTCTACTCCAAGTCGAAAGTGGGGATGATTGATCGCGGTGCCGATGATTACCATTTCTAAAATCAAAGCAATATATTCATGCTATTTTAAATTCTTTTTTTTATTTCTTCCATAATTTTTTACGTGCAAATTTTGATTAGAATATCGTTTTCCAAAAAGAATGAACTGGAAAGGCAGGCGCGGTTTTAGGGGGTGGTCCAATGGGCCCAAGCCCACCCAAAAATGTATAATTAATATAAACTTCCATTCGAATTCCTCCCCCATCCCCTATTATTTCCTGAAGTATGGGCCCACCTAAGAATACATTTCTAGAACCGCCCCTGTGGAAAGGTTTAAGCTACTAAAGTGATTTCTTCAACACGGGCTTTTACTTTAGATACCCAAATTTGGTGAGTTCAATTTCAGTTTATCAATCAATAATGTTTCACGAGCTCCACACAAGTCTTTGTCAAAAATTCCGGTTTCGGTTTTTCTGACTCCTAGTATTATATCTAAAATGATATTAACAAAATATTTTAAACAGTGAAATAATTTAAGGGGAACGGCCAAGCTTTTCCAAATATGGCCTTACTTCCGTATCAAAAGATTAACAAGACGTTCAATATACTAACACGTACCTTTTTTTTGTCTTGAAAAAATAGCTTTTGGCCCAACAAGTTGAAACGAAAATTAACGCCAGGTGTTTGGGTTTGAATTTTCGCCGCCATCTTAGGGGCTGCCGTCAGCGGCCCTAACCTCGTATGAGCGATTTTCGAACTATCCTAACTTTTAAAATCGTGCAATTTATAACTGGAACGCACCGCGCATGCAAAACAAATTTTTTGCGTCTTCAGCAGCGCGCGCTTTTACGTTGTTTTATCTGTCTCACCGACTTCTCAACAGGTGCCGCGGTGGACACGCGCTTTTCGATTTAACGAAATTTCTTTATTTTATTAAAAATTAACCACACAGTATTTTTTGATGCCGTTTTCGCCATAAATTTTAGTTTTTAATGGGCTATAGGGCTATCTAATTGGTTAAAGCTTGACCGTTCCCCTTTAAGTCATTGCACCACATGTTGTGCATTCGGTCCCCCAAGTCAGTGGCATTCGCCAGTTTTCCCATATTGTATTTGTGACTAATTTATCTGGCTACGTCAAAGATTGTAAAGGTCATTTAACCGTTGGGAAAATTCGAGGTGATCTTCCGGTATTTCCTCATCTTCCGTCAAGTATCTCAGGCATATCTTTCCGTTCTCCAAAACACGTCTTTACGTAGCCTCACCCTCAAAATTCAAACTATTCTTTGCCCCTGTAAGCATTAGACTATGTTTGATCTATGCATAAAGAAAACGTTTTTGGTTGTAAATGTTAAGTCAAAGAAAGTCCTTTCCTTTTTCGGTTTAAATGCTAAATCAAAGAGCCTTTCAGTTTTTGATCATAAATATTAATTCCAAGAACGGCCTTTCCGGTTCCGTATTTGGGTGTAAATGTTAAATCAAAGAAACCTCTTTCGTTTTTGAGTATAAATTTTGAATCAAATATAGAACTTTCCTTTTTGGACGTTATTTTTAAATCAAAGAAACCCTTTGGTTTTTGGGTATAATTTTTAAATCAAAGAGAGTCCTTTTATTTTTGGGCGTAAGTTTTAAATCAAAGAAATTCCTTTTATTTTGGGCGTTAGTTTTAAATCAAAGAAAGTCCTTTTATTTTTGGGCATAACTCTTAATTGAAAGAAAGCACTTTTATTTTTGGGCATAACTCTTAATTGAAAGAAAGCACTTTTATTTTTGGGCGTAGCTTTTAATTGAAAGAAAGTCCTTTTATTTTTGGTGTAAGTTTTAAATCAATGAAAGTCCTTTTATTGTTGGGCGCAAGTTTTGAATCAAAGAAAGTCCTTTTATTTTGGGCGTAATTTTTAAATCAAGAAAGTTCTTTTATTTTTGGGCGTAGCTTTTAATTGAAAGAAAGTCCTTTTATTTTTGGTGTAAGTTTTAAATCAATGAAAGTCCTTTTATTGTTGGGCGTAAGTTTTAATTCAAAGAAACCCCATTTCTTTTCGGGCGTAAATTTAAATTAAAGAGACCGCTTTCGTTTTTATATGTAAATTTTAAATCATAGAAAGCCATTTTTTTGGGTGTACTTTTAAAATCAAAAAAGCTCTTTTCCTTTGTGGGTGTAAATTTTAAATCTAAGAAACCCCTTCCCTTTTTGGGCGTAATTTTTAAATCAAAGAAAGCCCTTTCGTTTTTGGGTGTAAATGTTAAATAAAACTGTTTACGATTGTGATGTGATGGTATAACAATTCCTTCAACACCATCAAATTTAATATATTACCTAAAACCGTTGGTTCCTATATGAAATCAAGTAAACAATCGTGAAAGTGTCGTGGTTTTTCCCGGGATGTTAAGGACAGATGGTTTCCGAAATATGTTTTGATCGAGACGTCTCTCTGTACGCGTAGCTGGCACAAGTGTGGCCCAATGCGTCTACTAAGAATGTACGAGGCGTGTTAACATTGATAGTGGGATTACCAGATTTGCAACACACTCAATCGGCGTATAATTTTTCGATCATCGAGATTTGTGGACTAAGGCTAATTTTCCCCTGTTTCGTAAACTCCATATTCCTTCTTTTATGATTAACGTACGATATTTAGCGTTGTTTTATCCACTGCTGCTTTTTGAGTGTAAGTTATCATTTAAAAAGTAATTTATTATTATTATTGATTTAGCTACGATGCAGAAATTTAAAAATCAGATTTACCGAAAACGTTTTAAATGATAATGCCCGATTCACAGCAAAAAAAGCAATTTAATTGATAGCGAGCACCCAGTATGAATCTACGATTCAAGTTGCAAATAAATTAAATTTTAATTTATAGCATAGAATATGTTGTAAATAGATTAAATTTTAATTTATAGCATAGAATATGTTCTAAATAAATTAAATTTTAATTTATAGCAAAGAATATGTTGTAAATAAATTAAATTTTAATTTATAGCATAGAACATGTTGTATATAAATTAAATATCTTAAGAAAAATGTCGTCGAATGTTTGCCATTTGGTCAAATATGGAAAAAAGTTATCTTTAGACTTATACATCTACCAATTTACATGGCAGTTAAAAGCTTGCCTTTTCCAGTGGTCGACACCTAAATGTTTGGGTTAGGTAGACCAAGGATAAAAGGGGCTCCCTATTTTTATTTTTTAACCCTTAGAAGGATTTTGAGGCACCTTATTATTTCCTAAAGCTAACAATATATGGTTATTAATTAATTTCAATTTATTTGCTGCCTGTTAATATTTTTCAGTTAAATTTTAAGGAATTTAATAGATAGCCCTCAAACATTTCCTCTAATTTAATTTATTTTGGGACCCCTTGTTAGGATTTGGGGGGTTGGTGGATTAGGCCTTAGCAAACCTAGCCTACTCCCTGTTTGGAGAAATGGAGGGTTTCACTTTGAGGATGTCGTAGTAGAACATACTATAGCGGGTCTAGAAGGATATCGGTAAAACTTTAATCGTTCTTGCTATAACCTCTGACCTTTAACATTTTCAGTTTGCGGTATCTCGAATCGTTACCACATCATGCAAGCGGACGCTTTTTTTTTCGGTAATTCTATTTTACCGAATTTTCACTTTACGCAAGCTAATGACTGAATAGGGATTCTTAAGGTCTTAAACGTTTATAAAATTAAATTTGAAAAAAAACATCGTTTGGAAGTTTTGGAACTAAAATTAAAACTACGTTTCAGTATTAACTTTACAGACTTTCGTAGTGTAGGCTATATTTCGGAGAATATTACTATTATCTAAACAAAACTAATCCCTTACTGGGTCAATTAATTCAATTTCCATAATAAGAAGTAAAGTAATCCAATCCTGACCCTATTACCATGTAATCTAAACAAAGAAAACCATTCCTGAACCTATTTCCATAATCTAAACTAAAATTATCCTT